>NC_135535.1:64502526-65173151 GCF_045843805.1 Urocitellus parryii
ATGCCTTCCCAACCTGGTGTCAGGTGTAATACAAAACTCTATGGATGGCCGAAGAAGCAGGCTTAAGAGAGCTGGACAGTTTCTAATGGTCCAACAAGAAAGTTCTGCTTACTGACTTGCTGTGGTTTGTTCTATGCAAAACAAGTCAAGTGGACTGTGAAACTACATCCAAAGTACATCTACTGCAAGGCAGATTGGTATGTCTGATTATGGGTTGGGTTTTTTTCCCCCTCTATTGTATGATTCAGGAAGAATTTATTTTGATTTGATTCCCATGCTAAAGTCTTTCCTCACTCTTCAAACAGACTTCCTGAAACATTCAACTGCAGCATGTCGGCTTTGAAACCTAGTCACCAGATGAGATACCCCTGGTTTAGCACTGTCATCCATAGGGTAGGAGATGGAATGAAGATGACACTCCCCCAGAAGCCACCCTCCAATGACAATGGGCAGGTCTTTAAGCAGAGAGCAAAACTGGCTGAGAGGGAATGTGCTGGGGGAAGCTGGAACACCCTACAGAATTAATATTAAGTCACTTTCTCATGAAAACCAGTGCAGTAAAGAAACCAAGTGGGCTTGGTTCAGAGGCGGTTTCATCTACACCTCAGGTCCCAGCAGTGACTGTTGCTCTAGTAACAGTCAAAAGAAATCACAGCCATACCCAGTGCTGCAGCCCTCACCCAGCCCTATGAGGGTGGAAAGGGAAGCCCTGCTCAGTGGGGAAATGTGATGGAGGCAGGAGGACAGTTTCTAATGGTCCAACAAGAAAGTTGTGTGCAGGTGTGAGCTTGTGACAGCCCCTCTGGACAGTTCAGAAGATCTGAACCCTTCTCCATATTGACCCAAGCCCACAGAAAGCCACAATGCAGAAGGGCATGAAACTAGGTGAAGTGAGCACCCCATGACCCCCAAACAAAATGTCATTTTAAGTTCTCCAAAATACCTCCTAGAGATAACATGCTACCCTGAACAGCACTTTTATCTCTACCCCATTTAAGTGTCAGTTTTCCAGTATGAAGGCTAAACAATCATCATAAATATTGCAAAATACAAATGAACTTTTTTTTAGCCCTAGGATTTGGTTTTACAGTGACATTAATAGTACAAGCCATTCGGGATCAAAGTCTCCCCATGTACTAGACACAGAGCAGCATTAAATAGTTCATCTTGCAAAATGTGCAACAATGGCTGTATGTTAGAGATGTCTGTTAAACAAATACACGAAACGGATCCATCTGCTTGTTGGACTGGGATTGTTTTTTGTTTTTGGTGGTGATCAATTGATTGACTATGTTTCCCTACCAGAAGGTGTATGAAAGACTTATAGGAACTCATATAAAGAATTGCAGCCGGTATGGAACTCTTACCATTTTCTCCAAATACAGTGAACGGTGCAGGGCTGGGTCCTGTCCAAAGGCTGACCCAATGCAGGGGACAGGATTAGTAGTGTCCTGTGGTGTATGGATCTCATGCATGACTTCTGATCACGGCATGCCATCATGCAAATCATTTCTACGCATTGAACGAGCACAATGTTTGGAATTGGCCTGAGCAAGTCCTCCTCAGCCTGAAAAAACCTGATTGTTTTCCCCCACCCATCTCCAAAACACGTGAAGCCCATGTGGAGAAGATGCGGTTTATGTCAAAGAAACTGACAATTAAATGACATGGGCTAAATGTGAGTGTGTGTGTGTGTTTTCTTTTTGCTGCTTAGCTTAACTAATGTAAGAATGCAAATATAGTTTGCATGAACAAACAAATTTTTAGAGTGATGCTTTCTGCTTCTGAGAATCAACAAAATGAAAAAATAAAATCCATTTGGCTGCAACGGAAATATGCTGGTCCCGGCAGCCTCTCCTGTTTTTGTATCCTGTTAGTTTTGTCCTAAGTTGCATTGACTGAATGTGGAACATGCAGTAACCACCTGCCCAAGCAATAGAAAAATCTGTGAGTCCAGGGAGCAGGGTCCTTTGCCCTTGGCAGGTCACTGCTCAAGATGCAACTGTGTCACATGGTAAGCAGACTACATTTGGTATAGTTCTTCAGGTTACAGTGTCTCCACAGCTGTTCTGCATTGATAATATTCAGGAAGTTTGTAAACAATCTTTCACTTGCAAGTTTTAAACTGATATAACATTTCATTTTTGCTCTCCTCTAACATTTGGATTCTCTGACCTCTTTTTGTCTTTTGGCTCTTTCCCTTCTTCCTTCCTCTGCCCGCTGCTGTTTCTCTTTGTCAGGTTTAGTTACACTGTCATAGGATGGGAGGGAGGCTGTGGAGGGGGTGCTCTCCTTTTTCTCCCGGTGCGTACCTCCATTTTCAAGCTTATTGGAAGTCATCTTTTTGCAGATGAAGCCCCGCCTTGCCAAATGTCCCCGGTAGGCGCGCTGAAGGACCACTGCAGACACCTCCTCCTGCTTGCGCCGCAGTGTGGTAGTGATTGGCTCGTAAGACACTTTGGAAGGATTGGATGCCACGAACCTCTCCTCCATCTGCTGTCGCAGTATGTCCAACTCCCCGCTATCTCCTAGGACCCGCTTGGTGAAGGCAAAAAGGATGTCCAAACAGTGGATGCGATCCCCGCTCACCATTGGCAGATCCATGGCAATGAGCTCAATGGTGTTGGGCTTGGGCACTCGGAGAGGATGCTCCAAGGCATCTGCAAAGTCTGCCAGCTTACAGTACTCGATGAATTGGGTGGCATCGGGATCAAACTTCTCCCAGATCTCATAGAAGGTCTCAAAGTCATCCTCACTCAGAGGGTCTGCACTTTCTTCTGTGGCTACACTGAAGTTCTCTAAGATTATAGCAATGTACATGTTCACAACAATGAGAAAGGAGATGATGATGTAGCTTACAAAGAAGAAGATGCCCACTGAGGGGTTCCCGCAGTCACCCTTAAAGCCACTCCCTGGATGTTCCTTGTCTAGGCTACAGTCAGGGGGGCGGTTTAGGATGGGCAGCAGCAGGCCATCCCAACCAGCTGAGGTTGTGATCTGAAACAGGCAGATCATGCTGTTGCCAAATGTCTCAAAGTTAAACATGTCATCAATACCAGCCTCGTGCTTCACATATGCAAAATTGGACATCCCAAAGATGGAGAAGATGAACATGACCAGGAAGAGCAGAAGGCCAATGTTGAACAGGGCAGGCAAGGACATCATTAAGGCAAAGAGCAGGGTACGAATCCCTTTGGCGCCTTTGATCAGACGCAAAATACGCCCAATACGGGCCAATCGGATGACTCGGAACAGGGTTGGGGAAACAAAGTATTTCTCAATGATATCAGCCAGGAACATTCCTAAGAGAGGAACAGAAGAAGTTATTTTTCTGGGATTAGAGATGTCCATTTTCTTCTTTTTTTTTTTTTTTTTTTGGTACCTAGGGATTGAACTCCGGGGCACTTTACCCTTGAGCCCTATCCCCAGCCCTGTTTTTATATTTTATTTAGAGACAGGGTCTCACTGAGTTGCTTTGGGCCTCGCTAAGTCACTGAGGCTAGCTTTGAACTCACAATCCTCCTCCTCAGCCTCCTGAGCCACTGGGATTATAGGCATGTGCCACTGCATCTAGAGAGCCCTTTTCTTTTTTTTTTTTTTTACCTAACTGTGGAACTTTTAAGTTCAAAGTGCTTGTAGAATGAGTTCCTTATTACAGAATCTAAATTCTCAAAATAAGAAGACATTACATGTTTCAAACATCCAGAAAAGTAAGTTGGGCAGAGTGATGTAACAGTAATCCCAGCTACTCATAAGGCTAAGGCAGGAGGATTGCAAGTTGGAAGCCAGCCTATACAAACTTAGTGAGGCCCTGTCTTAAAATAAAATAAAGGATGAGGGTGTAGCTCAGTGGCAGAGTACTTGTCTAGCAAGCACCAGGCCCTGGGTTCAACTTCAGCTCTGCAAAACAATGACAACAACCAAAAACATAGAAAAGTAGAGAAAACTGATATAGACAACTATGTGCATGACAAACAGATTAGCATTTTACAAAATTTGCGCATTCTCTCTTCATTCTCAGAAGTATTCATAATATTTAAGTATCTTTTACTGTATAGTTTTACTATGCATAAACCCATAAATATTACACAGCATTCTACAATGTTTAGGAAATTATACTGAATCTTTTTAGAGCTCCAGCTTGTTTTTTTTTTTTTTTTTGTGGGGATTTAATCTAGGGTGCTTTACCACTGAGCCACATCCCAGTCCTTTTCATTTTTTATTTTGAGACAGGGTCTTGCTGAGTTGCTGATGCTATCCTTGAACTTGTGATCTCCCTGCCTTAGCCTACCAAGTTGCTGGGATTACAGGTATGTGCCATCACACAGCACTTGTTTTAATTTATGAGATTGATCCCTTGTGTTAAAATAATTTTAGATTATTCACTTTAACAATTGAATGGTATTCACTTTTATAAGTAGGTCCTAATTTATCTGTTTTTCTATTTAAGGACAATGAATTTTTTACCACATATATGCACATAAAGTTTCCAAGGTGCTATAGATTGCTCTTCACAATGCCATCAAATATCCATTGCAGGCATGGTGGTGCATATCTGCAATCCCAACCACTCCAGAGGCTAACACAGGAGGATTGCAAGTTCAAGGCCAGCCTCAGCGACTTAGCAAGACCCTAAAGCAACTTAGCGAGACCTGTCTCAAAAAATAAAAAGAGGGCTGGGGATGTGGCTCAATGGTAAAGGACTCTTGAGTTTAATCCCCAGTACCAAAAACCCATATCTACAAACAATGAATGTGAGGTCTCAGTTTCCCGCCATACCATGCTACCCTTTGACTTTGATGTCTTAGATATTCTGCTAATGCCACTGATTTTCAAAGTATCTTTATATTGGTTCTGAAAAAACAAAACATCTTTCTTTGCCCATCCCTCTATCTCCTACTCCATCAAAATAGCCTAAAAAACTAAAGTGATAGCCCAGGAATGGCTTTCAACTCAGCTTTGAGATTTTGAGCTGCAACCCATAAACGAGAAACCAATTTTGGCAGGTAAAAATGCCATTGCTTTAAGGAGGATACACAAGTAGAGGTAAAATGCACACGTCAGAGGGCCTTTTCTACTTACACTTACCCACAGGTCCACCTCAACAAGACCACTTTGTCCTTAAAACTAAAGAACAACATGGGGAGGCCAACGAGGGACCACAGAAAGAGATCAAAAGGCTTGGAAAGAGAACCGAAGGGAAACGTGGACTATTCTCGTCTTCCAGTGCCGCCTCTTGCCATCCAGGCCCAATGAAACAACATGAGTTTCCATGGACAGGGCACGTTTAATTTAATGAAGGAAGTATCTTTTAACCATAAGATTTCATAAATATTGGGGCAGTTATCTGCAGAGGCTATAGAACCTCTTCTTTGAAGGTTTTAGGCTATGAAGGGTCAGAGAATAGGATTTTTCTTCAGGAGCTTGGATTCCATAGTGTTTGCACTTTCCAGAAAATCTCTACCTCATCCAGGACCAAAGACAATTTCTCAGGTCTTCTTTTTACTTGTCAATTAAGTAAAAAACCAGTAATCATAAGAAGTTAGGCAGTGTAACATCTATTGTAGTTGATATTGCAGCCTGTACATGGTGGGCAAGCAAGGCTTTAGAGAGTCAGCGATGCCTAAGTTTTTTTTTTTTTTTTTTTTTTTTAATACTGGGGATTGAACTCAGGGGCATTCGACCACGGAGCCACATCCCCAGTCCTATTTTCTATTTTATTTAGAAATAGGATCTTGCTGAGTTGCTTAGCATCTTGCCATTGCTGAGGCTGGCTTTGAATTTGCTATCTTCCTGCCTCAGCCTCCAGAGCTTCTGAGATTACAGTGTGTGCCACTGCGCCCGGCTCTGTGTAAGAATGAAAGGATGAACCTATATCTATCCCCACAGAAGGGAGACAGAAATGGGACAGTCAGCAATCCAGGCAGTGGGTACTTTAAGGGATACTTCAAGGGGTACTTCAGGTGGTTATAGAGCTAGTTAACACAATTCCTCTTTTTTTTGGGGGGGTGGCGTGTGGGAACTGGGGATTGAACTTAGGGATACTCAACTATAGAGCCACATCCCCAGCCCTATTTTGTATTTTAGTTACAGACAGGATCTCATTGAGTTGCTTAGTGCCTCACTTTTGCTGAGGTTGGTTTTGAACTTGTGATCCTCTTACCTCAACTTCCCAAGCTGTAGGATTTCAGGGGTGCACCACTGCGCCGGGCTCAATTCCTTTTAAGAAAGAGTTTCTATACTTGTTTCTGAATACATTCATATGTAGAAAAAATCCCCATCATTAAAATATTACTACTCTCTCTCTTATTTTGGAGGGCCATCTGAGCACAGGTGGCCTGACTTCATCTATGGATTTTCTATCCCACTCAATAGTGGGTGGGTAGAAAAGCGGACAACACCTACATTGTCCAGTGTGTTTTGTGGGAAGTTAGGCATGGACTTCCAGTGGGGGGCTGGGATTGAACCCCTACTTGATCCCTACCTGCTGCCCGTCTCGGGTCCTTGTCTAGACCTCAGTTCCTCATGCTACTTAGAGGCTTGTTTGAGGGCTATATGGTAGCACACTTGAAAGGCACATGGAATGCTGACCAGCTGACAGTACATTCCATTGAAACATGAGCTATTATTACTTGAATGACGGGTGCTATGGTCCAATGAAGGTGGATGGTGTGATAAGCAGAATTGTTTCCTGTAGGGACTTCCTAAGAGAATTCAGTAGGCTAACGTGTGTGGTGACTTTCCAAAAGGAAATTTCATGTATAGTGTTGCCTGAAGTAATTCCATTGTGGGATTCTTTGATTGGTGAGAAACGTATGGGATTAGTATTGTATGTGTCAACACACTTTTGGACATGCTGCTCTGGAGGACAGAATTAGAGGAGGCACAGGCTAAGGAGGCCAGCTGCCTCCTGGTAAACCCTGGAGCTCTGGGGCTGGTTTCTGTGAATCTTCTGCATTTGGTCTTTGTTGGGACAGGTCAGTCATGCCTATGTGGAATCAAAGCAGAGTTTCACATGGTTCAGGATGCCTTTCAGGAAGGTGGGGAAATGTTTTGGGAGGGTAATCAACAGGGTAGCATTTCTTTCAGCCCACCTACAGAGACATCATCCCTTCTATTCTTTTAGGTTGAAGCAAAACATAAACTTTGGGACCAGCCTGAGTTCTGCCTCTGGTCGCCTCTGTGGAGGGACCTGTACATCTATTTTGTAAAGATGACAAAACAGCCTGCCTCCTGGGCTATCATCAGATCCAATGAGACATGTGACTAATTCTCAAGCTGTACCTAGCCCACAGAAAAATCTTAGCAGCAACAGCACTATCAAGACCCATCGCCACGAGAAAATTTTCCTAGACAATTTCATTAATACCCATCTTAACTACCTCTGGCCATTCCATTTCTCATTTCATACCTTTGGTGCTCAGGGTTGAACCCAAGGCCTCAAACATGTTAGGAAGTATTCTACCACTGAGTTACAGCCTCAGTCCTTTTATTTGTATTTTTTACTTGGCAATCCTCCTGCCTCAGCCTCCCAAGTTACTGGGATTACAGGTGTGTGCCACTGTGCCTGGCTCCCATAGATGTATTTTTAAAAACATTTAACCTTCCCTTGCTTAAATTTTTTGAAAGCAAGAACCAAATCATATCTTTCTCTTCCCCAGAGTCACAGCATTTACAACATAGTAGGAACTCACTGACTACATAATCTGCTAGGCAGACCCATGAGATATCTTAGGGGTATGGGCTTAAGCTAAGAGGACCACCTACCTGCCTGCACCTCAGACCTATGTAACTCATTGCTACCCCAAGAATCTCATCCTCAAAGCCAGTCAGGCCCTTTCCATTTCCCTTGTTGCCCTGCCCCACTCACCCACAATGGACAGGATGACCACCACGAAGTCGAAGATGTTCCAGCCAATGGTGAAGTAGTAGTGCCTCAAGGCAAACATTTTGAGCACACACTCACAGGTGAAGAAGATGACGAAGACCAGATTAATCCAGTAGAGAATGTTCTCCATCTGTTTGCTCTGAGTATCTGTCTCCACCATCATTGTCACCATATTAAGGCAGATGAGCATCATGATAACAATGTCAAAGGCTTGTTGAGTGACAAAATCAAAGACGATACCTTGGATTTTGTTCTGGGGAAGAGGGGGAGATACAATAGGATTCATGAAAGACTTCCCATGCACACCTGGGGAAGCCACTGCCCTATTCAAGGAAGCAGTCTCTACCATCTTCTCTGTCATACTGGCCAGCTCCCTCCTGCGGCTCTATGGGGAGCATGACAGAGACTGACATCAAGATTGCCTCAGCTAGAGTTTGCTCGAGTTGCCATTCTTCCCTCTTGAACCTATGGTGTCAAACACTTTTGAGATCTTCCTACTTCCCTGGCTGCCCCGTAGTCTCATCTGTTGGCCATCTCTCCATCTCTTTTCTTTCTTGACTGGAGAGCCCACTTATTCCTACTGTTTACACCTATCTACTACTTGAGCTTCTCAGTCTCTCTCCCTGATGATTCGTAAACGTCTTAAACTTACCAGGTCCAGAGCACAGCTGAGTCCTTTCCCTTTCCCCTCATGTGGCTTGTTCTGCTTCTCTCAATTATTCATCTGTCTCTCAAGCCAGAAATCTAGAGTCCCCTGTTTTTTTCTTCTCTCTCATACCCCAATGCCCTGAGAGTCACTGACTCTTCCTTTAAAGAACTCGGTTGGGCCTGCTTCATTGCCTTTCCAGTGGCTAAGGTTGGAGGACTAACCTTAGCCACATCATCACCTGTACTTCTCTAAAAGTCTCTTAGCTGGTCTCCCAGCTTCCTTTGTTGCCCTCATCCAAAGCAGTCTCCACACATTGGTGAGTGGGACTGTTTAAAAACATAAATGAATCACATCATTCTCCCACTTAAAACCTTTCAATAGCTTCTCACCCGCTTGCCACAAAGGTCCTATTGTTAACTTGGCGGAGAGATGCCTTCACAGTCAGATGTTACTTGTGGCCTGTTACTAGCATTTCCTGCTTCTAGAGCCTTGTTTGCTTTTCCAGGAATCACTTTCCCCACCAGAGAACACCTTCCTTGATGAGGCTTTCTCTGACTACTCATGTAGAAATAGATCTGCCCCCACAACCCTCCATTTTTCTCTGTTATGGTTCTCCAGTTTTTTCTTTCTTCAATGTTTGCCTGCATTTTATTATAGCTGCCTGCTTTTTTTTTTTTTTTTTTTTTTTTTTGGTACCTAGAGGTGATTTATCACTGAGTTATATCCCTAGCCTTTTTAATTTAAGACAGAATCTCACTTAATTGCTGAGGCTGGCTTTGAACTTGTGATCCTCCTGCCTTAGCCACCACCCAAGTTGCTGGGATTTCAGATGTGTGCCACCATGCCCAGCATACCTACTAACTTTTATAGTTTAATGTGGAAGAAAATATACTTAGGTTTCCAAATGTAAACTTGAGAAATGTTAATCCTTTAATATTCCCTTTAGTTCCATTTCTATCACTAACTGGAAAGTCTTAACATCATGGAAATAAAAAAAATTAATAAAAAAAATTATTATCTTTTTAAAGATTCCCCTGATATTTTATATTTAAAAGCACCAAGGCACTTGGGCTACCACTTATTTTCAGGATTACTTTAACTTGGTGGTTTCCAAAATGCTCTGCAAACCCCTGGGCTTCTTTTCCCTCAGTGGCTATGGAGGAGTATGCCAGAAACAACTGTGGGGTCAGGGAAAAGCAGGCGGGAAAGCCAACTGCTGGTTTAAACAAAGGAGTTCTACTTTTATTAGTCAAATTAGACTTCCACCTAAGCTTTGACTGTAAGTGTTCTGCTGCCTTTTTTTTTTAAGTTACTTTTTTTTTAAAGAGAGAGAGAGAGAGAGAGAGGAGAGAGAGAGAGAGAGAGAGAGAGAGAGAGAGAGAGAGAGAGAATTTTTTAATATTTATTTTTTAATTTTGGGGGGACACAACATCTTTGTTTGTACGTGGCGCTGAGGATTGAACCCGGGCCGCACGCATGCCAGGCGGGTGCGCTACCGCTTGAGCCACATCCCCAGCCCCCACCCCCCTTTTTTTAATTACTTTAAATGAAAGTTAGAGAAGAAGAAGAAGAAACCTCGAGGCTTTTGGAGATTATGACCCACTCAGCTTGTTTCTCTGAAACAAGAGAACAACAACCCATGAAGGGTGAGGCTGAATTTCAGCCCCAATTCTGTTGGAGAGAGGAAATCCAGGTCACGGGACTCTCCTACTTTCACTCTTTCTGCTCTGACAGCCAGAAGCATTGTTTTAGCTCCCAGACATCCTGCCCACATGTCTGTTGGGCACAGAGGCTGAGAAAACGATGACCAAATCTTGAAGTCTTGAAGTGGCAGGAAAGGAATCAGCTTTTGTTCATTTTTGGTTGTCTGTTAAAAGATCTCTCCGCTGGGGTTGTGGCTCAGGAGTAGAGTGCTCGCCTAGCACGTGTGAGGCCCTGGGTTCGATCCTCAGCACCACATAAAAATAAATAAATAAAGATATTAAAAAAAAAAAAGATCTCATTACCTGGGCCAGAGTCAATGTGGTAAGCATGCCAGTTCTCTGCTGCTTCCCAAGGAGGGAAGAGGAGTGGCTGAGAGGAGAAGTCAAGCATGATGTAGAAGTCAGGCCACACTGTAATCCCTGTTCTGCCACCACCTTACTCTGATCTTTTGGATGGGGCAGCTTGGAGAAGATCAGTGGATACCAGGCAATCACTTTTTGCCTTCTTTGCAGTAACCCTAGCAGTGTCTTCCCAGATAGGTTCTCACTATGTTCTTGGTCTGCACAATGTACTCACCAAGGGGCGGGGAATGGGTTTCTGTGGTTTCTTTGAGCCCAGCTTTTTCATGGCATTGTAGTACTTCTTCTGTTCCTCAGTCATGAAGATATCCTGACCTCCAAAGTAAAGGAGGGAAAAAGAGAAAAGCAATTACAACTGGTGCTCATAGGCCTGGTTCTGGACCAGGTTCTGGATCAACACTGAGAACTGACGGAGACGTATCCATTTCCTTTCCAGAGGTCAGGTTAGTGGCTGCCTGTCCCAGAGTGAGATAGATCTAGAATGATTATTCTAATTCAAAGAGATAGCTACCTTTCAGCTCAGGATTTCTGAGATTTGCCAAGCTAGGTAGGAAGGAAATGGACTATCTGGTTACAGACCCTCAGGGAAGGGTAAACCTCAGAGCAAAGGTTTACATCTCGAATCTCACAGTCTCATAATAACATTTTTGGCCTGATTTCCTGATAAGCTTCTAGGAAAAAAATTCTATTTTTATTTTTTGGTATGTGAGGATTGAGCCCAGGGGTACTTTACCGATGAGCCACATTCCCAGCCTTTTTAAATTTTGAGACAGGGTCTTGTTAAGTTGCTTAGGGCTTTGTTAAGTTGCTGACTCATGGCCCACTTATTTTAGATGACATTCAAAATTTGTAAACTCTAGTGCAAGAAGGCAGTTTAGAGAGAGTTTTCTGAAGTTTGTTGGGCACAATTGACTTACAAAACGAATAAAAAGGGTAATCTTTTCAATTTGGGGGGGGGTACTGGGGATTAAACTCGCTGAGCCACATTCCCAGCCCTTTTTAATATTTCATTTATAGACAGGGTCTTGCTGAGTTGCTAAGTGCCTCGCTAAGTTGCCACGACTAGCTTTGAACTCTTTGAACTCCTGATCCTCCTGCCCTAGCCTCCCAAGCCACTGGGATTACAGACATATGCCACCACACCCAGCTTCAGTTTGTTTTGAAAAAAACTGTTAATCATCTGAGATAAGTAAGGAAGTGAACTTTCCAGGGTGGCCTTTCAGATCCCAATTACCAGAGATTAACATGGATGATGACAAGTCTGGGCAATTTCTGCTTCACTGCACTACTCATCCGATTCTTTCTGGAGCGGAGGCTCTCTCTGCCCCTAACTCCCTCTGGTGGAGTCAAGACCAGTAGTAGGCCTTTCGAGTACAAGACTGCTAGTAAATTCAGTAAATCACATGTTGCAAAAGCCAGCCCTGAAGAGGAAGAGTTGGTTGGGGTTAATGTACAGTGGAGCCAGTGTCACAGTGAGGTGACAATTTGGATTTTAGAGAAAACAAAGAGGGGTCTTTTCTCTGTAGTGACAGGGACAGAGGGCCTCTCATCTGAGTTGACCACTGGCAGTGAGGGGAGGAGACCTATCTTTTTCTTTTGTTGATTGAAGTTATCAATGATGACACCAATGAACAGATTCAGGGTGAAGAAGGAGCCGAAGATGATGAAGATGACAAAGTAGATGTACATGTAGATGTTGTCCTCATACTTAGGCTGTTCATCAGGCTGTCAAAGGACAGGAGAAAAGGACGAGAGTCAGCTTGCAGCCTGGCGATCAGGTGGGTGACTCCCACATGCCAAAGCCATCAGCTGTGATTTGCTGTCTGGGCTACTGAACAAACTGGGGATGGGAGAGACCTAGCTTCTTTCAGCCCGCCTCCTTCTCCACACTGGCAGCTCAGAGGACCCTGACAGCATTTCTGCTGTGACTTACTGGGAGAATATGCAAATCGCGAGGTAAAGGGCAGGGGAGGGGTGCCTGTTAGGAGCCACACTTTTATTTCAAGACAGGACTGAAGAGTAGACAGCTCTGTTGGGGCCGAGTATAAAAATCAACTGTCTAATCATCTGTAGCCAATGTGAGAGAGCGAGGACTTACTGAGAGGAAGAAAATGATCTATAATCAATAAAACAAGCAATTAACATTCCAAACAGAAATTTTGGTGCCTCTATTCCTCCCACCCTTTCTCTTTGATGATTCCACCATGCTGCCTGCTTTCTAACCAACAAAGTTCTGTTCCACCATGTACATTCTTACCTTTCGGGAATCTACAGCTGCATACATGATGTCCATCCAGCCTTTGAAGGTTGCCTGGCAAACAGAGTCAGTCATTAGATTGTGCCTGTGAGGGAGTGGGAGGAGTCTACGCAGGAGTCCCAAAGGCCAACAGTAAGGACACAGGACAAGGAGTTTGGGTAAGTCTCATATGGACATAGGGTTTCCTTTTGTTTGTACAGGGCCCAATGGGGCTTTGAGTAAGTCCCTGAAAATAACATTAGAGTTTGGCAACAAAACATGTTGACGATGGTAAGTGATTGATGACTTTCACCTAAGGTCTTAAGATGTGTTTGAAAAGACTGCCTAAAGCCAGGGCAAATGCAGATTTATAAACAAGTGGCAAGAATCTACTCAAGGTGCTTATTAGACTTTAGCCTTCCACTGAGGAGCTGTTTTTTCAAAAAGTGTTTATAAAGCAATGGGGGGGGGTGTCTGAAAAATTCACAGTTTCACTAAAAAAAAAAAAAAAGACAACAAGGTCAGAACTTATCTCTTACTAATAAACACAAGTAGCCTGCAGTATGGCAATCCTGGTGGCATCCTTGATGCCAATTCCAATTAATACCCCTTTTCAATTCTCTTTGTCTCCTATATCTAGCATGACTTTTGGAAACAAAGATGGATAATCAATTTAATATCTTCATGTTTAACTTGTTCAGCCAAATTCTAAGCTTTTTCAGGGCACAGGACAGTGTCTTTATTCACCTGATGGTCCTATTGCTAAGCACAATGTCTTGCTTATGGTGGGGACTCTGAATACCGTGTCTGACTAATATTTTCTGGAGCTGCTCCAGTTCAGATTCAATTTGTGGGTTCCATTTTTTTGAACTGGGGTAGAACAGCAAAAGAGTTTTGAGGTAGGATATGATACAGCTCATTCCCCTAACTTTTGCCTCCTCTTCCTAACAGTGAGTGCTTACTGTGTTAGGTTAGGGTGAAAGCTTCATTTGCAATTTCACATTAAGTATTCACAACAAGTGAATGATGTGGGTATTACAATCATAGTAATGAAAACACATAATAGCCATTATCATAATTAAGCTCTGCTATGTGCTGAACATTATGCTAAGATATTTTTCAAGTATCATGAATTCTTTTTTTTTTTTTTGGTACCAGTGATTGACCCCAGGGCAACTTTACCACTGACCTACATCCCTAGTCTTTTCATTTTTTATTCAGAGACAGGGACTTGCTAAGTTGCTTAGGGCCTTGCTAAGTTGCTGAGGCAGGTCTTGAACTTGTGATCCTCCTACCTCAGCCTCCAGAGTTGCACAGGTTGCACCACTGTGCCTGGCTCATGAATTCACTTAACAACCATGTAGAGTATTATAATCTACATTTAATTGATGAACAAACTGAGGAATAATTTGTACCAAATTGAATATCCAATAAATATCAGATTACATCTGTCTGATTCCAAAGATTATGAGCTTTTCAATGCATCAACTGTCTTGTCAAATATTCCAAAAAACTGGTGACAGAAGAAGAGAAAACTAGGCATGATGGAATGAAGTTAGGCAAGAGAGACTTATCTACATCATTAAAACACATTTCTCCATATTATCCACATTAGCCCTTTTTCTGGGGTTGAGCTGTCAGAGCAGCAGAATCACAGCACAGCCGCCTTTAGCATAGCTATTATGTAGGATTCTTCTTCATCAAAATTGCCCTTTTTATTTGTTTTCTTGACTTCTTTAACTACAATTCAGAGCTGGGGAGAGGTGAGCTACCACTTTATTATGTTGCAGCAAGTTTTAGTTTTGCTGAGTAGGTCTAGTTCTGAGCACAAAGAGAGAGGTTCCTTTTGAATGAGATCTTGTGGAAGTCAGAATATACAGGAACGATGTCTCCCTGAAACTGGTCTGGGAAATGATATTGCTCCCTGTTTCAGAGTAATTCCGATTCTCAAAGTAGGGTTGAGAAGGAACCAAATGAAATTTCTGCTAGCTGCTTGAATTTCCCAAGATTGAACAAATAATAATACTTACTACTTGAAGAAGGGCCAGATATCCTGCCCCCACGTTGTCAAAATTGATCTTCACGTTCTTCCACCTGATCTCTGTGTTGTTCCCCTCCATGAGCTTTTCACATTCAGTTTTATTGTTGACATCTTCGATTTCAAATCGGATTTCAGAAGTCTCATTAAAGCAGTAGTGGTATTTCCCCGCAAACAGGTTAACTCCCATGATGCTGAAAATCAGCCAGAAGATGAGACACACCAGCAGCACATTCATGATGGAGGGGATGGCGCCCACCAAGGCATTCACCACCACCTGCATTGGAAGGGGAGGTTGCTGAGTGTTGGCAGGAAGTGAGGGAAGCACATTCTTTTGATTTCCAGGAGGGGAATGACATTTGTGTGGCTTTTCTGCTATGGAAATGTGTTTTCTTTGCGCTTAACTATTTTCTTTGCAATAACTGGACAGATCCACAAATAGGACCAAAAATTTCTAAGTTTGTGAACAACATTTTGGGGAATTTTAATAAATTGCATGTTGATTTCAACTAAAACAAACTCCCCTGCCCAAGTTGACCCTGATCATCTCTTCTAGGCACCAACCTGGGACAAAAAAAAAAAAAAAAAAAAAAAAAGAAAAAAGAAAAAAAAAGAGAAAAAAAAAGAAAAAAGATTTCTTAGTCCAGTCTCCCTCCTCTTCAACTTGTAAAATAAACCCCCATGGAAAAAATCTGAGCAATTGCAAGCTTGCTAGTTGCCTTTCAACACATTCCCCCTCTGAAAAACAAGGCATGATTGTTCAAAACCACAGAGAGCTGCCCTTTGGGTTAGCAGTGAATCACTCAACAGTACATAACGTCTCTTTTATGACTATGCAAGGCCAGTTATCTTTCAGGCAATAGCTGAGCATGCATATTTTGCAGGCTCAAGAAAAAAAAAGCTATATTCCCTCTACCAAACAGTATAAAATAAAATCTGAACAAATGTGCTTTCTACTCAAGGTTTAGTCTTCAGCCTTTTTTTTTTTTTTTTTTCCTGACTTTGTAGGCTTCTAAATCTACGAGCTGCCCAGTGTGGCTAGTGTTGATATCTGTCTGCTTAGTTCAGGGCTTGACTGTTCTTCACAATGTATTAGAGATCAACATGACTTTTTTTTTTTTTTTTAATAGTTTTGGGTTAGATCACTGCTCTTGAAACTAAAAAAAAATGACATGTTGTTAAAAAATCACTGACTACAGTCTCAAGAATTTTTTTTTTTTTTATAAAAAGGGCAAAGGAAAAAAAACCCTTAGGAATAGATGTTTCTGGGTTGTTTTAAACATGGACTTTGCTTTATACTAGAGGTGACAGTAGTCAGACAACAACTCTACTGTTGCAGCAGTTTTCACTAGTAGAGTTCGAGTGCTTACAAAGGTAACATTTCTAGTGATGGAACAGGAAACAAGGCTAGTTTCATCTCTGCCAACTTTCACTAGTGATGTCTTAAGCAGGGTTGCTAAGGCTCAGAAGACTGTTTCTTCCTTTTTCTAGTACTGAAGAGGATTATGGAGTAGAAAACAAAGACATTGGATATAAATGAATTGTGTTTTTTCTGATGTTTTGTTTGGAGGAGGTGACACGTGTTTCCAAGTTCCTGCATCTGTTTTTTGGTACAGGTAAGAGATGACAGGCTGCCAACTAGCTACAGCATGGGAGAGACAGGGAGGTCATGCTGTATGAGGAACGCCAGGGGGCAGCCCTGGGCTCTAACTTGAATCCTACTGGGTTTTGTCTTTTGTTTTTGTCTTAGACTGCACTGTCATTCATCAGAACACATGGCTGAGAAGAACTACCTGTTCTGTCCTATATCAAAAGGCAACAATATTCTGCTAGGACTCACTCTGTCTTTGATATTAAAATACTCATCTTGTGATTCTCCAATTCACATATGAAGGCCTTTAGAATGAGAGGCAGTTATTTCTTAATTCTTAGACCAAGAAATCTCTTCAAGATCTTATAACTCTGGCATTAGTATAAAATATTTATTACTGTGAGCAAGGAAAGCTAGAATATCTGAAATCCAGAAAATCTTTAATGTTATTTTGGAGAATGCTATTTACTTTTATGAATTTATGGTATCAAATTTGTCAGATAATCAGATTTAAATTTTACCTTCTCATTCTACAGTTGTTCACCCTTTGGTTAGGGCACCAAAAAGCAATGGAATGTGCAAAAGAACAAGCAAAAGGCAAATGATCCACAAATGGAATAATCATTTCTCAAACAATAAGAGTAGATCATGTAAAGATTCAAAAGCTCAAGTCTATGTGACAGCATTTTGCAGCAGTTTAGGTGAGAGATCATGATGTTCTATTAGACAACTACCAGCGTAAAGTTGGGAAGTAAGCCCTAAAAATGGAAACCTGAAAATATTGTTTTTTTTCCCCCTCAATTCAGAAACTTCAGGAATTCTCACTGTACAGTCAATCTGTTTTGTTTTGTTTTGGTTTTTTTTGGTACAAGGGACTGAACCCAGGGGTGCTTAACCACTAAACCACAATCCCAGCCCTTTTTAAAAATATTTAAGACAGGGTCTTGCTAAGCTGCTTTGAACTTGCAATCCTCCTGCCTTAGCCTCCGAGATGATAGGATTACAGGCATGCACCACGGTGCCTGGCTATACAGAGAATCTTAAACTTCTATTTGAACCCAGTCTAACCCATCCTACACGGTATCTTAAGTCTTACTGTTAAATATGGATAATATTTTCAGCAGGGAAGAATAATCAACTAAGTGATCTCTGAACTTTAACATCATAGATCTGATCAAAGGACTCAAAACACAAAAATATTTGCTGAGGATTTGCTGATGACATAAAAATCCTGTAAATCTGATACTTTTTTGTGTATGTGTGCACATACATTCACTCATGGTATTGGGGACTGAACTGAGGGACACTCTACCACTGAACTATATCTTTAGTTTTTTTTATTTTTATTTTTTGAGACAGAATCTTACTAAGTTGCTTAGGCTGGCATGGAACTTGTGATCCTCCTGCCTAAGCCTCCTGAGCTGCTGGGATTACAGGCGTGCAATACTGCACCCAGTTAATCCAATGTATTTGTAATGTGCAAATATATATTTATCAATCACAACCAAAGAAAATCTCCTCATCTTAGATTTATAAACAAAACAGTAAAGAGTTGATGGAATTAATAGTTCTTCCCTGCTGTGAACATTAGCTGATAAGCTACAAAATATTACACAGAAATTATTTAACTGTGTCCCATATAGAAATGTCATTATGCCATTATTCTCAGTAACTAAAGGGAAGAAACCAGGTTTATTATTTTAAACTTTTACACTAAAGATATATTATAAAGGACAATTCAAATTTTCACTGATACTCACTTAATAATTGGATTTCTTTTGCTCTTGCTACTCTCTAGTTATTTGACATTGCCCTTCATGATAATGAAACCCATTTTTGTTAAAAACTAGATACAGTATAGAAATATTACTCAAAGTTAGGTTCTAGCAATCTATAAAGTTTTTTTCAATGGAAATTTGTACTTAGTGTTGGACATAAATCTTACCTAAGATTTCTTGACATGTTGTTAAAAAAATCACTGACTACAGTCTGAAGAATTAAAAAAAAAAAGGGAGAAAATTCCAATGGATACTAATTCTTACAGTATTTTTATCTTCTCTATAATGCCTAGGACATTTTTGTTCATTAAACACTATAAAATCCATCAAATAGCTTTTAATATCTGGCAGAGGGAACATGGCTTTAATGGACAACTATGTACTGACAATCAACAAAAAATGCATGCATGTTTCATAGCATTACTATTGTATACTTTCAAAAATTTAATAGCACAGCAATATCTTTAAATAAAGATTACTATGGAGGAGAGAAAAGCAAAGAACTACATTAAGTATTCCTTTGCCAACAGCAGGAGTGTTTCAATTTTTCTGATCTTTGGTTTGAGGAAGGAGAGAGGAGACTGAACGAGTATCCCAGGACAGGCCGGGGTCATATGCTCCCTCTCAAGTGAAGGTCTGAGTCTATAATTGGAGCAGCACAGTGACAGTTGAGCCCATCTGCACGGATGGTATTCAGTTCATGAAGGTTTCTTACTTAAGGTTTTCTAATGGTAATCTTGCAAGTGTTGGCATACAGAAGAACCCAAGCTAAAGAATGAAAAACACATTCCTCTGTAGAAAAACAAAATTTATGTGAAACATATATACTTAGTTCTATTTATCACTGGGAAACTTAAGCTGGGTCAAATGAAATCTCTTCTGCGGTTACTCTTCCACAGAAGGGCTGGGAAACTGCCTGCAGGAATAGATCCTGACCTCTCTCTACCTGCCCAACCAGCCCTGGTCAGTAATGTTGACTGACTGGCAACAACCCAATAAGGTGGCACCTCTACACCAAAGTTTCCCTCACTGAATGTTACTGTTTTAAATTGCAGCTTTGGGTTCAAACTTGTTTTTGCCCATATTATTTTATTTGAAAAAAGCTTGAGGTAGACGATTTTCATTAAAAGTTTCTACTGTTTTGATTATCCATTCTGAATGATCTGGATCCATTTCTAAGCTATTTGAAAGTTGATAAGTTTCCCAGGGAATGAAAACTGAGAGTTCAGGGAAGGTGGGGAAAAGAGGAACTAAAGGGAAAAGGTGAGGCTACTAAAAGGGCTCCTGCATCAGATTATTTAACTGATTTCCTCATAAGCAAACTGGCGCTCAGTGGGGACTACTTTCTGCTACAGGGACAGCAGTAAGCAACCAGAAAGTTAGTAACAAGTGTTGGTTGGGCATTTTGGGGCAATGAGTAGAGGCTTTAGGTATTACCAATCCCTTTTAGGAGATCCAGGATCACTGCTGAGACTGTGGGGGCATTACAGGCTACTGAGCTCAGGCACAATGTTGAATAAGCATCATCTCTAAAGGCATTTATTTAGTTGCATCTTGTCCACAATTTTTCAATCACTAAAGTGAATTATTAACTCTATAACAACACTATTATAATTTATTTAAAAATTTATTCCTTATGAAAAACATGGGAAAGCCAGGAAGTAGGGATGAGCATTTTAATTCTATTTTCAACCACGACCATTAAAATCACCGAGTCTTGTCTCTCTCTCTACATTTAGTCTGATCCTAATAATGTCCTCATTGCACACATTCTGAAGCCTCTCTTCTCTGTGGGACACTTAGCATCCCCAACTTTTTCTTTAATAATAAAAATAAATTTATACTGCTGTTGGAACTGCCCTTCCTGCAGATGGTTTTTAGGACTACAGAAAAAGCTCACGTTTAGTAAACCAAACTGTGACTGTGCTACAGAAGAAACACCAGTTTATTGCAAAAAGCATTTGTCTGAATACACTAAAATAGTAAGATAAAATTCCCACGTCCCAGTGAAATTTTCACCTTCCTGTGCAACTGTGAGTGGCTTCATGGAATAGCAGCCAGAGATCACAGACGAGGAATAAATGGAGCAGCACTGTCCTGGTATCTAGTTTCTCCAATCAGTCTTGCTTCATGTGAACTATTGCAACAGTTCAGTTTTATTCCTACATTCTGATATTTGCACACTTAAGAACTGATCCTCTGGTTTGCTCTCCTGCATGTATTCAACTTCTGAATTGAAATGAGTTTTCTTGGTCTCGTTAAGTATAACAGACCTCTCTTGTTACAACTATGATCACCAAAACCAGCTGTCCACTTGATTTTAGGACATTGACTTTTTAGTGTGAGTGTGTACACACATGTGCACATACGCACAATTATCAAAACCATAAAAGAAAAAGGCACCAGAAGAGGGAGCCTTATTCTGAGTTGGCAAGGTGACAGCCCCTGTACTGTATATATTCGGGTGGAGTATCGCCAAAGTAGGAATAGGAGGACTTGAGAAATTTCAGGAGAACTAATTGGTATTCAGTCCTCTAGCATCATCCCTGTTTGTTGTTTTGACAGTATTAGGATAGTGGACCATATAGCATGGGCAGAGGGGTGGGGGTGAGGAGGAAAGCTTTGCTATCAGACAGTGGCTGCCAGTCCTTATGGGACTGGGCTGAGAACAACAAGGTGCAAAAAGAGGAATCAGAATAGAAAGAAAAGCATTTCTTCTCCCAGGGCCATGCCAAATTCTGCTCCATCCCCAATTCCAAGCCTGCCATGTGTCTTCAAACCCCCTCTCTGCTGTTTTCTCAGTGACTCCAAGGCCACAGTCCCCACCTGGCTAATGCCCCTACACAGCACTCTTCCTGCCTGCAGCCTATGCTTTTCAGTGGGTCTGTGGGTTATAATTCCCCTTCTTTGCACCTGGTGATTCTCCCTATTAAATCAACAGCCCAGAAAGCCGCCCCAAGTGCTACAGGTAAGCCAGGCCAAATGAGAATAGCCAATGTTAACATGTTCTGCGATGGCATGTTGTTGGGAGTGGGGCCAATATTAATGTGATGAGGCAGCTTAATGCAACTCCCCTGCGCACGGGGCTGGTGCGGGGGATAAAGAGTGGAGGATCAAATCGGCAGCTGCATCACAGAATCCGTGTTTGAATGATCTTTCCACCATGTGATCAGTTCTAGCATGCTTAAACAGTTTCCATTGGCATGCAGAAGGATCAGCTGCTCTTAGTATCTTACCCTCATCCCTTCAAATCGTGATAAGGCTCTTAAGGGTCTCAAAGCTCTTAGGGTCCTAAGGGACTTTATGGCACCTAGTTCCGAGTAGCCCAGGGCATTAGCTATAAGGCTGACTAAAGAGACCTACACGGAAACAGAAGAGAAAAACAAAAACAAAAAAGGAAACAAAAAGAAAAAAAAAGAAAACAGAGGTTCCAGAGTGTTAGAATAAAGCCCCTAGCACTGAATTACACAGATTGGGCCCCCCAGGTGGAGCAAGTGGGTAACACCAGCTGCCTATTTCAACTTGACTCAAACGACCTGGAAGGAAAGGTGGTTGAGAGAGGCAGAAGAAAAAACACAAAGGGAAGAATAAATTGAGAGAAGGCGGTAAAACATACACACAAGTTGGAAAGGGAAGAGGCTGAAGGGAGAGGGAGAGAATGAGGAAGTTCCATTGGAAGGAGAGGAGCCTGAAGAGATGACAAGAACCTTACCCTCGCCCTTTACAGTCTCTGCAGGTCCCAGAAGTTCCCATTAAATTAAGCCAGACAAATTTAATGGTACCTATGGAAAAGAATACAGATAAATACACATACTCCACACAAGCCGCCCCCTCCTCTGCTCATTCACCATGGGATTTCCAACAGGGACAAGCTCTCTTACTCCTGGTTGACAAGAAACCATTTGTTTAAGAATTTGATGAGCCACTACATCAACAAAGGAAATATATTCCATAAGTACCGCAGGTGACTTTGCAGTTCCCAAAAAAAGAACCAAATAAGGAAACTCCTTGACAGAATTTTGACCCCATGACCATTCAAGTGATTTTCTTTCTCACTTTTAATAAAGAATCCTTCCAATTTATAAGCATAACTATGACTCCTTCATGGCCATAAGAACTTAGGTAGGTCTCAATAACTAAATCTATACATTTTCTTATAATTCCCATTCTTTCCTCCAGAACATCCCCAAATGAATTGGCCTCACGTTTGTCACTTTCAGAACAATTTTCTATAACTTTCACCATTAAAATAGTAGCTGGCAAAATTCTTGGGAGAAAAAATTCAAACTTTCCATTTTATACAGATGAAGAAACTTTTACCATCATACACAAAAACCTGCCCACTGTCGGTGGCAATTCTGGAGCCAGGATGAGATGCCCACACTGCTGACCCTTGGGCCAGTGTCCTTTCTTCCAAAAACACATTGTGGAAGATCCGTCTGAAGCAGACAGGTTACATGACAATATTCCAATAGGATCACCAGTGTCAGAATAATCCAGAGCTGATCTATTGACATACTAGGGAAAGTAGTCTGCAGGTCTCCAGGTCTACACTTGGGTGAAATGCTTTCCTGCTCTTCTAGAGGCAAACTTACCTTGTTCTAACAGAGCTCTAGGGGAGTTACATAATGACATCTTAACACTGGCTACTAAACACACCTCAGACTGCTTGGGCCTGATCCTAGGGGGCATCATATCTGAACATACCTTTAGCTGGTCAAATCCTACAGTGTCTGGGTGTAGGGTTTTTTTCCTCTCTCTCTTTTTTTTTGATAACAGGGATTGAACTCAGGGGTACCTTTCCACTGAGCCACATCCCCAGCCCTATATATTTTTATTTAGAGACAGGGTCTCAATGAATTACTTAGGGCCTTGCTATGTTGCCTAGGCTAGCTCTGAACTCATAATCCTCTTGCCTCAGCTTCCTGAGCTGCTCGAATTATGGGCATGCGTCACGCACCTGGCTGGGCATAGGGTTTTTTAGAGTAGCATTGTGCTTATATTGTACCACAGATTCTGGGGTAGGTTAAGATATTTCCACCTCATATTACTTAGTTTAATTGATGATATTTTAAATTAGAAAAGAAAAAAACCTACAATTTAGTTTCTTTTTTTTTTAAGAGAGAGTGAGAGAGGAGAGAGAGAGAGAGAGAATTTTTAATATTTATTTTTTAGTTCTTGGCGGACACAACATCTTTGTTGGTATGTGGTGCTGAGGATCGAACCCGGGCCGCACACATGCCAGGCGAGCGCGCTACCGCTTGAGCCACATCCCCAGCCCTACAATTTAGTTTCATTTGCTGCTTTTAGGGCTTTAGTTCATTGATTCCATGTCTCTGAACTGTGTACACATGCACACACTTTTAGAAATGAGGAAATTTATAATTAAGTATCAGGATGGGCATGGGGTAGAAGTGAAAGGTCAATGACTTCACAAGGATCAGGGATGAGAAGGCTTAAAGGTTTCAATTTTAAAATGGGCCTGCACTTTTGATTTATGCATGTATTCGTAATTCATCAGCTTAGGTGTCTTCTATGGAGTCCCAGGCAATATCCAAAGTAAACCTGGAACTAAACATTGCCCTATTTGGCTATCCACATTCTTTGAGAGTAAGATGATCAAGGGCTAATCCTTGCCTAAAATAAGGGCTTCAAAAGCCATATCTGGAACATAGCAGCACTAACCAGTCACTTCCGCTCCATCTATAATTATCAATGAAAATTTATATTGAGGTAACTTTTCTCAAGTTCGGCCAACTCTTAACCCCAAATAATCTAAAATCGACAGACTCTTATGGAAGCTATAAAATCTGAAGGTAAGCTATCCCATTTCAACTCATTATCTGAGTTCAAAAGTCCCCTAGGTCAGCTTCATCCTGTGAACTCTGTCAGGTAAAGATTGTAAAAAACGAAGCTTTGACTGGCTACTGGCCCCACACAATGCAAGAGGACCCCACCTCTTCAGGGTGGGTGACTTATCTGTTAATGATCAGGTCTACAGTGGGGAGAGGGGTGAAGAAGGTACAGAGGCCAATTCAGCACTGGCTCGAAAATTGCTGCTGAGAGATAAACTGCTCAGCTAATTGATTGAGGGAAGATCTCCCAAGACAGAATCAATAAGGGTCTTATCTGGGTTATTCCTTAGCAGCTGAGGGCTCACATAATCCTCTGAGTCTCCATGTTAAACCTTCATTGGAGATAATCAGAACATTACTTAAAGTGCAATTTAAAGAACGAATCAACCTAAAGAGAAAAAAGGAACTGAGGAATCAAAATCCAGGGTATCTATGGCTGCAGGCATGGAAAAAAACACACTAGGTGACATTTTCAAATTAAGTAAATATATTCAAACAGAAAATGTTTTCAGTAGTGAACTCTGGATGAGAAGCATGGTCTCTGAAAGCTCCCATCCTTAGAATGGATATGCTGGCTAACTGCTGCAAATGATGGGGAAAATTTCCCTAGAGAAAAGATGCTAACATTCTTTTACAGGACACAGTATCTGTGGCAGTAAATGACCTGATTGAAACAAAATGACCCTGTTTGGAACTTAAATGACTTATTAATAAAAAGAATTGATCTTAGAAGTTGTTTGGGTTATCCACAGGTATCTAAAAAAAAAAATCAGCAGCTTGATGATGCAACAAGGAAAAATGAACATCAATCAGGGAAACAAATGTGGAAATGAATGACAGATGCAGGTATCAAGTCACCAGATGATCAACTAGGAGGAAGAGTCTCTCAGAGATGGTGGTAAATTAGGTTCTACAATTTATACTTGCTGGTTATTCCAAAATACAAAGGGAATCATATATATTTTACCCAGCAAAAGCTCTGATGCCAGTCCAAGCTATATTGTCCATCCACAACTCACTGATGACAAACTGTACAACCAATGTGATAGACTGGGGTATTTTCACTTAGCATGCTAGGCTTCAAGCTGGTGGTTCTTTGTGTATGAATATTGTCTTTTCAGACCTTTATGGAGAAGTTCCCATGCCTAACTCTCATTGTATTCCCCACAGCACCTGGAAGGCAAGAGGCTTTGCATATTGTAGGTGCTCAATAAGCATTTGATAAGTGAAGAATAAATAAACTGTTCTGCTGGAGGAAAGAACACAATAAAAGGGAGGTTTCTAGGAGAGATCCATTTCCAAAATGCTGGGTTACCATATACTTATAATCAGATCAGAGTTGCCTAATAGATAACATAAGCTCTGCAGAGGTTTGGACCATGCCTGCCTGTCTCCCTGTGACTCCCTATGGCTCTGGGACAATTCTACAGAGCATGGTAGAAACCAGTACAGAAGCATTCTCTGGAACCAGCGTTAGGCCCTAAAGCAATGTAATAATACAGCAACACCCAAAAGCTAGAGGAACTGATGGGTTGCTGTCAACTGGCCATATGCCTGTATTATTATTATTTTTAAATCCCTTTCTACATAGTATATAATATATTTGTTAAAAAAAGGTGATGTGTAGGATTGTTATGCATTTAGTAGGCTACTTGGGTACTAGAGGCATGTGAAATATCTGACCAACACACTTAAATCCTGGGGTAGATCACCCCAGAGAAAGAGGAAGAGAGTGGGGTAGATGGTGGAGGGAAAGGCCATAGTGGGAGGCTTTGTTTCAAATTGCAGCATCCCTAGGGTAGCTGGAGTATGGTAGCAGATGCATATGTCTGAGTCCTCACAAGGTCCAAAAGATGAGCTCCCATAGGTGCCTTACCTGACTCTGGGCAGTCCAGAGTGACTGTGAAATGGAACTTCCCTTTCTCTAGAAAGAGAGCTGGTCCAGTCTGATTTCAGGTCTCTAGGCCTTATTCTACACTCTGCCTAAGTCTCAGCACTGCAGCTTTCTGTCTGAAAGGAGAGGTCCCTCACAGATGGTATTGATGGTTGCTTAAGGGAGTGCAGAGATCTCTTATTGCCAAGGACTGTGGCAATTATCTTTTTGGTTTATCTTAAGAGGACAGGGTGGCCTCCTCATCTCATTCTGAAATCTTCCCAAAGGCTGGCTTTTTGAAATGGAAGAAAATGGAGACACAGTGATAGCTCCTAAAGACGTCATTAACCACAGGAATTCAAACTGTTAGGAAAGGAATGCATTTATGGAACAGAAATCATTACTGGTGAAGAGTGCTGGGCTCCTGTAGAGAGAGATTTCCATATCACTGTATCCTACATTCCAGAAGTACTCTAAGGATGGTTCCCCATTATCAATGAACCTTCTCTTCTAAACATACCAACCTAGACCCAACCACCCCATTTTTGTGTTGCTTCTCAGCCCCTGGTAGGTTGTGAATTCTCCATGGGCCCTGGTCCAGCAATTCCCATGTACTCTTTCTTTAAATGCTGATTTGTCTAGGGAAAAAAAAAGCTTTAGTTATTATACAAAACAAGAAAACAATCACTATTTTTAATAAAGCCAACAAGAAGCAAATTCTTGTAGGGTGAGAAATAGTTACAGATGATGCAGCTTCTAACCTGAAAAAATAATACAAGTAGTCACAGCCATCAAGTCTTGGAGAGGGTCTTGGAACCTGGAAGGAAAAAGGATTTCTCACTTGGTGATCACTGTAGAAATGGCAATGCAAGAACCCTCCCTGATAAACTGATTTGCTCAGGTAAGTATGGGAATGGCCAAGAGAGTTGCACAGAACCTACTATTACTTCACCCCAACAGCCCCACTTCAACCCCTCACCCCTTTCCCCTGGCAAAAGAGGTCATCCTGCTGGTGGGGAGCAAGAACCTTCCAGTTCCCAGGCTAAAAACAAAAACCTTGAGACCAACGATTCCATTTTCACTCCTAATCTCTGAATATAAATTAAGCCAAGCCCAACAGTAAAGAGTTGGCTGGTGTGTCCCTGGAGCAAATGCAGACTTCAGAGTTCCCATTCCTACAGTTAAGATTTGAGCACTGAAAGGAACTTCACTGGAGCCTACACCCATAGGTTGATCTATACCTAGCCCCAGGCAGCTTCAGCCACTAAAGGGAGACACCCCTTTGTTTTCCTGCTAGAAGGGTTGGGCAACAGAAAGCAGGACACGTACAGCCACGATGAGGAAGTCCAGCCAGCACCAGGCATTGGTGAAGAACTTCACGAAGCCATAGGCTGTCCACTTGAGCAACATCTCCAGGATGAAGATGTAGGTGAAGACTTTGTCAGCGTATTCCAGGATGGTTCGGATGGTCTTCCTCTGCTCAATGTAGATGTCCTCAAAGGCCTGAAAGAGAGGCAACAGTTGCCTACTACAGTGCTGAAAGGTAAACAGGCTCTTGGGAAGCTGGCCTTTCATCAGCTTCCTGCCTCTTCCACTTTACTTCCCTGCTACACGTTTTATTTATATATCTTTGCAGTGTTGAGTATTGAATCCAGGGCCTTGCTCATGCTAGGCATGTGCTTTACCACTGAGCTACATCCCCAACCCAGGGTTTTATTTTTTTTTTTAATCAGCATTATTGAAGAATACTTCATATACCATATAATCCAGCCATTTAAATTCAACGGCTCTTAGTACATTCGGAATTATGCGTCCATCATAATTTTAGATCATTAACTCAAACAAACTCCCATACCCTTTAGTTATCACCCCGCAGCCTCTTCCTACTCCCCTGATCCTAGGCAACCACTAATCTACTTTCTATAGATTTACCTATTCTGGACATTTCATATAAATGGGATCATATATCATGTGGTCCTTCATGACTTATTTCTTAACTAAACATAAAGCTTTCAAAGTTCTTCCATGTTGTCGTGTGTATCAGTACTTCACTCCTTTTTGTGGTATAATATTCCAAGATGTGGTTATGTCACATTTTGTTCAACCTTCATCAGTTGATGAAGATTTGTGTTGTTTCAATTTTTTTGGTTATTATGAATAATGCTGCTATGAATGCTTGTATGTGAGTTTTTATGTGAACATATGCTTTTATTTTTCATATGCCCGGAACAGAACTGCTGTTAATTCTATGCTTAATTTTTTGAGGAACTGTCCAACTGTTTTCCAAAGTGGTTACACCATTTCATATTCCTACGAGCAGTATATGAATGTTCCAATGTCTCTATATCTTCACCAATATTACACATATGACAATATATTTTGTTTCAAGTCCCTTGATACCACAGATATGGGTGGAGGGCCATAGGGGTGGGAGATACTTAGGGGTAGAAAATTATAGTATGGCTTTCTTCTCTGATATCCATGAATGAGATAATTCTTTGATATGAAGGTATGAGCATTCCCATTTGCAGAGTGCAGGGTGATGTTAAGAGAAGGGACACTTATATAACATGGAAAAAAAAAAAAACTGTGGAAGTAGAAAAAAGTCCCCTGGGAGGTGCCTGCTCTGAACTGTTCCAGAAGGAAACCTGGAGTCCGACTGTCTGCAACCTCATCTTCCAAAATGGAGGCATGTGAACATCAGGTGCTCCAGTTTCATCAGTGGTCAGTAGACACAGAAGTCATGAGATCCACAATCCTTCTCATGGACTTAGTACAATAAATACTCTCTGATCAATTAAAAAAGCAGCAGCTTCTATGTCAGGCTTTCCCTAAACTCTATTTGTTAGAAATTCATTCTAAGGATCCCCTATCTCTGAGATAGCACTACAACTATGCTCTAGTAGCTTCAGTCCCTTCACTATTCTTAAGTCTCATGCCTATTATGGCACAAGGTCTTCCTGTCCTGAGTTAAGGTATCCACTGTTTGCTCATCCATGACAAATAAAAATGGTCAAAGGTGATCAGTAAAGAAAGTTCAAAACTTTTGCTGTCCTGCTGCTTTATTCTTTTTATGGAGTCAGGGTAGAAAAGCAGCAAGGGATGGGGTGTGTTCTGTTTTTTTGTGTTTTTGTTTACTTACTAGATTTAAAGAATAATGATGATGACAATGATCAAATACCCTTCTCTAGTCACTCGCCCTAGTCTGATCCTTCTGCTCCTCAGGGGCAGAGACCATGCTGCTGTCACTGTTCGAGAAAGCATGGCATGAATGCTCAGTAATGCAAAAAGTGATCTGGGGCAGGTGAGACAGTCTGGCTGCCCCTTACTCAGACCATGGTTCTCATCCCATCTTCTGGGCCTCTTGCTGTAGTCCTGATGCCTGCCTGCATAATCCTCCCCACTCCTCACATCCTAGTCAGAAAGTCATCCTCTTTGTCCTTGGGCTCCTTATTACTATACACTACACCTCTGTCAGCTTCTCCTGGTCTTTTACCTTCTAAGCCAGTAACTTCTTGAGTTACTGTCTTTAACACCAAATTTGAGTTTTTTCCCTTCTTGTTATTATTACTTTTGCTTTTAGATGAAGCTTGATTTCTTACTTACATGAATGTATCCACTTTCTTTAAAAACATCTCAAAATTCTATACTCTTCACCTTTCCTTTAATGAAAGGAAGAAAATGTGTGCTGCCTTTAGTCCCTCTGTCCTCAAATCTCCTCAGTCACAGATGACTCCCTCATACCAGACCCTGTCCAGTTGTCTCAGTGATAATCAGGCTAAAAATGAGAGCAAATGCCAAGACCATTAGTCATCACAGGGGAGGTACTGTGTATTCAGCACCCTGTACACCTCACTAACGAATGATGAGCACCTAGGGCAACGTGAATATAAATAACCTCTGCCCCAGAGATCTGACTCTCTAAATGTTTGCTAATGTGGGTTCTCCAAAACCAGTAGGATGTGAAGGGAGAGGGGGGGGGAACATCACCTCCCTCATCTTGAGCTACTGAAACATATAGAATGAGAAATTTGGGGTGTTAGGTGAGAGAGGGAAGTTCACCTGAGGAAGCTGCTTAGGCTGGGGTGAAGGGGATACTGAGGACACGTGGTAATTTGTGTGCTCATCCTGACGAAAAGGTGGTCTTAGGCATCAGAAGATCAGGATGTGGGAAAGTGTGGATTTTAATGCCCAAAGCTCAAAACACCAGCCTGAAGTACTTTAACAGATGATTATTCTCAGGGCCACAGCTCATCTGTACTTTAAAATCACCAGGCTTGGGCCCCATCCAGCCTCCTCCCACTGGTTTCTCTTTACCCTTCCCCAGCCAAAGCCTCATCATATTTTCCCCTGGACCTCACCAGGGCACCACTGCTGAGCAGAATCATGAAGATGATGAAGGTCTCAAACCAATTATGCTCCACGATGAGGAAGCAGGTTTTCCGCAGGATCCACCAAGACTTGCCTAGCCCTTCCTCAATGTTGACCTGGCAGCACTTGAACCGCTGGACACAACCTGGTACCAGTGTGAGAGGAGGTCAGACTGTGGAAACTCGCCCTACCCAGACCCACCCTCACCTCCATCTCCCAGGCCCCACCACACAGCAGGAAGGACAGTGGCTAAATCAGTATATCTGATTCAAGAATGGAGCCAGTGGCAGGGCTGAGGCTATACTACAAAGGTTAACGGGGCAAGGCCTTCTGGAGTCAGGAGACAGGCACAGCCACAACAGGAGAGGACGTTTTCATGGCTGAGTTTGGGCTGATGCCCAAAGCAGAAAGACAAAAGAGAAGCTGGAGAAGAGAAACTTACATGTCAGAACTGAGTAGGGGAAACAGTACATCTTTCTTCAAAACTGGGGGTCGGGAACAAAGTTCTTGAAGATAGCCACCAAACACCCCCCACCTGGCACAGACACATCCATGAGCCGTGCACATGCTCACTCCTCTCCTTGCCCCTTGTACCTTCCGTGAAGCAGGCATCTGGATCCAAGTATTCCTCAGGCTGTTCCACAGGGACTTCTTCTACTTCTGGCTTGATATCGATGGTGCTTCCTTCTGAGGAGCTAGTATCATCCAGTTTCTAGATATGCAAGGAAAAGAGAGGTGAAGCAACTCTGTAGAAACACATCCACTGGACATGGATGACTACTCTGCTAGGAGGGACAGGCCAGATGTAACTCTTCTCTATAATTCTTGTTATAATTCATCACCATCCAACTCATGATCATGAGATCAAGACCACAGGCCCTCAATAATTCTGTCAGGATGGGATATAACAATAAAACCCACATAGAGAAGATAGCGACCCAGCCTAAGCTAAATGTGACCCTGGGTTGGTCTCAGGCAGATTAATGGTAGGGAAGAACTCAGTGGTTTACTCCAGTCTCTAACCAGATGCTTCAGAAGCAATGGAGCCAACCTAGACTAGAATTGGTTTTCAAAGTGAACTAGCTTTTGAAGAATCTACCAAACCCAGAACTGAACCAATCCCTGGGGTTGACAGAGTCCTGTTTGGTATTTCACATAAGATCAAGGCAGGTTTCTGGGCTGGGACCTTACATCTTTGCTGCCTTCAGGATCTGACTCGCTGCTAACATCTTCTGTGTTGAGGTTCTCAAAGTCAGACTCGCCTACAGCAATAGGCACCCGTACAGTCAAGTTGGGGTTGTTGATGAAGGACATGTGGTCCTCATCAATGATATACTTCTCCACGCTGCTGCCAATGCCACTGGTTGTACCATTGCCATTCTTTTGGAAGTCACCATTCCGGTGGATGTCTGCACCCGTATGGTTGGCAATGCAGTTGGCCTTCTTTTCATATAACTCATCCAGTGGTTTCACTTCATCTGCCTCACGCTGCTTAAAATGAGCCTGCATGAAGGCATGCACTTTTATTTTGGTCCAAGCCACACCCTTCTTGATACGAATTACTGAGATCTGTAGGTTATTCATTTCTCCATCATCATCTGTGGCTGCCAGGTTGTCTGCACTGAAGGAACTCAGAAGCAGGGCCAGAAAGAGGTTCAGCACCTATACCAGTAGCATTCGAAAAAGACATGATTATAGAATGGTCTTAGGAACAATCACCTTGATGCACTAGGGGCTGCAAATTAGAAGCCAACAGAATTTATGTAATAGATTCAAGAATTCCTTTTTCTTTTGGTACTGGGGATTGAGCCCAGAGGCACTTAACTACTGAGTCACATCCCCGCCATTTTTTAGTATTTTATTTAGAGACAGGGTCTCACTAAGTTGCTTAGGGCCTTGCTAAGGTGCTGAAGTTGGCTGTGAACTCACTATCCTCCTGCCTCAGCCTCCTGAGCTGCTGGGATTATAGGCATGTGCCATCAGACTGGGATAGATTCAAGAAATTCTGTTGTGTTTCTTTGGCCTGTATAGTATTTTAAATGCTCATGTCACCAGGTAGATTTTTTTTTTTTGTTTTAATTTTAATACAAGTAGCCTAGCACCTCTTTTCTTGGCTATTTTACAGTTGTACATATGGACTCCAAAATATACTATTTCTCTTACAACCAGAAAAAATAAAGATTGTATTCATTTTGATTAGAAAAATCTCTGAAAATAAAAATAGGTGGATATAGATTTTGGGGAAAGGTCAAAGAATACATAGATGCCATGTATTTACAAAGAGTAGCCATGCTAGAAAAAACCAAAAAACTAGGCTTGGTGAACTATACTTCCTTCCATACAACAAATAAAGAAGGAGGAACTCAAATATATTTCATATCATTTTATTTTAAGAATAAATTTTGAGGAGCTGGGATTGTAGCTCAGTGGTAGAGTGCTTGCCTAGCATGTGTGAAAAACTGGGTTCAATTCTCAGAATCACATATAAATAAATAAAAATAAAGGTCCATCAACAACTTAAAAAAAAAAAAGAATGAATTTTGAGGCTGTGAGTGTAGCTCAGTATGTATGAGGGCTTGTCTTTGATTCCCAGTACCACAAAACAAAAAAAAAGAATGACTTTTCTTTGCTTTCTTAACATTTGTAAAAATAAAAGAACTGCCAGTCATGGTAGTGTGTGCCTGTAGTGCTGGTTACTTGGGAGGCTGAGGCAGGTGGGTAGCTTACGTGTAGGAATTTGAGGCCAGCTTGGGCAGTATATCGAGACCTCATTTCAACAAAAACAAAATTAAATAAAAAAATTAGGGCTGGGGATGTGACTCAAGTGGTAGCACGCTCGCCTGGCATGCGTGCGGCCCGGGTTCGATCCTCAGCACCACATACAAACAAAGATGTTGTGTCCACCGAAAACTAAAAAATAAATATTAAAATTCTCTCTCTCTCTCTCCTCTCTCTTAAAAAAAAAACTATAAAAAAATTATAATAGGGCTGGGGATGTGGCTCAAGTGGTAGCGCGCTCACCTAGCATGCGTGAGGCACTGGGTTCGATTCTCAGCACCACATAAAAACAAAATAAAGATATTGTGTCCACCTAAAAAAAAAAAACTAAAAAAAAATTATAATAAAAACTTTAGCAAGACAGTGATGTCGTCTTCTGTGTTCATAGCCAAGTGTCAGGCCACCAGATACAACTTTATTTGTTTTTGTTTTAATTTCTTGTTTTACTACAATGGACATTAAGATTAACTTATTTAGCTAGATGTAGTGGCAGATGCCTGTAATCCCAGCAACTCAAGAGCCTGAGGCAGGAGGATTGCAAGTTCAAGGCCAGCCACAGCAATTTAGCCAGATCCTATCTCAAAAAAAAAAAAAAAAAAAAAGACTGGGGATGTAGCTCAGTGATAAACTGCTACTGGGTTTAATCCCTAGATCCCTAGTACCCTCCACCAACAATTAATTTATTTTTATTAAGTCCAACTTTGAAAAGAGGGAGATTTAATTTGTTCTTTACTTTGTCATACTTTGGAAGAAGAGTAGGGCATACATTTTAGGTAGAGATAATAGTGTATGTTGAGAAAGAGAGTAGAAATAATAAATAAACTATAAGTATTTGGATCATCTGGGCTATTTGTAGAGTTAAAAAGAAACTGACAATGGGTTGGGGTTGTAGCTCAGTGACTGAGCGCCTACTTAGCATGCACGAGGCACTGGGTTTGATCCCAGCACCACATAAAAAAACGAAATAAACAAAATAAAGGCATTGTGTCCATCTACAACTAAAAATATTTTTAAAAAAGAAGAAGAAGAAATTGACAAGCCAGGTATGGTGGCACATGCCTGTAATCCCAGCGGCTTGGGTGGCTAAGGCAGTAGGATCATGAGTTCAAAGCCAACCTCAGCAATGGCTAGGCACTAAGCAACTCAGTGAGACCCAGTCTCTAAATAAAATACAAAATAGGGCTGGGGATGTGGCTCAGTGGTTGAGTGCCCCTAAGTTCAATCTATAGTATAGGGAGGGGGGAAGGAAAGAAATTGACAAAATGGAATAGGAGAGGGCTTGGAAGGCCAAGCTGAGGGATGTAAATTGTATTTAATTGGATCTACCATTGTTTTTGTGCTACTGGGGATTGAACCTAGGACAAGGGTACTTGCTAGGCAAGTGTTCTACTAAGGAACTACCTCCTCAGCTTCCCCTCCTCTTTTTAAATTTTACTTTGAGATGGGATCTTGCTAAGCTGCCTAGGCTGGCTTTAACCCTGAAATCCTCTGCCTCTCTCTTCTAAGTAGCATGATCACAGGTGTGTGCCACTATGCTCAGGTCCACTATTTGTTCTGAATAAAGGAGACACAGAGGATGACAGATTTAAGAAAGTCATTCCTATTTGCTACATATAGAGGAAGTTTGAAGCTAGAAAGCTGTTGCAGGCATGAGCTGATGAAGTTTGGATCAAGCTATCATGGTCCCAATCATTAGCATTTATCAGTCTCTAGGAGGAAGCAGACCCTTGTTAAAACACAATTTCCTTACCCTATGTTGAAAAGATCCTGATTCAGGAGATCTGGTGTAGGATCTGCGACTGGGTTTTATTAATGAATGAGTCTTTGGTGATTATGATGCAGGTGGTCTTCAGACCACACTTTTAGAAATACTGCATGGATTACAGAAATGCAAAGGAAGGGGTAAATCATAGAAATATGATGGAGAAAGATGAAAAAAGACCTGTGAAGTAAGATGTAGTTAAGAAAGATATACTTTAAGATGGATTAGTGCTTGCTGGTAGCAGAAAGAAAAAGAGAAAAGGCTCCAAAGTTATAGGATCCTAGAGACTAGGTGGGCAGGGCTAAACTAGAGGGAACCTGGAAAAGTGTCATGGGGGGCAGAGATGACTTCAGCCCTGTGCTCAGGTGCCTGGAGGCAGACATGGGGAGATGTCTGGGGACAACAGAGAGGGTGGTGAGGTATCAGGGCAGGAAATGTTGATACATTACATGACAGGAAGTAGGAGCATACTCTCTAAAGGAGTGAAAACATTTAGAGGCACTGGAGCAGAGGGAAAGGTGCAGGAATGGAAAATAATATTAATTAGAGAAGTATCACGGTAGCTACTTTTACAGGTCAAATGAAAACATAGGATAGCTATGTCTGGTTCAGAGGCTGGTGAGTAGGATCCCTTGGCTGGCATATTTCTTTTTTTCTGGTACCAGGGATTAAACCCAGGGATGCTTAACCCCTGAGCTACATCCCCAGACATTTCTATATTTTATTTAGAGACAGGGTCTTGCTGAGTTGCTTAGAGCCTTGCTAAGTTGCTGAGGCTGGCTTTGAACTCATGATCCTCCTGCCTCAGACTCCTGAACTGCTGGGATTACAGGTGTGCACCACCACGCCTAGGTGGCATATTTCTTTATGGCAGAAAACAGAAAGGAAATAATATGGATGAGTTCATAAGGGATCATTTGAGCTTGCCATCTTCCAGTCCTTCATGCTCTGTACTTGCAAGTAGGATCTGGAGACCTGATCCATAAATTGTGATTTCTCAAATTGCGGTGTGCAAATAAATCACATGGAGATCTTGTTATAAATAAAGATTCTGATTTAATAGGTTTGGGGTGAGGTCTAAGATTCTACATTTCTAGCATACTCCCATGTGATCTCATTGCTGCCGTCCTTAGATTATGTGTTGAGAAACAAGTTATTAAAATCTCTGCTGGTGATTCTTTCATACATAGAGGCAAAAGACAGGCAGGTGGAGGAGCAGAGTAAAGCAAAAAAAAAAAAGAAAAAAAGAAAAAAGAAAGATTTCCCATTTATATAGATAAAGTCAAACTCTAAGATGATTTAGATCAGTGGTTTTTCCATGTAGAGTAATTTTGCACTCCAGTGGACATTTGGCAATGTCTGCAGTCTTTTTTGGTTATCTCAATTTGGGAGATGCTACTGGCAGCTTGTGGGCTAGGGATGCTGTTCAGTTCTACAAGGCACAGGACAGTCTCACAGAAAATCATGATGTTCACAATGCCACGGTGAAGAAATCCTAGTTTAGAAAAAGGATTTTTTTTTTTTTTGGTAGTTGAAAGAGCACAGCGTTGTAGTCTAGGTTCAAATAGAAGCCTTGATATTTAATAGCTGTGTGATCTTGGGAAAATCACTTAAGTTTGTTGAGTTTTGTTTTTTTAACTATGAAAAAGGTTGTGTTGTGTTATGACTTAATAGGTACTCTTTTTTTTTATTTGAAGATGGATACAATATCTTTGTTTATTTTTATGGTGCTGAAGATCAAACCCAGTGCCTCACACATGTGAGGCAAGCACTCTACTGATGAGCCTCAACCCCAGTCCCTTAATAGGTACTCTTTAAAATACCAGTCTCTCCCTCATCTGTATCTTAGGGTTCCTGGTCCAAGAAAGAACTAATATTTCAACAGACATGGAAGGTGAGAGAGGGACTATGTAGACTGGGCTTCCGGGCCAAGGGTAGGATGTTCAGGGAAAAGAATAAAATTTTGTTATAAATTATACTAACCACCAAGTTGCCAATAACCATGACCATCATAAAAACAATGAGGCACATGGCCTGGCCTGCCACCTCCATGCAGTCCCACATGGTCTCAATCCATTCCCCGCATAACACTCGAAAGACAATGAGGAAGGAATGGAAAAAGTCATGCATGTGCCAGCGAGGGAGTTCACAGTCCTGGTTGATCTTGCAGACACATTCTTTGTAGCTTTTCCCAAAGAGCTGCATTCCCACCACGGCAAAGATGAAGACAATAATGGCCAGCACCAAGGTCAGGTTGCCCAAGGCACCCACTGAATTTCCAATAATCTTGATCAGCATGTTCAGGGTGGGCCAGGATTTGGCCAATTTGAAGACTCGGAGCTAAAGAGAAAATAAATCAACAAAAACTAAATGATACTCAATCCCATTGTCTTATCACGTGACTAAAATAAAAACATATGAAATTAATAAGATCAGCTTAAATTTATTTAACTCCCTTGAGAAATTCCCAGTACTTTCTTAGGGTCTTAGACTAACAGGGGAGAAACTGAGGTATAGATAAGGGAAAACTAATTAATTTCAGAGTAAGTGAAAATTTAGAGCTAGGATCTAAGAATGCTACCTCTAGTACTTTGTATTAGATCCCGAATCCATCTGCTTTTTAAAAACTCACACATGAACATATCTTTTTCTATTTATTTCCCATTAATGTCTCAAGGTACATGTCAAAGAAAACATGATTTGTTGGAAACTAAAAGATCAGTATGGCAAGGACAATGAGAAGAAGTCATCTATCACCTTAAAAAGGCAAGCATTTAAAAATTCTAAGTATTAGCTGGACATGGTGGTGCACACCTGTAATCTCAGCAGCTTGGGAGACTGAGGCAGGAAGATTGCAAGTTCAAAGCCAGCTTCAGCAATTTAGTGAGGCTCTAAGCAACTCAGCAAGACCCTGTCTAAAAATAAAAAATAAGAAGAGGGCTAAGAGCTAGGGATGGCTCAGTATTTAAGTGCCTCTGGGTTCAATCCCAGGTTAAAAAAAAAAATCTCTTTTGCTTGCCAATAAATAATCAATGGCTGCTACGCAATTTTGTGATATGCTCAGAATAACTTGGAGAAAAAGTACAACTCCCAAGTAGCGACAGTTCTACAAATATCATGAAAAGAGCCTATACTGTTATTAATTCAGAGGACAAAACTTTTTGATTTGAACATTTTTTTTTTAATTTAAAACTTGAGTCTCATCTGAGATGGGTTGCCTTATGTGTGTATCTGGGCCACTTAAATTTTTTCCCCTTCCTGGCTTCTAATTTATTCAGGTTATTAATTTTCTGGTTTCTTTCTTTTTTTTTTAAATTTTTTTAGTTGTAAGTCGACACAATGCCTTTATTTTTTACTTATTTATTTTTATGTGGTGCTGAGGATCGAACCCAGTGCCTCACCCATGCTAGGCGAATACTCTACCACTGAGCCATAACCCCGGCCCCTGGTTTCTATCTTTCATTCCTTCCACTTATAATTGATATAATAAGAACTATTCTCAAAAAGTCAACTGTGGGATGGATCTAAACCAGTTACTATTAAGCAGAGATTTCAGAAACTTGATAGATGTTATTTTTGACTTACACCAAGTGAGAGCTCTGTTTTACAAATAGTTTTATTCCATTCCATTTCTCTTTCTTTGATTTGCTGAATATCCTGGTGAAAAAACCTTAAATCCTTTCAGTTGCAAGTGCTTAGGCATCTTCCTGATTGGGAGAGAAAACCCTAAACTGTTTTGATGCCAATGAGGCAGCAATGAGCTTGGAGTGAGATACCCTCAGTGTAATTCAGTTTCTCCAGGGACTTACTCAAGACATAACATATGCCTCTATTTACAGGTAGCTCCTTCGAGGATTTATTAACTGTTCTTTCAGGGTCGTTTTAATAAATTACACATTACTTCAAATATCTTAATAAAAATTCTTCTGAGCTAATAATGTGGAAAACCCAATGTTCAACAACTAATTTCAATATAATTAAAAAAATTTATTTTATTCCAAATTTCTAAAAGGGGTCACTATGATAAAAGAAACAAGGAAAGCCATCTTTGAAAATGGAGAGATTCTTTCCATTTCAGGGGATGCTCAGATAAAGAAACAGTTCCCCAGTAAACCAAATTAGACCTCAGAAAAGCCCTTAAGAGGCCTTTGTCTTTTAGGTTAGCATTATTTTCTGATGAAATTCCCCAAATTCATTTCTGTTTGCTTATTGACTTAAAAAACCGACTTCTACCTTGTGCATCTAATGGAAAGTTTTCAAGCTTTTAGTAGCTAAGTCAACTAAATGACCAACTGGAATTGGGAGTAGAATATAGCTAAGGCTTTTTTTTTTTTTTTTAAACACAATTAAATTTACTTATACAAAACTCTTTCTAGTGGTTGCAAGACAGGAAATTAAAAGAAATTGGAGAAATATGGAATACCAATCGGAAAGATCGCAGCACCGAAAGCCCCTCCACGTCTGCTAGACCCAGTTCCATTAAACTGAGGGAGACAATAAATCCGTCAAAAATGTTCCAACCTTCTTGGAAATAATAGTAGGGATCCATGGCTATGAGCTTCAGGAACATTTCTGCTGTGAAAATTCCAGTGAAAACCTAAAGAGGGGAAGGCAGAAGGTAAGGAAAAGAAATAATAGAGAACGCCTTCATCACCATCATTGGATACAGTATGTCCATGAGACCTCAAGAGGCAGGCTTGGTTTCTGCATCCACAGATATCAATACCTGGATGTCCCACAAGCACCCCATATGATGCAGGAAAATCTCCCTATTTTCCCCTTTAATAAAGACTTCAGCCCCAATGTCCCCATCTTTGTTATCAATTAAAGGCAATTAAAAAAAAAAAAACAACCTAAGTAATGTTAATTGCACACAAGGTGACTCCTTTTGACAAGGGTCAGCAGTCTCTTTGAATGTATATGCTGGGGATATTTGTTTTAAAAAACCAATGGTGGTCCCTGCCTATAGTCCCAGTGACTGAGGCAGCTGAGGCAGGAGGATCCTAAGTTTGAGGCCAGCCTAGGCAACTTGGTGAGATGCTGTCTCAAAATAAAAATATAAAGGGCCCGGTGGTGTAGCTCAGTGGTAAAGCACTTGCCTAGCATGTATGAGGCTCTGGTTTTAGTCCCCAGTACGGCAAAACATCAATAATAACAATACAAGAAAATAGACATTATTATTGCTATGGGTATATACGTGACTGCATGACCAATGTAATTCTGCAAACTGTACACTCAGAAAAATGAGAAATTATATCCCATCTGATTCAAATGTATGATATGTCAAGATCATTGTACTGTCATGTGTAACTAATTAAAACAAATAAAAAAAAGAAAAAAGAAAAAGATATTTGAAAATTAAAAAAAAAAAAAAAACAACAACACAAGAAATCATCTCATAGAAGTAGATAGTAGTTACCAGAGGCTGGGGAGGGCAGGGAAGAGAGGGAAGGAGAGAGGTTGGTCAATGGAACTGTTACAGTTAGATAGGAGGAACAAATTCTGGAACAAGCAGGATGCCCACAGTTAGCAAAAATGTATCTTGTATTTCAAAATAGCCAGAGAGGACTTTGTTCTCATCACAAAAAAATTCTAGTGGAGGTAATAGGTATGCTAATTGACCTGAATGTATCATTACACAATATATACATGAATTGAAACATTACACTGTACCTCATAAACATGTACAATTATGTGACAATTAAAATATAAAAACAAAACTTGTAAAAAAAAAAAAAAAAGATCATTGATTGTTATTAGCCCTCACTTGATAGTATAGGTCTTAGGAAACCAAGACATATTTGACACGATTTTTTCTTTTTAAGTCATAAAAACAGTTGAATAGCATCAAAAGTGTGTAAAATATAGTAAAAAATACCCATAATCTCATTACTTTGCATATCATTATTATTCTTATGCATTCTCTTACTTTTTCATATACATTCTGACAGTATTAAAAATCACAGAACATATAATATCTCAGGTCTTATTTATGATCCATCTATGCTGCGTTTTTCTAATTTCTGCTTTTATTGCTATATAAGAGACTACTGGTGGTTGGGTGCAGTGGCACATGCTTGTAATCTCAGTTACTTGGGAGGCTGAGGCAGGAGGACTGCCAAGTAACTGGGCCTCAATAATTTAATGAGACCCTGTTTCAAAATAAAACAATTTTAAAAATGGCTGGTGGTATCTCTCAGTGGTAGAGCACCCCTGGATTAAATCCCTAATAACACACACACACACACACACACACACACACACACACACACACTTCTACTGGTGCCTACCACACATGAGGCCCTGGATTTAATCCCTAGCACTGTAAAGAAAAAGAGAATGTGTGTGTGTGTGGGGGGGGGGGCGGGGCGGGGGGATAGATTCTACTAGGTGGCTATACCTTCAAGAATTTTTCTTATTGTTAGAGACTTTGATGCTTCCTTCTTGATTTTTTTCAATATGATAATGATGTAAGAAGTGTTAGGTTTGCAGTTTATTGTGCACAAGAATGACTTATTCCCTAGGTCGCCTCCTCCCACTCTTTTACCTGACAGAGCACCTTGTGTTTCCAAGGCCTTCTTATCCTGCAGTCTTAAGGTAATATGCAGGTGTCCCCTATGAAAAGACCAATACCCTCTGGCCACATAACAGACTTTTACTGAAAACTATGTTTTTAGAGGGGAGAGTTTTTCATGCAATAGGTTTACAACCATCATAATAATTAGTACTTATAATAACTGCCTGATCACCAAGTTTACATGTAAAGAAGTTTTTTTTTTTAAGAGATAATTTTTTTAAATATTTATTTTTTAGTTTTCGGCAGACACAACATCTTTGTTTGTATGTATGAGGATTGAACCCGGGCTGCACACATGCCAGGCGAGCACACTACCGCTTGAGCCACAACCCCAGCCCACATGTAAAGAAGTTTAAGAGGGCTGAGGTTGTGGCTCAGTGGTAGAGCACTTGCCTAGCATGGGTGAGGCACTGGGTTCGAGTCTCAACCACACATATTAATTAATTAATAAATAAATAAAGGTCCATCAACAACTAAAAAGAAAATAATAAAAAAAAGAAGTTTAAGAAAAGTTTTGAAGACACAGTCTGAGAATTAAAAATAGTAAAAAATGCTTACATTATAGATGCTGTTTAGAAATATGTTAAAATAATATATAGCAGTCACAAAATAGAAGGACTTGATAGAAACACATGAAAATGGATAAATGGGCTCTTCATTTTTCTATTTGAAGATGCAGTATTGTAAAATGGGAAAAAATTCCTAAAGAGATTCAATTTTGCAAAATCAAAGCTCCTAGTGCAAGCTAAGTATCTGCAGATGGAAGAGTCCTTATCCCCCAGGTTAAGGCCACATAGGGATGGCTAAGCAAATGCTGACATATATTTCAACCTTTGTGTAAATCCAGCATAGTTTTCTACATCTAGAAATGTTAGCCTGTTTGACAAATACTAAGCAGAAGCTTGATCTATTATCCCATGGTCTCATGGTGAACATATAGGAAGTGCTCAGTAATAAGCACTAGCTGACTGACCATAACAGCTGCACCAGGAAAACGCTAGTTCTAACAGGGAACTCAACAATTGCAGTTAACGTGGTGCTGCCTGTAACTGGAATGAATGATTCTGGATGCCCAGTAGGAACTGTTCACATCGGAGGCCAGCTGCTACATTGCTTTGGCACATGGTATGCTATTAGTTGGGCTGTATGTCAAAATGCATCTGGAACTATTAGTTGTGTGACAGAATTATTTTTTTTTTAAAGACTGAGACAAGTGCTGGGTGCAGTGGTGCACACCTATAATCCCAATGACATGGAAGGCTGAGACTGAAGGACTGCAAGTTCAAGGCCAGCCTCAGAAAGTTTGAGGCCAGCCTGGGCAATTTATCCTGAACCAAATTAAAAAATAAAAAGGGTTGGGGATATAGCTCAGTGGTAGAACACCCCTGGGTTCTGTTCCTTGTATTGCGGGGGGTTGGGGGGAGAGAGAGAATGGATTTAAAGTTATCCCTACAGTAACACTCTTACTAGCACTGTGATGATTCTAGGGGAGAAAAAGGGACTTATAAGCAGCACATCAGCAACTGCACATAAGTGTCAATCTTGTGATCATCATCAGATATTCACCTAAGAATTTATGTTCTAATACCATCATTCTAGAAGTATAGGAGAGGATCCTTGGAGTCTCTAAGATCCTTTTAAGGTACATGAAGTCCTCCTTTTCTAACTACATGTATTGGAGCCCAAGTGGGATGGCAGGGGTTCAGCTCAGGATGGGGAGACAGTCCTTGAGGAGGCAAGATGTCCATGTAGGGGACAAGCCTGGCATGTGCTATCAGAGCCAGGGAGAGGTGTCCACTTTGGGAGACAGTCCAGTGAGGGCTATCAGAGGTAGGACAAGGAGGGTGATACCATAGGATGTAGCCTAGGATGACTACACTACACAGATAGAGGCCCAAGTAACAATACTAACTCAGACCTCTGTAGCATAGAATGGGAGGGTGTCCACACTGGAGGGAGGTAGGAGAGCTGGCAGAGAGTGAGAGCTTAAGTATGGTGCAGATGGTGTCTCCGGGGTAGGACACATGAGTAGAGTGAGGAGCAGCTCCTCATAAGGGAAGACCCAACCTGGATATCAGCTCATAGAGGGATGAGGATGGTGTTCACACAGGGAGGTAGCCCACTGCAGGATGTGAGAGCCCAGCTAGGTGAGAGGGATGTGTTCAGCCACTGAGCCAGGTGGAAGGACAGCCTAGGGAACAAGTGTGGGGATGTGGAGTGAGGGGAGTGTCCATGCAGACAGGTGTCATCCACTGTCCATGGAGACAGGTGGTAGCCTTAGCAGGCTAAAGAGAGCCAGCCTGGTATGGGGAGCAAGATCTAGCAGGATAAAGACAGCACCGTACACCTAATGCTGGGGAATGGCTGCTGTGTGGTGAGAGGCTGTCCGTATGCAGAAGGTCCCCTGGGAGGCATCAGAGTCAAGTGGGATAGGGGAAACAATGATGGCTTACATGGGCTGTCAGAGCTTGCAAAGTGTGGCGGGGGCGTCCGTCCCCTTGGAAGATACTGGCAAGGATGCTGGGGGTGGAGGCATCAACCTCTGTGCATGCTGAGGATGCCCAGAATGGAGAGTCAGTGCCTGAACATAGTGGGGAGGGTAGCCACACTGTAAGAGGTAACGGTGGCTTTCTGACCAAGTAAGTGTATCAAAGAGAGTAGCAATGAATTTCTTTCTGAGCAAACTAGAAAGCACCTAGTGGGTCCTGGACTAGAACTGGAAGTAACAGTATCCTCTCATGGTTGTCAACACATATAGCAAGCTTGCTCTAAATGGCTCATCCTTTACCATGAGGGCTGTATGTTGCTCTAAGCAATAAGCACACCCAGATCAGTTTCAAATATTATTTCCATTAAAAGATCAAGTCTTTTTGAGAAATGGCTGATTGCATTTCCAAAATGCAAAATCAGCCTGCCCAGAAAGCAAGGACATATCAAAAAACAAGGATATATAAAAGCAAGGATATATCAAAGGACACACAAGTTAATCTACAGGGCCTTCCAAAGGTCAAATCGGGGGCAGTTTAAATGTGAAAGTAGATAACATTATTGGATTATAACTCATTGAATAGAACTGAAAACCATGAGTTCATACTGACATAAAAAAAGGAATAACTCAAAAGTTGAGTGAACAGGAAATTTAGATAGTTTCAAAATGTTTGCCTCACAAATACTTATTAATTACAAATGTGAAAAGAGTAACTCTATAGGGAGAAGCCTAGCAGACACTACCTTAATCAAATGACCAAATGAATATTATCAGTAACAGAATAAAGGGAATTTTGTGACACCTAGTAGATACAATGAGAGGAAGGCAACCTAACTTGTGTGATATCCCTACTCAAAGGCAAAACTTACATCTAATCAAGTGGAAGCATCAGACAAATGCAAATTGAGAGAATTCTACAAAATAAGCGGCCATGTAATCTTCAGTGTCAAGGCCATAAAACCAATAAAAGCCTGTGGAACTCTTCTGGGATAGAGAAGATTAAATAGATATGACAATTAAATGCAAAGGGTAATTTGGGACCTGCATCCTTTTGTTATAAAGATCATCACTGGAATCCTGGCAAAACCTGAAAAGGACCTGAGAATTAGAGTTTGTAATGTAGTAAGATTAATCTCATGATTTTGACGTTATATGATGGTTACGTAGAATGAATTTGTTTATTAAAAAAACTCACACACACATTAAAGTATTTGGGTTGATAAGGCTATGTTGGTAAGTTACTCTTAAAAGTTTTTTATACTGTACTTGAAACTTTTCTGTAAGATTTTCTGTAAACTTTTCTGTTACTATAATGCACTAATAACAATTTTAAAAATACTCAGATTATTTAAAAGCAACCTTATAAACTTACTGTTGTATTCATTTGGTTCAAAACAGGCAAGAAAATAATCATTACATTTACCTACTATATAATACAAAGTCTGTATAAGTCACATAGCTTTTATATATATAGTCACATAGCCTCCCTGGGCTTCAATTTCCTTTATAAAATATGGGAATTGAATGGAATTATTTCTAAGATTCTTCCTATGATTAGCATTTTCTCTTTCAGGGAGTTGGTGGAAGAGGCAGAAAACTTCAATTTGCAGAAGACTATTCTCATCTTCCCTCAAAAAACATCTACGTGACTGTCTAGGGATCAATAGAATTTAACTCACTGTCCAGGTGCTGGGAAAAGTCTCCTCTTTCCACCCTAAGACAAGCTTGTACCTTGCTTCAACCAAGCTAGTCAACCTCACTTTTTTCCATCCTCTTACTCTTAGATCAAAGATTCTATCTAAATCTCAAAATCTTTGAAAATTCTCCTACTGAATTATATTAATGCAGTTCCTAATATTTACAGGGTACTTTTAACTACCCCAAATATTTTTGAATAGGTTCTCATTTTATCCTCCCAACCACGGAGGAGATGGCATTATCCTCATTTCACAGGTGCAGACCGTTACTCCACAGAAATCAATGTCTGATTTAAGGTTAAGCAATCTCTAACAGGAACCAACACCCGAATCTTCTGGCTTCTAATTCTGTGTTGTTTTCACCAATTCAGCACTTGTTTTTTCCTTTTTTGTGGTGCTTGGGATGGAACCCAAGGGCCTCACACGTGCTAGGCAAGCACTCTACCACTGAGCCACCACCCCAGCCTCAACACTCATGTTGATTGGCAGCAAATATGTCTTTTGAGTTTCTGCTACCATCCAGAAAACACTCAAATGTACGTTTCCTTGAGGTCCAGCAAATACCCAACTTCCTTATCTGACATCTCCACTCAGTGGACAGACACCTCTCAACCAGTACGTACAAACAGAACTCTGGATTTTAAACTCCAAAGATGTTTCTTCTTCAGTAAGCCCCATTTTTCCATCAGTTACTAAACTCTGAATCTAGGCATCACTTATTTTTTCCCTCACTCTCATACCCAGCCCACAGTCTGCAGAACCATTCACTACTCTATCCGTACTGTTAACTCTTCAGTTACTGTCCCCTGAACTCTTGCCTTCTTGTTTTAGAACTGGGTTCTGAGTTGGCTTGTTGTGAGAGTCCCTGAGTATTAGCTGCAGACATCTTTTTCTTCACTGACAGCTGTTGGCAAAGTCCTCTGAATGCTCACAACTCTAATTTAGATGTCATCTTAAGCCTTAGTAGACTTTTAAGGAAGGAAAATATAAAGTTATTTCCTAGCCCAGTGTAGAGGCAATAATACTGGTGATAGGTAAAAAGGCCTCTCAAAATCCCTTTGGTATCAGGGACCGATTCTGCCAAAAGCAAGGAAAAGCTCAGACATGGAGGAAAATGCAATGCTACAGAGAAAACACTACTATCACCACCATCAACAATGAGCATCATCAGATCATGTCTCTTGTTACTAACTCTTGGCTATCTCTGATTGCTGACTGGCTGAAGATGCTGCTTGATGACCAAGGCTTCTAGTCAGTCACACAATGTCCACCACAGGGTCAGTCAGCAGGATTCCAGCACAGTCCCAAGACTGTGTTGTTTCCAAAACTATAGTTTCACTGGGCTGCCCTTAAGAAGCCTGAGCAGTCACTAACCCCAGATATGGAGACTGGCAAGACCACAAAACTATCTGGGGTGTGTAGCAGGAAACACTACAGGCTAAAGGTAAAAGATCTTTTTGCCATATGTTTTCAGAATGGGAACTAAAAATGATATTATAGAATATCTAATAAATGGTAGGTATTGGGGGCTGAGGCTGTAGCTCAGTGGTAAAGCGCTTGCTTTGCATGCGTGAGGCACTGAGTTCAATCCTCAGCACTACATAAAAATAAAGATAATGTGTGTTCATCTACAACTAGAAAATATATATATAAAAAATATTACAAAATAAATAAATGGTAGGTATTATAATTAAGGTGGAAGCTCTGTAAGAGAGAACAAAAAAGATGAAACGAACCAATAGGACACTCTAACAAGAGATCATGTTCCAGTTAAAAATTGGGAGCTAGATATAAACATACCTATGGGCAACCCCAAAGGAATAATAAGGCCCAGATGACCTAGAGGATTCTTTCTAACTCTTTACTGTCCATTGGAACTCAATCAACTCCTGATTTTTGTACCAAGGAAGTAAAACAAATCATCTCTAAATAACAAGTACTTGATTCAGAATACTCTGTGTAATCTATTTTTAAAAACTGCAGCTTACTGCATTTGGGAAGCCAAAGTAGGAGGATTGCAAGTTGTAGGCCAACCTCAGCAACTTAGCAAGACCCTGTCTTGAAATATAAAATAAAAAGGGCTGGGGATGTAATTCCATGGTAAAATCCCCTGGGTTCAATCCCTAGTACCAAAATAAATAAATAAATCTGCATTCTTATGAATAATATAATAAATTAAATGTGACTTAAGCTAACATTAAAATAAATTTGGCACAGATCAATTAATAGCAGAAACTGGATGATGGCCCAGAAGTTGGATGGAAAGGGGAACCAGCATAGGATAAAAAAATTCCCATAAATAATCTCCACATGGATAAGTAAGATCTGACAGTGCAGTAAATTTCAGTGCTTAATGCACTAAAGAGCTGCCCTATTTTGTGATGGTTGTTACTTGAGGTGAAAGGGGAAGTTATTTGCTAGAACAATGCAATGCAGGAATCAATGTGAGAAACGGAATGAGGAAAAAAAAAAAACCCACAGAAGTTCTTGGCTCAGGCTGCTGAAACCAACCCACTGTCCCATTCTGTCACCATGGTTGGTTTCCTGCCAATAGCTCCTAAATGACGTCTTCAAAGTTCTGTAGAAAGAGGAAACAGCTGAGGGATCACAACAGTGAGCAGAAGTGCTGGTGTCATGGCATATGTGGAAGCATTTGTCTTCCAATTAACTATTACTTTCTTGTCAACTTGTCAACTCCAGTACCAGAAAAAGATGTTCTATAGGCAAAACATGCTCAAATCATCATATCAGGACACAGCACTCCACCTTACCAGATTTCCTACAGCCAAGACGTGCTCAAACTGTGGCGTCATAGGATGGTGCTCCATTGCCATAAAGAGCGTATTTAGAACAATGCAGATGGTGATGGCTAAGTCCACAAAAGGGTCCATAACAATCAAGTTCACAATCTCTTTGAGTTTTATCCAGTAGGGGTGGCACTCCCAGATGAGAAAAGTATTGGCAAATTTATACCAGCATGGTGGACACTTTCTCTGAGACTCTTCCAGCTCTGCAGTAAGAAAAAAAAAAAAAAAAAAGGCCCCTTAATCAGAGTGAGAAAGCAAAGGGACAATATGATCTTTGAGGTTAGGTCGTTATTATTGTTATTATTATGAGAATAAATAATATTTAAGTGTTGATATTCCTAACTATTTCCCTCCATTCTTTCCCTTAAAGTAGAGAGGAGGCATGATCCATGCAAGTCACTTCCCTATCAACAATGATCCAGTTATAATTTATATAAGACCCAACATTCTAGTTACGGTGTAGACCACAGTAATTAGGAGCTTAGCCTCTGGGGTCTGACTTCTTGGTTCAACTTGCTTCGACACTTACAAGTTGTGTGAACTCAGGCAAGGTAATTGATTTCTCTAGGCCTCAGTTGCCTTGTCTGTAAAACTGAGCATACACTTTTTTTAGATTCTGGGACTAAATGAGTTGTGTAACTCATTTCAAGAGGTTATATGAGTAGGATTAAGGGTTAAAGGAGATGATGCATCTAAAGCAGTCAGCACAGTGCCTGGCACAAGGCAGGTCCTCATTAAATGGTAGGGATTATATTATACATTGTAACAATAAGTTCTTATCAGAGAAGCACAGACTCTAAAGCCAGACACACCGAACTTTAATACTAGCTTAGACATCTGCTAAATGTAGGACCTTGAGCATGTTGCTTCAATTTGTTGTGAGAATTAAAGGAGTTAAGATATCCACAAAGTGCCTAAGAACACACAGCACAGAGTAAGTTCGATGGAAGCCTTTGCTCTTATTATTATCTTCATCAGCAGGATCAGCATTGTCAGCTAGCCACCATGTGGAATATATCTATTATGTTCTCAAAGAAGCACATACAAGTCACTGCTCCTACCTTCAGTGAGTCTGTAATTCACAGCTGAGTTAGAAATATAATTAATATCCTTAATCCCTTCTTTCCTTTTTCTTTCTCCTCCTCTCTTGCCCTTTCCTACTCTCATCTTTTCCTTCTGTCGTTGTAGTTTTTCTCTTCCGCTGGTCTCTTCTTTCCTTTTTATCTCTCTCCTTTTGTCTCACCCTCTCTTTCTTTTAAAAGAAGGACCCCCCCTTTTTTTTCCCAAATAAGATCTCATAAGCCAAGAACTGCTGGAGTTATAGCAGGACAGGAGCCTGGAGCCCAGTACAGTTGACTTCTTCCTTTCCTGAGACACCTCCCCAGAATCCTAGGTTCTCCTCATACAGATGGAGAAGCTGCTGGACTAGATGGTCTCCACAGTTACTTATGAAGCAAAGATTAAAAAGAACAAAGGTAGAGAGTCACTCAGTTGGTAGTCACACAGTATAGGTATGAAGACCTAGGTAATAAAGTTCTCCATGAATTAAGTATGAACTGTGTAATACTTGGATTACAAAACCCCAAGGTCCTTGACCTAAGAGGATGCTTTTTAAAAGAGAAAACCTATTAGAATGATAATTCTTAGAAAGAAGGTATTGTTTCTAAAGGATTGGCTATAACAGCTTCCTCCACTCTGCCTAATCCTACTGACAAAATAAAACTCATTGTGGTAATTAAAAAAGAACTCTCTAACATTGCTCCCCCAAACAAGATGGCTGACATAAATCAGTCTCCTTTCCCTTTCTCCAACCAGCTGGATGGTGACCATGGTGATGGCTTTATTTTAGATGGGGTGGTTTTGGTTGGGTGTCTGATTGGCTCCCTGGTTGCTAAGAAAATGGTTGCCTTGGTTTTTCAGATTTAGGGGCCACAGTAAGCGCCACGTGGGAGTTTGCGTGGGAAAGGAAGTCTGTGAAGAAAATTTGCTTTGGCTTCTTCCTCATAGAACTCCCTCCCTTCCCAAGGTAAATTTAGTTTTCTTCCCCAAAAAAGAAAATGAAAAGGTTCTCTTATTTCCATAAATTCTTATAGTACATATTTGGAAATTTGGTTCCGTTCCTTTTTAAATCTCCTCCTTCTCCAAATGTCTGTAGCCCGCCAGCACCTGGAGGTTGAAGCCTGACTGTTCACATTTCTGACAGATGACACAGTTGCCATGTTTTACAAGGTATTAGGCCGAAAGTCCTTTGAGATAGCAAGACGGTTTTCCTACCCTACCGGGCACCAAGAAGATCCCTATCGGGATATTAAAAATCTCTTATCCACATTAACTGAGAAGAGGAAATCTTCAGGATAATCTTTTATCCCACAGAAACAATATGGGGTTTAGGAGCTAGAAAAGATCACTAGGTGAATAGGGAGGTTTATAAAATGACCTACAACTTTGCAAATTGTTACTGGCTCCACCTGTCTGGATGGTGAACTATCTGGAAGAATGGGTTAATAGAAGGGTTAATAGAAGGGAGTGAGGTGTCCAAAGGTCTGTGGGTTTCCCCTATTTTTTTTTTTTTAATATTTTTTCCCTTAGTTGTTGATAGATCTTTTTTTTTTTTTAAATATTTACTTTTTAGCTTTAGGTGGACACAATATCTTTATTTTATTTCTATGTGGTGCTGCGAATCGAACCCAGTGCCTCACACATGCAAGGCAAGTGTGCTACTGCTGAGCCACAGTCCCAGCTCTCTACTTTGTTTTTTGACATTTTCAGAGAGTTTACTGCAGGTCTTAGCCTGGGGGTACTGGGAATGGTTTTCTGAGAGAGCCTAAGTCCACAAAGACTAAGAGGTTTCTGAAGACAGGGTTTCTCTTAATTCAACAACTTTTTTTTTGATATTGAGGGTTGAACCTAGGCGTTTACCACTGAGCTACATCCCCAGCCCTTTTAATTTACTTATTATTTTTTTTTTAATTTGAGATAGGATCTTACCAAGTAGTTTAGGGTCTTGCTAAATTGCTAAAGCTAGTCTTGAACTTGCAATCCTACTGACTCATCCTCCTGAGTCACTGGGATTATAGGCTTATGCCACTATGCCTGGCTCAATTCAATAACTCTTAAGCACTTGCAATGTGCTCTGCACTAGGGGTATAGTGATGAAAAGTCCCACCCTCACAGAGCTTTCAGACCTGCAGAAAAGTCAGATATCAAACAAGTAACTGCACTGACCCTCAGTGCTTATCAGATGAGTTTAAGAATGAGTAAATAAACAATGGCAGCAACAGTTACAGCCAGTCACTCCTAGGAAGTGTCTGAAACAGTTTACCTGAGAGTAATGCCAAGTCCCATCATTAATTCCTCATTCTTACTTCCCTAGCTACCTTCCACAGCTTTGCTGCTTTGAGAAGTCAGACTATACTATTCTTTGTTTATACCCCACTCCCTGCCTTCTGAAATATCCCCCTCTGAAATTTATGGCTGTGCTAGTTATGAATCCTGCTGAGTTTACTTGATCCTAGGGAGTATGTCTGCAATAGGATGGGCTGAGATAGGCAGAGTTTTCTAACTGATTACAGGATTCTAGAATTCTTCACTGTAGTTTCTAGGTAGGTAGGAACCTACTTTTTTGGTTTCAAAAAAATAATTATTTTAGGGCTGAGGCTGTGGCTCAGTGGTAGTGTACCTGCCTAGCATGTGTGAGGTACTGGGTTTGATCCTCAGCAGCACCACATATAAATAAATAAAATAAAGGTCCATCAACAACTAAAAAAATATATAAGAATAATTATTTTAATCTTTGTATTAAAATAACATCAGTTTCCTAACTGAAAATCTGGGAAGCAAGAATAATTATTCATTCATTGCTGGCTGTTAATGTAGCAACCATTAAATATGGAGGATTGGGCTGGGGATGTGGCTCAAGCAGTAGTGCGCTCGCCTGGCATGCATGCGGCCTGGGTTCAATCCTCAGCACCACATACAAATAAAGATGTTGTGTCTGCCAAAAACTAAAAAAATAAATATTAAAAAATTCTCTCTTTAAAAAAAATATGGAGGATTTATCAGAATGGTTAAATAGTAATAGATCCTTTTCTTTTTCACCCATCTTGCTATTTTGCCCAGGCTAGTCTCAAACTTGGGACTGAGCGATCCTCCTGCTTCCAAGTAGCTGGGACCACTCCAGAATAGTCTGAACATATAATGAGTCAAATGAAGATATAGGCAGAATCAATAGGAATATTGCAAAGAAAAACCCAGTCACCGACTTTACCTCTAAGAGGAGCCTGGAATGTACACCAGGCCTGGAGAAAGGGCTGATACTTGCCAGGGGCCCCATGGTCTAAGGGAAAATCCTCAGCTAATCCTCAATCTGTCATGTGTCTGGAGATAACCACCTCAAATAGAGAGTTTGGCACTGACAACAACATCGCTGCAGATGTGCTATGATTCAATAGTGGCTGTTCTTTCCCTGTGGCACAGAGTGCCTAAAGTAGAGGGGGTTCAACTTACCTAGTCACACGTCAAATGTATTTATGGATATGTGGGGGTGTTTGAAGAGAGGCAGAATTAGGTGCAATCAAAATGCAGAGTACATTCTTCCCTCAAGAAAACCCAAAAGGGATCTAAGTAATTAAAAGGAAGAGAAAAAGGTGTGGTTTGGGATAGAGGCCATGAAGGGGATTCCATCATGTATCTTTTCAATGCTTGACCCACATTCCCTGATGTCTCACAACACCCCACAGGCTCCTCATGATGCTGATTACTGAGGCTTCCTGGGATTTTCTGGTTCATTCTCTGTTGCTCCTTCAGCCTTTTTACCTGTCTATATACAATGTTGACAGATTTGAAGTACTTGTTTGATTCTCTTCACATCAATTTGTGAAGAGAATTTGTGATACTGTTTTCTACAACCAGTAAGATCTATTCCTAAAACTTGGAGACATTTTTTGAAAAACTCAGATCAAGGGACAGGGATTATATTTATCATGCACACTACATACTTATATCTCAGCAGCATCACAGGGCACATACCTTCTACTAGTGTATTTGTAACAACACTCATTATACTGTTGATTCTGTCCTTCCGTCCATAGGAGGCCAGTTGGTCCATGGACACTAAAAGAGATCCAGGGCCTTTCTTCTTAATTTCCACCTCTGTTGTTGCCTATAAAAAGATAGCAATAGGGTAAGAAAGATCTGATAAATGTAAGGCTGGGCCTTATTGGATGGATGGTCCAGAGTATGAACAAGAACATATAATCTTCATTACTTCTTAAATTTATTTTCTAACACCAATTCAGCAATCTAGTCACTTCAAGAATGAAATAAGTTGGCTACAGTTCATCCTTAGTTGTCTAGATAAGACCAAGTCACTTAAGTTATGCAAATTTACAATGAACCCAAGAATCTGGCTGGGACCCAAATGCCTCACTTGGTTAATTCCAACCACAGAGTAGAAAGACCAAAGCCCCCAGGGAACTGCCACTAGGAGTGGACCTTGAGTTTTCTTGTCTAATCTTACATCCATGGCATTTGGCTAGAACTGGTTCACAGGATAAAATAAGTCAAATTCACTTTTACCTGAAATTTCACTGAGGATAAATTCCTGATCACACTGAAAATTATGAATATTGTTTCTTCCCTGGGTAGGAGCACCATTACTCTTAACAAATCACCCCTTTCAGAGACCAAATAAGCATTAGCCTAACTAAACATTAGCAAATTGAAGTTATACTTCAAATCTCCTCTGAGCCACTGTAAGAAAAAACCATATATATATATATGCGTTGTGTGTGTGTGTGCGTGCATGTGTGTATGTGTATGTGTGTATTTTTTTCCTCTTTTTTCCAATTTTGAGACAGGGACTTGCTAAGTTGCTCAGGCTGGCCTCAAATTTGTGGTCCTCCTGTCTCAGCCTCCTAAGTAGATGAGATTACTTACAGGCACATCCACTATGCTTGGCCTTATTATAATGTTTACTTTGCCACATTACAATTTTATTTTATGAGTTAACCTGCAATGTTCAAATTCCAAACCAAATAAAAGTGAAATAAAAATCATCAAATTGTTATAAAAATATTTGTTAGATGTTTTACCTTGGGCAATAATGGTATAATGGATTATAGGAAAGTTTTTCTTTCTTTTGGATACCAGGGGATTGAACCCAGGAGCACTTAACACTGAGCTATATCCCCATCCCTTTTTATTTTTCATTTTGAGACAGGGTATTGCTAAGTTGTTCAGAGCCTCGCCAAGTTGCTGAGGCTGGCCTTGAACTTGCAATCCTCCTGCCTCAGCCTCCCGAGACACTGAGATTATAGGTGTGTACCACTGTGCCCAGCCAGAAAGGGTTTCTTATTGTCCCTTACTTATGCTTTTGTGAATATTTTACACCAGATTAGCTTAACACTTAGCTGTCTAGTGACAGCTGTACCATGTCACCTATATGAAATTGTCTGCTCCTTCCACTGTGAAGGTAAGAGGTCAATAAGAGGACAGAGACAGCCACCAGGGGAGAGACATGTTTGTTGAGGCCTCAGAAGTATATGTCTGATCAACCCCAGAATTATCCTAGCTGTTTTGAAAATAAAATAATTCTGGTGAGCTACATTAAAAAGTCCTTCTGTCCCTTATACATATTTAGATTTTAAGGACTGCAAAAAAAAAAAAAAGTTCCTAGTAGATGACAAGATTTATCTTATTGAAGTGCTTCGTTACACTGTTTTACTGATCCAGACATCTGGTTCCCTCAGGGCCTTGTCTGTTTGGCAGAGCTATAGGAGAAATGGAAAGAAAAAAATAACTGATTTCCTTGGGAATTCCCAGCTTCTTATTATACAAACATCTGTATATGTAAGAATGACTTTGTTGGTCCGGTGCGGTGGTGCCCGTCTGTAATCCCAGTGGCTCAGGAGGCTGAGGCAGGAGGATCCAAAGTTCAAAATCAGCCTCAGTAAAAGTGAGGGGCTAAGCAACTCAGTGAGACCCTGTCTCTAAATACAAAACATGGCTGGGGATGTGGCTCAGTGGTCGAGTGCCCCTGAGTTCAATCATGGTACCAAAAAAAAAAAGGACTTTGTTAATCATTGTCTCAAATCATAAGATAAACAACTTTTTTCCTTTATTTTTTTGTGATGTTGGGGATGGAACCCAGGGCCTCGCCTTGCACATTCAGTGGGCTAGTACTCTACCATTGAGTTACACATCCTGCTCCAGAAGATACATTTCCTAGAGAAGCCACTTTTGAAAGAAATTTCAGCCTGATATTCAAGATATTTAATAAATCGAATTTAATTACTACATTTAAAAAATGATAGTCATCTAAAAATGAACACAGAAAGGCTCTAAACAATAGACATTATTTTTTTTTCTGGCATTGTACTGATTCTAGATTTTTACTGAACTACCCTTTTGTAAATCTGTTACATGGTAGATAATTTTCACAATGCTGACCTCCACAGTGCTATAAGATCTGCCAAAACAGTTGACTCATCAAGGAATATGAAGTTGCTTTTATATGGTTTTTGTACTAAGCATATCTTACTGTTCTGGGCTGGCTGGCTAGCTATAACAAGATATAAATTCTTAGGATTTATTATCATCAACCTTAAAAAACAAAATTCATGAAAACAGAGTCTAAAAGACCTATTTAAACATTAGATTATCATTTAATAGTCCTTACTGGAAAGCTGAAATAATCCTTAAGCTTAATACTAAGATGGAACAACTATTATGTATATCTTTTGATGTTAAATGAAAATAAACTATAGCAGGGATACATGGAGATAATGTCTGCAACATTAAAATTTGCTTTGTAACTCCCTTATAGAATACATTTTAATTTTCAAAAAAGAAATAAGTAAAAGACACCAAGAAAAAAAATGTTCAAAACCCATGCTTGGGTAATTTTATGGGTAAAAAATTCATATGTTCTCTTTCTATAAAACAAGAGCATTTGGAATAGATTCAAATAACTGGTTCATCAAAGTCTTCTGGGAACAATAAGATATTTAGAAAAAGTCCCACAACAGATTTCTAAAAAATCCATGTTGCAAAGAAGAAATCACAAGGGAAATTAGAAAATAGTTAAAATCAATGATAATGAAAACACAATACATTAAAATTTATGGGATGCAGCTAAAGTAAAGGCTAGAGGAAATTTTATCACTTTAAATACTCACATTTGAAAATAAAAAAGGCATAAGAATCAATGCTCTAAACTTCTATTTTAAGAAAGCAGAAAAAATTAAATTAAATCTTAGTAAATAGATAAAAAGAAATAATGAAAACAGAAAATGAAATAATAAATTGATAAATAATAGATAATAAAAAGTAAAATGTTGGTTTTTTGAAAAGATTAATAAAATCATAATTCCTATAGCAAGACTGGCCAATAAAAACAGAAAGAAACACACATTATCATTTTCAGAAAGGAAGAAAGGATGTCACTATAAATCCTACAGATACTTAGTTTTGTGCCACTTCATCTTAAGTGAAATAAATGGTCAAACTAGTCAAAATATAACTATCAAAACTGATACAAGAATAAATAGAAAATCTTCATAGCCCATTAATAATTTAAAAACCTTACTACAAAGAAAACTCCAGCCCTAGAGGGTTCTACAAGTGATTTCTATGAAACATTTGTAAGAAATAATACTAATCTTACACAAATTCATTCAGAAAACAGAGGATAAGGATATTCATTTGCTTAATAAAGTGAACATAATCCTGATATCAAACCTGACAAAAACAGCACAAGAAACTGTTCTCATAAACAGAGGTTTAAAATCCTCAGCAAAATATGAGTAAACAAAATCCAGCAATATACACAAAGGATAATACATGATAATCACAAACAGTTTATCCCAGGAAAGCAAGGTTAGTTTAGAGCCAGAAAAAAGGTCAGTGTCATGCATCACAATGACAGAATAAAGAAGAAAATGAATTTGATCACCTCATAAATGCAAATGAACAGCACTGAACAAAATTAAATACCTCTGCATAAAATTTCTCAGCAAGCCACAAATAGCACATAGTAGTTTCAATCTGATAAAAGATATCTATGAAAACCTATAGCCAATCAATAGCCAATGCTCATGGTAAAACATTAAATCCCTTCCCCTTAATATTGGAAATAAAGAAGATGTCTGCTTTCATCAATTGTATTCAATTTTGTATCTAACATCACAATGAATGCAATAAAGCAAAAATAAATAAAAACAATTATTTAAGTTGTTATCCACAGAAAATATTACTGTGTATGTAGAAAACTATGTAGAATTTTCCTAAAATAAAAAACCTCTGAATTTAATAAGACCAAATGTTATAATTTACCAAGGTCACACGATGCAAGATCAATATATAAAAATCAACTGCATTTCTATATTGTGGCAACAAACACTTGAAAAATCAAGTTTTTAAATTATACCTTTTGTGAAACAAGGAATAAATCCAATGAAAGCTGTGCAAAACCCCCATTATGAAACTATGATTTTGTTGCGAGAACCTTGAGGACACCTAAATAAATGAAGAAATACACCACCATTCATAGATTTTTAGGACATTAGAATTACAATGCCCACTCTCTCCAAATTGATCTACAAAATTCTAAGTTTTTTGATAGAAATTAAAATTCTAAAATGTATAAGCAACACTCCAAGGCTCTATAATAGAAAAATAATCTTTAAAAATGATCTAGAATAGCAAAATTATTTCTTTTTTAAAATATTTATTATTTTTTTAGTTGTAGTTGGACACAATACCTTTATTTCACTTATTTATTTTTATGTGGTTCTGAGGATTGAACCCAGTGCCCCGCACATGCCAGGCGAGCGCACCACCACTTGAGCCACATCCTCAGCCCACAAAATTATTTCTTAAAAATTTTCATCCTTTAAATATCTTTAAAAACTGCCTCAATTTTAGACTCATTACAAGATAAACATGTATGGGCATAAGAATAGACACATAGATTAAGGGAACATGTATACATCAATTGATTTTCAGGCGAGCGCGCTACCGCTTGAGCCACATCCCCAGCCCTCAATTGATTTTCAAGCAAGGCACCGATTCAACTTCAGTAACTCTGGGTGAGGATTACTCAGTGTACTGTAGCAATCTGATCACACAGTGACCTTTAATAAAGAATACGGTTGGCAGAGTATGTGAATATTTATGAAATTTTATATATATATTGAGATAAACAAAGATCAACCAATTAAGAAAAAATGAAGCTATTTATTTAGAGCTTTCTACAGCAAGGGTATCAGTCACTACTGCTTGCATTCTGGCAGAGATTCAAAGGCAGGGAGAGTGGGAAATCTTTGTAGGGGAAAAAGGGAAGGTTTCAGATATTCCTTAGTTTTCAGAGAAAGCTGTTGGCATGGGGAAAATGGAGGTGGACTAACTAGAAGCAGATATCCTGGGTGATTGATTAGGAGTGCAGAGCTGGCTTTCTCTGGTCCTAAGTTGCAAACGAGAACAAAAATTAGGAGACCTATCAGTTATTACTCAAGTCCTGGTCATTTGGGGCTGGTTGTTATTGTTCAGCTTCCTGGGTTGTCACTAGAGAGAGCAATCTGACCTACTGGAAGCCAAACTTTTTCTTAAGAGAAATTTAAGTAGACCTAGAAAAATGAAGAAAAATACCACATTCATAGATTATAAGATATTAGAATTAATATGCCTGTTCTCCCCAATTTATCAAGACTCTTAAGTTTTTCAGAAGAAACTAATAAAATGATTTTAAAATTTATAAGGAATGTACAAATGCTTTACAGTAGGAAAATAATCTTTTAAAAATAATCTAGAATAGCATTTATTCTAATAAATAAAATAGTATTTATTCATCCTTGATGCTTAAATACTAATTTCTTTTATGGCTGAATAATGTTCCACAATAAGGAATTTTGTTCAGATGATTATCAGCTGACGAGCACTTTTTTTGACTATTGTGAATAATGATTTTGAGTATTCATGTACAATTTTTTTGTGAGAACATATTTTCAATTCTATTGGGAATACATCTAGTAGTAGAACTGTTGTGTCATATGTTTAATTTATATATATATTATACACACACACACACACATACATATTTTAGTTGTAGATGGACACAACATCTTTATTCACTTGTATGTGGTCTGAGGATTGAATCCAATGCCTCACACATGCGAGGTAAGTGCTCTACCACTAAGCTACAACCCCAGCCCCTATGTTTAATTTTTTGAGGAACTGCCAGACTATTTTCCAAAGTGGCTATACAATTTTAGATTCTTATTGGCAATGCTGACTTTGCATATTCCAGCAGACCACTGAGTCAACAGAAGGGAAGAAACCTGGAGTAGACTCTCCCAAGTAAAGCAGTTGTGCAGTAGACCTCTGCTGGGGATTTTGGGAGACGTACCTCTGCTATGAGCTCAGCTACCCATTTTTATCATCTGGGAGAGAGCTGTTGGAGAGGATGGAGAAGATTTAAAAACCATTTAAAGCCAGAAGCTGTCTTTTCTTAATTCATCCTATAAGAAGCCTTGGAGTAAAACTATCAGTAACAGAGGAAGTAACTAAGAACCTTAATTAAGTTCTTTAAAAGCTAAAACCAGGTGCAGTGGTGCCCATCTGCACTTCCAGCGACTTAGGAGGCCAAGGCAGGAGGATTGCAAGTTTGAAGCCAACTTGGACAACTTGGCAAGACTTTGTCTCAAAATAAAAAATGTAAAATGTAGCTCAGTGGTAGAGTCCCTCTGTGTTCAATTCCCAGCACCAATAAACAAACAAACAAATTAGTCAGTTTCTCTTAATCTAAATTCAAAGTTTATCAGAGCATTTGGCTACTGGCTTCCAGCTTCCTAAACTGCAGCAGTCCAGACAGCAGATTCTACCCACTTTTCCATAGATCTGCCCAAGGAAGCTCAACTTATTAATTCTAAATTGCTATCACGTAGAAATACATAACTAGAAATTTATCAATCATTTTTCTTGGAACTAAAATCGACAGGATTTTAGACATGTCCTTAGAATCTAGCCATTAATCCCTTTCAAGCCTTTCTAAAATCTTTATAGCATTCGGCTTTTCAATAATTATACAACAATTTCTTTCTCAAAGGATCTTTAGAATACTAGAAGAAGCTCTACTCTCTCCAAGTCAAGCAATTCTATAGAAATTTCACCCTCAAATTCTCAGGACAAAAAAGTCCAAAAGTATAATAAAAGTATAAAGAAACGAAAGGCTACAAGAATGGGCTACAAAATACACTTCACATATTTGTATGTTCTATTTAGACTTCACAACAGTTCTACAGCAAATGTCCTTTGATCCCTCCCCCACTTTTTTTTTTAACAGAAAAGAAAATGGATTTAGAGATATCACTTTCCAAGGAACATATGAACAAATGGAGCAAAAGAAGAAACTGGGCTTTAGAGTTAGTACTGTGTAATAGTTAATGGTTAAATCTCTGGTTAGAATGCCTGGATTCAAATTCTAACTTTATTGCTCACTGTGCAATCTTGGATAAGTTACTTTTTCCCTCTAAGCCTAGGATACCGTCTCAAAAGTGCAGACAATAGCAGTACCTGTCTCACAGGAGGTGGGGCTGTGAGCATTGTACTAGCACATCTGCCTCAATAAGATATCTGAGTTATGTGTGGTTTCTGGATTGCTGACAGAACCTGCTCTCTTTATGAGTCCTGTTTTCTCAAACCAAAGATTGAGAAACAGGAAAAAGTTCCCTTATTTGCTGCTTTAGCAGAAAGCAAAAGTAAACATTCCCAAATTCTGAAAAAAATCATCACTATTCAATCATAGTCACATAATTAATAAAGACCTGAAAGCTTTTTTGTTTGTTTTTGGTAGTGGGGACTGAATCCAGAGGTACTTCACCATTGATCTATAATTAAAATTTACAATATTAACATAAAAGTGTTAATATAGTATATCCTTCTAAGAAAATGACTATTTACCCTACTTTTCAAAGGAGCTAATATTTAAGCTGTCAGAAAGATCTTTTTGCCATTAGGAAAATCTTGGTTCAAATGAAAACTTAACTAAAGTTACTAAATCTCTGAGGAGGACATTTATTACTGAGTAGGGTGGTTATATGAGTTAAATAAAATCATATATACAAAGTGCTTAGCACACTGTAGTAAGAACTCAGCATGGGATAGCTATAGTTATTAAGCCCACTGTAGAAAACTGGAAAAAAAAGCATAAGAAAAAAAAAGGTTACTAGTAATTTTTCCTTTCAAGGGCAACTACTGCTAACTTTTAGTCATTTTTTTTTTCCTATGTATTTTGTCTTTATATGGATTTGATCTCATACTACATAGACTAGGTATCCTCTTTTGCTTGTTTTGTTCTTTTTGGCCCATTAGCATAAAAGACATTTCCCTACATTTATGACTAGCCATAACAGCTTCTTTATGACTTCTAATAAAAGAGTTTTTCCTAGTTATGAAACTCTTGGGAATGATATGTTCTTGCCTACTACACCTTTCTGCCACTTTGAGGTCTCGTCTCCTGGTCCTGGACCAGTCCTGTCACCATCATCACTTGGGACCACTGCAGAAAATCTCCTAAGTGCATATGGGGTGCAGAGTATGTACGCGTCCCACAAACGCAAAGGCATAGTTCTGTAGGCCACAATGTAGGGTGGTCTTATATTCCATAGCCACCAGTGTGACAGAAGTCACAAAACAAAAACAAAAACCCCAAACCTGATCACCTGACTTTGAAGATCCTTTCTAGATACCTTCTCTCATCTCTTCATCAAAAAAAAAAAAAAGAACAGATTTATTTGGAGATTTGTTTATTTAAGATCAACAACAATGGAATTAGCAGTAGTAGTGACTGCAGAGTTCCCCCTAAAACCAGAGAGTTGGCAAAAACAAATGTTATAGATGATTATGTGTTATAGATGATTATATTTACATTTATTTTTATTTAATTTTCACTAACTCTGTATCTAGTTGTATAAGTTTTATTATTTGGGCTAAAATGTTAGATTAAAACTGCTAGGACATTAAAGTCAAATTTAGCTCTAAATATTTGAACTATCTCCACTGTACTGCCATGCCGAACTACCCCTCACTCTCCAATGATGTCAGCTCTTGCTTTTTTCAGAGAATAGAATTATCTTTATAATTGTGGAGCCCCAAATATTCAACTAGATACAGAATTAGTGAAAATCAAATAAAAATTAAATGTAAATATAATCATCTATAACAGTTATTTTTGCCAACACTCTGGTTTTAGGGAGAACTCTGCAGTCACTACTACTACTGCTATTCCCATTGTAGTTGATCTTAAATAAACAAATCTCCAGAAGAGTGATAGCCAGTGACTATACAGAGAAGACATTAAAATTAATTGGGAAACAGCAGATTGGGGTTTCTAAAGGGTCTAAGATTTTGGATCTATCACTGATGAGTTGTATAACCTAAAGGAACACAAATTCTCTGAACCTGTTTCTCATTTTAAAAATAGTAATCTAGGGCTGGGGATGTGGCTCAAGCGATAGCGCACTCGCCTGGCATGCGTGTGGCCCAGGTTCGATCCTCAGTACCACATACAAACAAAGATGTTGTGTCTGCGGAAAACTAACAACAACAAAAAAGTAATCTTAATCTCTTTCAGTCTTATAGATTTTTTTTTTTTTTTTTGTACCAGGGATTGAACTCAGGGGCACTTGGTCACTGAGCTACAATCCCCAGTCGATTTTGTATTTTATTTAGAGACAGGGTCTCACTGAGTTGCTTAGTGCCTTGCTTTTGCTGAGGCTGACTTTGAACTCACGAACCTCTTGCCTCAACCTCTGGAGCTGCTAGGATTATAGGCATGCATCACCGTGCCCAGCTTAGTCTTACAGAATTTTTGCTTAGAAGAAATTAAATAATGCATGTAAAAGTAATTTGTAGCTTTTTAAAAAGTATAAATATAAGGGGGAAATATTCTGCTTTTAAGATAACAGGGCAGGGGGAGATGAGTGAATCTCAAACACATCCAAACTGCCTTTTGAATTTTTATGTATAGTCAATAACTGCTCTAACATGCTAAAAAGACAAATCACTCTGAAAGATTTCATCTATGATTATCCAGTTTTCCTCCATACATGCATCATGCTGATTAAAGGGCTATCTTCATGCTGTGTAAGAGGACACTGAAGTTAGAACAATATAGAAGCTTATATCAAGAGCTTATACCAGCTAAGAAAGCATCAAGGAAAGTTAAGGAATTAGAGGTAGAAAGGATAAGGATCACCAAGGTCATAATAATTTCAACTAAAAAAAAAAAATAAAAGGTATAAACAGCTTAGAATTTAAAGTAAGGTTAATAGATGGATTTTCCAAAGAGGGGGTCACTATTGGAACCCCACAGGCAAGTGACTTTGTGTAGCTATTACATGCAACTTCTCCAGAGCCTGACATTTGATTACATTTAAAATTCATCTTTTGATTCCCTTCTCCTTCCTCCCCCATACACTGTGTGTTCTCGCCCCAACCCCCCACTTTTTCCTCCTTTGACTTATTTCCATTTCAATTTCTTCTAAGAGTCTAGGTCCAGTTTCCTACTGGTCTTAACCTCTCCTTGCCTGGCTTTTCTCCTTGTATACACCTCTGGCCCCAGCATCCCACATGAACATGCCTCTTTGGAAAAAAATCACATCTCAGGAGATAAAACATTATTCAAAACTATATTACTTTTTTTTTTTCTTAAACAGAAAGAATAAGATTTTTAAATTTCAAGCTGTTTCCCTAGGAGGACAGAGGAAGTTGGAGTGCGGGAGAAGCAATGGTGGTTCCAAACCGGCTCAGACTTGTCAGACTTGGTCATTGGTGGTGGCACTCTGGCATTCCCATTCCATCGGGCAGTCAGTTAATGCAGGTGGGGGAGGGGAACAGATGGGCAGACAGACTTGCAAAAATGGAGAGAAACAAGTAAGATAAAAGGATGGTAAAGGGAGTCAGAAACAAGGAAGAAAGTTGGAGGGCAGATGGAGAAAAAAATAAAGGAAAGGAGAAAACAGGGTAACAGAGGCAGGACTGAAGAGAGAGAACTAGGAGGGAGAGAACAAAAAATAGCGGGTATTAATAAGGGTGGGATTGAGAGACCCGTGCCAAGGGCAGGGCGGGAAGAGGGGAAGGGAGCGAGAGACTGCCATGCCTAGCCTCATCTACTGTGGGTACTTCCTTACACTGTCATCGGTAGCTGCCTTATCTATTTTCACCTCTGGCAGTAGCCGCCCGCCGATGTGGGAGCCCGGCCCGCCGATGAGCGACACCACGCCATTGCAGTCCACCGTGCTGTTGCGCTTCACGCTGCGCCGCAGACTGGGGAAGATGCGCGAGGAGCGGCTGCCCTGGCTGTAGCCGCTGTAGCCGCTGTAGCTGCTGCGACGCTCCCGGGCCCGGATGGGGATGAACAGCGAGTCCCTGCGGCCTTCGCTCTCCTCCACGGTGCTGTGCTCGTCATCTGCAAACTCATTCTCCGAACCTGGGTCTCGGAACCGCCCAGGACCCCGGAAGCTGAAGATGCTACTTTTGCTGTTGTAGCGGGAGAGGAAGGGTGAGCCTGGGATGCTGAGCAGTGACTGAAGAGGGAAGAAAAAAGAAAGAGAAGCATGAGTTGGGCTGGGACCCCTTACAGGATAAGCCAAGACAGTGGTGCTGCCCGCCCAAGCCCCACCCTGGCAGCTCTCTTATCAGAATGCAATGTTCCCTAGAGTAATGTTGGATGCTGTATTTCCACAACTCCATCACCCACTGTTACTTCCCCTCCTCCATACCCTCTGAGACACTCTGTCTGACCAGCTAACCATCTAGAAACTCTACTCGCTGTTCACTAATGTATGGCTATGAGGCTTGTTATCTCACATTTTGGGTGGCTGATCCATTGGGAAGCACATCACTGTGTGTACTTCTTACGTTCACTAAGGTTCACGAGGGTGAGTGTGCCCTTCCGCTTACTCAGGTTAAACTCTAATGCCACACAGAACTTGAAAAGTGCCCATACCACTTACTATTCCCTCCGTGAGTACAACTCTACAGTGGTCTTCAGGGCCTTTTAGTTTAGTTGAATATTATGCATGCCCTCTCTTGCCTCATTTTAAAGTCAATATAACATTTTTTAATCAGAAATTTGAATAGTTGTAAATTATATAATTCCCAGGTTAAACAATTGTAAATTACATAATTTTCTACATTCGCATTTTTCAAGTAAAACCATCACTTAAAATTCTTGTGACCCTTAAAATCTTTAAAAATAACATTTCCTGCATTGTTATTATAATTCTCATGAATATAATTGATCAAGCTACACAAATATATTACATATTTTATAATAAATTAGCTTAAACAGAAAATTTCATTAAAATGTATCTCTTAATGAGATAGATGAATTTATTCATTTTTAAAATTTTTATTGTTTATTCTTATTTTTTATTTTTTGGAATTGGAGATTGATTAAAGGGGTGCTTTACCACTGAGCTACATCCCCAGCCCTTTTTACTTATTTATTATTATTTTGAGACAGGGTTTCACTAAGTTGTTTATGGCCTCACTAAATTGCTGAGTCTGGCTTTGTGGATTTTCATAAAACTGGGGCTTCACTATTTGTTTTAATACTTATTATTAGAATGACACATGGCTCACCATCAATTCCCCCTCTTTTCTAGTAATAGATTTTAAATCCTGAGAAATCTTATTCATACAAATATTATCTTGGAAAGGAAGAATTTTGTTATAGTAATATCACTTAATTCTTAAACTCTTTCAAAGTTATTTGCAAAAATTAATGTAGCAAACTATCAGCAAATTTCATCATAATGATCTATCACTTAACAAATCAGGTCTTCTTTTAATTTTGTTGAAAGCAAAAAACTGAAAACCAAACTTGCCAAAGGATTTTTTACCTAATTGTTAGAAGTATTACAAAAAGGATTTATTATTTACTAATAATTACATGAGTTACTCTTTTCCTTAAAGACACCTTTGTAACCCACTTGAAAAGTTTGGAATAATTAAAACACTGTTAATTTCTTTATGTCATTTGCCACATTTTGCAATAAAATGATTCTATCTTATCACATGCTTTAAATATAAATTTTATCAAAACTTTAGACTGAAAGATTTAGCTCATTTCATTTATGAGAGTGTTCACCACATGATTTAATTGATAACGCTAGCCCTCAATGTCAAAGTAACAGGCTAGATTAGACTTATTTTCATTTTGAAAAAGCATGACCTCATTTTTTCATTTTAAATAAATGTATCCCAGTGACAGTCATCCTATCCTGAATTTACAACAGCCCGACACCCTTGATTATAACTGCTTTATTTATTTTTTTAAATATTTATTTTTTTAGTTGTAGTTGGACACAGTACCTTTATTTTTATTTTTATGAGGTTGAGGATCAAACCCAGGGCCCTGGACATGCTAGGGGAGTGCTCTATCGCTGAGCCACAATCCTAGCCCATAACTGCTTTATTTTTAACAAAAATATAAGATACAGATAAATTCAGACAGCCTTATGGTGAATTTAAGGTCCCTAAAGAAAAATTCATAGACAGTAATATTTTTAATTGTCCTTTTACTTGGCATCCCAAAGACTTCTATACCTCAGAGAAATGAACCACATAAAATTTGGGATGAGTAAGGAGGAGAGTACTTCTGAAAAGGGAAGTGGGAAAAGAGAACCAGTGTGATTTTGAACCAAAGGGTTGATCTCAGGTAGTTGTGTGCTAAAGGTCTGGAAATTGGGTTCCTTAAAATTGTGCTTGGAAAGTCTTCAAGTGCCACAAGAGGATATAAGCCCATTTTGAAGACCACTGCCCTAAGAGAAAGAAACTTGAAATTAGACAATTCTCCTTGCTACCCTGAGATACTTAGTTTTGTCCAATTAGGACTTTGAAGGAGCTTCACAACAGCTTAAAACTATGTAGGATTTTAAGAGTTTTTAGGCCTTAACTGCCCTCGCTGGGTGTGTGGTGGCACACCTGTAATCCCAATGACCCAGGAGGCTGAGGCAGGAGAGTCTCAAAAGTCCAACTCCAGTCTCAGCAACTTATTGAGACCCTTGGTAATTTAAAGACCCTGTCTCAAAACAAAAAAATATATAAATAAATAAAAAGGGCTGGGGATGTAACTCAGTAGAAAGTACCCCAGGGTTCAATTACCAGTGGGGAGAAAAAAAAAAAAAAGACTGCATTGTAGAAGTTAAGGGCATGCACTGTGCCAATATAGTGCATATACTGTAAGTGCTTAAAGAAACCTTTTTTGATAATACTCTTGATAATAACATTGGAAAGGCTGTGGGACCCTTTTTAGCATTTCTGTCCTTGTCTTTGTGTTGTACAGAACTCAATTTCTAGTTCTACACTCAAAAGGCTTTCAGTTTCTACCTCTTCCTATAACGTACTAAGTCCCCATCCCCAGATCAGTACATTTTCTTTGGAGAATTCTACTTTTATCATGGCTCCATTCTCTCACTTGTGTTTATTTATTTATTTATTTATTTTTTCATTTATTATGTAGTAGTTTCCTGCCTAGGCTCTAAATCATTATTGTTAGGTCATTTACTGTTAAACACATGCCATAGGCTATACAAAGACCTCTAGGAAAGAGGCTGCAGGTAAGAACATCTCATCACCCTGATTTATTTTGTTCTGTAGCATCTTGGCTTCAGAGAGGAGGAGGTACACTAGTAGATTCCAGAATGGTGGCTGGGTCTTGTTATGAGTAAAGCCTGACTCGCTGTCACAAGGGCATGTGCCTGGCCAATCTTATGCTTTCTCCTATGTTGTTGGATTGGTAAAGAGATGGGGGCTTCCTCTGCCTTACTACTCCTCTCTTGTTTGGGCATCCCCATTGAGTCATTGAGTCATTCCCATGAACCAATTCTATTCAAAGTGTGATTCACAGATCAATGCTAGTATAAGACTTGTTACTGGTTTGCAAAGAGACAAGCAAAGAAACTGAGAGAAACGTTTAGAAATTTTTATAGCAATTAACATAGTCATAACATTTAAGAATGTGATGACTTTTCCAGAAATTCATTGTTATTATATTTTATAATGGTATCAGTTTATGAAGAATAGGGAAAAAATAGAAATTAGTCCTTCACCACAGTTTGGGACACACTCACTGCTCTAAAGCTGGAGATGGTATCTTAAGATGCACAGGTACAGAGGAAGAGTTTATTTCTCAACTCCCAAGAAAGGTGGCCATGCCACACCATGGAGGACCATGTGTAAAGTGTCAGGGATGGCTAGGAGGCAGGATTGAGGGGGAAAGTATAGCCCAGAGCCTTTATTGTAGTTTGATTCTCCAGGAATGAGTGAAGCAGAACAGATAGCTTTAGGACTGGACAGTCAATAATTTTAGAGGGGTTTGGACTATAGAAGTGATACTTGGTATCTAGTACCTGACCCTGGGTGGTTTGGGGCAAGAGAAATACTGGCTTGTTTTTTGAGTTAGACAGGAGATGTCTTGGGGTATGAGCTCTGGATTTGTTGATCTACATATGAAAGGCATGCTCAAAAGCAAATGTGAGGTTCTAGTGGTGACATGTCTATAATCCCAGTGGCTTGGGAGGCTGAGACAGAAAGATTGTAAATTCAAGGCTAGTCTCAGCAATTTAGTAAGATCCTGTCTTAAAAAAAAATAAAATTAAATTTAAAAAAAAGGCAGTGTGACATAGAACACTCAGGGTATAGGTCTGGATGTTAACAGATTAGGAACTTATATTACCCCGAGGGCCTCACTGGAGAGAAAAATTACTAGGGGAAAAAAAGGACTCAGACATTTTGGGATGTCTTTGTTAAATTCCACAATCATCCTTAACACCATCACTCCATGTCCCAAGAAGTGAAATCAAGACCCTTCCAACTCTGATTCCAATTTACTTATTACATTTTATCTTTCACTATTTCCCCTCACACACCCAGCCATACAGTCACCCTGCCTTCAGGACTTTATTTTCTCCATTTCCAGTGCACACTCCATTTTCAACTATGGAAGAGCATACTGCCTGATCATCTTTATATCTCGTGGGCTATTTTGCATATGAGATACAACATTTAGCTTAATTAACAAGTATTTCAATTATACACTGCAAGTAAGTCACCTGGATTGAACCCATATTTTATATTCAGCCAATATGGGTGCTGACACTACCCAATACATTAGTCCCCACCCAAGGAAAAGAGGTTTCATTTGTTTGAAGATAAAATTAAATTTTGTTTAATGAAATACTAATTATGTCTGAAGACTTATCACTCTATTAATTCCTGGAATTGAGTTAGATTTATGAGATGATTAGATCTTACTTCTTGTTTTCAAAATCTTTCCTGCCAACCAACTAGATCCTTCTGGTCCTTTTCAGATGGTCACAACACAGCTAATTAAAAATATCACCTTAGGTCTATGTACTTCTTAGGAGAATGGCTTTGAGGTGTTCAGGATTTGAGGGAGCAGATCTCACAGAAAAATTGACTGTCGGGATTTCAGGGCACCCACAGGTCTACAACAACTTGGATATTTAGAATCTGACAAATTGGTGATTTTCAATGTTCTATTTCCATGTCATATTTCATTTTTAATTCACATTTCTTTCCAATATAATATAACAGAGAATTAGAAGCTGCTTTTGCTAAAAGTATTGCTTCTTCATTTGGACCTGCAAATGCCCAAGGAATAACTAAAAAGTAGGATAAAAATTGACATCCCTATCTTCATTTTGTATCTGTCTTCAGATTTCTGTTCAGCTCTGCATAAAGGCATCTTTATCATTTACAGAGTATTCATTTTAAAACATAATAACAAGGCTTATTAGCCCTAAATTAACCTAATCTATCTTGTCCCTCTTCAAGACTGAATACACCAGGATAAGAATAACTAAGATATTTTGAAGATTTGTAGGGGCATTCAACTGCCAGCTTTTACAATGCCTTGTTCCACACTTCTGGAGTGATACCTAGAAGTCTCCAGTCATTGCCCTACAGCTTCTAGGAACAACAGAACCTTTCAGGTAGATCACCCCAGGATAAAACTGCCCCCCTAAGCAGGAGCAATTATCTCATGGGAATTAAATTGCCTCCCTCCAGGATCACAGGTCTGATAGATAAACACCCTGAGCAACAAATGGAGATTGTCCCCTTAAGCAATAAGGATCAAAGCTGCCTCACAAAATCAGAACTAAAATAATGAACAACCAGATCAGTTTGACTAAGACTATTAAATTATGCATATCTTCTACTCCCCCTATCCCAATTCTTCCTCTATTTAATCCTAAAGCTCATGTCGGCACTCAGAAGACAGGGCTGAGACTCCTGATCTCACTCTGCTACTCAATGTGGCCACACTGGTTAACGTTCCTTTCCTGTTTTTAATTTTTTGTAGTTATAGTTGGACACAATAACTTTATTTTGTTTACTTATTTTTATGTGGTGCTGAGGATCAAACCCGGGGCCTTGCATGTGCGAGGCGAGCGCTCTACTGCTGAGCCATAACGCCAGCTCCCCTTTCCTGGTTTTTACAATTACTTTTTCTCTTTGTTTTTTGGCCAGACCTAATTTCTTGGGACTCCCAGAGTTGGGCATTTGGTCTAGAATTCTAGTAATAATAGCACTGATTCTTAAGTGTGGTCTGGGGACTTCTGGTGGTCCCTGAGACCCTTTTAGGGGGGCCAATGAGGTCAAAGCCATTTCATGATAATGCTGAGATAATATCTGCCTCTATGGCTCTCATTTTCTCACAAGCATATAGTGAACACAGTAGGCCTGAAAGCTTCACAATACTTAAAGACTTTTCTTTTGCAAAAAGCAGTGATAATAATGAATATGATTTTTAATATTGTATATCAGTATTTGGAAGATTTGTATGATTCAGTGAACCAAAATTTCCCAGTTGATCAATCAATGCATGATGCTACAGATCATTCACAGGTTAAAGATTTATGGTGCTAAACAAAGCAAAGGATTTTAATAGAGCAGAGTATGAAGTCACCATGTAGTTTCAAATTTTACACTGCAACTATTGAAAAAATTGCCATTGTTAAGTTTGGGAACAGAACTGAGAAGGAACATTCATGACCTGAAAAGGCTATTATAACATCCCTCCTTTTCCAACTACATATTTTTATGAAATTGAATTTCCTTTAAATACTTTAACAAAAAATGTATATATAGCAACAGATTAAATGCGTGCAGAAGCAGGTATGATATTCTAGCTGTTTTCTATTAAACATCAGATTAAAGAGAACAGCAGAAATACAAATGAAACCACTTTTCCCATTTCTTTTTTTATTGTTTTGGAACAGTTCATTTTTAGAAAAAAATATATAATTTAAATTAACTATTAATGAATTTAATCCCTATATTTTAAATTTTTTGTTTGTTCTTTTTAGTTATATTCGACAGTAGAGTGTATTTTGACATATTATACATACATGGAATGTAACTTCCCATTCCTGTGGTTGTACATGATATGGAATTACACTGGTCGTGTATTCACATATGAACATAGGAAAGTTATGTCCAATTCACTCCACTATCTTTCCTATTCTCCTATGGTCCTCAGTTTTTAGAGATATAAAAGGGTGGTCCAAAAAAAATAGGTATAGAAATATAAAGGAGTCCTCAGACCAAAAAATTTGAGAACTACTGCCAATAGAATAAATTAATTTGGCAATATAAACTCATCCTAGTACTTAGAAACTGTTCTGCATCTTAAAAATATAGAGAAATAGGTAAGAGATGAATGGGCAGTAGACAATCTCAGAATATGAGGATGTAAAGGAAAGTGACATACACTTGAACTGCTGTGGGAAACCAACACCAAATTCATTTGTAAGAGATAGATGATCATATATGTGGTTATAGGTGAGGGAAGAGGTAGTCAGAAGCACAAATTCTGGAGTAGATGGGCCTGGATTCAAATCTTGGCTCTAAAACCTACTAACTATACAACATTGGATAAGTAACTAAATCTCTAGGCCTCAGTTTCCTCATTCTTTCAAATAAAATCAGACAAACTGCAGTAGAGTCATGGGGAAAAAGAATATTACTTTTTTAAAAAAATATTTTAAATTCTCAATGAACCTTTATTTTATTTATTGATACGTGGTGCTGAGAATCGAACCTAGTGCCTCACACATGCTAGGTAAGCACTCTGCCATTGAGCCACAACCCCAACCCCTGGAAAAAGAATATTGCTACCCTGTGGGATATCTAAGCAAGTCTTGGCAGTCTGATATGGCCTCTAGGAATCTATATATATTCTTTTTTTCAAAGGGGGGGATTAGAAGAAGTGAACATTTTCATGTAAAGCAGGATATCTCAGAATCCCAGTTTGATTTTTTGAGCCAGGGAGTAATCACTGCAGCTCTGTGCTAAAGCCTATAGATTAATCAGAGACTATTCAATAGTCAAGTGCTACCAGCGCTAAGGTATTCATTAACTAGCTCAGTGATGGCTCTTAAGACAAGGCTAGGATTACAACAAAGCTCCCTAAGAGAGGCCAAACTAGGAGAAATGTGCTATGAAGGTGAGGCAGTTGGCTCCCAGCCATAAAGAAGTCTCAGAAGGGGTTAAACCAAATTTTTAAAGTCCTACAGTCATTTGTCAAACAATATTTGAATGCTAGCTATCTGTAAATAAGGAGAGCTTGACTGCAGGACTTTGAAAAGAAGATATGAACATAAATAAATATGTATACAGAGTACACATACAGTAAAAAATCAACAAGCAGAGAGGGACATATAAAACATGATGAAAAGATGAAATGAAAATTTCCCTTAGGGAATGAGGAGGTCAGGGAAGGTTTCTTGAGAAAAGAGGTAAAAGATAATTATGACGTGGAATTCAGAGATGGAAAAATAATGGGACATCTTAGAGTGGACCTTTTTAGAGTAAACCATAGAGGGTAGAAAACAAACATTATGCATCAGGAGTACTGGGTAGTTCATTTTGGGTTAAATACTAGAAGCTTGATGGGGCACACTGACTGGAAACTTAAAAGATAAACTATGTCCCTAATAAAGGGAGAGGAATGCTCTGAACTCCATGCTAAAGAGTTGGAACTTTATTAGCAAACAGAATGAATCTGATTAAGGGAATACCCTCTCCCACTCTTCTTAATAACTATTTGGAACTGTTGATATTTTCTTTAGCCCACAACTCAACTTCTCGTTTCCTTCAATACATTTTAAATTATCTTCATTATGGAAAAATTAGAGGGATCATTTTTTTCAACTTCTTATACACTGTCCACAAACTTATGTACCTCAACATTCTCTATTTTCCTGAGGTTTCAGAGGATGAGATGCACCTTTTCTGTTAAAGACCATATCTATTTGCCTATCTTTCAAGATTGTACTTCAATTCTACTCTATTCTACTCCATTTTCTAATCCTACCTTTCCATCTTCTGTTTTTTTCCCCTCACAGATGATAAAAGTGCTATTTTCATCTAAATCCTTCAAAGAAGTTTACATAAGAAGTCTATGCTCGGGCTGGGGATGTGGCTCAAGCAGTAGTGCGCTCGCCTGCATGCGTGTGGCCCGGGTTCGATCCTCACTCAGCACCACATACAAACAAAGATGTTGTGTCTGCCAATAACTAAAAAATAAATGTTAAAATTCTCTCTCTTTAAAAAAAAAAAAAAAAAAGAAGTCTATGCTCATTGTCTTCCCATTCAGACTGGCACTCATTCTGACTGAAATATGTTTTTAAAAGTCCTCAGTGATTTTTATATTATCAAATCCTTTGGACTCTTCCCATTCTAATCTCACTCTGCATCTTTGTTAAATTTCAACCCCCTGGATCACTGCCCTGTCCTCTCCAACTCTTCTACTTTTAGTTTCATTAACTCCTGGCTCTCTTGGCACCTCTAAGCAGTCATCATCTGTTTTCTTTCATGAGCTCCATCTCCTACTTCCATTAACACCAATGGTCATGTTTTTGGTCTACCTGACACATTCAGTTAGTGAGATCTCATCAAGTTTCATGGTTCCAATCACCACTTCTCGCTCAGGACCTCTTCCCTGAGCCATCATTTGACTATACACGTGTCTAAAAGACCATTCTACTTTGTTATCCAACAAATAATCCAAACTTAGGGTATACAAATTAAAATTACCCCCAGTATATCTCAATTATGGAATGATACTGTCCAACTATTACATAAATAATTCTTTAGTGTATCTGGCTGTCCCACTGTCCTGTAAACTCCTTAGGGTAGAGATGACGTTTAAACCATCTCTTAGTCTCTGGGATCCTTGATATGTGGTAGAAACTCCATAAGTGCTTGCTTCTTGAATAACAACAGCTACATTTTAGGAAGTGGTCTGCTGATAGCCCATACCATAAGGAGAGGGAGAAAGACTAAAGGGAAAACCAAAATCTGAACTAAGATAAGATTAAATAGAGGGGGCTGGGGATATAGCTCAGTGAATGCTTGCCTTGCATGCACAGGCCCTGGGTTCAATCCCCAGCAACACACACATACACACACACACACAAACAAACAAACAAACAACAACAACAACAAAAAAAAAACCAGATTAATAGGAATAGAAAGAAGGGGATGGTGGGAGATTTGCTGTGTTAAAATGAACAAGACTGGCCAAAGACTGAATGGAAAGTGAGAGACACCAAGAAGTGGCTAAATGAACCATCTCTGGAGTGGGGCAGGGAGAGACACTGGAGACATTGCAATGTACAGTAAATGTAATCTATTCTGTACCTTTAAACTTTCTAGCATTTCTTTAAGATGGGGAAATTTTAATTCTTAATGCCCTAAGTGGTGATGTTTAAAACCCAAAGGTATTTATCATATGATGATATTTATAGTAGTAGAATGATCAACAATTATATATCCTCTTTCCTTTCTTTTAGTTTCCTCATTAATCCAAGTTGTGTAAAACTGGAGGCTTTTGCCATACTATTGGCTAACTTATCAGCACAACACTATATGTCTAGAATATCTAGGATAGTTCATTACTATAACTTGTCAAGCTGAAATAAGGTATGCTAAAGAGTTTCCCACTATTTTTATTATTATTACCTACAATTATATGCAATTCTTAAACAAAGATGTCTGAAGCTCAACTGCTAAGAAAAGTTCCTCCTAATATTTTTAGAACTTGATGCTTGCTGGTGGGACATTCATTTTACTGTGAAGCAAGGCCACCAGAGGTGATGGTTACATCAGGGAAGGTAGGGCATTGACTAGAGAACAGCCATCCCCAATGCTGGTAATGCTTCCTCCTAGGGGAGGGCAATGTGGAGCATAGGAGGAGGGGGGACTGAAGATGCAGGGATTGGTTTGAAAGTCGGAAAGCCAGAGAGGAAATAAAATCAAGCAGGATTAGCAAAAAAAAAAAAACAGAATTTCTAGGCTTATCTGATCTAGTACAAAGAGTTTACCTGGTTCATAATGGAGAATTTCCTCCCTATTCGAATGCCCCTCTTCTTCATACCATCTTCTGACTCTGACTTAAATACCTTCTCAGGATCCCCTTTCTCTTCTCCCTCAGAGAGTTCCTTTTGCTTCCTCTTCTTTCTCCTATTACGTCTTTCCTTGGCGCTCTTTGAACTGAGTTTAGAAATTTCGGATGAACTCCGAGGAGAGCCAACCCCATCTTCACCTTCTTCCTCAATGGCATCTTCTGAAACAGTGCCTGCAGAAGTGGCCATTGCGGCAGCCTAGAAAGGGAACACAGTGACAGATAGGTTCAGAAGCATTCCTTAGGGTCACCTGAGCCAGCCAGTGTGTGGAGCAAATTTCCATTCCATAGCTAGAGAAGAGAGGTGGCCATGGCTAGGTCTAGCTGGCTCTGTTATCTAGGCAAATCTGTCATCTACCACACAGCCTTAAGTGATCGGATCAGAACCCAATGGTGACAACTTTGGGTTTTATTCTTTTTTTTTGGCAGGGCAGGGGTACCAGGGACTGAACTCAGGGGTATTCAACTACTGAGCCAAATCCTCACTCCTATCCCCAGCCCGATTTTGTATTTTATTTAGAGACAGGGTCCCACTGAGTTGCTTAGTGCCTCACTGTTGCTGAGGCCGGCTTTGAACTAGTGATCCTCCTTTCTCAGCCTCCTGAGTCACTGGGATTGCTGGAGTGTGTCACTGTGCCTAGCATGTGTGTATATAAATTGTTAGGGTAACAGGTCACTTTCAAGTTTTACTTTTAATATTTGGCCTATTTCTCCTTTTTTTTTTTTTTTTGGTGTGGTGCTGGGGATTGAACCCAGGGTCTGGTCCATGAAAGGCAAGCACTCTACCAACTGAGCTATATCCCCGGCCCCTGTTTCTCCTTTTAAATTGGAAACAATACTCTATGACCATAGAGTATCTCTGAAGGGGATCTGAGGGTGCAGCTTTGTGGTAGAGATCATATTTAGTATATGGAGGACCCTGGGGTGAATCCCAAACATTAAAAAAAAAAAAAAAAAGAGGCTATGCTTATATGAAGAACTATTTGAACTGTTCTGGTTACTTTTTTTTTTTCCCCCAGTCAACAAACGAGTTGAACACTGAAGAGATGAGATCTTCAACAAAAGATCATATTAACACATACTAACAGCTAGGCATGGTGATGCATGCTATAGTCCTAGGTACTTGGGAAGTTGAGGCAGGAGGACTGTTTGACCCCAGGAATTCAAGTCAGCCTGGGTAATAGAGTGAGACCCCTGTCTCAAAAAAAAAAAAGAAAGAAAGAAAAAAGAAAAAAAAAAGAAAAAGATCATATTAACATATTAACAAACGATTTGGCCATTAAGACAAAAAAGAATAATTGGATTAACCATCTGCAGTTGTTACTTGGGTTATTTTAATTAGATCAATGACCTCTATTTGATAATGTACTTAGGAAAGATCAATTGCAGTGGCAATCAGATGGAGCCTTAATCTCTGTGATTTGGCAGGAAGGTCTGCTTCAAAAAATTAATCACCCACCTGTGCCTCTTCCTGTTGCTTCTTAAGTTGCTCCAACATTGCTTTGAACTCAGCCTCTTTTTGTTCTGCCTCCTCCAATGTTGCCTGATTCTGCTCTTCATAAGCCATGGCCACCACAGCCAAGATCAAGTTCACCAGATAGAACGAGCCCACAAAGATGACCAAGACAAAGAAGATCATGTATGTTTTTCCAGCTGCTCGTAAGGTCTGCAAAGATAAAACCATTTTTTTGAGTCACTTGCATCAAATGAAGTAGGCTGAAAACACCTTGTGAGCCTAGTTCCTCTGTAGGGGCACCATCTGCAATTTGAATAGGACAGTCCTTTCTTGTGTGGTACTCTTTCTTACTGAAGAGAAACACATCCTCAGTGGCCAAATGGATTTCCTTATGCTTAACTCACACTAAGTGGCAGTAGTTCCTCCTATCCATTTTGTGTATGGGGGATCTTTCTCCATTCCCAAATACTTCCTATAAACTCCTTTCATATAACAATGCTTTATTCATTTGTTTAAGGAAAACACATCCTAAATTAAGAATTATATTTTACTTCATCAGTTAGTTCTAAAACAATATGACATGAAGGACTGGAGAGGTAAAGAGAAAAAGGGAAGAGGATTGATCCTAGACCTATTCCTTTCACTAATGAAATGAACATCAAAGAACAATTGGGTTTTAGGTTATGTAAATGAAACCCACTATTCCTGAGTTTTCATCTTCATCCTTTCAATCCCCAAAACTTAAAGGAACTTATTGTAATCATAAATGTTTCATGAGAAAGAGTCAAACCTGAGGGAACTGTCCAACAGAAAAATAAGAACTGATTTGGGGATTTGAACTAGATGCTTCCCTGAAAGAGGATCCTTCATGCATGAGGAGGGCATGTTTTTTATTCTTAAACAAACTGGCATTGAAAGGGTAAAGTTTCTAAGCTGCAAAGCCTGAGTCAAAATGTAAAGGACCAGGCATTGTAAACCTGCTTCTAAACTGCAAAGCCTGGGTTAAATTCCTGTAGCTGTTAGGACAATACCTGAACTGCCCAGTAAATATTCCTCCTGATCCTCTGGCTGTTTAATAACTAAGGGCTCTGAGTAGCCCGGCACGTAGGTATTCAGGCCCCAAAACCAATCAATTTGAATGTGTACCCCACTTAGAAGTGACCAATCACCCCTTCCCAGCCTGTTCCTGCCAATGAATGTACTAATCAAGTCTAAGAATTGTTGTTCAATTTTCCCGCGCCTCATGATGATTTGTTCCGATGTATGTAAAGCCCCCTGCCCTCTCCAAAAAGTGTACTTAAGCATTGTTCAACCCCTGCTCTGGGCTGCTCTCCTTTCTTGAGTGGGCACGGAGCCCCAGCATGCTGGTTCAATAAATCCCCTTCTGCCAATTGCATGAGTAGTCTCTTGGTGGTCTCTTTCTCCGACGCTTCGCCGGACCCTTACAGCATCACCAAATGCCAGAGTCAAAAAGAAAACAATGGACTGTTGTGGAATTTCTAAGCCGAAAGACCCTTAGCATAAATCTACCCTACAACTAGCAAAATTAAACAATGTGTTTAGTCATCAATATGGCCTGATGGAATGAGACTGACCTTATCTCTACCATTACAACCTGTTTGAACAAGTCCAAGTATATTATAAATCTCAAAAATGTTGACATATTTAAACTCCAAAGCCCTTTTGGATAAAAATTTCATCTTACACAAATGGGTATTTAGTATTTCTTAAACAGAAGTCCTAAGCCCTGAAACCCAAAAGGAGATACACTGCAAGAGGTAAAACAATAGGAATTAAGTATAGACAGCAGATTCCCAAGCCAGGCAAAAGCTAACAGTGCTACAAGCTTCTACAACTATACATGACTAAGTATTTGAGAAACAGGGATGAGAACTGGGAGAATTCCCAGTTCTAAATATTATAAAGCAATGGACGGTGGGCAATGCCATCCTCAGATCCTGTTTAACGTCTTCACTAAAGGTCACTCACACAGAATGTCCCCCAAGCCCACGCTGCCCCATGTAGACTCTACTGCCAAAGAAAAAGAAGTATTATTTACCAACTGATACAAGTTTTCCCAGTAGTCCTGGGTCATAAGGCGAAACAATGCCAAGAAGGCCCAGCTGAAAGTGTCAAAGCTTGTATAACCATAGTTAGGGTTCCTTCCTGCCTTCATACACTGGTATCCTTCTGGGCATTGCCTGAAGAAAGAAAGGGAAATTCAGGACTTTTCAACATAATTCCACAAGCCATAATCTTAAAGATATTAAATAACATAATTTTATTTCTCCATGGCCTTATAGGTAGGAAGTAACTATTTACAAAGCCAAGCCAACAAACTAGAAGAAGAAAAATAAGATGAGAGAGAGAACATAAGTAGCTAATCAATTTCAGAGCAGAGCCTATATCAGAATCACATGGTATGTCCCTTAAAAATGCAGATTTCTATGCTTACCCCAAAGCTAAGAGCTGAAAGCTTTGGAAATGGGATCTAGGAACCTGCACTTTTGAGATATGCCAGGTAACTTTTTTCTTTCCCCCAATATTGGTGATTGAACCAGGAAATGTCAGACAAGTGTTATCATTAAGTTACATCCCTAGCCCCGGGTAATTTTTTTTTTTTTGTTTTTGGTACCAGGGATAAAACCCAGGGACTCTCAATCACTGAGCCACATCCCCAGCCCTTTTTAATATTTTATATAGAGATAGGGTCTCACTAGTTCATTAGGGCCTCACTAAATTGCTAAAGCTAGCTTTGAACTCATAATTCTCCTGTCTCAGCCTCCCGAGCTGCTGAGATTATAGGCATGGGCTACTACACTCAGCTCCCAGGTAATCCTTATTCATGACAAAATATGAAAACCACTGTCCCAGATTCATATCAATCTGTAATTCAATAAAATTCAATTTAGCTATTCTCCCAAGTGACAAATGCCTATAAGTTCCTTTTAGTTGTCTATGTTTTTTTAACACTTGCTGTGTTGACCTAAGTCATAATGGAGATTTTTGGTAACCTCAGTTATACTATTCTTCTGTTTTTGGATGCACCTGTTTTGTTTTCAATGAAATCTTTAATATCTACTTCAATATAAAAATTAAATGGATTTCTTGTTGTCATGGTCATATTAAAGCACCAGTTCCTAAGGGACCAATATACTCTGAATAATAACACTACTCCTGTACATTTGAATAGCTCTCTGTTTACAAAGCATTTTTCATGTATGTTATCTAATTGGCTCCTTATAGTAAACTCATGAGGAAGACAGAACATGACCTATTAAATCTATCTTATGTTTACTGAAATTAAGGCTCAGATAAGTTAAGTGGCTTGGCAAAGGTCTAAAGCTAAGAGAAGCAGGACTCAAATACTATGTTGTTATCTGTTCTTTCCCCCATGTCAGGTCTAGACCATTTCTGGGTCATCCTTGGATGCTAAACTATCACTAAGATGGTGTCCTTATTTTACATTGTATTAACTGTGTTAAGATAGAACAAGGGGAATCTATAAGAGGTGGTAAGCTACCTCGTGTTATAGATTTTCTCTTTATCCTTTAACATCGTTAATTTTTAATTTGAGACTACAGGTACATTCACCTTCTGATGAAATGTCATCTTTGGATGGACAAATATAAAACAGTAGGAAATCTGAGTTAACTAATAGGTAAGGTCTGATTGTAGGGTTTATTTTATGAGTTCAAAGAAAAGTGGAAACATTGCCCGTTTACATCCAATTAAAAATAGGCATATTATTTTAAGGAAGGAGAATAAAATTAGGTGAGCTACTTACCCAGCATCTGAACTGTTCCCACAGAGTAAAGGTTCCAGCATGCCAGGAACTGTGTAAAAATTTGCTAGAAAAATTTGAAGAGGCAGGAAATGAAAAGGCAAATTGAAGTGAATGAGAGAATAAGGTTATACTGTTCCTGGCTAGCCCCAACAGAAATAGCTATTGATTTTTAGCTCATATAAATCTTTTCCACCAGCAGTTGAAAGCTGATGAGAAGTCCTTCCCATTAATGATTTTCCTATAGATATCTACAAATTTAAAGTGCTCCCCTGAAGCCCTTCATATAATACTCTTCTCATCACATATATATTAGGTTTTGGTACCTGAATAAAAGGGGTCTAAAGTAATTTTCTGAGTTCTTCATCCCTTTAGACAATTTTAATATTGTACTGTTATGGTTTAGATATTAGGTGTTCCCCAAAAACTCACGTATGAGACAATGCAAGGTGGTTTATGAGAGGCTTACCCCAATCAGGAATTAATCTCCTGACAGGGGTTAACTAAGTGGTAACTGCAGGCTGGTAGGGTGTGGCCGGAGGAGGTGGGTCATTGGTGGTGTGCCTTTGGGGTATACATTTGGTGAGTTGAGCTTAGTTTCTCTCAGATTCCTGATGTGACATCCTGGGCAGCTTTCCTCTGCCACACTCTTCCACCATGATGTCCTGCCTCACCTTGAGGCCCAGGGAATGAAGCCTGCCACTCATTCTCAGTCCCTATGGATTGAGACCTCTGAAACTGTGAACCCCTAAATAAATTTTTCCTCCTCTAAAATTGTTTGGCAGGTCTTTCAGTCATAGCAGTGAAAAAGCTGGCTAAAACATCTTATGACTTATTTTTATCAGGATATTCTAGAATTCCTCACTAGTTGGTCACTAGTTACCATGCCCTATTTTAAACTAGAAGGCAGGTATTCCTGGAATCTCCTTTGCAACATTTTCTAATGGTTACTTAACTGACTTCAAATGGTGTCTTGGAGATTGCCTGACTCCCTAGACTAGGTCAATTACTAATGTCTTACTAATTAATATTAAAAAAGCCTGAGTTCTAATGCATAGGCATATCTTGGACTAAATATTTAACTACCCCAGGCAACCTAGCAAAGGAAGGAAGAATTTGGACCAAGTTTCTAAGCCTGAATTTTAGAGCAAAAGTTTGTGGGTACATGTGAAGATTGTATAAAGTTTCATTGGGTTTCAAGGGGTAGAAGAGAGAAAAAGGGAGAGTGTGCTGGCATTTGAGTTTCTGAACACAATCTGGCCTTGGGGAAAGGAAATGACCTCCTGAGGCTGCTTCTGGTAACACTGCCATTCCTTTCTGAGCCCAACTATTTTTTTAAGCCCAGTGGTGGCTCTGACTGCACAGATGGGTTTTTCCCCTTGTAGGGGAGGAGCCACCTACTTTTATTGTTGATATACTCTTCCCAATCAAAGCCTTTGGTGCCATTTTCAAGATAGCTCTCATTGAAGTTTATGGGCCACACGACACACTTGTTTCGCAGGTTCCCCATGAACAGCTGTAGTCCGATCAGGGCGAAAACACTCAGGCAGAACACAGTCAGGATCATCACATCTGACAGCTTCTTCACAGACTGAATGAGGGCGCCAACAATTGTCTTCAGGCCTGAAGAGACAGTGCACCCAGAACCAGAGTCACTCAGAGCCCCTCCCTCCCAGCCTCCCCCTTAGCCTGAGCTTCTACTCCTCCCCACAGCATCCTTGAAATATGCCCAGTGTGTCTTTATACCACGAGAATAACGGTGTCAACAAAATGAGGGGTTTCCAGAAGTTATAATTCTTAAAAAGCTAAAGAAAGCTTCTTCTACCAACATGTGGCTCCTTTTTTTTCTGAACATACTTTCCTGTCTTGGACAACTTTTTAGTTCTCCAAATGAGCCAGGTCCTCAGTGCTTCCCTCAGGCTGACTGCTTCCTTTCAGCCCTTGTCTTACCTGACTATCTCCTTTCCTTCAGGTCTCGGCACAGAAATCACTTCCCTCAGAATCCATCCTTCCTTCCCAGCTCTTCTCCCTCCCCCACCACTGTTACTATCTTAATAGCACCTTACACTTTCCTCTGTGGTGTTTATCACAGCTATAATGCATTTCTTATGTCTGTATCATTCACAGCCGAATCTATAGCCCCTGGTCCACAGTAAATATTTGTTTAAGAAACAAATGGAAAAATCAGGAATTAAGGAGGCTTCCAGGTTGGAAAGGAAACAACTGGGAAATTTAAAAGCCAATAAGAAGCAAGAAGGCATAATAATATTTTCCCATCAGTTCTGGAAATGCCAACATAATGAAAAGGTTAATTATTAATTCTTTATTTATAATTTGCCTTTACATTTAAAAGTATACCTTGTCTATATCACATTTATAACCTGCTTGCTACAATGCCCCCCCCCCACTTTTCTCTGGCTTAGATTAAAAATAAAAACCATTTATAATCTATTTAATTTTAATTTTATTATAATCTATTTTAATTTTTAAGTGCAAGCCACTGGTTCAAATTTAAACCTAAAGAAGGTAGATTTTTTAATTGCACAGGGAAAGATCAGTGATGGAAGATGGAAAAACATGGTTATAGATTCATGCTGTTTGGATTCAAATGAGTCTACATGTGGCTCTTCTTGGAATTCCCAACATTGTGCTAACACAGGACATGGCCAACAGAGCACTGATACTTCTGGTGGCCACCGTACCAAGATAAGCAGGAACCAGATACTGAGCCCTAACACCCAGGTCTCAGGAAGGATCTTGTTTCTGATCTACTTCTGAAGGCAAGAATATCAGAGTGTCATTTAAAGTAATCCTAATCTTGGCTTTGAAGTATACAGTTGGGCAAATCATTGCTAATTTTAATCAAAGGTATGTCATTTACTTCTGTGACCTGAGCACCTAACCTCTTGGATCCTCAGTTTTTTTCATCTTTAAAATGAACATAATTAAGGTCGGGGGTGTAGTTCAGTGGTAGTGTTTACCTATCATGTACAAGGCTGGGTTTGATCCTTAGCACCACCAAAAATTAATATAAATAAATAAGTGAATCTTTATTTATTTATTTTTAAATTATAGCTGAATATCATAGGTCTACTGTGAAGATTAAGCATACTTCATATAACACATTTAACAAAGCACCTGATGCACAGTAAGTAATTCAAATGTTATTATTGTAATAATTTTCTGAACCTCATCTACATAAAGAGATTTACAATACTAATGCCATTGAGTTGCTGTAAGGTTTAAATAAGATAATGAATATAAGAAATATCTAGTTCAGTGCTTGGCACACAGCTGGTATGCAGGACTCATTAGCTACCGTTACTATACAGACATTTCCTTCCTCAAAGGGACATGCTTGGAAATGACACAATCATATGATGGTGGCATGGACTTGGGTCATCTCTTGCTGTATCCTGTAGTATCCACCTACAATTTTCAAAGTTAAGCCCAACAGAATTCTCTGCATAGCTATGTATGCTGTGTTTAGCCTGGGACCTGGCACAAAGCAGGTACTTAAGGAATTTTTATTAAAAGAGTAAATGAGAAATTTCTCTCTTCTTATACAATATCTTGAAAGGGATCTAAGGGGAATTAAAGAGAGAAGCATTAAGAATTAGACCACAGTGCTGCTATGGGTGCAGAAGCCTAGGCTTTCTTACAGAGTATCTTCCTTGAAAACTGTGGCCACCAAAAGATTAGGAAGGGCTTGCCTGGGCTCCTAATCCGATTCCTTTCCTCCTCACATGGCTGTGCAGAAAAAGCACCAGATGGGGAATCAGAAAGCAGGAATTCTGTCCTGGCTCAGTCATTATTTATGACCCACCATGTTTCAAAACCAACTTAAGATCACCTCTCCAAGCCTCATTTTCTCATCTATAGAAAACAGTGCTACATGGCAGCGGGCAGTGAAGGAGAAGCTGAAGAATCTTCTCTGGGAGTCTTTAAAAATCATGCAGGTCTTCTGTTTACAAAGTCAAAAAGTGATTTAAAAGGGGATATTTGGATGGGTTACTGAACAATGTTTTTAAGATTTTGTTTCTTGATTTCTTCAAAAGGAACTTATGCAGCTGCCTTGCCCTGAACAGTTAAATTACTTATCTGAACACTTTTAGTCTTTTTTATTGCTGTTTTAAGTTTTTTGTTTGTTTTGGTACAGTACTAAAGATTGAACCCAGGGCCTCAAGTATGTTAGGCAATGGTTCTTCCCTAGAGGTACATCTCCAGCCATCTATTGCTTTTTTGACTGAACTGAAAAATATGTGAGTTGACATTTGTATTAGAAATAAGTTTAAAACTACGAAATAACCAAAGCAATCCATTTGCTATAACACATAATTTTTTTTTTTAAAAGCACACAATTTTAGCAAGAGTCTGATATAATTTCCTGAGAATTTCTTTGGAAAGTTCTAGGCCTACAAAACAAGAAATTCCAGGCCATAAGCAGCAACTATCCCCTGTTCCCTAAGGATGGGCTCTCAGCACCTTATTTGTACCTTCTCTGAGTAGTTACAGATGACAGGGTAGACATCTGATCTAAATCCAGATCCTTTCCTACAGGGATCTGGAATAGGACAAGAGACAGTTGAGCAGTCTTCATATAATGGTAATATATAAATACTCTGTCATTATACTAAGATGTGTCTGGGAAGTAAAGGAATTTAGTGCACAAATGCACAAAGAGAGGGAAAGAAGAAATAGACACATATGAGAGAGAGAGAGAGAGAGAGAGAGAGAGAGAAATTACTTCCTGGAAACAGGCTTTTGGGCTCTGCATTCTTGTTTCTACTCTGTCTTCCTGAGGTTCAAGACCATTCCAGTCTTGGGATTCTTTAAAGCACTCCTATATGCTTTTACTTGCCCAGAGATACTCAGCGAATACATCAACCATGCATGACAATCCTCATTTCCTAGAGATAGACAAGAATGTTCATAAGCTGCTGGTTTAACATTTTTTATCCAGAAACCAGATGTCATTACTGAGGAGATCTAGAAACATAAGTTCAGAAAGCTAAAAAAACAAAAGAACCAAAAAAAAAAAAAAACAACAAAATAATTTCCCCAAGTGTTTTGAAGCCTGAAACTTAGCTTGTCTTCTTGGTGACAGTTCATGTAGCTATCAAGTAGTTTAAAGTGTAAACTTGTTAGAAATCCTATTCAGGTGCTTGTGTTTCACTGGGGCTCAGAGAAATGAATTTTAATTGAGCAAGAAAAATTACTACATAACATTAACCATCTAAAAAGTTTACTCTCCAAGATTCTTGTCCAGGTCCAGCACAAAATTAGAAGCACAGGGAAAAAAGATAATGGGCTCAATACTTGCGGATGAAGCAAACAAATGTAAATAGTCACTGAATTATATACTGGTCTCAGCCAAGACTCTTCTTTCTTCCATTAGGGTTGATAATTTAGAGTGACCACATCTGCAGAGACATCCATGTCAATTTATGAAGATGACACCATCCATACATTTCTTAAGCTCAAGCTCTATAGTCCTGCCAGCGGTGGCTGCCCAACACAATAATATATCCAAGCAAAAGCACTCCTGCCACCATCAACATGGATCAGCAAAGCAAGAAGTTGCTAGTAGAATTCCTGACCCCACACAAGCAAGAATGAAGAGTGCTGCTGTTCTGGCTGTGAAGCAAAGCTGTGTCTTGCTTTTTCTATTGGCTCACAATACCACATGCTAGAACAAGCAAGATACTGACTGAAAACCGATTATCCAAAACAGCAGAATGCTCCTTCCAACGACTCCTACACAACAGAGTGTGCAACAGAAGCCATGTGGGGGCAAATTGGACAGAAAGAACTCTTAGAAGAGGCTAACATTAACTAGCATTGGTATGTATCTGAGCAGAAGTTAATACATTTACTACAGACCACAAACAGACAGCTGGATCTAATGTACAGAAAAGTTAGCTACCAGAGAGGAAGTCAGGTACTTCAGGAATTTTGGGAAACAGGTGAAGCCAGGTCACTGTTACAGGATTCTACTCTACTCTATGTCCAAAGGCACCTCGGATTTTCCTGCGACCTTCCATAATGCCCAACAATCCCATGAACAAACAAAGAAAGCCAGCTTATGTGCTATGTCCAGAGAAATCAGCTATGTATGTTGGGATCAAAATCTTCCCTTGTTATCATGACCAGATTATAAATAACTAAATCATCAATTCTCATTCCTCAGTAACTCAGGCTGAGAAATTTAAGTGGTTTGAAGCAATGTGAGTTAATTCCCTCACAAAATTAATACTGGAATAAGCCTCAGTAGCAGTCACAAGCAGTTCTCAGAGAAGGTAAAAGAGCAGCTTCCCAGTTCCCAGAGCCTGGCTGGGACCAGGGATAAAAGAGAACCTCATCAATTTTCCTGTTGCAAATGCAATCTTCATAACAACAGTTCTTGAAGGTTTTTCACATCAACATAAAAATAGATAAATAAAGGTACTGTGTCCATCTACAACTAAAACATATATATATGTTTATGTATATATGTATATATACATACATATATGTATGTATGTATGTAATTTGGGAGCGATTTGGGGCCTATAGATTTACTTATAAGACCAGATTCACATCACAAAGTATGATCCAAGCTAAACTGGCCTTCAAGGGTGGGTCAGTGGGATCTTGTGACTCTTCAGTGCTTTTCCACTTAGGAACACTATTAAATTTTAGTTATCTTTCCTAGGAAGCAATGTGGAAGGAGAAATATGAAACCATCAGGATGAATAACTGGAATATTTTAAAAGAAAAAATGATCTGGGTGTTATGGTACATGCCTGTAATCCCAGCTACTTGGGAGGCTGAGACAAGAGATCATAAGTTCAAGGCTAACTTTAGCAACTTAGTAAGACCCTGTCTCAAAATAAAAAAATAAAAAGGATGAGGAATGAAGCTCAGCATTAAAGTACCTTGGGTTCAATCCCCAGTACTAAAAGAGAAAAAGAAAGAGTCTGAATATAGTTTTGAACCACTTTTTCTATTCCCTTTTATTATGTAGCAGAAATTGCCACATTTACTGAACACACATTTAAACAAAGTACTTTCTTTGTGAATACTGGGATGGGAAGAAGAAGGGCTCATCATTTCCCCTGCTTCCTACCTGATACCACTGGATATAAGTAAAAGTAACAGAAACAAGAGCAGAGATGCAAAATATCCAAGAGAAAAGTAATTAAGAAACTACAACCCTAAGAGAGAGATGGTATAAAATCAGCACTGGTGAGCAGCAGGTAAGTAGTGCTTTGGGGGAGCCACTTAAATGACTGAAATGAAAAGGAACTGACAAGTGTGGCTCTCCCAACTGGTTCTATTTAGGTTATTAAGTGTTACCCTCCAAGAGAAGCCTGAGAATCCTCCACTGGGAATCTTACCCTATCTTAAGGTATGTTAGTCCTGAGGCATATGACCAAAGCATGCAGATGATAAAACTTCTGACAAAGTATAAGTTCATAAATACAAACTGAAAACAAAGTTTTAAGACATAAACTTTTAGGCAGAATATTTTGACGTCAAATTGAACCTGGCAAATTCCAGGCCAAAGCAAATTTGGAAAGGGTCTACTCTATCATTGACCCTTTAAGCATCCAGTGTGCTCACCCTGTTCTCTAAGCTGTTAACTCTGAAAAAAAAAAAAAAAAAGAAGAAACCATGAGAGATTTTTATCCAGGTCTTGAGCTGGTAAATAAAAGGGCTCAGAAAGTGGGGTTTGGGCTTTTCTAAGCTGCACAAAGTCTCTTAAAGTAAAGCATTTCTTATACAAAACACCAAACCTAACTGATGTACTTTACTCTCTAATATTCTGGAGTCTTGGCAGCCCTGATACATTCAAAATATCTACTAGATAACTCAGAGGAAGGTCAGTGTTGGCCCAGGTGAGATAGGGTGAGTGCTCTAGGAAAGGAAAAGTTCTCATGAAGGGAGCTGAGACTTGAACATCCTGCAGACTCTGTGTCAACTCTATGGTCACTCTCACTTCCATTCTGTTTTTGGCAGATCTGGCAAAGCCTAATCTAACTAGGAACAGGAGAAGGCAAGAAAAGCAGCAGTTCCATTGAAGTACCCACAAGAAAATTTGGGCAGGCAAATTTTGGTTTGTACTAAGGGGCACAGTGTCCTAGTTCTACAACAGTGGAATCAAAATGACTTAGATTTTCAAACATGAGATAGGCTCAGATCCACTGACACACTGGTGCCTGGCCTTGGAAGGAGACCTGTGTAACTGGAAGGTAGGGAAAGGACAACAGCACTCTGAGGAAGACAGAATGACAGAAAAGTTCAGAATTTTACACGGGATGAGAAAAGCCTCTCCGTAAGGGAGACGTCAACTCCTGGATTTCTCTTACTAACTCTAAAAGGTAGAATGGGGAGCAAAAGGATTGGAACTAAAAGTCACACTTTAATTCAAAAGCCCAATATACCTTTTACTGACAGTGATCTATTATTAGCTTTACTATCCTTAAAGTTATTCTCCATCCCAGTTAGCTTCCCAAAGCCAGCTCAACTGGGGATGCTTCTAGAAATAGGAACCTGGGAATCTATTTCAAACTGTGAGGCTGATGTCTAAATCTTGACACAAACCCTTTCTTTGGGCTTAGGTTTCTTTATGATAATAACTGTTACTACTACAACCATTTATGGAGCACTGCTATGGGCCAGGCACTGTATTATAGTCAACTGTATGTTTATGTATTTATATGTATTACTACAGTATTAAGTAATATGATCAAGAGTTACCTTGCAGAAATGCCCTGGTCAAAAGGTAACCATAGAGCAGAGACAAAGCAGAAGCAATGAGCTAGACTAGAGATAGCATCTGCTGCCCCAGTTAGTGAACAGAATGCAGCTTTCCAATTTAATTCTAGAAGAGAAGTTTTGAGATCACAAGAACATAAAGAGACAGATGCCTTGCAGAGTACGCTGGGGGAAATGAACAGAAAATAGAGGATCATATTTTAAAGGGGCCAGAGGAAGACAGAGACCAAAGGAAAAATGAAAGTAAATGTGGCACTCCATCTCCCTCATAAAATAAGGCCTGCCTAAGGAATGTTCCTTGAGGTTCCTGGTAAATCACATTCTAAGTCTGCCCTCTCCAGGATTCTACCTTTATTCTTCCCCCTCTTGCTATCTGATAATGTTGAAACAGGGAAAAGAGAAATATTTCTGAGGCAGCCACAGGGGATGAGGCATGTGATCAGAATGGATTGTCCCTGTTCTCTGTACTCCTATTTCTACAAAACTACTGTGGAAAGCCTGGTCTCTGGGGAATCTACTTTTAAAATCCTAAATACAACTAAAATCCAAAGAGCAATCACATTGTCTTAAGCTCTGGCAAGTTACTGCTAGTCTATCTTAGGCTCACAAGACTAACAAAGTACTAAACCAAGTACCTTTCCTTCCAATTTTAAGGCTAGTCTTTAGGAAGAGAAGTATTAGCCAGTTGCAATGATTTAAATTAAATTAAGGGATCTTAATCTGGGGTCCACAGATGGGCTTCGGGGGGGGGGTCTGTCAACTTTCATCTGATTCTCAAAAGGATCCAAAACCTTCAAAAGGTCAAGAACCACTGGGCTAACTCAACCAGGAACAAAAAGAAAAAGGCAAAAATTTTAAAGAGATTATCAATCAACTACCTCTCAAACCACCCTCAGGATTTCTTTTCCCTTCAAGTTTCTATACTTTTATTTGCCCATATCTTTAGTTGTATCTTATCTTACCTTTGAATTTTTTTTAAAAATAGCACCTGTATAAGCTGTCATTGGGATTTAGGTTTGAGAATGATCCCTGAATATATGTATAGTAGATGCTACTGGTTCTCATTCTAGTGAAACAGACAGCAGAAGAACAGGATAAATGGTGATTATTAAAGTTCAGTTCACTAACTCCAAGGCTCTTAAGTTTTTCTACAATTCTGGACTAGTTAACTGTGTAGGTCTCATCTGCGATTAAATAATTCCATTAGTACAGTAATAATAAAAACATAATTCTTTGAATAACATTCCATCAGCAAACCATGCTATAGGAAGCCTAGAAATCACAAGCAATGGAATGATGGCACATGTTAAAATTACTGTAATTCCATGAGGCTGGGATTCAAATGATTTATATACAAAGAAACAGCTAGCTCTACGATGATTGTGTTCAGATATTGTAAGATCCAAGGGTTTCTTAAGCACGTGCTTTTTCAAAAGCATGGATGAAATGGGGGCTGCATGCCTGCAAGCACAGTCAAAAAAACCTGCCTAGGGACCAAAAGGCCATTCCAGAGAATGTCTCTCAGGAAAAGCATGCAGAATGCAGAGCATATCAACCGTGCTCACACCAGTTTAGAATGTGGTGAACAAAATGAATGAAGGGAAAAAAGAGATGCAGCAAGGTCAGTCTTGTGCACACATTTTCTCACCTGGAATTACAGAGATAGTTTTCAAAGCTCGGAGAACCCTGAATGTTCTCAGCGCTGAGACATTGCCCAGGTCCACAAACTCTGTCACATATCTGTAGTAAGGGAGGTCACACACAGACACAAATGACAAACACAGACACAAACACAAACACCAAAGGAAAAAACAAAACCACAACAAAACAAAAAGTACAATACGTCACGTCAGGGCCCTAACCCAACACCTAACACCAACCCCAGGCCATCTTACCTGGAATTACCGAAATAGTTTTCAAAGCCCTCAGTACCCTGAAAGTGCGCAGAGCTGAAACATTGCCTAGGTTTACAAACTCTGTTATATACCTGCAGAATCAAACCAAAGTTAACTTGTAATGGTACCACTGGGTGAGGGTTTGAGAATGGGGGAAAGAAAGGGTCTTATATACAAGGTATGATTTCATTTTTTCCCTGAAAAAGAAAAATTTCAAAATATAAACATTTAAGTAACATGTCTTAAAAAAAAATGGGCAAGGAGAATTCAAAAGTGTAACTGAAAGAATCACTCTAAGTTTCTAGGATTTAGTCTCTTAATCAGCAGTGATGTGCAGATCCCGATCAGAATCATTTTACTGTCAGGTCAATTACATTTTCCTTTTTAGTAAAAAGGAAAGCCAGGAAGTAGCAGAGACAATTTCTTAAGAAAGGGAAACAAACTTCTGCAGCAGGAGCCCCACAAAAACAAATCTACATTAATGTAGCTCCCTAGTTAATGACAGCAAAAATGCCTAAATGGCTGTATATATGACTTATGCAAGAGTGGTATGCATATGTTTCCAGTCATGTACACAGTTGAAAATGTTTCCTGTGACAGACAAAAACAGGGCTCAGGAAAATCCAGATCATGAACAAATACTGAGTTGAGAGCCCATTCTATCACCAGCTCTGTGCCTACAAAGACACTAAGATTTTAAATGAACACCAATGTGTATTTCATAATGCTGGAGAGCTAGAAATTTCATTATATAACGGAAAGTCCAAGTTCCACTTTCAAATATTCAATGCATAACTCTCACTCACATTTTACAGGGGAAATACATCTTTCTATGCAATGCTCAGACCCATACATGTGCAACACACTCTTTCTCATACATCTGTGCACACACATAAAACCTAGGCACCACCCCCCATCACATCCCCAAAACAAAAAGCACTTTCACACCCTGAAAATAAAAATACTAAAGCCTGTTATAACTTTTCTATCATCAAGTGAGTTTCCCAAGAGACATTTTATTGCTAAAGCAACACAAGTTACCAGGAGCTCCTAGCATACTTATGTGGAGTTCTACAGTCTCCAGTGACAGTTCAAAATTCTGGTTAGTAACTTCAGGAAGTGCCAATTTGGATACCGGGGCTCATGATTTGACTCTAAAGTGTGCTCTGAAGTCTGCAACACCTGGACAGCCTCATTAAATCACATGTGATAAGACGTGCCCAGAACACACATTTTCACCTCTAAAAGATTCTGAATCTTCACAGAGGCCTCCTAGTGACAGGTGTGCCAATCATGGTCAATGTCATAAAAAGGAATAAAATATAAAAATAAAATATGAGTATCCATGGGTAATATATCCTACTTTCCCTCCCAGCTGTAAAGACTCTGCTCACCTTCTCCACATAAACACACTGTGGCTGCTGTTGCCTGAAAAACAAAAGGTCCTCACAAGCAAGAACCATAAGCACAAGTTCCCATGTGTACCCATTGATTCCCCTTACCACTGAGTCCACAAGCTCTCACTTGCAAACACCGTCATGCAAACATCCAGGAAAATCCTCTGCCACACACGTGATCACACCCACAACACCAATAAAGTAATCAGAGAACTTACGCCATCATGATGACACTGAAATCTAACCAGTTCCATGGGTCCCGTAAAAAGGTAAAGCCATCTATGCAGAAACCTCTTGCAATGATTTTCACTAGTGATTCAAATGTATAAATCCCTGTGAACGTGTACCTGTCAAAGAAAAGGAGAACTTAAGGTAACTTCTGAACATACACAAACTTCAAATGAACCTTTCAAGATCACACCTGCCTGAAGTATGGCCTTGCAGAAGGGCAGAAAGGGCATCGCCAAAGTGGTAGGACAGAATGAGGAGGAGAAAGGAGCACTCTGAATGAAACTCACTGAAATGCCCACACCTAGAACTCTGGAATGCTGGGGGTGATATGTCTTTTTTTTCTTTTCTTTTTTTTTTTTGGTACCAGGGATTAAACTCAGGGGCACTTGACCACTGAGCCACAACCCCAGCCCCATTTTTTTTTTAAGAGACAGGGTCTTACTGAGTTGCTTAGCACCTCATTTTTGCTGAGTCTGGTTTTGAACTCTCCATCCTCCTGCCTCAGCCTCCCAAGCTGCTGGGACTACAGGCGTGCGCCACCTTGCCCAGCTTGAGTGATATTTCAAGGAAATAATAATGTACTGCCATCTAATACATCATCATTTTGGAGCAGGTGAGGAGTCCCCCAGAGCTACTTTTAACCTGGGAGGAGTCAAAAGAGAAAGAGAGTACCATCAGGAATTAAAGACACAATACAGTGACAGAGCCATGGGCAAATGCTGGCTAGCACAAGAAGGGCAGAGGTGGGAGCAGACTTTGCTCTTTTTAAGAGTTGACTTCTAGAACTATTTCCTAAATTCCACATGTATCCTCACCCTTCTCCACGAAATAGTGTCAATAACTGTTCTTCTTTTCCTTGATGGATAAACTGGCAAAACACAAGATTCAATGACTTAAAAATCTTTAAAGCAAACAAGGAGACAAATAAATGAGCTACTTACTCCACATTCTTCGACCAGTCTGGAGGGTTACTAAAAGTCATGAATACACAGTTGGTCAAAATAGTGCACATAATGATCATGCTAAATACTGTAGAGAATAGTCAAGGGGGAATACACAAAATCTGGCTTTTTAAAAGAAATTTTTCTCAGGGAACAAACACATTTTGCATTGGATATCATAAGAGCTCAATCAATAGACAGAACAGAGACAAATCACAGAAGAGAAAAAGGCAAGTTGATAATGAAAATTGGCTACCATCACCAACAAAGAAAGCCACTGTGTATATCCCCACCAGAGAACTGTGGGTGGATGGTTCTTCTTTCCACAGGGTTGTTACTGTTCTACATCTTTTGGATAAAATATTTTCTCCTCTTACCACTTTCACTTCAACTATAGAATAATCCTCTAACTACCTTAACTTTGTGTATAGAAATTATCAGTCTACTACACTTAAAAATCATCAGGTGAAAAAATAAATCTTTACTACTCAGTATTCACTTATTATTAATTACCTTACATAAGTAATTATTTGAAAATCTACATATAATTAATGGTCCAGCCCCCCAGTCCTTCCAGAGGGCTGAACTGTCTTGGGATCAAGGTGCCAGCCAGTGTGCACTGCATATGCCCAACATGGAAATGCAATTGTGGCATGTTAGGTACAGATTTCAAGGACATCTGTATTCCCAGACTCTTGGGGCAAATCTAATCGATTGTTCTGAGAGTGCCCAGAAAAGTTTATGAATAGCAAACCATTTTGCTGCCGTTTCAGTTTCATCCACATCTTTCTTAGCTCTTTTTGTTCTCATTGAGGAAAATTCAACTGTTTCAGGTCAACATGAGATTCTCAAACTCAAACTGTCAGTTTAATAAGCATGCTCTAACTCATTTGCTAACCTATTCTCTTTTCTTAATGACATTCCCCATCTTTATTCTCCAAGTGGAGTTTTAAAAAGAGAAAGCTACTTCTTCTAGTTGGATTTTATTTTAGAGTACAATAACATACCCTTTGGAACCAGAAGAGAGTATAATAACATACTTTTTGGAACCAGAAGAGAAAAAAGCACTCCACCTCTGATCTAACAGAAAGGGAAGAAGTCCACTGTAAATTATTTATTTCCCATAAATCTTCTGATTTGTGAACTATGTTGCCTGTAAACCACGGATTTCAGAACCAGTTTGCTAAATTCCTGCAATGTGGCAGGGGCTTACTAAACTCATTGGCTAAGTTCATCTGCTGATTTCTTCATCCTCTTTGGAGGATACAATACTCTTTGACACATGACTAAAGTGCTGTTAAATTAAATACCAAGCATGCAAGTTTAAAGTCACTATGTAGGGTTGCTAAACCCATCACATAATTTTTCAAGTGTCATATGGTTTTCTATATAACAGGATGTAAAAGCCAAGTCACATGAATAAATCAACATTTTTTTTTTTTTACTTAAGGAGAGTAAGAATCCCAGAAAATATTCATATCTATCCTGCAATCTGCATCTAAACCTCTGTAACGAGGAGGCTATTTCATCTGAGAATTATCATGGATACTTTCTAAACTAGCTGCTGAAGAAAAAATATATATATATTCAAGGAATATCTCTAAAGCATTCATTCAACTATTTGTAACTCCAGAGTCAGCTTTCAAAAAAATTCTCATATTGAATCTTAATATGTTAACAAGCTAAATAGTCTCCGGTAGGATGAAATTAAAAAGTCAAGACTTCAATTAAAGGTTACCATCTTAATTTGTCCCTCATGACACCACCAAAATTCCAGACTCCAGTGATATCATCCCAAGAAAAAAAAAATTTTGCTAATTTTCAGCTTGCGGTTTGTCAGGACCACACTCTTAAACTCTCCTATTGGCAAAAACAAAACCAAACCCTTAATATATAATTCAGTTGTCAAACATCAGGACATACACAATCAGGCAGTTGCTGCATTCACTCCACATTCGTAGAAAAAGGATATGAATGTATCAAAATTTTAATAGCTATTCTTCTTATCAGGTTAAAAGGACTTAAAATGTACAAGGCAGGCGTGGCACTAAATCTGAAGAGAGTTTTTCCTCTGTTTAATACTACAAAGGTCTGTGGAGAAAGAAAAAGAGAGAAATTATTAAATCATGAGAATTAATCACCATACAAAACAACATTTTTCTAGTTATGGAATAAATAAACTCAAAGGTATTTACAATTTTTACACTTCTATTTGCTTTTGAAGGCAAGAAACCTTAAGACTATCTTTTTCCCCTCACCTCCCTTTTCCTGCCCTATCCCAGATTATTACAAATAGCTGGCATAATCTTGGCAGTTTTACAAAATATATTTGTCTCTTTCAGAAATAAGACTTTTGAACTATACCTAAGCTCCCCATGCCAGATCTGAATAAGATACTGAAGTTCATTAATTTAGGATTCATTCACTCAACTAATGATGACTGAACACTAATACTCGTCAGACGATATTGTCGTACTTGGGAGTTATCAGTGAACAATGCAGTCCTGATCTGGAGAGAGTATTTTCCAATGGGGAGGACAGACAATAAATAAAACATAATGAATAAATAAATTATTTAGACTGTGATCAATAGAAGGTGATTGGTGCTATAGAAAAAAGAGGAAGACCAGGGAAAAGACAAGAATTCGAGGCAGAGGATGGATAGATGGAGAGGTGACTGTTTTAAAGAAGGTAGTCAGGGTAAGCCTACTGGGAAGAGAGTTGAGCAAAGACTGGAAGAAAGTAAGAAGAGCTCTTCATTCAATCACTATATCAATATTTATCTACCACGTCTGCTCTATCTGGCTTTTAAGAGCTTCCAATTTAGACCTTGCCAAAATTGTTCAACTGTATCCCCAGCATGAATCCTCCCATGTAGCCAAACTAGTCCATGTCCCCAGAACAGGTTACAATGACGCATGAATTCTGGCCTTCGTTCACACTGCTCATCCTACCCTGAATGCTTTGTCTTACGAATTCATTTTAATTCAATTATTTTTGAGCATCCATTCTGTGCCAAGCATTATGCTAAGCTCCAGGGACACAAAATTGAACAGAATTGTACTTTTAGGGAAGACATATAAGTGAACTAGTAATTATGATGCAGGGTAAGTACAAAATTCAAAATAAAATATGTATATTGTATAAGAAGCTACAGGAGGGAGACCCCCACCCCTCCTTGGGTGGAGAATAAAAAGGACTATGAACAGGAAAGGGTTTACAAAGAGAGGTAAATCATATTTGGAAGGAGTTTTAAGGACAAATAGGAATTAAGAAAAATTGGGCAGGAAAGGGAACAGCATAACATGTACAAAGAAGCACAACAGTGTTAACTGTGGGCTGCTTTCAAGGAGTGGACAAGTAATTTTGTGTTGATGAGAATAAAACTGGGCAGGGGAACAGTAGCTCGTGATGCTGGAGAAACAGGGTCTATTAGACTGGCAGTCTCTAAGGAGATCAGATCAGAAATAAATACAGAGAGCAATGGCCAAAGGCAAGTCATTTTAAGTAGTTTTTGTTGTTTTAATTTAGAGCAATGTATGCTTACAATTAAAAACAAACAACCAAACAAAAAGGCAGGGCCTGATGGTAAAGGTCTGTTATCCCAGCTACTCAAGAGGCTGAGGCAGGAGGATTGCAAATTTGAGGCCAGCCACATCAGTTTACGCCCTGTCTCATAATAGAAAGAAGGATGGGGACGTAGCTCAGTGGTACAACACCCCTGGACTTAATTCCCAGTTCTGGGGGAGAGGGGGATGAATGACTAATATCATCCTTTTACTGAAGGATAACTTTGCAGCTACCTTTTTTTTTTGGCGGGGGGGGGAGTAATATACTTTCAGAAATGTTCTGTATAAATATAAACATACAGATAAGGTATATCCTTAAAAAGTCTCTCCCTCAAATGAGATTATACAATAATTAATCGTTTCTACCTTACATTAAAAAAAATGAATGAATGCAAAGAAAAGCCCAGGACCAGATGGTTTCACTAATGAATTCTACCAATGTTTAAAGAATTAATACAAACTCTTCCAAAGAACAGAAGAGAAGGAAACATTTCAGCAAATCAGATATTCACATCACAAAAAAACTCTAGACTGATATCCTTCATGAATATGGACACAAAAAAGACTCAACAAAAATACCAGCAACCAAATCCAGCATTTAAAAGGGATTATGCACCATGACCAAGGGGAATTTATCCAAGAAATGAAAGATGGTTTAGCATATGAAAACCAACCAATGAAATAAATTTTAAAAATAAAGAAAAACCATATAACTATCACATAAGTGCAGAAAAACATTTAGCAAAATCCAACATCCTTTCATGATTAAAAACACTAAAAAAACTAGAAATAAAAGCTTCCTTAACCTGATTAAGACTATTTATGAAACAAATCACAACTAACATACTTTTTTTTACCCCCATCCTTACAACTAGGCTTTAAGTTCTTTGAAGGCAGGAATCAATCTTAACACTTCCTCCCACAGTTCCAATATAATGTTTAGTTCATGTGTTCCAAATAAACTGTTGGTAGATTTTTCTTTAAGTTCCTTTTCTCTTCTATTTGTACCTTTCTTAGTCTGCCAATCACACTAATATCTTCGCAATAGGAAAGCTATATATATTCTGGAAACATCTACTGAATCATCCCATGTTCAATATTGCAGTGTAATAATGCACTTCCTGTACTAGTGTCCTGGTTCTGGAAGGATAGTCTGATCCTAAAAGCGAAAAGAAATAGTAGATCTAAAGTTACCATGAAACAGATCAAAGGTACAGCTCTGACTTCCTTTTTTTTTGTTTGTTTGTTTTCCAAAAGAAACAAATAGGGCAGGACTTTCCTCAAACCCCCTCTCTGAAGTACTTGTAGCCCTCTGTGTTTCTATAGCAACCTTCTCTGTAAAAATGCCAGTCTTTCAAATAACCTCCTTATTCAACCTCATAATATTTCTGTGAAGTATGGGTGAAGGCGAGATTATTAGCACTCTGCATCTTACAAAAGCCCAGGAGGGGAAACCACCTATAAAGCTCAGGTAGCAAAGAGCAGTATATTATGTGGAGCTCAGAGCCTCTTTCAGCTTCTACTGTGCCAGACTGGGAGGCAATTTCATGGCTATATGGCAGAGAATGAAGCTGGAATGGGGGATGGATTCTCTGTGAATGGGAAATTTGAGTCCCTGGGATATACTACATAAAGTAGCAAAGCAACAATGGAAGAACCACTGTCCCATGCCCCTACAAACCACCAGGCCAGGTCATCACTAAATTGCCTACTGCTGTAGAAAATAAATAACAGCATTTTAAAAAGTGTCATGTTCTGTATCTACTACCTCTTGTCTCTTAATTTTGTCACAATGGATCTAGCGGTACCATGGGGGGTATTTCCTATCACAAAATCAGTGCCTGGCATACAGCAAGCACTCAATCAATGTTTGTTTATTGGTTAATAAACAAATGTTCATGTTGTCCGAGATAATGGAAAAGTGGAAGAGGAAAAAGAAAAAGACGACATCAGGAAATTAAAACTATTATTCTCTGGATGAAGATAAACTCAGAGGCAGCTAGGATTCTGAATTAATAGAACAATGAATTGACAAGTGGGAGACTGAGGGAAACTAGGTAACTTTAGTGAATTAAATAACTACGGTTTTGTAAGTAGAAAGGCATTATTAGGGACATTTTACATTTTACGAAGAATAAATTTCCGTAATTTGGTACTGAATGCTACACATAGAACAAAAATCACTTATCATTTCTCCTTTCTAAATATTTATATTCTATATCTTCATCATGTATTTAGAAAACCAGATATTTTCTCTAGTCAAAAAAAACCAAGCAGGTCTGGGGATGTGGCTCAAGCGGTAACAAGCTCGCCTGTTATGCGCAGGGGGTGCTGGGTTCAATCCTCAGCACCACATAAAAATATGTTGTGTCCACCAAAAACTGAAAAATGAATTAAAAAAAAAAGAAACAAGCACACAGTCCACATTAAACCTCCTGAAATGAAAGCAAATCCTCCACACGTAAAGTAGCAAGTTGCATTACAATAAAATATTATTAAGATAATCAGGTTTACAGATAATTAAAATGGAGTTTTGCATAAAGCAAGATAACATTTGGAATAATGCAAGTCCTCATAGCTTAGGAATTTCCCTGTTAATACTGGTATTGGCAGTGCATATGTGACGGAGAGAACACACCCAATGTTGGCCAGTTTTAATTGTCAATGCACAGGTAGCAAATGTTGTAGGCTTTGTAGGCCACATAGTTTTTGTGGTAAAAACTCAACTCTGCCACTGTGTTACACAAGTAGTCACAGACAATGTATAAAAAACAAGAGTGGCTATGTTCCAACAGAACTTCATGAACACAGAAATTTCATACAATTTTCACATGTCCAACTGTTGAAGAATATGAAAACCATACTGAACTTATGGGTCACATAAAAATAGATGACAGAGTTGACTTGGCCCATGGAATACACTAATACCAGTTTCTGACTAAGGTGAGACCAGCTGCATAAGAATAATCTGAGTAGATTCATATATCCCACCTGCAGAGGTTCTGGTTAAATGTGTCTGCAGAAGAATCAAAGAATCTGTGTCCACCAGGTTTTGGGAACCACCAGATCATCTCTCAGCTCATGTCTATCTTCGCCTACCTCTACATAGCTGTATGGCCTAGGCGAGCCATCACACCTCTCTGGATCTCATTTTCCTCATCTATAAAATGAGAGAAAGGGCTGGCTGAGGGGTGTGCTCAGGTTTTTTCCAGGTCTGATATCTGTGATTCTCTGATTTGGAAATTTCACAGCATAGATGAAGTGCAGCAAAGCAGTAAACCATACTTTTGAAGAGAAGGCATATTATTATTTATTCTTTCACATTACTTCTTGGTAGAGCTCTCCTAAGTTAGTTATTTTGCTCTCTCAAGTTACAATCCGTCAAGTCCAGGTACAACAGTGCTTGATACTATCCTGACAACCATACTTGTGTCAGCAGGGGGCAGCAGGGAGCAGTCTCAGGGCAGTACTGTATGCATCAAATATTGCTTCTCTCTCCACTGCCTTCCCTCTCTCCAGGGAACAGTGAATATGGGAGAGAGAATGAACAGTACAATTGGTGATGCACTGACCATACATATAATTGATTTTTAAAGCTATTTGCATGGATGATTAAACCTCTGTCATCACTGTTTAACTGCTGGTGAGATCCAGAAAAAAGTTTCATCCCTTGTTCAACTCTGTGCTCCAACACAAAAGCTTTTGAAGCCCAGAGTAGGAAGGACAACAAACTTTATACTTTTATGAGAATACTTTTTAAGCAACAATCACTTTGTGCCTATAAAGTCCTATAGTATTTCACCTAATCTGTCTTAAGTTAGATCTTTGTAAGTAAATGAGTAAAAGGGAAATTGAAATTGGACTGTGATTTACTGCCCAAGGGGAAATATCAGTTTATAACAACAGTCAGTCAATGAATTAGCGTACAAGGCCCATTAAGAGCCGTGGAACGGCTCTTAGCAAATTATGGCATGGAGTATTAATAAATGTGTCATGCTGGCATAAAATGAGCCTCTGAAAAGCACAGGCTTTTCATTTCTAATTAGCAATGTGGGGCCCAGAACATGTGATGAGGGAGCATTGCCACTGCTGCTAACTCAGGGTGAGATGTCTTCTTTTTGGGGAAGACATCTAATTAGGAAAAGGGACATTGCGCACATTCATATACACACCAAACAGATTCCAGCACACTGCATACATAATAAAACAGACAGTTATCACAGTACTGCTGTGCTGCCACTTATCACATGTCCTGACCGCCATCCCAAGACTGGAATGATTTTTTTAGCCATACAAAAAGTACACATTAAAACAACAAAGGGTATATAAATCTAAAAGGATGTTAGAGTATATCACAGAACAGAAAGCTTCTTAGGGAAATGTTTATGACCCAGCTCCTCATTTGCTGTGGGACACATGACCCAGGAGAATGACTCTCCACTCAGCCAAGTTCTCCGCCTCATGATCTCAATTAGGGCAAAAGTAATCTGTATACACCTGATGACTTGTCTCTAATGGCTCAGAGGTAAGCCAAGAGGTAAGCCTCTTGGCTCAGAGGCTTACCTAATCTATAAGAAGGCAGCTGGGATCCAAGGCTCTTTGCGCCTACCTGGCTATAACTGCTACTGGCACTGGCTCATGACTATCTCCCAGGACCTGGACCCTAGATCCTACCTGTTTTGATTTCCACAACTACCTGACCCTCTCATTTTAGCTGACTTCTCTGGCCTTAAATTCTTGCCTGTCTGAACCTATTTATTATATATACTACATTCTCCCAGACCTAAGTACCTCTTTTGAACTGGGCAACTGGCCAGCTGTCCAACAATCAACAGCAATTTGGCATTCACTTCAGAGTAACTATGTATATGGCCAATATAGCAGGCAACAAATAAATGTCCTTTCAAAATTTTCTTGTTTTAATAAAGGAAAATATGAAGCAGAATCTAAATAAATTCTACGTCAGGCTATGAAGCTATTCAGAAATAAATGACTTGTCAAATGAAAATGACACCACCATAGTGAAGTATCTTGATGTCATAATGCCTTATTAATCCCTCGAGTAAAATCATAATACAGGCTATATGGACTCAATGTGTCCCAGGAAGGCTCCAGCAAAGGCATAACTAGACTATATTTCTAGAGTACCTGTGTCCTAGTATGAACTGTCCTTAGAAATACTGAATAAAGCAGGGCATGAGGGATTAGGCAAAACAAACTTTTTTTTTTTACACTTGTACTTCTGTTTGAATATTTAGAACCCTCATCCCACAAGTCCCTATTTCAGTATACCAAGAACTGAGCAAAAGCGATGTCTAAATCTCATATTAACAAATAAAAAGTCTGGGACTGGGGCTGTGGCTCAGCGGTAGCGCGCTTGCCTGGTATGTGTGAGGCACTGGGTTCAATTCTCAGCACTGTATATAAATAAATAAAATAAAGGTCTATCAACAAAAAATATATCCAAAATCCTTTTGGCTACTGATAATTTTACCAATGAATCTGAAGTAATAATAATATTTAAGGTTTATTAAGCACTTACTATGTGGCAGGTATCCTTCTAAGATGCTTTCTATAATAACTGTCTCACAGCAATCACTCTGTGAGATAGATACAATTTTACAGATGATGAAATTAGGGCAGAAATGTTAAGTAACTTGCCTAAGACCCCAGGGCTAGTAACTGATGAAACCTAGCTGGGTGTGGTGGTGTATGCCTGTAATCCTAGCAACTCAGGAGGCTGAGGCAGGAAGATCACAAGTTGAAGGCCAGCCTCAGCAAATTAGTGAGACCCAGTTTCAAAAAATAAAAAGGTTGGATGTGGCTCAGTGACTAAGTACTCCTGGATTCAATCTTCAGTACACACATAAAAAATAAAGCAATCTAAATTGAACCAGTACAGTCTAATTTCAAAGCCTATACTCTTACTTATCATGCCACGCTGAAATTTTAAAAAGCTTTAAGCCAGTGGTGCATGCCTATAGTCCCACCTACCCAAGAGACTAAGGCAGGGGGATCACTTGAACTCACAAGTTAGAGACCAGCCTGGGCAGCATGGAAAGACCCTGACTCAAAAACAAAACACACAACTTCAAAACTATTAATCAAATCTATCTCTTTATTATCAGACCAAAAATCTAGCTCTTCATTATCAGACCAAAAACAAAAAACCACAAACAAACAAACAAACAAACAAAACAAACCTACAAAAAAAAAAAACAAGCTAAGTGCTCTGTCTAAGCTATGGTCACAGAGGTGGGCAACAGGAATAGTAGAAAAAACTAGGGTCCAGATCTCCTGCTTCTAGGCAGGAATTCTTTACCACGCTAGGTTATCTGAGCCAATCCAGATCAGTGAAGGAACCTTCTTGACCTAATCCCTTTGATATTCACAAAAAGAAAAGCCCCTGCATTTGCCTCAAAGAGTATAGCAATTACTTATTTATGGGTCTTTTCCCCAGGTTGGGCTGGATGAAGATAATGCTAGTACCACATCTGTCTATGGCTATACATTTTCCTGGTCCTTCTTCATACATCTCCTCATTTGGTTTGACCTTGTAACCCCATGCCTTCCAACTCACATTTGAAGCAGCTGACACTGTTCCTGCCTACATCCTGGTCACAGGAAGCCACAGCTGGCAGAACAGCAGCACTATGTCCCTGTTGAGCCAGCAGATGCTGCTCCCCAGGGCAGGGCAAGTCTAAACCTTTTCCATGGCCATTCTTTCCCACTACCCTTTGACATGAATTTGCTGGTAACTTCCTTCTCTTTATCATCTTAGGATATACAGACTTGCTGCTCTAGGATATGGCAAAATGCATGCTTATTATATAAAACAAATAAACCCTTTCTAAATTCATATTCTAGAATCTGTTCTCATTTTTTCTCAGAAAGCAACAGAACATAGTGATTGAGAGGCTTTGAGGCCAGAGAGACCTGGATTCAAAACCCAGCTTTGATACTTATATCTATCATGATTTGAGGCAATTTAGTTTAGGTTGCTAAGGTTTTCTTATTGATAAGACAGGATAATAATTGATAGTACCTACTTTGTTGGGTTGTTGTGAGGGTTATATGAAAGGTCACCATAAGTCCTTAACACAGTGACTGGCACAGAATGTGACTATGCTGTTGTTGCTGTGTCACACTCAACTGCCACTTCTGCTCTTTGGCTCCAAACATTAAAAGCTCTAAGGGCTAGGATTCACATTAACTACTACTCACATACTGGGCACAAGTCTGTGGGAGGTGCACAAGCTGGAAGGGTGAAAAGACCTTTGGAGTCACAGGCAAGGCTTCACTGGCTCAAAATGAGCCCCAGACGTTATTTCAGACCTGACAACACTCTAAATGGAAGAAACCACAATTGTTCAATATGCATAAGTTGGGATCCAACCTGCCTCTGGCACCTGACCTGCTCTTCCCACACCATACCCTATGCTCCAGTCACAACTAACTTCACTATTTTAAACAATTCACCCTTTTTCATGTCTCTCAGCCTCTGTATGCCCTGTTCTTCACACCTCTTTCTCCTTCTTTTTTTTTACCATACTTTATCTTTTTAAATTGTTTTAGTTTTTATTTTTTAATTGCCAATGGATCTTCATTTTATTTTTTTATATGTGGTGCTGAGAATTGAACCGAAGTGACTCAAACATGCTAGGCAAGTGCTCTACCACTGAGCCACAACCCTAGCGCCTTTACCATACCTTAATACTTCATTTTAATTTTTAAAGTCAACTTGTTGTCTTATTTATTTTTAAATGCATATATAAACCCTAAAATTAATGGGATTTAATAATGTATTAATGGGGTTAATCAACATTAATGGGGTTTAATACTTCAAAGTCTACCTCAAATACTATTTCCTCTCTGAAGGTAACTCTGTTCAGTTCTCTCAAACAGAATTATACTTCCTTCCTGTATATCCCACAACACTTGTCCTTACTTCTATGGCAGCAGCTAACACAGAATAGTCATTTTTTTAAGTTGTAGATGGATACAATATCTTTATTTTATTTATTTACGTGTTGCTGAGGATCGAACCCAATGCCCCACATATGCAAGGCAAGCACTCTACCACTGAGCCATAACCTCAGCTCCCAGAATACTCATTTTTATTTACATGGTCAGTGTCTCTCACTGGACTCCAGGATCAGTGAAGGCAGGGTCTATCTTCCATCTACTGGGATTTTCTCAGCTTCACAGAGTACGTAACATGAGACCCATATGGCACGACACAGCTCATACATACTTGTTAAAGTATGAATGGATCTTGGAAATATGAAGAAATAATACAGTTAAAACCAACTATCCTATAACTATTCAGGCTTTTGCTAAGTACCCACTGAAACTATATGGCCACCTTTTCTATCTTTTGCTCATCCACCTATAAGAATACTTAATTTTGGCTTAAAAGGTCCTCTTACCTTTTCTATGGCCCATACTATGCTGAACATAATACATAAAATGAATTATAAAAAGGCAAAACACCAACTTCCTATTGGGGAAATGCAAAATGATAGGAAATGCTCTAAAAATGATAATAGAAACACAAAACCAAAATATTTTTCTGCAATATACTCTACAGAGACAACATAGCATGGTAGAAAGATCATGAGCATTAAATTCACAGATCCCTGAAGATGAAATCTGGCTCTATCATATACTTATTGAGGGAATTTGAACAAGTATGTTTCTGAACCATAAATTTTCCTACTTCTTTTAGACTGGAATCTCCATAATATTGGTTATCCTCAAGGAATGAAGAAAATTGTAGAGTCAAAAATGATATCTAGAATTTTGGAGGTGTCATCAACTAGGATAGCAGGTGAAAGAAGGTAAGAAGTCTCAGAGGAGAAAATGAGCTCCATTTTGAATGCACTGGGTCACCTGTGGGAAATTCAGATAGAGGTGACTGGGAAAGTGCTGAATACTGCAGAGCATTCCAGGCTGGAGATCTAGTCAGGAGGCCTGGTAAGGAGAGATGGGATGAGATCACCCAGCAAGAGTGCCAGATGAGAGGAACAAGGGCCAAGGACTGAACCCTGGGGCATTATCAACACTGATGAGAAACAAGAAAGAAAGGAAAGAGGAAGAAAAGGAAGAGTCTGAGACATAAGGGAAATTAGGCCAAGGAGGTAAAGAACTGGATGAATCAGAGAGTTATCAATGGTGCCAAGCACAGCACAGATGTTCAGAGAGATAAGATCTCAAAACTATCTTTAACTTAGTGATTTGATAGCTTACCTTCTTCAGAAGATCTTATCCTGAAAACATTATGAGAAGGGTGAGGAAGTAGTCAGGCTGCAAGGATGGAGGAGGTGGATGGGTGGTGAGTAGAGGCTCCTGAGAACTGTAAAAGTTCTCAATGGCTTGAGAAGAGATCACACTAGGTGGAACTATGAGGACCCATGAGTATGGGAGAGGCTTTGTGTGTTTATAGCCTGGGGGGAAGGAACCAATAGAAGAGGGAAAGATTGCAAGCGCAGAAGAGGAAGGAGGCTCCAAGAGTGTGAAGGCCCAGAAGCAGCAGGTAGAAAGGGATAGGGTCAAAGGCAGGAGAGAGACTGATCTTGAATAGGAGATGGGCACCTTCCCCTTTGAAATTGGAGGACTCTTATTCACATTTCATTCCACAGGCCAAATATTGCAGTCTCAATAAAGTACCTGAAATAGGAGTGCATCTTCAGAGCTTGTATCAAAAATTCTGTTAGAATTAGAGTTGGCAAAAACTGCCATATAGTGGGGGCAATTCTAATCTTAAATTGTGTCAACGAGGGTTGTATATAAAGAACCACTTACAACTTCTATATGAATTTAGACACAATGAGTAAGAGAAGTATCCCTTTGTGTAAAGATGACAGTTTGACTCTCCTTGATTAAGAAAGGACTTAAAAGATGGCTAATTATTGTTAGAAAATTATCAGTATCAATATAATCTTAAGATCTCCAACATTTAAATGGATATTTTGAATAACTCCATTCAATAGGTCAATTTTTTTAATTATTAGGATTTCACAGCTCACATCCTATAGAAACTAGTTCCTAAAACTACCTACCAGTGGAATTTTATGGCTGAAGTGATTAGCTAGTTATGAATATCCTAGAGTTCAGGTAAAAGATGGCTCTTGATATGTAGCTCAGAACTTTGGAATCACAACTGAGTGCTTGTAAAAGACCTCAGGACACCTGAAGATATTTTCTGGAGAGAATGCTAGGTTTATCTCTAGGCACTTCTATAGATTACATTGATGCTAAAATGTACTGAACTCCTGCCACATAAAAATGTAAGACAGCAAACTCTCAACAGAACAACACTGTTTTTTTTTAAACAACACAGAATATCTGCATTACAGATCCTTTTGAAGATTAAAATTTGGTACTTGCTAGAAACCTATTTAAAACACTGAATATTTAGAGAGAATGTAACCTTCAATTCTTCTGGAACTTCCCAGTTTAGTCTCAGTACAAGGTTAGTGCATCCCAAATCTCCAAAATACTTGGACCAAGGCTGGACCATATTATCTTCTTTAATCCATGTATCTTTACCCATAATCACCTTACTTTCTTATATGTCTATTACCTGTCTCCCTAACAAAACTTGAGTTCTAAGAATGCATGCAGCTTGTCCGTTTTGTTCTCAGGGCATGGGGCAGAGACTGGGCACATAGAAAACACTCTAACAATTTATCACATTATCAAATGAATGATGAAATATTTCCTTAACCCTCCACAATCAATCATAAAATCCTATCAATTCATCTTTACACCAACTCTTAAATTTATCCATTCCCCCTAATTTCTGCTTCCACCACTTTAACTCAGATCCTTCATTACTTCCTAACTGCTCTCTCTGTCCCAGTTTTCTTTCCCTCAGGTCCATCCTAACTACTGCTGCAATATTCACCTTGCTGAACGAAGTTGGCTGTAATCACATAAGCTCACTCCCTTCTAACACCCTCATAGCTCTCTACTGCTTATCAAATAAAGACCAAACTCTGGGCCTAACATTCTCAGCCCTCCATGATATGGCTCTGTACCTCCCTTCCCAGACTTCTCTCCCACTGCTCCTCAGTCATTCCCCACATTCCAATCACTTTGGATGACCAGGGCCAGACACTCTACCATGTCCAATGCCATTGTCCTTGAGCCTCTGTTTATGTTGTTCTCTCTGCCTAGAATGTTTTAGTTCATCCCTCATTTCTAAAATCCAAGGTCTAATTCAAACATTACTCGTTATGAAATTTACCCAAGGCTCTCTTGTCAAAAGTGACACCAGTTACAACCTATTTTAGGGTAAAGAATGGACTTTGTGAATCTTTATTTACTCCAAGAGAACTGAATGCCTCACTGAAGAAGTACTTGTTGAATAAATCAATCACATTTTATATGAGGCCACCCAAATTTCTCTGACTTCCTTAATAGTTAGTTAATAGAGTATGGGTAACAACTGACATAGCCAAGAAAACAGCAAAACATTTAGTGCAGATGGACACAACAGAAGATTTGGGTGATACACACTGGTGACCAATAAGTCAAGAAGCGATTTAAGCACTAGTAGAGGTTGTTGCCTAAGGCCTTTGATAAAGTTCTTTCTAATTCTAAGGCTTCACAAAAGAAACATAACCTGATGGCACTTCACAAATTATCCAGCCCTCTAAAAATATAGCCAAAACAACAGGAAATCCTCTCCCTGATTCCCTCTTTAGTTCCTAAACACAATCAATTCTTTGAGGAAAGAAATACTGATAATCGGTCATTTTTCCCCTAGAGTTTAGTTCATTTCATATAGAAACATTTGTCATTAGGGAAAAAAAAAAAAGTCATGTTACCTTTTGTGTCCATAGCACTTAGAAAATCACATAGTGTTTTCACATGCATTATTTCATAAGATTAATTCATTCAACAAATATTGATCAAACGCTTACTATAGAGCAGGCACTGCTCCAGATGATAATATGAGAAAATGAACATTAAACAAATATCCTATATGGCAAATGTTAAGTGTTATGAAGAAAAATGAAGCATTAATGGGCTATTTAATAGGCAATTTGGCTGATCTGTTTTATATAGGTTAGCCAAGAAATGATATTTAGAAAAATTCTGTAAAAGATGTGAGATATTATCTATTAGCATGATCTTAATTTTCTAGATTGGAGAAACTGAGACTCCGAATGGTTGTGATATGCCCCAAATCATCTAGAATAATTCTTGATCAACTACTAAAGTTAAAAAGAGGAATCAGACTTAGGAATGCTTAATTAAATTCCTTTCCCTCTACGTAACCTTATTTGGTGAACAAGAAATCCCATATATGCCCATCATTAATCCATCACCATGGGAATGGCCCACCTTTCAGCTCTAAAATATTTGCTTCAATCTGATTTGGTGAATAAAACAACTAAACTACCACTTTGTTTTCTTATATTATTGGGAAAAATTTTAACAGAATAAAGCAACAATTTAAAATATGTAGTTTTTATTTAAAATAGAAAGCAACATCTTTATAAACTTATTGTGTAAAAACAAGCAATGGAACAACTCATTAGCAAAACTTCAAAATCATGCCGAATGAACATAAATCTTCCCTTAATAGCCTGTCTCTGTGCTGCATACCTGTTGAAAGTGTGTGAAAACAAATTTGGCAAGGATTTTCTGCCAGGAACTTATGAGCCTGTGTGTACATGTGTAAGTGTTTTTCATTTGAGGAAACTGATGGCACTAACATTAGTGAAGTAAGAAGAAAATTGTAAGGACTGTTAGGAACTGTTACCCTCCACACCTAAACTGAATGAAACTTAAAAATATCTTCTTTTCTAAGGTGGGGCTGAAGATCTGGGCATATTACTAAAATTCAGAAGAGAAGAAGGAGGAACCTGTTCTGTTGCACGAGAATCAAGTTGGGCCATAAGGAAGGAGATCTCTGAGCCAGGCCTGGACGAACTGGTAGAATACTAAAAAGTGAAGTGAAAAGAACTGAGTGCATTCCACCAGGAGGGGACAAGACCCGAAGGCGGAAAAACCCTAAAGGAACAAAATAGTCTGCAATCAAACACAAAGTGCAATAAATGTGAAATACAATTAAAGATGTATTTGTAGGTACAACTATTATGTATATATTGTAGATAAGGAAACTGAAGTCCAAAGAATTTAAGTGATTCACCTAAGGGCAAACAAGGACAAACTGGAACTAAAGCCAAGGTTTTACATTCCCAGGTAGGTGCTCTTTCTGAAATAATATTCTGGCTTAGACTGGGGATGCATTATAGTGGGTGAGAGAGAATATTCCTTTGAAAAGTAACAATAAGTGAAGAGGTTGTTAATTGTCTGAAGACCACATGGCTGAATAACTGTAGTTGTGTTGATAAGAGCCGGGGTCTCTGGGAGAGCCTGTCCAGGGCCGCTGGCCCACCATCCTTCTCCCCCAGAGGCATAGCTCTTACCCATTTATATTTTAGGACTCAACTGACTAAGAAGAGTTATAAACCACAGGGGTTATTAGGAATGTAAATGAAAAGGAGTTCATTTTTCTTCTTTATTTTGACTGTCCAATATCAGAAGAACTGAGCCAATTGAGGCTGAGGATCAAATAATATAAAATTTTATTTATTTTATTTTTTTTATATTTATTTTTTAGTTATAGTTGGACGCAATACCTTTATTTCACTTATTTATTTTTACGTGGTGCTGAGGATCAAACCCAGGGCCTTGTGCATGTGAGGCGAGTGCTCTACCGCTGAGCCACAACCCCAGCCCAATATAAAATTTTAAAAGTGGGAAACAGAAATACATTGTAATGTATGTAGAGTTGGGAGGCCTGATTTCTAATACTGATTGGTTCTACTACTAAGAGTGGTGCTGGCTTTTGCAAAGTACTTCACCTCATAAAATTTATAAAACGAAGAGGCTGATCTAGCTGATGTCTAAGATTACCAAATTATAATTTTCTGTGATTTTCTGATTCCTTTGTGGACAAAGGAATAGAGGAAGAGTTGAAGGTAAAATAAAACTTTGGGAAGCCATATACAATTGTTGAATGCAACAGGAATGTGCCCTATTTAGAGACACATCAATCAATCCTGTAATTTGAATTTTTGTTGATAGAACTTTCTTATAACAGAGTACAATTAATAAATAAAAAGAACACACAAATTATCAGTTCTAAGAAATGGGAAAAAGGAATAGGAATCAACTAGGAAAGCTAGGAAGGCGTTCTTTCAACTTAATCCATAGACTTTCTTGTTGCCTATTATTGTTATTAGGAATATATATGGGTATTTAAAATTCAGCAAGTATTATGATTCATTAGAGAGTATTTTCTGTAGTGAAGACAGAGGGACACTTTCAACAGTCCTTGACTTTATACATCCCCCCCAAAAAAATTGGGGGAGGAGGCAAATGAATTGAGAATTGATAGGTAAGACTTCATAGTTTGAAAGAAGGGGAGCCAAAATTAAATGAGCCTAAGAAAATAGTCAAGGGGGGGGGCAAGAAAAAAGAAGAGTTCAAGTTCTTAAAAATATGTATTTGCTTTGGCTTACACATATATAAAGAAACTCTGGCAGATACTGCTATGAGTGGTTGTCAGTGCAGAAGACTAAGGGAGAAGGCATATGAGGGACAAGGATAAAAGGGAGACTTTTACCAAATAAATACCTTTGAATTTTTAACCAGTTAAACGTATTACCTATTTTAAATGGTAAACAAATAAAATTATTAAATGCCCCTTAAACTCAAATATTTGTAACAATTGAAAAATAAGAAATCCAAAGAAAGGAGGCATTAGAACAGAGTACCAACAGGGAAAGAAAATGTAAAGTTGTAGCACTGGGAGGTCTGAGGAATTCAAAGAGAGGAAGATCCAGGTTGTTGTAGTGACCAGCTGGAAAAGTCTCTGTGGAACCCAAAAAGAATCTCAGAAGCTTGGGACAGGCCAAACCAGCCCCCAACTAGAATAAAGAACAGCTTCCTGAAAATCTGCTATACAACTTGCATGGCCCTGGGTGCCTCAGGAATGTGGAATCCAAAATGGGATGACACCAGAACTTAAAAATAATAGGAAACTGGTTCTCTCTTACCCCCAAAAAAGAAAGAGGGAAGGAATGAAAAAACAAGTTTCTGGGAAAGTGATAAAAATGATTTATTAGTTAGAAAATGAGACCTGAGAAAAAGATAAAGGATTCTGCTTGTATCATTTAGCACAGAAAAGAGATAATATTTTGCTAAGATTTATTTAAGGCAGCCCTTGAAACGCAAACAGAAAGGAATGTCCTCTTAAAGTCACTTCTACCTTCATGAATGTTTGATTTGTGGGTTAATTCCCAGTGTGCTTCCTTGTAGGAGAGGCCCTGCTAATTTAGCATAGTGCAAGGCCTAATTAGTAAGAAGTATTAGTAATACTAGTAAGATTTGCAAGTGAACTCGAGGAAGCACATTAATTTTAATCAACTGAAAAATTCCTCACTTAAAAGTACAATGTGGGGGCTGAGGGTCGTAGCTCAGCAGCAGAGCATTTGCCTAGCATGCTCAGGGCTCTGGGTTTGTTCTCTAGCACCATAAAAATAAATAGAAAAGTAAGTAAAAGTACAATAAATACTTCTGAAATGCTAGCAGAGCTTTCTTTCTCTTAATGCCTACACAACTATAGGTGTTGTTTGTTTTACAATAATCATTAACTGAGTGTTTGTATTTTATAAACAGTTTTTTAAAGAGTACCCCCCGCCTCCCCCCAAAAAAAAAATTACAACTAAGGTTATCCTTTCAAGGGACAATTTACCTTTGTGGCAAAGCCAAAGGCTCAAGTCAGACTTTCTATCATGCTGAGCCAGTCCCATAATAGAGCTACATCAACAATTTGGCCTATCCAAAGAATAACACACATCAGGGCCGGAGACCTACTCTCTTTGAAGAGTTCTCACTTGCAATCCAGACCACTGAAAACTGAGGCATTGGAAGAGGAAAGAGAAACAACAGGGCAGGAACCAGAGAGTACAGAAGGGAAAATGGGTTCTGAGAACTAATATATCTATATATTTTTCAAATCTTAAGTCAGGTTCAACAAAACAAAGTTTAGTTTGTATATGAGTTGGAAAAATAAATAGTTTAGACCCAGAGAGATAAAGGGACTTGCTAACAGTCATGAATCCTTTTGTGAAGTTTTTTTCCTTCGTGTAATTTTTCCCATATAAATTATTTGTGGTATCTTGGACAATACATATTTTAAAAAGTAAATAATAAACAGTGAATTATTGTAGAGTCAAAATTCCTTACTTCCAGTCTACTGTTCTTTATATTTCTTAAACTGGAAAGATTTAGACCACTGGTTCCATTTTTTTCTTACTATGTAACTACTCTACGCAGGAACAGAAGCACCTGGGTAAAGAGCCATTTTGTGTAGAGCTGTCTTAAACTCCTTTTGTCATCCCAAACTAAAAATGCCTCCACAGCTATAGCTAAATCTGTTACTTCTATTCCATTTTCAAGTCAAAAAAGCTTAACTTTCTTCTCAAATTGAAAGACAAAAATGCAATTTAATTAAGGGCAGTTTTGTTAACAGAGACAGTTTAGTTAAGTTTTATATTGTAAATATAAAACCTATCAATCTAATTCTTTATAATTCTTTAAATGGCATCTGTTGGATAGCAGTCCCCTAAAATGTATTTGATGTTAGCCCTCAGGATTCAATGGCTAATTGGTTAGCTGGTGAAACATCTTGGAGGCTTTGCTTCTCTATCTGTTGCTTTGTTTCAGTAGATAACTATGAGAAAGAAAACTAAGATTTAGTCAAGTATTTGGGAAGTCTGAAACCCTTGGCCAAAGGAAGACTGGTATTTCTTTCACCTGTGTTTCCTACTACAGGAAGAACAGAATTGACTTTGCTGCAAGAATCCATCCAGACAACTATGTAACAAGACCAAAGACCTGGAGTCCTCCTCTTTGGCTCAGAGTGCTTTATTCTATTCCTGTCCCCAGCAGCAATGCTCTAATGTCACAAAAGGGACCGTACAAGAGAGCAAACCCATCCTCTCCACTATATTAACCACAGACTCTGCTGATTTGCAATAGTAACATCTTCTTTATATTTAAAGACAGAATTTCAAATGTGTGTGTCTAAGAGATTCCACAGGGCTATACTATATTATCTTCTTTTTCTTCTTTTTATTGACACTAATAAATATTCTTTTTCCTTCCTTTTGGTGCTGGCTATTGAACTCAGGGTCTTGTGCATGTGCTCTATCACTGAGCTACCCCACAATCCCTATGTCCTCTTTTTCTGATCTGACCTGAAGCCAATACCAGAAGTCCTATTAACAGAGTTGACAAGAAGATCCACAAATGATCCTTACCAGCAACTAAATGGTAAAACAACCCCTGAAAATCAGAACCAAAAAAAAGCTAACTACTTCTCTTCTCCCCACTCTGACAAAACGCCACAGCTCTTTCTCCCCACCTCCCACAGCCTTTTAGGAAAGGGGCATCTGCGGCTGCACCTCCTCCAACTCACTTTCTGCGTCAAATAGTATGGGTCAAAGTCCTCCAGGGGAACCGCAACCAGGCCTTGGGGGATGTCCCCGTAGATAAAAGGCAAACTCTTCCCTGCTTCCAGGTCACTGTTTGGCTTGGGCTTGCTGTCTTCATCGTCTTCCCGATGGCTGCCATCGGCCTTTGGTGGTTTCTTGAGCTTGCTCTCAGCAATGCGCCTCTCAATGTTTGCCAGCGACTCAGGGGTGAAAGGCTTGAAACTATCAGGGCCTGGTGGTGCAAGCAGCCGCGCTGCCATCTTCTCATCCTGCAGCAGCTTCGTTAGTTATGCTGCTTCCAGGACAGGTCAGCTCTAGAAGAAACAGCAACACAGACAGCATTAATCAATCACTGTTCTAAAAAGAGGCCAGACTAAACCATCTCACTCTCAACCCTATTCACAACCTTTGCAACACAGTCTCTTCCATGACTTCTTTTTTCTTCAGGAAATCTGTGGCGTGAATGGACTAGGTAATGTTCATAATCACCCCTCACAGAATGATCAGCCTGGCAAATGGAAAGATAGGAGACTCCTGGGTTGCTAGCAATTGTTACATTTACTTAGATCCAACTTACTGTTAGAAACCATAGACAACAAAATGAAGTATTCCCTATCCTCAGGGAAGTTCTATTCTAAATTAATAAGGCATATTTAACATTCTGTTGGGCATATATTAACTCGTGTGGCCTTATATGCTCAGGTCACCTTCCTTTCCTGGATCTCCACTCCCCAAAAAGCAGTCCTCTTTAAGGGCAACACAAGGATAAGTTGCTCCTCTTCTCAAATTTCACTTGCTGAAAACAAAATTAGCCCTTAGAAACTTTGTGGGCACAAAAAATGAATACAATAGCTTCTGTCTGCTTTAGTCCTTCCACTTCAAGTTATTTTTCAATTTACCAAGTTGCTTAAAATCTATCCACTATAAAAGTCCATAAGTATCTTCTTCTAAGACAAAGCTCCTGCCTGAGACAAACACTAAACATGGTTTCTGTGGTGAGGGCAGACACTTCTCTATAAATACCTCCTGCTTGGCAATGAGAAAAAGCAAGTGCGAGTAGAATTCCAGAGAGCTTGTTCTGTCCTGCCATGGTGGAGACCCCCAGAGGGGCTCAAGTCCAAAGTATGAGGCGTGAAATGGAGAAACAACCCAAAATTCTTTTCTAAAATGAAAGACTGAATGCCATACAGGAGCTGGGGACTTCTAAGCCTGGTATTTGAAAAGCCGGGTTATCCATATACAAGCTTTAAATGGAGGAATTCTGGTGGCAAAAGCAACAGTGCTCAGTTCCTGCCAGAACACATAGACAGAGTCTGGCAGCTCACCTGATGCTCAAAGTGCCACTTTCTTCCATTAGCTTTGTGGGCTCTAAAAGGACAACCTGGGAAAAAATTTAAAAGGTTAACAATTCTTTTCCCTCCTACTTAGCCCTCAGGGTCCATTTCAAGGCAAGAATCCATAAAACTTGAAGTTCCTCAAGAGAATGGTAGTAGAATTAACTCTAAGTAATTTGGGAGTGCAATTTCTGAGAACTCCTTTCGTGAATCCACCTGCTCTGTAACCCCCATCCCTACCCCCATCCCACCCACACCCCAGGCTCTGTCTATTGGTGGTGACTGCAGGGTGCTGCTGTGCAGCCTAGAGCATCTGTATGTGGGCTGGGCACTTCACCTACTCCAGGGTTGATAAGGCCAGAACAACACACTTATCCCAGGTAGGTCCACATCGTTAGCCTCATGCTGCAGAGAAAAACATTCCACAGACAGGAGATGGGGCCAGAAAAATAACTGCATAGGACTTTAGAGCTGCAAGACATGTAGGTCCAGTCATTCCATTCTGTAGATGAGAAGGGATCTTAAGAGACGGCTTACCCAAAGTCCCAGGGCCAGGATTAAAAGTCACAGCCAAGAGCTCTGACATCTCATACTTCTTTTATTACAACAATAATCAGTTACCCACATCCTATCATATCTCCTATTAGTCCCCTAAAGCAACAGACTGGTACATTAAGGAAATCAAATAAAATGTTATGGCTCTATTGATCCTTTATTTATAAATATCCCCCCACATTGAATTCTTTTTCTCTCATTCCTTTCCTCCTGCCTATTAAATAAACCCCTCCTTCTCCACAAAGCCTTCCTAACAACTCCAGCCTTTGTTAATTCTTCCCTTTGTGCTCCTACAACGCTCCATCATGATCAGAGCTAACACTGATCATGGGCTGTTTCAAGCTCTTTGCTTGAATTAACTCACTTGTTTCCAAAACAACATATGAGGTAGGTATTATTACCATTTAACAAATGAAGAAACAGAGGCTTAGAGAACTAATACTCTTGTCTGAAGTCACACAGCTAGAAAATGACAAAGTCAGGACTCAAAACACCTAAAGTCACTTGTTTTGACACTTAAAACCACTGCCAAAACCAGAACCCACAATGGAACCCCAAAACTAGGACTCCCTGGCTTCTATATTCACATTCATCTTCAACCCTAGGTCACTCCTCTACTCAGAGGACAAAGAACACTTAGGATGCTGACAAATTCTAGTGATGTAACTACAGGCAGCTGGGCTCCTCATGGCAGTCCACAGCTAGGTCCTCTGCTCTTGCTCTGCTTCTGCTTCCTCTTGCCTTCTTCAGGACAGTGTCCTCTCAGTCATCTCTGCTTCCCAGCACATCTTCAACCTTCCTTTTTCCTTCCTCTATCTTTTTCCTGTACATCCTCATCTTCCAACTCACTCCTCATTCAGCCTCAGTAACACTATGTTATCTTGGTTCTAAACACAGCTGTAGTCTCCTCTCTCCCTCCTCCTCTAAGGGTTGGCTTTCTGACATTTCTATTACACTCTTTCTTTTAGGGATCTCAACTACTCAAAATAATCTGTATACAATGACTTTCAAATTTCTGTCAGCAGCCCTGACTGTTTTTCTGAGTCCCTCAGTTATCTCAAGGGGACTTGTCAACATTTCAAAATTCAAGCATTTAAAACTACTCTTACTTCCAAAGTGGATTCCTCCCAACTTTCTCATTTTTGTTACTAGGACCATGTTTTTTCCAATCATCTAACATGGAATCTCAGTCACCTCTACCCAGTTCTCCTTTGCTATCTACAACAAGTCAGTCACCAGTCTTCCCAATCCTTCCTGCAGAGCCTCCATTTTCAATTGCATCATCTACTGCAAAAGGTCCTACTGCAAAAGCCTCTCCCCTGGTAGATCATCTTCAATCTACCAGGTACATCTCCACAGATCTTTTTCACCAAAAATCCTGCTTTCTTTATGTTACTTCCCTCCTGCAAACCTACCACAGTTATAGAACTGATTCCAGACTCCTGTCATGTCACTACTACTCAAGGCCTTCAGTGACTTTACGCTTCTCAAGCATTCTCTTCCACTGGTTCCCTGCAAGAACATCTGCTCTGGTGACTGTTGTCTATTTTTTAATGTTTCTTTCTAAAGGTAAACATAATACAATATAGTAAATGAATCTGCAGTACACAACTTGATTATTCTGTACAAATGTGTACATCTGTGTAACCACCTCTAAGATCAAGACAGAGAAGATTTATTTCTCAGATGGCTCTCGTAAGCTCTCTTATCAATAACCACCTCCAGTAAATGTTGTTCTGACATCTATCACTATAGATTAGTTTCACTGCTTCTTGAACTTCACCTAAGTAAAATATAAACAACTCCTGGATGTATGGCTTCTTTCCAACCTTATTTCTATGAATCCACCTTTGTTGTGAGTATGGCACACATTCTTTTGTTGCTGTGTAGTATTCCATGTATACATGTAGTACAATTTATTTACCAATCTACTTTTACAGCCATGTAGATTATTTGTCATTTTAGGCTATTATGAATAAAAGCTACTAAGGACATTTCTGTTTATGTCTTTTGATGGCCATATATATTCCCATTTTTTGGCATATAACAAGGGGAAGAATCTGGGTCAGAAGGCACATATTTAGCTTTAATGATATTCCTATCAACAACGTAAGAGAATTCCAGTCCCTCTACTTCCTCACCAACATTTGTAAATGACAGTCTTAATTTCACCCATCCTGGTGGGTGGACTATAGTATCACAGTTGTTTAAAAAATTATTTATTGAGGTAAAACACATAAAATTAACTATTTTTAAAAAGAAAAACTCAGTAGCAATTTAGTTCCAAAACCTTCCCATCATTCCAAAGTAAAACCTCTTGTCCATTAAGCAGTTCAGTTTTTCCCCATCTCCCTACCGCCAGTCCCAGTTCCTTGTAACCAGTCTATATTTTCTCTCTACTGATCAATTCTGAATATTCCATATCAAAGAAATCATTCCATATGTATCTTTTTGTGTCTGGCTTCTTAGAATAACAATATCAAGGTCCCTTCACATGTAGCATATAACAGTACTTCATTCCTTTCTATGGATGAATGATATTACATATGTATATATTACAATTTACATATACATTCACCCATTGATAGACATTTGGGTTCGTTCCACCTCTTGGTTATTATGAATAGTGTATACACATGTACTTGTCTTAGTTCCCATGTTCAATTTTTCAAAGCATGGACCTAGGAGTGCAATCGCAGAGCCACATGGTAATTCTTTGTTTAACGTTTCTGTAGAACTGCCAAACTATTTTCCACAGCAGCCTAACCATTTTTCATCCTCAATAGCAAAGTAAAAAGGTTACAATTTCTCCACTACCTTGTCAAACTTGTTATTTTCCCTTTTTCCTATCCCTTCCCTTCCCTTACTTCAAATTATGGCCATCCTAGTTATGAGGTAGTATCTCTTTTTCATATTTGCATTTTCCTAATGACACTGATGCATTTTTCATGTGTTTGTTGGTTCACTACATGTTGGTTTTTTTTTTTTTTTCCACTTTAGTAGTGGGGATTGAACCCAGGGGCACTTTGCCACTGAGCTACCTCCCTGGGACTTTTCTTTCTTTCTTTGTTCTGAGACAGAGTCTTACTAAATTGCTTAGGACCCTAATAAATTGATAAAGTTGGCTTTAAACTTGTGATCCTCCTGACCCAGCCTCCTGAGTCACTGGGATTACAGGTGTGCACCACCATGCCTGGCTTCACTACAATTGTAATTATCAATGTTTGATGATATGGAGCATCTTTTTCTAGGTTTACTGGCTATTTAGATATCTGTTCTACAAAGTGCAGGTTTCAATCTTTGCTCACTTTCTTCTATTGTGTTTACATTTTTCTAATTATTTTATGGCAGTTCTTTATCTACTCTCTATGTAAGTCCAAGTATTTACCTCACCTTTATTTTCTTAGTGATATCATCTGATAAGCATTAATTCTTTTTTTTTTTTTAAGAGAGAGAGAGAGAGAATTTCAATATTTATTTTTCAGTTTTTGGCGGACACAACATCTTTGTTGGTATGTGGTGCTGAGGATCGAACCCAGGCCGCATGCATGCCAGGCGAGTGTGCTACCGCTTGAGCCACATCCCCAGCCCAGCATTAATTCTTAATTTTACTAAAATCTAACCTATTAATCTTATCTTTCAAGTTGGTGCCTTTTAATTTTTTAAAGAAACCTGCCTCTCCCAAGATCACACAGGTATTCTATGTTTTCCTCTAAGCTTTATTGCTTTATCTTTCTCATTTAGATTTGTAATCCATTTGGAATAGAATTTTGTATATGATGAGAGGTAGAGGTTCCTTTTTTTTCCCAATATTCAACTGACCCAGCATCACTTAATAAAATGTTACTTTCTCTAAGTACTAAATATATGTCCATTTATTTTCTTGTCCTAAACCTCCTGAAGTCTTTCTTTCTCTTTCTTTCTTTCTTTCTTTCTTTCTTTCTTTCTTTCTTTCTTTCTTTCTTTCTTTCTTTCTTTCCTTCCTTCCTTCCTTCCTTCCTTCTCTCTCTCTCTCTCTCTCTCTCTCTCTCTCTCTCTCTCTCTCTCTCTTTCTCTCTTTCTTTCTTTCTTTCTTTCTTTCTTTCTTTCTTTCTTTCACCTAAGCTATATTCATCCATCAAATCAACACTGTCTTGCAAAAAGTGAAAATAAACATTTCATATATAGAATGAACTTAGAGACCATCAAGTCCAGCTTTCCTTATCTGTAAATTAAGTAAGACAGGCTGGACTGCTAACTGCCAATTAGGATAGATGCAGAGCTAGAACCCAAGTTTCTTGCCTTCCAATATACAGTTGACCCTTGAATAATATAGCTTTTTTAAAAAATAAATTTCTGTTGTTTTATTTTATTTATTTATTTTTTTTGAGTGGGAGAATTTATTTATTTATTTATTTTTAGTTTTCGATGGACACAACATCTTTGTTTGTATGTGGTGCTGAGGATCGAACCCAGGCCGCACGCATACCAGGCGAGTGCGCTATCGCTTGAGCCACATCCCCAGCCCTGAATAATATAGCTTTGAACTGCATAAGTCCACTTGTATGAAGATTTTTTTTAAAGATTTGTGACAATTTGAAAATAATCACAGTAGGCAGAAATAGTGAAAAATTAAGAAAAAGGTGTGTCATGAAGGTACAAAATATACATAGATAATAGTCTATTTGATCATTTATTACCATAAAGTATGTAAAAATCCATTATAAAAAGTTAAAATCTATTAAATCATAACTGCATAAAATTAACTGTAGTACATATAGTATATAATTCTGTAATAATTTTGAAGCCACCCCTGGTTGCTACTACAGTGAGCTCCTGATGTGCTGCTAATCATCTCCATGTGAACAATTCTACCCTATAGCAAATTCTATACCTCAATAAAGTGATTTCTTGCAGCTCTTGTATATTTTCCTCCAGTCATATATTCATAATATGCAAAATAAGTATTAACTGACCATTATTGATTGGTAAGACTTCCATCAACAACAGGATATTAGTTTAAGTTTGGGGAGAGTCAAAAGCTAAATGTGAATTTTTGACTGCATGAGAGGGTGGGTGTCCAATCTGTGTTGTTCAAGGGTCAACTGTAATGCTCTTTTCCCTGAGCCACAGTCTCTCAGTCAATGCACCATATCCATCATACCACTACTCTCTCTGCTGCTCATCTTCCTGCAGTGCTAAAGGTAAAGACATGACCAAGCCCAGATATGAAGCAACAAGAAAAGTGACTTTTGGCCCTCAGAGTCCCAAAAGAAATGAACTTGACTCAAAGTTGAGGGCAATAGATGGCTAGGGCTTTCTTCTCTTGGTCATCCAGGAGGATTAAGACCTTAAAATGCCATTTGTAGCCTGGCAAATAATGAACAATTCAAATTAAAGATTATGGGGTGGAAAATAGAAAGAAAACTGACATTGAAGTGAGGTTATAACAGGGATGAACGGTAGGGAAGTCATCCATGAGGAGTTGAGGAAGGAAACACTCTGTGCAAGGATGCACAAGAAAATATGCTGGGAGGGGCTGGGGCTGGGGCTGGGGCTGGGGCTGAGCGGTAGTGCACTTGCCTGGCATGTGTGAGGCACTGGTTTGATACTCAGCACTGCATATGAATAAATAAAAAATAAAGGTCTATCAACAACTACAAAAATATTTTTTAAAAAAAGAAGAAGAAAATATGCTGGGAAAAGGAACAAATAAAAAGTAGCAAGTAGTACTGAAATCATGTCTTGGGCTGGGGATGTAACTCAGTGGTGGAGCACTTGCCTAGTATAACTGAGGTCCTCAGTTCAAGCCTCATTACTGCAAACAGAAGAAAACAAAACCAAAACCCAAAAACCCATAAAACCTTGTCACAGACTTGAAGAAGAAGAACAAAGGTGGAGGACTCACACTTCCTGATATCAAAACTTACTATGGTTATAGTAATTAAAAGTTTGGTATTGGCATAAAAACAGACATAGAAGACCAATGAAATGGATAAATCTTCACATATATGGTTAAGTGACTTTCTTTTCTTTTTTATAAATTATTATTTTTTTTAATTGTAGATGGACACATACCTTTATTTTATTTTTTATATGTGGTGCCCAGGATTGAACCCAGTGCCTCACGCATGCTAGGCAAGCACTCTATCACAGAGCCACAACCTCGGCCCGGTGAAGTGACTTTCAACAAGAGTACCAAGAGCATTCAATGGGAAAAGGACAATCATTTCAATAAATGGTACTGGGAAAACTGGATATCCATATGTAAAAGAATGAAACTGGACCCTTATTTTATACCATTTGCAAAAATGAACACAAAGTGGATCAAAGACCTAAATATAAGAGACTGAAACTATAAAACTCTTAGCAAAACTCATGAGGGAAAAGCTTCATAACATCAGACTTGACAGTGATTTCTTGGATATGATGCCAAAAGCACCGGAAAAGGAAAAAAGAAAGAAAGAACAGACAAAATGAACTTCATCAAAATTTGATAGCATCAAAGGATACTATCAAGAGAGTGAAAAGGCAACCCACAGAAGGGGAGGAAATATTTGCAAATAATATACCTCAGGAATTAATACACAGAATATATAAAGAACTCCTACAGCTCAATAACAACCATAAAGTTTAAAAATTAAAAGATTTAAATAGACATTTCTCCAAAGAATATATAGAAATGGCCAATAAGCACATGCAAAGATGTTCAATATCACTGAGCATTAGGTAAATGTAAACCAGAATCAGAAAATATCATTTTGTACTCATTAGGATGGCAATTATATTTAAAAACAAGCAAATAAACAAGCAAAAAAGAAAACAATGAGTGTTGATAAGGATGTCAAGAAATTGGAATCCTAGCATACTATTGGTGGGAATAAAATGGTATAACTGTTACAGGAGAGTACAGCTGTTTTTCTAAAAATTAAGAATAGAACTACCATAAAACCCACCAATTTCACTTTTAAGTACTCCCAAAAAATTGAAAGAAGGGACTTGAATATATATTCTTAAAATTATTCAAAATTACCAAAAAGGTAGAATAGCCCAAATGTTCTTGAATGGATAAATAAAACATGGCATACACACACAAGGGAATATTGTGAACTCTTATAAAGGAAAGAAATTTTAACACATGCTAAAATATGGATGAACCTTGAAAACATCACGCTAAGTAAAATAAACCAGACACAAAAGGACAAATATTATATGACTCCACTTATATGAAATACCTAGAATAGTCAAATACACAGAAAGTAGAATAGTGATTGCCCAGGGCTAGGGGGAGTTGCAATGGAGAGGTATTGCTTAATTGGTACAGAGTGTGAGTCGGAGATGATGAAAAAACTCTGGAGAGGGACATTGGTGATGGTTGCATAACAATATGACTGTAACTTACTGAATTCTACACTTAAAAATGGTAAAACAGTAAATTTTATGTCATTTATATTTATTATGATTTGGATCTGGAATGTCCCTCAAAGGCTCATCTGTTGAAGGCCTTTTCTCTGTTATGATCTGGATATGAGGTATCCCCCAAAGGATCCAGTTAATTCAGGAATATTCAAAAGTGAAATGATTGATTGAGAGAGCTAATCAGTCCATCTGAGCTTGAATGAACTGACATGGTGGTAACTGTAGGCAGGTGGGGCCTGCCTGGAGGAGGTAGGTTACTGGGGCATGCCTTGGAAGGCTGCTCTTCCAGTGGCTTCCTGACCCTGCCATGAGCTGAGCAGTTTTTCTCTACAGAGCCCTTCCCCCATGATGACGCTGCCTCAGTTTGGGACCAAAGCAACGGAGTAGGTTGTCTAAGAACCGAGACCTCTGAAACCATGAAGGCCAAATAAACTTTTTCTCCTCTAAGTTGTTCTTGTTGGGTATTTTGGTCATAGAATGCAAAAAATGACTAAAAAGGTCTCCAGTGCAGCAATGTTCAGAGATTAGGCTCTTGGGAAGAGAGTAAATCACTGAGGGCTCTGATCTCATCAATGGATCAATCATTTATGGATTAATAACATTGGGAGATGGTGGAAACTGTTGAAGGTAGGCCTTCCAGCTGGAGGAGAAGGGTCATTGGGAGCATGCCCTGGAGGGACATATCTTATCCCCAACCCCTTCCTCCCGCTCTCTTCTACCTGGTTGCCTTAATGTGAGCAGATCTGCACTGCCACACCTTTCTGCTTCATGACAGGCCCAGAAACAACAGAACCAGTTGACCACAGACTTAAACCTCTGAAGCCATGAGCCAAAACAAATCCTTCCTCCTCTAAGTTATTTTTCTTTTGTTCCAGTGATGAAGGGCTGATAATAAAATATTTTATCATTTTTTTAAAGAGAGGAAAGAGCTCTTACTATGCCCCCTACTATAAGCCATAAGTTATACTCTGATTAATAAGATAGTTCCCTCCTGTCTTAAGGAAATTTGCAGTATTCTGGGGGGTAGTAGACAAATATATAGGCAAAGTACAACATGCTACATCCTCCAAAAACATACATTTACAGAAATATGCAAGCACAATACCTAATCTTGTTTGGAGAGACCTCGGTATGCTTCCTTGAGAAACTGTCACTGTAGCTAGGTCTGGCGGACATAGGTAGAGTAGGAGAAGGCAAGAAAATAGGTAGAGTTTTACAGGAAGAAAATATCATATTCTGCAGATAAGGGAAATCAAACCACATGAGTACTGCAAATAGTTCAGTGTAAGTGGACTTCAGAAAATTAGTCAATAGGTAAGCAGATGCCACATCAGGAAGGCAGAGCCCTGTTATCATGAGGATGTTTGATTTTATCCTGAAGGCAATAAGGAGATATCAAAGGTTTTAAAATAAAGAATGACCATCTAAGTTACATTTTAGGAAGATTCCAGATATTATGTTTAGAATGAGTGGGCAAAGGGGAGGGTGGGGGAAGAGCAAGATCAGTAGGAAGGCTCAGTGAAAATTGTGGTAGCAATTCAGTTGAGAGACAGTGATGGCCCAAACCAGGTAGCAGCATTAGGGATGACACACTGAACAGTCCTCTTGACTGAGGGTGGGAACTAAGCGAAAGGAAAATCCAAGGAAGATGCCCAAATTTCTGTCATGGGAAATGAATGGAATTCGGTGAGACAGGGAATAAGATATAATGCACAGCTCTGGAGTTAAGATGACTTCATTTTTTAATATGTCTCAAATAGGTGCTTTGATGCATCCAAATGGGGACACCATTCAGGCAACAGGACATATGGTTCTGAAGCTCGAAAGAAAGGTTTATTGACAAGAACCAAAAGATATTTAAAAAAACAAAAAACAAACAAACAACAACAAAAACATGATATACAACTATAGCCAGACTCTGAGGACTGCAAGCCAGCTCTTTGCATGTTGATATATAGCTCATTTGGAATTGGCCAGAGAAGCAGTTCTGCACTGCAGGAAGGTGGGTGGCTCTTATCATAGGAGAAGATAGAAATGCAGCCAGATGGATAGTTTACACTGTCCCCACTCCCAGGGCTCCTTCTTCCTCCAATGACTATATGATGGGATGCCAATTTCCTACTTTGTGTCTTACAGATTTCATTATGGAAAATCTATAACAGTTCTAGAAATTTAAATAAAACAATTTTGTCAAAGCTTAATTTTAATCATTTTAAACACTCACTATTGTGGCATTAAGTCTCTCTGGTAACAGTAAATCCAACTCTCTCTCCCCCCCTGGTCTGGTGGCCCATCCTCACCCTGATGTATGTCATTTGAGAGCTACCCTATATATTCTTCTATCTTTCCACCTAGCAAGGCCACCTCTAAAATTCGTTCTTCTAAGCCACACACCCACATATTCTCCCAAAGCTGATTTATTTGCCTTTGATTCTCAATAAATGGTGTCTTCCTAATCCTCTTAAAACAAGTTCCTCTTGGGTGACTTAACATATATGTCTTCTTTATAAAAACCCTCTGAAGAGCCTGTTTATAGAATACTTTGAAAGAGGCTTAATACAAATATAATGTAAAATTAACTATGATAAATAACTATCAGGAGATACTAGTAAAGCACTCATACTTTGAGTACTTGGATATTTTGAGGTAAGAATTCATCCTATTCAAATGAAGTAAAAACCAATTATTAGAATTAAATTATATAATTTTTATTTTATTTATTTGTTTATTTATTTGTTTGTTTTTGGAGAAAGGGTCTTGTTTTGTTGCCTAGGCTGGTCTCAAATATACAGGCTCAGTCTTCAGAGTAGCTGGGACTGTAGGCATGCAACATCAGCCTAGTCATTAGAGTGACTTTAAATTGGATCTCAAAGTTTCTCTGAGCAGGTCCCATTAGCCCAAAATGAAGATAGGTTTCTACCTTCTCTATATCTCCTTATGCTATGTTGGATCTTTAGTACCTCCCAAAGGCTCATGTGTTAAAGGCTTTGTCCCTCAAGTATTGTTACTGAGAGGTGGTGAAATCTTCAAGAGGTGCAGCCTAGAGGGTGATCTTCAGGCCACTGAGGGCATGCTCCTGAGGGGATAGTAAGACCCTGGCCCCTTCCTCTCTTTCTTATTTGCTTCCCAACCACAAGGTAACTGGTTCTGCTCTGCCACAGTATACTAACTCACTACAGGCCCAAAGCAACAGAGCCAACAGGTTATGGACTGAACCTCCAAACTGTGAGCCAGAGTCAGAGCCAGCACATTGGCACAATCCTGCAATCTCAGCTCCTTGCGAGTCTGAGACAGGAGGACAGTGAGTTTGAGGCCAGCCTGGACAATATAGCAAGAGGCTAAAAAAAAGTTTATTTTCTCAGGAATTTTGCTAGAGTGACAGAAAGGTGACTAACACACCATAAAACTACTAAGCTACCTTTGTAACTGATTCCCAATATACAGCTCAATCAGGATATTTAGACTTCCATCTCCCTGGCCCTATAGGCAACATGAGTCAAAACTGTTCTTTGTTTTACCACTTAACCCGCCATCATCAGTTTTCTTTTCTTCAAATTTAACTTGCTTTCCATGCTTATGTCTTCCATGAGGCACAGGAGTCGTTCCCCTTACATTATACACATTGAATCGTTTGTAGACTCATTGTTGCTGCCACATCTTTCTCATTTTTTTCACTGGTCACCTTGATTCAAATTATGCAAACCATTTTACTGGTCTAGTGCTTTATAACTTAAAGGGTTCTATTTTCTTCCATAAAGTTTTCTCTTCTTGTGATAAAATATACATGGTACAAAATTACCATTTTAGCAACTTAAAAGTCTACAGTTCTGTGGCATGAAATAAATTCACATTGTACAACCATTAGCACCAGGGTGGGAGACCAGAACTTTTTTATGGTCCCACTGGACTTCTGTAAATCAAGTTTCACTGGAACATGGCTACATATGTCTGTTTCTATGGCTGCTTTTGTGCTACACTGGTAGGTCAAGTAGTTTCAACAGAGATTATACGGCCCAAGCCCACACAGCTGAAATATTGACAATATGACCCTTTCCAGAAAAAGCCTGCCTACCCCTACCCTAGTCTCTTGTCACTTCTTGTAATGTTACCACAGCAACCATCTAACCAGACTCACTGCCTTCAGTTTCACTCCCTGTCAGTCCATCTGCTCCAAGAGTAATGTTTCTAGGATATAATTCTACTCATTAACTTCTTTCCGTTAGTGGCATCTCATAGACTAATACAGTATTCACTAATGTGTTCTTGGGTACCAGTCCCAGAAAAATAACACTAGTGATTAAAGGCTCTGAAGAGTCCTTCAGGAAAAAAAACAAAACAAAACAAAAAACCTGCTAAACACTGATGAATCCAGCAGAAAAGGATTTCAGTTTTGTGATCAGTGGTTCACAACTTCTTTTTGCCTCAATTTTAAAATCGCATGGTAATGGAAGGCGATCCTCAGGGTTATACAAAATGACATATAAGAGGAAAGGAGGGGTAAGACAAGATAATACAAATGGAAGAAATGATTTACAGTAGAAGGGGTAGAGAGAGAAAAGGGGAGGGGAGGGGAGGGGAGGGGAGGGGGGATAGTAGAGAATAGGACAGACAGCAGAATACATCAGACACTAGAAAGGCAATATGTCAATCAATGGAAGGGTAACTGATGTGATACAGCAATCCGTATACGGGGTAAAATTGGGAGTTCATAACCCACTTGAATCAAACTGTGAAATATGATGTATTAAGAACTATGTAATGTTTTGAATGACCAACAATAAAAAAAATAAAAATTAAAAAAAAAAGAATCACCAAAATACAAAAAAATAAATAAAATAAAAAAAAAATAAAATGCGTTAGATTTTACCCTCAATTTCCTATTCATTCCTTTAATAGTAATAGTCAGACTTTCCTTTCCACCCATTCGGTCCCAGTCCTCTCATCCCCATGTAACAACAGCAGAGGTTTTCTTATTTCACACATCTCTGTTTCTATGTTTGTCAGAAAACTATTGGCCTGAATTTAATATCTAGAAAGAAATACCAAGTTAATAAGTGTCCATGCTCTTAAGAGGATCAAAACATTAAGGAGCTGTATTTTATCTCAAGTATCCAAAGACAGGTGTCTAGGTACTACTCTAGAACCTGATACTCTACAGCCTGAATGAAAAATTTTTACTTCACATGTTCTCCCATCAGCATTTACAGAGCTTGATGGGAATAGGAAAATTTCTCTTTTAAGAAAGGTGAGGAATAAACAAGCACCTATCTGCACTGAAAAATGATAAAATTCTTATTGTAATTGATGCAAAAAAATTCATACATCTCCCATTTCATGTTGCTCTTTGCCTTTACAACTGGATACAAGTAATCGGCTTAAGTCCACTAGGTATGTGATTTGTGTTAGAGATTTTCAGTACCTCTGGCCAAAATCCAAAAGTTTTGAGTTTTGTCTCCACTGTACAATGATCTACTTAAATGACAAGTATAGAACTTAATACAATGTCTAACATGTAGAAAGTGTACAGTAAATATTAAACCACTTCTACCTTCAGTTTAATTTTTCCATCCCACTCAACCTTTATAAAACAAAGTTAAAATAAATTTCTTCAGATAATTGCATAAATCCTGTTGAACAAAGAAGAAAGCATTGTGGGAATAAATTTTTGATGTCTAACATTCATAGACACCTTCTATAAATGTTCATTTTTTAGTTGATACAAAATATCCAAATGTGAGTATAATCGGTAGTTAAGGGGTATTGATATGTGTACAAATGATAAGCAGGCACATTGTATATACTCTCTACTATAACTACATACAGCCATACTGCACACTTGCCAAGTTCAATGAAGGAATGAAGATTATTTCCTTCTAGAGAAAGAGAGAGAAACAGTGGAAAGGCTTGCTACATCTACAACTGAGGGTGAAGGCAGGAACTGTGATAAAACTGGAAACAGCACATGGCCATATACTTTTTGCATAGAAACTAGAATTCAGAGATTAAGTCACAAGATTTTGTAGTTGGCCTTAACTTTGCCATCCTCAAAAATGACACTTGATGATGAGGATTACAAGATTCCTGCCTTCTATGATTAGTAAGACCCTAGTCCACGTGCTCTATGAGGCTGGACAATTTTCAATAACAATAATAGTTTGGGATGGCTGACATCACTTTTGAGATATATACATATGCATACACACACGCACACATACATATATATGTGTGTATGAGAGTATACATATATATATTTAAATTTAATACACCCCCTAAAAAAGGAACAATTCTAGGCCATGATTAAAAATGCAATATTAGAGCTCAGAGATTGTTATTAACCAGCTGTGTAGCCCTTCACAAATCAATTTACCTATCCAAACCTTGGTTTTGTTTGGGAGGTGGGTGAAATGATTCATAGAGCCAGCTCTGCAATTTATCAGCTAGATAATCATGGGTAAATTACATAAATTTATGGAGCCTCCAGCTCTTCATATGAGGGTTAAATGAGATGATATATATGAAGTAGGTCTTACTAATGATAATACTTCCAACAATAGCAGTTAATATGGAACACTAATCACATGCTAGGCACCTTTTTAACAGCTTTATATAGAATTCTTTTGTTCCTTTCAACAATCCTTTAAGGTAGTTATTGTTAATATCCCATATTATTGATGAAAAAACTGAGACACAAAGAAATTAGGTAATTGCTCAAGGACACATAGTAGGATTTAAACCCAACCTTTTGGCTCCAGGATCTGTGTCCTCTTAACTACTTCACTATTCTTGTTATCAAACTCTTTCCTTTCTCTTTTCTCTCTTATAAAATCCCCTTCAGCTCTGAGTCCACAAAACAAGAGGCTCTAATAGATTAAGCAAAGTTAGTTTCTCTTGTTCAAAGCATAGAGGCTTAAATCCAAAAACAGGACATCCTAACACAAAACCTATTGTCAAATAATTATGTACTGAATAAAGTTACAAACATGCACATACAGAGGATAAAATACCAAGACCATTCAGTTGATTCTTATCATAACCATAAAATCTTAACATGAAATGAAAATAGAGACGTAAATATTTCTGCTCTAGTTGAAGCAGAGATGGAGCCTCAAGTCCACCTCACCCCTCTCAGGAAGCCCTGAATATACTCCTACAGAGTGTCAGGATACTCTAAACTATTATACAAATAGTTTAAAAATTGGGTCTCTCAACTCCCTTCTTCAATGGGCAACTCTTAGACAATGGATCTAGAGCTGATTACTAATAACATTACCTTGAAATGGACATGCAAAAAACACATGAAAGTGGTGAGGGGCCTATCTACAAAGCTGGTGTAATACCTGTGAAGTTTATGATAATATGTGTTATCAGGCACTTTATAAACATTATCTTTAATCTTCATAACCTAATTAAGTACTGGCATCTTCATTTTATAAGTGAGGGAAAGAAAGACTATGATTTCCCAAGGTCACAGTAGAAGCAGCCTCTCTCCAAAGCCCATGTTCTTCCTATACCCTGATGGCTCCTATGGTGACAAAGATCAAGTACTCATTTACTCTAAGGGAGCTCCAAAGGAGTTAAAGACTTAATGAAATTAAGAGAGCTGATCGGCTGCATAGAGTTCTTACTCAAGTAACACACACGTTGTTTGCTGGCTGAAAAAAAATAAAAACAAAAAAGACAATGAGACTAGGTCAAACATAGGCATTAAAGCAACAAGGAGTTCCACATCAAAATCTGCAAGGTGACCTAGCCTTCCAAGTGGCTTAGAGGTCTGGATTCAGACACACAAAGGTCATCTCAGGTTTGTATGGGTGTTGCTTTTGCTGAATCTATCAATCACATGTTGCAGGCAGATTCACGAGATGGTTGCTAGAGGATATCCTACTAACTAAATTCAGAAGCACTGCTCGCACTTCTGTGGGGTTGTACAGGGGAAGAGAAGACAGGTCAATCAAGTAGTTGCTAGGGCACTCATGGTGACTGCAGTGAGACCAAAACAATAGGGAAGCATGAGGCATAGCTTATTAGCTATTAGGAGTAATAGATTCATCTTCTTCCTAGGGTTACTGTGAGGAGCAAATGACAGAATATTTGTTAAGAACTGCGCAAAGTGTTATAAAAATCTAAATATAAAAACACAGTAGAATATAGCTCTGCATTCCTAAGAAATCATAGAAGCAAGCAAACCAGTATGGTCAGCCATGATTAAAAACAGAGTGGCTGTTTCGTGAACAAGATTTTATTCTTGTTAGGATTTTAGGAGATTGAGCTGACAGAGTGACCAACTTGGCAAACAGTGGCTGAGGCTACACATTAATGCAACCTCATATTTGCAAGGTGCTCTAACATTTACAAAGCAATTTCTTATGCTTTATCTCATTTTATCCTCACTTGTGAGTTTAAACAAGCAAATATTACTAGATCCAAACTTCACAGAAAAGGTGTTTGGAGCTAAAGAGAAGAACTGATTTGCCTTGTATCAAACAGTCAGTGACACAAGGACAAAAGATTAAGTGGTCTCCTGTCCATTTTCTAAGGAGGAAGGATTTCTATCCTGTTGAGTCTAGCTGAAGAGAACAATGGGTAGGAAGAGAAAGTGGAAAACACTAATAATAACACTTATAGTAAGAGAGATGATAAAGAGCCCAGCAAAGAAAAATTTAGGAATGCAACTGATAGCATGGCTTAGGAGATGGCTGGGAGGTTTGAGGGCAAGAAGGGAAGAAATGGTGTTGTTAAAAATATACTCTTTAGGAAGGTTAGTATTTCGTGTTTAATGTATCCTCTCCAAGAATCCTAGTAAAGATCTGAATTATTTATTAAGATTTTTGGAAATGAAAAGAGAGAGGGAGAGAAAAAAGGAGAAAGAAAGAAAGAGAGAGAGAGAGAGAGAAAGGTTTCTACTATTGTTTTGTTTTTTTACAGTGCCTCCAGACAAAAGTAGTGTAACTTAAAAAGTCCAAGTTAGATCCGAGTTACACCAAGTGGCAGGGTGTACGCTGGGATTTGGTGTTTCTTCTTTTCCCATTGCTTTTCTTTATCAAAACACTGCCTCTAAGTACTATGGACATGCTCTGGTCTTTTCAGAGGCATCATGAACATTGTCAGCAATGCCTGTAAGAAACACCGTGTCCAAATATCAACCCAAGCAACATACATCCCAATACTGCTAATAATGCTTTCATAGTTAGCTACCCTCCAACCGGAATTTCCTAACCATCGTGTGGCAGACTCAAGAGAGTATGTGACTTACTCGGGGTCACAAAGATGGTAAGTAGCAGAGCCAGGACTTAAACTCAGGATTTGACTCTGTTCTGTGTGCTTTTCTATACAGTATGCTGTCTCTCAATCAGAAGTTAAAATGGTACAGGCACAGTGGTATTAAGATGAGAAACAGGGCTGGCTCAAGCGGTAGCGCACTCGCCTGGCATGCGTGTGGCCCGGGTTCGATCCTCAGCACCACATACAAAGATGTTGTGTCTGCCAAAAACTAAAAAATAAATATTAAAAAAAATTTCCTCTCTTTAAAAAAAAAAGATGAGAAATAGATTTCTAATCTCATTTGTATGTATTAACAAAACTTAATCTTATACTTTTCCCTGAGATAGTCAAAGTTCTCTCTCTCATCTAACCACTTTACTGATGACAAATAAATTTTACTAATCTTCCAAGCTGGCACAACGCATGCAACCTTAGGGCCAGTACAGAAATCTCTACTGGTGATACAACTGGAAACCAGTATGAAACACAGGTTTCAGAGTCATGGCTCCCTTCTGCTCATTAGCTTTCAGATTCTCCATAGCTTGTTGAATAAAGTCTCAAATCCTTACCCAAGCACTCAGGGTCCTTTTCAGCCTATTAATAGACATTCTCTGCTTGTTTCTTATGCTTCACAAAACCATTCCCACTCGTACTGTACTTTTCCACTCCTACACTTCGGCTGTGCCATTCCTTTTGCCTAGAACACTCTTACCTATCCTTGCCTGGGATAGCTGTTCCTATTCCTCCCAGGCAGAAACTACCTTTCCCTTCCCTTCAATATTTTATATTACTTATAAAACATGATTTTAAACTACAGTTCTGTGTTTGAAGTTTTTCATTTTCCATGCCCAATTATCAGCACCTGGAGGGCATAACTCATTAACCACTGCACCCTTCACAGTGCCTAGCTTTACACTGAGCTTGGCCCACAAAAATCATGGCATGTTTGTGGCATAGATTAAAGAATAATATCCAGCTATTCTCTTAAGAAAAACAAAGGCCACACTGGGGAAGCAAATTGACTCTAGTACCTCTTAAATAATATACCCAACAGTTTTGAGAGCTTCCACATCCAAGAAAGGCAGGGATAATTTCAACTACGTAAGTAAATTTCTGTTCTTCACATTCCCACACATTCATAGCCTAAGATCTCTATGACAAAAGTTAAATGATGATTTGGAGTATGTGACATTTGTTATCAATACGATGGAGCTCCTTGGACTAAATTTGCCATGCCTTCACTTATATCACTAGGTAGAAGATGGTTACAACTGAATTGGGCCCAACAGGCTGACTTACTCCTGATATGAATAGGGGTATGATAAATTGAAGCATTCCATTAAAAATGGATTATTAAAAAACAGATACTCAGGATAGCAGTTACTTGTGGGGAAACAGTGATTACAGAGTAGAGGGGGAACCCTCTGGCTTGCCATTTACTAAAAATTCATCGAGCTATACTTCCATGATTTCTGTATTTTTCTGTCTGCATGTTAAAACCAATAGTGATAAAACTCATCCAATATTAAGAAATCAGAGGTTGAGAGTGTAGCTCAGTGGCACAGCACATGCTTATAGGATGCAAGAAACCCTGGGTTCAATCAAGAGGAGGGGGAGGATATACCATTTAAAGAAACATTTTTAAATAACACCTAATAAATGAAAGAGAACCAACATCAACTTTTTAAAGTCCTAATCTCAATCTTGGGTGTACTTTCTTCCTTTCCCCATTTCCTCATTCATTATTTCTAGTAAGGCACTGGTGTTTAAAGCTCTGGCTTTTCATTTCTCACTTAAAGAGTTCCAAAGAGAATTACTCACAGCTTATTACTCAACCGAATTACCTTTCCTGTACATATGAGTGGAAAATCTAGTTTAAAGATCCCCATCAAATGACTCAAATGACTTAGTTTCCAGAATGCCCCCTTAAGTTGTGACCTTTACTTTCATTCATTCATTTAATAATTATTTACCAGAGTCTTCCGTGTGCCAGGCACTGTGCTAGGTACTGCGAATTGATTCAATGATGAACAAAATGCTTGTATCCCATCCTTATGGAGCTTAAACTCCACCGATAGCAGATGGATTACCAGTCAATTACAAAACACACACAACAGCACCCAGGACTAGATATTAGGGATTCCCGTAACTCAGGATTAGGAGTGGGTGGTGGGGGGATACTTTCCTAAACTGAGAAGCAAAGTCTGTTCTATGATGTGAAATGTGCAAAGTTCTAGGAATAAGATAAACCAAAAAGAATAATAAATCAAGTTTATTTCTCTGAAGTTTGATTCTATCTATAACCCCATGAGAATTCTTCTTATCCGGAAGTGGTTAACTTGTTAACCATGCTGCCATCTTTGAAACTATTAGTCTTAAAAATTATTTTACATAACGCTAAATAATGTTCTTTGGTTTAAAAAGTCCTAGAAGTTTTTTTCCCTCTAAGCCTAGTTTTTTAAAATCAAAAACAAAATAATAAAAATAATCATACATATTTCATTATAGAAAACTTGAAAAATATGAAACCCATCTATAAGCCTAATACTTAAAGAACTAACATTGAATTCTTTCATGGTCTTTCCTTTGTGTAATTTTTAAAAGCTTGGATAGGAGTCAGGCATGGTGGTGCACATCTGGAGACCCAGCATCTTGTGGGGCCAAGGCAGGAGGATCAAAAGTTCAAGGCCAGCCTCAGCAACTTAGCAAGACCCTATCAAAAAATAAAAAGGCTGGGGATGTAGCTCAGTGTAAAGCACCCCTGGGTTCAACCCCCAACACCAAAAACAAAACGAAACAAAACCTGGGATTATATTCCATATACATTTTTGAATCTTTTTATTACAGTTGACTTGTTTTATGAAATATTTTAAGTATAGAAAAGCAGATGGCAACAGACCTTTACAGATAAAACTAAAGTTCCCTATTTATTGTTTTCTTCTTTTTTTCCATATTTGTATTGGTGTATTATAATGGTATATAATGATGCAATTCATTATGCACACTATATAACAATATAAGATCAATATCATTCTCCAATTGTTCGATTTTGTTATTGTTGTTCTTGGTGTATTCTTTCCCACACAGTTTCTCCCTACTCTCCTCAAGACTATCCTGAATCAGGTGTTTCTATATTTTATATCATTACCACATAGTGAGTATATCTAAATACAGTGTAAAGATATGTTTTGAAACATATTTTTCTTTTTTTAAGAGACAGGGTCTGATTGTGTTACCCAGGCTGGTCTCAGACTCCTGGGTTCCCGTGATCTCCCTAGCTGAGCCTCCCAAGCTGCTGGGGAAATAGTCACATGCCACCATACCTGGCTAAAATTTGTGTTCGTGCCAAATATTGATCATATGCTGAAACTTGGATTTTTCTGCTCCATATTATGTTTGACATTTCTTTTGACACATTTTCTTGTAATTCATACATTTTCACATGGTAGTAGCTATTTGATTCTACCATAATTTATCCTCTTTCTTGTTGATAAAACTTTGTTTCCAACAATTGTGTGCTATTATCAACAAAGCTACCACAAACATTCTTATTCAGGTTGTTATGTGCCCACATGAATAAGTTTCTTTTAGGTATATACATAGTGCAAGTTTTGGATTCTAGAGTATAGTAAGCATCCAGAGTATAATGAGCATCTACACATTAAAAAAATTTCTCTTGGATCTTAAAACATTTTAAACCATAAAAATGAACAGTTCTTAAATACAATTATACAAGGATAATCTTCCACAAAGTACCTCTAGTCTGGGCCACAATACTATAATTAAATAAAATGCAAATGATTAATAAATGTGGAATGCTAGGAGACAATGAACAGCAACCAGTATGTCTATAGAGAACCTACACGCAGAGGTAAGAAATGGTTGACAAAGGTTCTTTGTTTGGCCAAATTGTATTTGAATTTTTTTTGCATTGTGTACTTCCCTATGAAACCAATTTCAGCAAAAGAACCCTGCAAAGTCAGTTTAAATACTCCCTGCTTCACTATCTTATTATCCTTGATGTGATCAAGTTCTTCAACCTCCACCATGCCCCAGTGATATCTGATCCCCCTGGCAAGAATCCCCATTACTCTTTTTCCACCCACCAGTTTTCATCTACCAACTCCCACATTGCTCCTTGGCTATAGATCTCTACTTGTCTACACTGTATTCAGAGTTGAGCCCCATCTCTCTCCCCCACTGCAAGATGTCACTATAGAAGTACCTCTGCCTATCACAATGGTCCTGAATAAAGTCTTCCTTAGCATATATGAACAAGTATCACTGAATAATTTTTTTCTTAACATGATCCAATAGTGATGATCACTTGTCTCCAAGCTAATGTGCTGTAATTAAGTGCTAAGACACCCATATAAGCTTTCAGAGCAAGAGAACCCTCTTCAGACCCCATGCAGTAGGAGAGGCAGGAGAGAAAAAACATTCTGGTCTAAGAAAAATTCTGGCAGGAATTTTTCAAAGCATATTAATGAAAGAAAACCTTTTTAGCCAGAAAGTTGATGCAAAGATTCTTAATTTAAAGTCTGAGCTTTGAGCAAACAGACTAAGAAATTGATATTTTTAAAATGGCTATCCCAGTGTAAATGACCATCTCCATGAGAGAGATAGGTCAGAAAATAACACAGAACCTTGAAAATGAAAGAGGATCTCAATAAAGATGACTGTCCTTGGTCCCTACCTTCAAAGTATAGTATTTCTAATTGTTATGTGTGTAAGTGTGTATGTGCATATATGTGTGTTTTCATAGACACCCACACACAACAGTGCAGACAAATATGTATCAGTTTGAGAAAGCCCCCAGGGATTCCTATCTACCACTTCCCTGGCAGTCCCACTCCCTTCTCCCAAAGCCTGGAAAACACCACTGTAGGTTCTCTACATAGATGATGAACGTCTGTGTAACAAGGAACTTTATAACATACTTTGACATATATTACCTCATTTGATTCTCAAAATAACCCAAAGAAGGTAGGTGTTATTATTCTCATTTCACATATGAGAAATATAAAACTCAGAGAGGTAAAGCAATATGCTCAAGGTCATCGTGAGAGGTGAAAAGGGGGGGCTGTAAAAACACTTGTGGAAACAGAATAATGAGAATAGGTCATGGAAGGCAAACCTACAGGGAAGCTGAGCACTCTGCACTGAACCTTGGACAAAAAAAGGTTTGTCTAAAAGTTCTAGGGGAATATGGTGTCTTAGGGCTTCAAATCTACCTGCAATTACTTCTTTCTCAGAAAAAGAAAGCAAATATATTATTCTCTATGCTTTGTTTACGCTCAAAATATTTAGAGATGCCAACACATTGAGGTTCAGATGTCAGTGAAAAGAACTGTTCTGATATGAACCTTGGGCCTACACAGCACTTGGAGCCTAGGTAGAAAAGGTTTTACCTCCCTAAGGATCAGACAAAGTGAAAGGTGCAGTTATATCTAGTACAGATTAGACAGACGAATATACCAGCAAGGGAAGGCAGGGCTTTAAAAACACTAAAGCTAGAAGGCAACTAAGGAGGCCCAAAAATCCAGCAACAATTGAACGCTGGGTCAAGCAGGTTTCAGTAACCCGGTTACTGGACTAACTTACTCTGTAGACTGTTGTTCTGAACTGTTTGCCCCACTTTGCAGAAAAATCATTTGTGCTTTTACAAATAGGTAAGTACCCCAAGCACATGCAGTGAGTACTACAGGAAAGAGGCATTACAGGTTTCAAAAAGAACAAAGCCCAAGAATGTCAGGTTTACCTTTAGAGGACAGCATTTTCTCTATTTTAATCAGTGGAGTCTATGGCAAGTCTAAAAGTCTGGGATGTCATTTTGAGCAAGTAGTGGCAACACAACCTGGCCAGTCAGGGAGACAAGAGATTTGAGAGCCTATTTCTTCAAAAATTCTCAGGGGAAACACATTTTTTAAAAACCTCTTCTGTTCTTATCTGTCTTGTAGGTTGTACTTATTTCCCTGATCTTTCTATATTAGCATGGCAGGGTGGGGGGCTGGGGGCTGGGGGATCTTGCTGAAGGTGTATAGCTGGGCCAAGAATAGAACTCCAGCATCCTGTCTCTCAGCTCACTTCTGGACCATGCTACCTCAGGAAGGAACATTTGAAAATAGTAATTCTCTCCCACCTTGCCACCAAGCTGTGCACAAGCACATGATCAATGAATGAAGTTGGCTCAGTGACTCAGCAGTAGGCTGGCTCTCCTGTGAGTCAGGCCCAGAATCCTGAGTGGCTAGAAGCACAGTCAATTTAAATAATTTTGAAACAGGATTGTTATCACTCAAGTTCATCAAAAGACTTTAGGGGTATTTTATTTTGTTTGAACAGAAGTCAAGATCATGGCCTCTAGTGTCTTAAGACATAAATCAGGTTTAGTAATTATATTATCCATAATTTTCATGGATGTTGTTTTTTTGTACCCTGTGGGCTGCTTCAGATAGTGGTCTCGGGGTCCAGTACCAGTTGTGGCACAGAGAGACAAAAACATGACAGTTGATAAGTGGCTGGACTAGAAAGATAAATGAACAATTTAGGATCTCATCTGCATCTTTTCCTCTTTAATACAAAACACCCCCAGCTTTCTCATTCCTCTGCAGGATAACAATATACACACAGCTTAGGGGGCACTTTGGTAAGCTGCCCCCAACTGACCTCATCAATAGCCATTGGTTTTGACCACCTGCTCCCAGCAGGGAAGAAGTCAGCCTCTGAGCAATGACCCCTGTGACAGATGGCACAGCACAGATAGAAAAGGGCCAGCCAAAAATACGTCTTCCCACAGAGGGAGGGAGCTGGGGTGTTTAAAGGCAAGAGTCAAAGGAACAAAGCAAAGAAATTCACCAAGTGTATCTAAAACTTGCCCTCAGGATATCAATAGTCTTATGAATGACAGAGGAATCAAAACCCTTGGTGATGAGACCTCAGGACTCTGGGCACAGCAAGCTGTCATTTGCAAGGTTTTAGAACAAATTATCTTAGGAAAAAGTGTGACAATGAGATTTAGTGAAGGACTCCTATAGCCATTAAAGAGAATTTGGACAAGTAAGGCAAGTTAGAAAAAACTCAGGATTTCCAGGGGGGCAGGTGGCGCATGCCTGTAATCCCAGTGGTTTAGGAGGCTGAAACAGGAGGGTCACAGGCTCAAAGCCAGCCTCAGCAATAGTGAGGCACTAAGCAACTCAGTGAGACCCTGTCTCTAAATAAAATACAAAATAGGGATGGGGATGTGGCTCAATGGTTGAGTTCCCCTTGAGTTCAATCCTTGGTACCCAACCTCCCAAAAAAGAAAAAAACTCAAATTTTCAAAGAGATTGGTTAATCTCAGAAATAACTAACAACAATGACTTGAAGGAAAAAATAATTACTTTGCCTCACAGATTGAGAGGTTTCAGTCCATGGTCCCTGGCTCCACTGCTTTGGGCCAGAGATGAGATAGAACACCATGGCAGGGTATAGTAAAAGAAAAGCTGCTCAGTTCTTGGCAGCAGGGAAGGAAAGAGGAGAAAGGAGGGGGGCGGAGGGAAAGGTAGGGGAGAAAAAGGCTGGGGACAGGATAAACCTCTCCAGGGCTTAGCTCCAGTGACCTACTTCCCTCCAACTCGGTCCCACCTTCCAGTAGTCAGTCCATTTGAATTATTAATCCATCAAATGGATTAATTCACTGATGAGGTTACAACCCTCATGATCTAATTCTTTCTTCAAAGCTCCACCTGTGAAAAATATTCATTGAGAACCACACCTTTAAGCACATGAGGCTTTGGGAGACAGTCCAGATCCAAAGCACAACAGAGGGTTAGATGAAAAAAGTTATGGCTAAAAGTATAGTTAAAAAACTAAACACTGAATATACTTCCCATATCTTTGTGCTTTAGAATATCATTCCTGTAATTAGATTTGAATTGTACTGTACATTTCCTAGATCCTCATGTTTATATAAACTTTTATTCAACAACAAGAACAAAAAAAGAAATAACAATTTGGAGAACATGATTGTAAAATGTCAGACCTGAAATGAACTTGAATTAGCAGGGGGAAAATAAAACATTAGTCCTTGCTTGGGTTTAATGACCCAAGTGTACTAGGAGGGAGATATGAAATAAGCAAGGTGCAAGAAACTGGCACAAAAAACGGTGAGAAGAGGAAGTGTCACTTATCCTGAGCCAGGGCCCAGCAATCTTCAAGCAACTGCCATAATTCTGTGAAAGAAGAATTATTTTTGTCATTTTACAATGAAACAAAGCAAAGCACCACAGTATTATTCATAATAGCCAATAGGTAGAAGCAATCCAGAGTGTCCATAACAAAATGTTGTTTATGTATAAAATAGATTACTGAGCTTAAAAAGGAAGGATGAACATGGATGAACCTTAAAGACATTATGTGAAGAAAAATAAACCAGCCACAAAAAGACAAATATTGTACAGCTCTTATATAGGGTTCCTAAAATAGTCAAATTTATAAGATAGCCAGGGTAGGGTGGGGAGACAGCGGGGAGAGGTGTTGCTTCTTGGGTATAGAGTTTCAGACAGGGCTCAGGAAAAAGCTCCAGAGGTAGATGGTAGTGACTGTTGCATAACAACATGAAAATACTTAATGTCACTCAACTGTACACTAAAAATGATTTAAATGATAAATTTTATATCATGTATATTTTACTACAAATTTTTAAAAATGAGAAAATAAATAAAACAAGGCAAAGTGAAATTAAGAAATTTGGCTAGGGTACGACTTAGAGATGAAGAAGACACAATTCAAGCCATGATGCTAGTTCATGACTATAATCTCCCAGGATACTCCTTCCTCCTCCACCACAGAACTATATATGCTGAGGGAGAGAAGGACAGAGACAACTATCAGGAACAGATTCTTGATGCTCACCTGACCAAAGCCTGATCCAACTCTCTCTCTTCCCCCTTTACACTTGTCATTCTCATTCCAAGTATCTTTGCTCAAATCTTCTTTGATCTCACTCTCACCTCAGTCCTCTTCCAAGAGTGGGTCATGGAGAATATCCTGTATAGTCTAAGCTTACCAACATTACTTGGAAAGATTGTAAAAACCTCAGTCCTAAAAGACCTCCCTGATTTAGAAGGTAACAGGACACTCACTAATTATGTAGGTCCTCTAATCCATCCTTGCTTGCTAATAAAATCTATGCTGCATAATGCACTCACAAAACAAAAATTATAAATTTCCAGAGTTCTGAGTTACCTTAATTTCATCTAGTCCAAAAGTTAAATAACTGAGCAATTTTGTCCTCCAGGGACTTTTGGCAATGACTAGAAATATTTTTGAGTGTCACAACTTGGAGGGGGGATTACTGGCATCTGGTGGTGGAGCAAGAAATGATGTTAAATATCTTAAAATGTCCCCCATAACACAGGATTACCATGTTTGAAATGTCAATAGTGCAGAGATTAACACCCTCTGAGAGCCCAACCACTTGTACCTGACACTTGCACAGGATGAATGTCCCTTTTCTGAAATGTGTAGGAGCATAAGTGTTTCAGAGTTTTTGAGATCTGGGAATATTTGCATAGGAATATATTTATTTATTTATTATTTATTTATTGGCACCAGGGATTGAACCCAGGGGCACTTAATCGATGAGCCATATCCCCAGCATTTTTTTGTATTTTATTACAGACAGGTCTCACTGAGTTGCTTAGGGCCTTGCTAAGTAGCTAAGGCTGCCTTTGAAGTCAAATCCTCCTGCCTCAGCCTTCCAAGTCGCTGGGATTACAGGTGTGCACAACTGCATCCAGCTGCACAGGAATTTATTGATCGAGCATCCATAATCCAAAATCTAAAATAAGAAATGCTCTGGAATCTGAAACTTGTTGAGCAATATGTCAGAACTTTCTGGAGCACTTCTGATTTTGGATTTTCAGATTATGGATGCTTAACCTGTACTTTCTTTGCAAATTGAAAAAAAGAACCTCTGCTATAATAGCTATATGGACAGAAAATATTGACCTAAGGCAGCCCAGCACCAGGGGGGGAAAAAAAACTGCTAGGAAAACAAAAAACAAAAAACTTCTGACAATCAACATAGATTATATTTTAGTGATATCAGCAGCCTAAGAGATTACTTCTGCAGAAGCAAGGAGCTTTACAAACTCGAAGTCTCAACCTTGAGGAGCTAATCTATACAACAATGACTCATTTCTAAACAAAATTTGCAGATCACCTGCTTGACTCTGATAAATGTATAACCACAGTAAATAACCGCAATTTATAAATATTGCTTATGACCTCACCAACTTGACCTTTACTTCTGTCTCATTCATCTCTTCAGATACCAGTCTCATTCCTCCTCTAATCCTCCTGGCATGTCATCCTCCTTCTGTTTCCCAAACTAAACCTACAGTGCCTTCACAGTCTCTATCAACATTACCCTTAAACCTTCCATCAAGTCTTTTTTTTACTAATTCCAATCAATGATGATCTCTCCCAATCTGTACAACAGTTTCTCATTCACCTGCATATATTCTTCTTTAGAATGTCTTTAAAATTTTATTTAGATACATTAAGGATTCAGCAAATGTCAAGCAATCAACAAAAAGTAAATAATTACCTATAATATATTTACGGTGATAATAAGTATGTTGATTCTTTAGTTTCTGCCTTTGAAGTGCCGAGACTAACTCATTCAAAACAACGACTAAATATAAGATAGTTCATAATTACTAATTTACATTTATAGATTAAAAATGCTAGAGAAGTTCAAAGAAGAAGATCAAGTTCTCTCAGTTCCCATTTTTTTGGAGTCAATATCAGAAACAAAGAAAAAAAGAGATATTTATTCATTCCCTCAATATTTTCTGAGGCTTTTATTTATAAAGCATTGAAACATACATTTATATTGCACTTTAAGTCAATTTAATCTCATTTCATCTTTAATAACAATGTGAGATAATTAGAGAAAGCTGCAATCATGAGCCCAATTCTGTAAACGAGGAAACTGAGGCTTTGGAGAGAGGAAGGAATCTACCCAAAATGTACATGTTAACAATAAAACCAGCATAAGAACAAGTCTTTTGGTCTCCTAGTCCCATCTGTCCTCACAACCTCCAATATTCCCAATAGTCCCTAATCTTGCCACTCTTCAGCCATTTCCCCAATTACACTTCTTGGTAGAGGCAATAGTAAAAAACATAGAACAACTAGCTAAATGAAAGTTTTAAAAAAAATCTGCCACAGATCCTTTCAAAATTCTGACCCTTTCAAAAGATCCTGTAATCCCAGTGACTTGGGAGGCTAAGGAAGGAGAATGGCAAATTAGAGAGGCTAGCTTCAGCAACTTAGTGAGGCCCTGGGATGTGGCTCAAGTGGTAGCGCGCTCACCTGGCATGCATGCGGCCGGGGTTCGATCCTCAGCACCACATACCAACAAAGATGTTGTGTCCGCCGAGAACTAAAAAATAAATATTAAAAAAAATTGTCTCTCTCTCTCTCTTTAAAAAAATAAAAAAGGCTGAGAGGGGGCTGGGGTTGTGACTCAGCGGTAGAGCGCTCGCCTAGCACATGTGAGGCCCTGGGTTCGATCCTCAGCACCACATAAAAATAACTAAAATGAAGGTACTGTGTCCAACTACAATTAAAAAATAAATATTAAAAAAGGGGGGCTGATGTGACTCAGCTGTAAAGTACCCTGAGTTCAATCCCCTTAATTTATAAACCTTTATAAATTAAGGCTCCAGCATAAATCATAAATTAAGATTCTGACATAAATTAAGGTTGGTGTTACCATTACCACCAGTACAAAATAGGGCTGGGGATATGGCCCAGTGGTTAAGTGCCCCTGAGTTAATCCCTAGTGCCAAAAAAAAAAAAAAGTGATTTTACAATATGACCCAGCAATCACACACATAAATATTTATTCAAGTGAACTGAAAACTCTGTTCACACAAAACCTGTACACAAGCATTTATAATGCTTAAAAGCATCAAAAACTGGAAGCAAACAAGATATCTCTCAACTGGTGAATGAATAAACAAACTGTGGTATACCCCAGAATGGAGTATTATTCAATGACAAAAAGGAATAATCAATTGATTCTTAGAACAAAATGAGTGAACCTCAAATGCATTATGCAAAGTGAAAGACTACACACACTGTATAATAATATTTATGTGACATTCTCAAAAAGGCAAAACTACAGGGATGAAAAACAATTTGTGGTTAACAGGGTTTGCAGTGGGAGGCAGCAAGGAGACTCAGGTAAATTTTAGGGTGATGGAAACATTCTTATGCTATTAGGGTGGTATACATACGACTCATTAGCTTTGTCTAAGCACATACAACTGTACCTTGCAAAGAGTGAACTTAAATGTCCACAGAATTTTAAAAATTTTAAATTTTAAAATTTTAAAAATCAATCAGGATGTCAAGGGATTCCAGGATAAAATGCAGACTGTGACAAAAGAATCTAATATACTAGCTGGGCATGGTGGTTCATACCTGTAGTCCAAGACCAGCCTGTTAAACAGGCAGACTCTGTCTTTAAAAAAAAAAAAAAAAAAGATTTTTAACATATTTAACATAAATCTAAGACATAAATCCACTGAAGAAGGTAGGGGGAAAAAGGAGCTGACTTCAGTAACCTTAGAAACCAGTGCTGTGACTAGCAACCATAAGGCTACAGACAAAGGGATCTGTACATAAATGCTATACTCCAGCAGTAACTTTGTTGCTCATGGGTGGTTATAAATTAGCAATTCAGAACATGCTTTACATGTGCATGGGTTTTTAAAAAATAAGTAAAACCCCATCTACCATAGTGGATGTGAGAAAGAGGTTTCTCACTGTCAGAGTGAAATACAGATAAACAAAGGAGGGAGGCTAGAAAAAACTCTGTGATACTAGGTTAGAATCAGTGGGAAGCATGCTTAGTTTAATACATATACAAATCAACAGACATAAAAATAAATACATATGTATACAAGGGTTAGTATATACAGGTTGGGCATCCCTAATCTGAAAATCCAAACTACTACAAAATCTGAAACTTTCTAAGTGCTAACATGATACTGCAAGTAGAAAATTCCACACCTGACCTCATGTGATGGATCACAGTCAAAACATAGGCACACCAAAAATACTATATGAAACTAATTTAGGCTATATGCAGAATATATATATAAAACATACATGAATTCTGTGTTCAGACTTGTGTCCTGTCCCCAAGTCACCTCATTATATATATGCAAATATTCCAATATTCAAAAACACTTCTGGTCCTAGGCACTCTGGATGAGGGATATTCAACCTGTATATATTTACTGGCTCTATTCACTGAGCAGGCCTAGTAGCAATGCACACCCAATGATCAGATCTTGATTTCTCCAATAAAAAGAACTAGGGGTCCTTAGGAAAAGAACTGATTTTAGAGCCGGAACAAGGAAAATTCAAAGGGAATCTAGAATATCTTCTAGTTAAAAAAAGAAAAAAAAAAGTAGGGAGGTAAAAGAATGAGGGCACATCAAAGGGACACAGAAAACCTGGAAGAGGCCACAACATAAGCTGGGCCAGCCTGAGCAATAAAATAAATAGCATAGCACTGTGCTATGATCCAAATAAATAAGTCTATACTGATAAAAGTTAATGATTTGATAAACACATGGGCAGGGGGTAAATATTCCTTTACAGAACAATTCCAAACAAAATACTACCTCCAACAGGAGTGAGAATTAATCTTCACCCCCTTCTTCCCCAAGTATAGGCTGGATTTAGTGACTTGTTTAGAAGATTACAGTATGAAGGGGGGAAAACAGCAACTCTACAACAAAGAAACCTAGCAAACATTACCTTAAATGATAAAGGTTAACATCACCAGTGACAAATTATGTTAGTATATCCCACCTCAGTATGTGATAAGAAGGACACTTCACATGAGAAAAACATCCAACACACCTAAATTGAGGGGCATTCTACAGAATACCTCACCAGTACTCTTCGTACCTATGAAGGTCACAAAAAACAAGGGAAGACTGAGAAGCCATCAGAGACCAGAGAAGACTAAAGAAACATAGGACTAAATAGAACATGGTATCCCACACTGGATCCTGGAACAGAAAAAGAACACCAGTGTGAAAAATGGTAAAATCCAAATGACATTTGGAATTTAGTTAACAGTAATAGATCAATAGTGGGGCTGGGGTTGTGGCTCAGTGGTAGAGTGTTTGCCTAGCATGTGTGAGGCCCTGGGTTCGATCCTTAGCACCACATATAAGTAAATAAAATAAAGGTTAATTGACAACTAAAAATAAAAATAAATAAATAAAAGTAATAGATCAATAGTGGTTTCCTAGTTTTCACAGATATACCATGGTAACCTGTTAACATTAAAGGAAACAGGGTGAGGCATATATAGGAATTCCGTATTATCTTTTCAAATGTGTCCATAAACCTAAAAATTTTTCAAAAAAAAAAAAAAAAAAGCTGAAAACAACCAGCCCAAAACTTGGCTTTAAAAACCTAATGCTAGGGCTGGGATTGTGGCTCAGCAGTAGAGCGCTCACCTAGCATGCACAGGGCCCTGGGTTCCATCCTCAGCACCACATAAAAATAAATGAATGGAATAAAGGTATTGTATCCAACTACAACTAAAAAAAAAAAAATCTAATGCTAGTTAAGGGTCAAGTTGATGAGAAAAATTAACCCTCCATATCTAATCAAAATTTGTTTGTAACACTTTGTAGGGGGTGGTCCTGGGGATTAAACCCAGGCACACTTTGCCACTGAGCTACATCATCAGCTCTTTTCATTCTTTATTTTGAGACAGGGTCTCACTAAGTTGTTTAGGGCCGCATTATTTGCTGAATCTGGCCTTGAACTTGTGATCCTCCTATCTCAGTCTCTTGACTCTCTGGGATTATAGGCATGCAGCATCACACCAGGCTATTATACATGTGTGTGCCACCACACCTATTTGCAACACTTCTTTGTGACAGAAGTATAGGATCATGTTACTGGGCACATCTTTTCATAAGAGCAAATAAAGTACAACTGCTATACCATCTTGTGAATTAAATCTATTGTAATGATACTTCTATTAATGATGAAAATGGATTTCCATGGCATATTCATGATTCAGATGCTTCTGAACCAGAAGGAAAAATAATAACCCAAATCACATTCTTTCTTTGATGAGGACTCGTTGCTTCCCTCCCATACTTCCAGATGAGATACTTATGTAACAGAATTCTGGTCTCTCATACATCTCTCACCTTGTGTGGTCTAAACTCTGGCCTACTTAAGCCTATAGCTATGGCTAAGACTTTGCCCCTTCTTTTATACTCCTGTTTATGACACAGAAGTAGAAATCTATGCTGCTTCAATCTCTCCATATGTTGATTAAATTTGGTATTGGGAGATTGAACCCAGGGGCACTTTACCACTGAGCTACATCCCCAGCCCCCTTTATTTTTTTATTTTGAGACAGAATCTGGTTAAGTTAGTTAGGGTGTAACACAGATAATATATCAGCAATGTCCTAGTCTGTAGCCAAATAACTGCAAAAGTTCCACATAACACATCACAGCTAATGGGTAAAAAACTGGACACTCCAGCCTATATTGTTTTTATCAGCTCATCATCTAAAGGATCATGAATCTGATATACTTTGTACTGCTAAGTAAAAATTAACAATACCTTTTTTAAAAAAATATTTAAAATTCTAAGAATTCTTTGGCCATTCACTGGGAAAGATATTCACTGACCACATAAACTCTGATCACTAAATTGAAATTCAGGAAATATCATTCAAAAGAGAATTTCTAGGCCCATAGTGACACAGTAAGTTTAAAGTTGCCAAGAACTACCACTAGTTTTATATACTAAGTAAAAAAGGACACAAATTTTATGAAGTTCAAAACTAAAAGAGCATCTATGGTATGAATACGGTTTGAGCGTATCCCCCAACTGTTCATTTGTTAGAAGCTGGTCTCCAACGTGGCAGTATTGAAGTGGTGGAATCTTTAAAAGGTGGGGCCTACTGCAAGGCAATCAGGTCATGAGGACACTGCCCTTAAAAGGGATTAATTAACGCTGGTCTCATGAAGTGAGTTAGTTCCTGTAACCATTATGTGATGCTTAAAAAAAAAAAAGACTGTGCCAAAGCTGAACGCAGTGGCGCACTCCTGTAATCCAAATGGCTTGGGAAGCTGAGGCAGGAAAATCGTGAGTTCAAAGCCAGCCTCAGCAACTTAACCAGATCCTAAGCAACTCAATGAGACCTTGTTTCTAAAGAAAATACAAAAATGGGCTGGGGATGTACCTCAGTGGTTAAGTGCCACTGAGTTCAATCCTTGGTACCACAATAAATAAATAGTGCCAGTAATACATTAAAATCATCTATTACTAAATTGTATTTGGTGTCAGATTAGAATGCACAGAATACTCATGAATATACATTAAAAGTGAACAGTCTAAATCACGTACAGGATTTGTTCATGACAATTTAGCAAATATTTTTCTAGTCTGAAAAAAAAAAGTTAACTCATTAGTTGTTGTTGATTTGTGCATTACACTCTAAATATTACACTTGAGAAAATTTACTATATTGTCCTAAAATATGAACTTAAAAATTTAATTTTCAGTGTCCAAAGATTCTACGCTTCTATGCTTTGTTATCTGGTGTGCCATCCACAGTGCCATTCATAAAAGATATATCCACCGTTAGTGCTGCAGCACTCTAAACAAACCATACAGGTCAGCTTTCAGAAATGTATTGGCAATGTGCAAGTGCTACGAATTCTAGGTCCAGATTAACAATGCACCAGAAGATGAATGGGCATTCATATGATACTAGTAAATATACTGCTGCTCTAGTTACCCTTTAAGTGCTGTGAGAAACAGAATTATGCCACATGATGATTATGTGATGAAAGGTTATAAACCAATTTTTGAAAACTGAAAAAACAGGTTGCAACAATTATGTAGTGGTGACAATTATGTGGTCAATTATGTGGTGAAATACAGTACCCCTGAATCTCTCTGACTTCTCATGTGATCTCTTTTAGATGTGCTCTAACCACTGTGATGCCATCACCATAAGGCCCTACCAGGGCCAAGCAAAAGCCAGTGCCATGCTCTTGGGCCTCCACAACTGTGAACTAAATAAACCTTTTCTTGCAAATCACATATCCTCAGACATTTTGTTACAGCAACAGAAAATGGATAAATACAACATGTAAGCAATTAAAAATATCTTAATGTGTTCCTTCACTGCATTACTCTACAAAGTCATTATCTGAGGAAAGATCAAGGACAAATACCTCTGTATATCTCCCCGTAAGCCCGCACCACTCAAGCCTTTGCAAGAACCACCATTTTCTCCTTCTTAGTATATTCCACAGTGGCACCTGATCCTACACAGCCTTTTCTTATTCTTTTTAATCAGACTTATATGGAACAGGTTCAGTAGGAACTCAAACAAGAAACTCCAAGTGTATTTCATGCAATAACTGCCTCTTTGTATTAAATGCACAGCCTTCTGAAACAGCTGGGTTTTTTTTTCTTTCTTTTGTATTTTTATAGCATTGTATTTCTTTAGGCTCATTTCAGTTTTTCTCATTATACAGGATCTATAAATAAAAAATTAAAACAAGATGACTATTTGAAGAGCTACCAAAACCAGTTTCATTACTTTATAGTCTAAGAAGGGCACCCTCTTGCAAAGAGCACACCATCACTATAAAATACTCTTTTTTCTCTGTTCAGATTAATTATATAGCTAATTTTACTTAAGATTTACTAAAATTAACTGAAATAGATACATAATCATAACTAAGTAAATTTGGAAAACTTTAGGCACTTAATTGTTCTGACTTTCGATTCTAAGTATAGTGTTAAAAGGATTATTATCAGGAAAATGCCCCACTGTACTAAAAAAATCTGTATTTCAGATCTTCTAAGAAACCTTTGATTTCCAATAAACACAGCAAATCATCAAAATAATCCTGAACGACACTGCTTTAATATTCTGTCTCCATAATATTATTTTTTTAAGAAAGCTATTTGCACAAAACTTTTTTTAAAACAGACTTTATTTAAAGTAATACATATGCAGACCAAATAATTTTTAAATTGTATGTTTCACGTTTAACCAACTTCATAAAAATACTATGAGGACAGATTTCAACTACATGATTCTTTGTTTCCCATTCTTCTCTCTTTTCTTTCCTGAATAACCTTTTTGAGATAGAGTTCAAGATAGAATTTATCCTCCTCATATTTTTTCCATTGCTCTTTAGGAGTGATCTGATGCCTCATGGTCAGGTCCATTGCTTTTATTTATTTATTTATTTATTTATTTATTTATTTAAAGAATTTAACCTTTGGGCTGGGGCTGTAGCTCAGTGGTAGAGCGTCCGCCTAGCATGTGTGAGGCACTGAGTTCGATCCTCAACACCACATAAAAATAAATAAAGATATTGTATCCATCTACAATTAAAAAAATATTTTTTTTAAAAAAGAATTTAACCTTTGGGCTGGGGTTGTGGCTCAGTGGTAGAGCATTCACCTTGCATGTGTGAAGCCCTAGGTTCGATCCTCAGTACCACGTAAAAATAAATAAAATAAAGGTATTGTATACATCTACAACTAAAATATATACATATATATTAAAATATATATATATATACATATAGATACACACACACACACACACACACACATATATATATTTAAATAATTTAACTTTTGTTTTTATATAGTACTGAGAATCAAACCCAGGGCCTCACCCATGCTAGGCAAGTGCTTTACCACTGAACTACAACCCAGCCCCCAAGGCTATCTTAATGCCAAACATCCTGTCATTATAAAGGTTCTCAAGAAGACTTCTTATGGCTTCTTTTACATTTCATCCTCATATACCGTATCATCTCGCATTAACCCCAGCTCTTGAATCCTGCAGCATTATAATGCCATTCTTGAATATTATTTAACCTCTGGCTGGAGGCTTCAACGACAGGCCTGCTTGCCATTTTGACCCTGTTCAAAACTTTTTTGTATTACATGTGCTGATCTAGAGATCAGAAGAAAAAATAAAATCATTACTTTTATAGGGCTTCTTTTTCTACCATCTTGCAATAAATGATTGCTTTCACTTGCTTCTCTACTTACATAGACATGGCTATGTAGCTAAGAACACATGATAGATAAAATGTTCCTCAGCAGAAAAGAACTCATTCAAACCAAATTTGAGGATTAGGAATTGAGCAATTGGTCATCCAAATACTGTTGAATGTCATATCCTTCCCTTTTGGCTGTTTTCTAATTAGTCACTTAACATGTCTCTTGTGAGAATTCGAAGTGGGGAAGAAGGAAAATGCCAATTGATCCATTTAACTTTTCCCCAAATAATTTTGGTAAAAGACTTGGGAGAACCAGAGTTCAATGTCAACCCGAGTTAGAAAAAACATTTCAGATTACATGAAGGTTTCTATTACCTATTCTAAAATTCTTTACCCCATCAAGGTTTAAAAGCTGATGAATTATTAGCAGTCATATGAAATAAAACATCAATATGCTATTAGCAAATAAAATGAATATACATCTTTAGCTCAATGATTCCACTCCCAGGTATTTATTCTATAGACAAAGTCTTACATATATGGGATGGGTATACAAAGAAATTCTATGCAATTTTCTGTAACAATAAAGGATTAAAATTAATGGAATAATTGCTTCTTATTTACTAAACAAATGTACATTTATTGATTAAAAAATGGACTTACAAAATAATAAATCCATTTAATGGGCATTTTGCACAGCTGATAAAAGAATTAGACCTTCTACAGACACTGACATGGAAAGCTTTCCAGGACAAATTAAGTGAAAAAGCAAGACATACAACAGTGTGTGCAATGAACCACCATTCTGTTGTGATATGCACACTTATCCATATTTTTCCTTTGTTAACATTGTAGAATGTTTTTGTAAGGAGACATGAGAAATTGATAAGTAGTTGCCTCCAGGGAATGTCACCACCTGTTGAGGAGACAGGTAAATGAGGAAGACTAACCTCTTCACTTTACATCTTTCAAATTTGGCACTAAGTACAGATACTATCTGGAATTTTCATTTAAAATATTAAAAATTTAAAAAAAGAGGAGGTGAGGGCTAGGGATGTGGCTCAAGTGGTAGCACGCTTGCCTAACATGCATGGGGCACTGGGTTCGATTCTCAGCACCACATAAAAATGAAATAAAGATATTGTGTCCACCTAAAAAAAAAAAACTATTTTTTTTTAAAAAAAAAAAAGAGGAGGTGAGATCAAAAACACTGCAGTCCTTCCTGGGAGGATTCCCTCCACTGGGGATCCTGAGACTCATCAGTTTGGTAGCTTGATATCTTGGGGTTGATAATCTGGGTTCCAACCACCACCTTTCTCACTCTGTTCCTTTCTGAGTCAACCTTGTTCCTTTCTGAGCAAGTGTTTAAACTGGTTTCAGATGAGATGGACTCAGGCCATTCCATCCTGTATTTCCCAGTCAATCCAACTAAAATCCCTGAGTAGCTGATGATTCTATGAAGTTACAGATAGCGGGTAGAATGAGAAAAAAAATCTAAAACCCAAAGTATTATTCCCCTCTTTTTTTTTTTGCTTTCTGGTATCTCCTGGCCTAGACTCTCAAAGGCAGTCCAAATCCAGAAATGTGTACCAGATACACAGAACAAACACCAAGAGAAGACCTCCATTTGTGGTCAAAGAAATGGGAAAGAATCCCTAAACAGTCGAGGGGGTAGAAGAAATCCCAATTGTTTCTTCTGTTCTCTCCTGCCCTACCTTGAGGCAGCTATGGCAATGACAACAGTTGTAGTAGCCAGATGAGCAAAGTGATGTTTTATCAGACCAGGAGAACTGGGATCCCAAGAGCACAGGGAGAGTCACCACTGCTGTCTCTCCCTATCCTCTCATTTGATTCCCAAAGTAGATCAAAGAAAGTGCAAAGCAGAGCAGAGAGGAACTAAAGACCTAGATTTCTAGACAAAGTGCAGGAAGGATAATCATTTGGATTTGGAAAGTTTGAGGAACAACTAGAAGAGGAAGGAGCTCATTAAAGCTATGCATGAACCATGGAGCCCATCCCCAAGTTGCACATGCATGTGTCTGATCCTAAACAACATATCAAAGAGTGTGTGTGTGTGTGTGTGTGTGTGTTTTACTAGAGATTGAACCCAAGGCCTCACACATGCATACTAGAAAATTATTCTACTATACTACTGATGTATACTCCCAGCCCTTCTTATTTTACTTTTTCTTTTGAGACAAAATCTTGCCCAGGCTAGCCTCCAACTTGCAGTCCTCCTGCCTCAGCCTGGGAGGAGATGGGATTACAGGTGCTCAACAAGATTTTGACAACTGATCTCAGGGTTATACATACAACTGCCTGGTCTGAGACTAGCCACTGGTTAGTACATATGTGAGACAAACAGAAATAGCATAGTAAATACTTTGAAATTTGAACTGATGTCAGATCCCAGACCACAAAAGGCAGGAAGAATTTTAGCCTGAACCTAACTAGATGAGTTGTCTCCTAAAACAAACTAACAAACAGAAAAGAAACATTCTCTGTTTTATTTTAATAAAACTATTTACTCCTCTTGGAGTTCTTTAAAATATTAATGATGATTGAAAGCACAAAATTATAACACTGTTGAAGGGATTTTCAATGTATGTAGATAAAATACATGTGACAATTACACAGAAAAGAAGGTAAAAAGCCATCATGGCAAATGCCTATTATTCTAGTCACTCTGGAAGCTGAGGCAGGAGGACTGCAAGTTTGAGGCCAGCCTCAGCAATTTAGCAAGGCCCTAAACAACTTAGCAAGAACCCTCTCAAAACAAAAAAATTAAAAAGGCTGAGGATGTAACACAGTAATGAAGTGCCCCTAGGTTCAATCCCCAGTACTGAAAAAAAAAAAAAAAAAAAAAAAGACAGTAAAGAGATCTATGTGGTACTCAGAATTTTGCAATCCACTGGAAGTGGTAAAATATTAATTCTAAGCAGATTGAACACTTATGTATATTAAAATCCCTAGTGCAATACTAAAATAACTATAAAAAGGGATAAAGTAAAAAAAAAGAAAGAAGGAAAGAAAAGAAAACTCCCATATAAAAATTTAAATAGAATGCAATGCACAATACCTATAATTCCAGCTACTAGGGAGGCTGAGGCAGGAGCATCATAAGTACTATGCCAATCTGGGCACCTCAGCAAGACCTGTCTCAAAATAAAAAAAATAAAAAAGGGCTGGGGATATTGCTCAGAGGTACAGTCTTGCCTGGCATTCGAATCCCTGGTTTAATTCCCAGAAAAGAGGGAGGGGGAAGGGATAAGGAGGAAGAGATTGTCAAAATGGATTACAGAAAACCAAAGAACATATTCCATGCTCTCTATCAGAAACCCACATTAAATACAATGATATATATAGGTTAAAAATAAAAGGGTTCAATATGGTATCCTGGGTTGGATCCTGGAATAGAAAAAGGACATTAGTAGAAAATCTAGTAAAATCCAAATAAATTCTATTAGTAGCTTACTTAATAGAATCAATGTAAATATCAATGTAAAATCTTTGTTTCAATACATTTAATCATGGTTATAAACGATATTAACATTAGGGGAAGCTGGGTAAAGAGTATACAGGAATTCTGTACTATTTTTGTAACTTTTCTCGCACCTGAAATTACTTCAAGATAAAAAGATTTTTTGAGTAAAAAAAGAAGGAAAAATAAATACACAAAAATATGAATCATCAGAAAGCCAGTGTGGCTTTATTAATATCATACAGTAGACTTCTTTTTTTTTCTTTTTTGTTACTAGGGATTGAACCTAGTGGTGCTTAACCACTAAACCACAACCCCCACCACTATATTTTTTATTTTGAGACAGGGTCTCACTAAGTTGCTTAGGGCTTTGCTTAGTTACTGAGGCTGGCTTTAAAGTTGCAATTCTCCTGCCTCAGCCTCCTGTGTCACTGGGATTATAGCCATGCACCACCACCCTCAACAGAGAGTAGACCTCAAAGCAAGGAAAATTTTCAGAGATAAATAGAGACACTAAATAACAATAAATGGTCAATTTATTAAAAAATGAAAACAATCCTAAATGTGTATGTATTCAAGAAAAGAATCTTACAATATGTGAAGCAAAAACTTATGAATGGACAAATCAAATTTCCTTTTTCAGTAATCATTAAAACACGTAACAAAAAAATGAACAAGAATACAAAGAAAATTTTAAAATACCATTAACCAACTTGCCATAAAGGATATTTACAGGCAATTCCACTAAACAACAGAACATATGTTCTTTTCAAGAGCACTTGGAGGGGCTGGGGCTATAGCTCAGCGGTAGAGTGCTTGCCTCACACGTGTGAGGCACTGGGTTTGATCCTTAGTACGACATGTAAATAAGTAAAATAAAGGTCCATTGACAACTAAAAAAATGTTGTTGTTTTTTTTTTTTAAAAAAAGAGCACATGGAGCAGTCAACAAGGCAAACCATACCTCAGGTCATAAAACAAACCTTCCCAAATTTTACACTATTGAAATCATAGAAAGTATATTTTCTAGTCATAACAGAACTAAATTAGACATCAATAAAACAAAGACACTGAAGAATCTCCCAATACCCCAAACAATGGGCTTTTAAATAATCCATCCTACAGGAAATAAAAATTAAACATATCAAAATTTGTAAAATGCACCCATAGCAGTACTTAGAAAGAAATTTATACATAAAATGCTTACATTAAAAAGAATACATTCCCAGGTTGGGGTAGTGGCTCGCCTAGCATTCGTGAAGCACTGGGTTCAATCCTCAGCACCACATAAAGTAAAATAAAGACATTGTAACCACCTATAGCTAAAAAATAAATATTTAAAAAAGAATAAACTCCTGTATCCCCCTTCTAAAACAGATAAAAGGTCTTGAATCAATAACCTAAGTTCCTACTTTAGAAAAACAGAAAGAATAAATTAACTCAAAGCTAGCAGAAGGAAGAAAATAAGGAGCTAAAATCAACTAAATTAAAAACTAAAAAACAATAGAGAAGGATCAATAATACCAAAACTGGTTCTTTGAAAAGATAAACAGAGTTGATAAGTTTCCAGCCAAGCAAAGAAGGAAAAATTACATATTATCAATATCAGAAATCAAGAAGATATATTACTATAGACATTAAGGATAATAAGGGAATACTACAAACAAATCCATACACATAAATTGGACAATTTAGATTAAATGGACCAATCCCTGAAAGTCACAAATTACCAAAACTTACCTCAAAAGAAATAAATATCCTGAATTGTTATTAAAGAAATCTAATTTGTAGTTTAAAATCTTTGCTCAGGAAAATCCTAGACTCAGATGCTTTCACTGGAGAATTCTACCAAATATGAAATGCAAAATAAAAGGACACTTCCTTTCTGATGAAGGCCAACATTATTCTAATACCAAAACTAGACAAAGATAGTACAAGAAAAAACAAAACTATCTTCTTGTAGATGCAAAACTCCTCCACAAAAATAAGAGTAAATTAACTCCAATGATATCAAAGAATGACATATCACAACCATGTGTCTTTTATCCCAGCAATGCAAAGCTGGTTCAACATTTGAAAATCAATCCAATCCATTATATTAACAAACTAAAGAAGAAAAAAATCATATGATCATATCAATTTATATACACAAAAACACTTGACAAAATTCAACATCTATTCCTGACAAACTCGAAACAGAGGGGGAACTTAATCTGATGAAGAACATCTATAAAAACTAGCAGCTAACACCACACTCAAGGGCAAAAGACTGAATGTTTTTTTCCCTATGATCAGGAATAAGGCACAGATGTTCATTATCATCATCTACATTCAATATCTTACTAGAAGTATACAATAATGGAGAAAAAAAAGGCTTATAGATTAGAATGGAAGAAATCAAACTGTCACTTTTCAAAAACCATATAATTGTTCAGAGAAAAGCCCAAGAAATCTATAAGAAAGGTCCCTAGAACTAATAAGTGAGTTTAATAAGGTTGTAAAGGTATAAGTTCTCATACAAAAAATCCACTCTAATTCTATATACAAGAAATGAATCAAAAACTGAAACCTAAAGTAAAAACATTGGCATTAATACAAAAACAAACAAAACCCACCCTTTAGGCATATCAGTTCTGCGAAAAAAGAAAACAAATTAAGTATAAATCTAAAAATATGTGCAGAGGGGCTGGGGTTACAGCTCAACAGTAGAGTATTTCCCTCACAACTTATGAGGTACTGGGTTTGATTCTGGAAGGAAGGAAGGAAGGAAGGAAGGAAGGAAAGAAGGAAGGAAGGAGGGAGGGAGGGAGGGAGGGAGGGAAGATATTGTATCCATCTTTTTTTAAAAAATGTGCAGAATACTGATGAAAAAAACCAGCTATAGCCCATATAAAGAAATGTATCATGTTCTTTGATTAGAAGACTCAATAAAATTAATACATCAATTCTCAAATTGATCTACAAATTTAATACAGTTCCAACCAAAATTCCAGAAGGAGTTTTTTTGTATAGTAGCTGATTGTGCATTTTTTTAAAAAATATTTATTTTTTAGTTGTAGTTGGTTGGACACAATACCTTTATTTATTTTTTGTGGTGCTGAGGATCAAACCCAGGGCCTCGAATGTGCTAGGCGAGTACTCTACCGTTGAGCCACCACCCCAGCCCTGATTGTGCAAAATATACAGAAAGGACGAGAACAGCCAGCACAACTTTAAAAAAAAAAAAAAAAAAAAGCTGAAAAACTCATACGACACAACTTACTATAAAGCTATAGTAAAATCTTGCTAAAGAGCTATAGTAATCAAGATAGTATGATATTGGTGAAGGAACAGACACATAAATCAATGGAACAGAATAGAAAATCCAGATATAGACCTCTACAAAATACAGACAACTGACTTCCAAAAAACCCAAAATCAATGCAGTGGTGAAAGGATCACCTTTTCAACAATAATGGCACTGGAACAATCACATGTCCATGTGCAAAAACAAAAAAGAAACTAAATATCACCCCTTATAAAAAATTAACTTGAACAAAACATAGATCTAAACATAAAATGCAATGCCACAAAACTTTTAAAAGAACATCTTGAATTAAACAAATAGGTCTTATAAATGACAAAAAAAAAAACATGATCCACCAAAAAAAAAAATTGACAAATTGGCCCAATCAAACTTTAGCATTACAAAATAAACTGTTAAGAGAAGAAAAGCTACACAATAGGAGAAAATATGCTCAAGTAATTTATCCAATGAAATACTACCAAAAGTTGGTATTCAATTCCTACAGACAACAGTTCTTACTAGGTTGTGTGATTAAATCATGGAATTAAAAATTGGAATGGCCTGACAACTCAACATTTGAAAACAGAAGAGGTACCTATAAGGAGCTAATGGCTTAGGAATCCTGGCTAGAAAAGTGATATAGAATTCTGGGAATTCTTTCTTTCTTGAGATTTTGCAACAGTAGCACTAAGTAATGAATTCATCATTCATTAAAACAAAACCCCACCTTTCTCTGAGCACCTCCCTGGGTGAAGAGAGGGCGCCAGAGCAGAGGCCAAGCATGGCATATAAGTAATACTCCCATTCAATTGCTGTGCCTCACCAATGGAAACCAGCAAGGCAGCAGGCAAAGGAGTTGGGGGTGAAAGACTTATCACTTCCTACAAGTTACAAGATAAACCAAAGACTTACTAATGACCAGGACACATGTGGCTAGGAAAAAACACATCAGCCTCCAAGGGTCAAGTGAGATATAATCTAGTAAAAATTTAAGATGGAAAACACTCATATCTATTAATAGCAAGTCTCTGATATTCACTCAACACAAAAAGACAAAAATGTACTTACGTTCTTTGTCCTGTAATATGAATGCTTTTGAGAAATTTCTATTGCCATAAGTTTACCTTAAGATCTCAAAATTATTTATACAGCCAGAAGAATGAAAAGTTGTGCTCCATTCGTGTACAATATGTCAAAGTGCTTTCTGCTGGCATTATAACTAACTGGGTTTGATCCTCTGTACCACATAAATAAAGGTATTGTGTCCAACTACAACTAAAAAATAAAATATTAAAAAAAATCTTACCCCTTGGGTACTTATAGTCGAAGTTTCCTATAGGAATCAGGAGGGGAAAAAAGGCCTTGTAAGGCAAGTGAAATATGTACAAGATTATTTTATCCTGTTTCCCTACTATACTGTATCTTTCAATCTGTGCATCCAGTAAAAGCCATCTTGGGCTTTACGTAGCCCCTGACACCTTTTCTAGACACAAGGAAGAATTATAAAAACAAAGCTAAAAAGTAAAGACTATAGAGCTATTAAAATATTACTTGCACTAGAACATCTAGACTAATACAACAGATGATATCATTCAGTCAAATGGTCTTCATGAACTTTCCTCATCCCATGCTACCTTAAGAATGTCTTCCAAGAGCACTATTATTTAATGGCTATTAGCCTGAGATTCAAACTAGGAGGCAAGTACAAACAATGTGATGGCACAGAGAACCTCCTAATGAACTACTGTAAGGGTGCTCTGCATCCCTAAATAGAGCTCTAAATGTATTAACATCTCGTACGTGAACTCTGCTAGCTCTACTGGTTCCACAGCAAACCCTGGGGTATTCTGCCAACTGAGTACAAACTCTTTTAAATATGGTGGAATTTGCAAGAACTCAGTAACTCTAGTGGTAAAAAAATAATAATTTCAACAAATTGAGTTTTTAAAATTGCATTAAATTTGTGATTTTTTTTTCTCTAAGTGGGTTTTATTCTTTTGATTTTGTATACATTCTTATGTTCTAATCGCCCTTTACATATTCTTATTCAAAGATTTTTGCTGACTAGTAAAGGTAAGAACAGAACCAAGCTCCCCAGGCTTGACCTTTCTATAAATTACCATTGAAAGCTGAAGTTGTATGTTAAGGCCCACTGGCCACTGGCCTGTACTCCAGCTACAGCAAGGATGTTATATTAATGCAAGTCAAGTCTGAGGCTTTCCATCCACAGCCCAAGATTAAGTACCTGAAATAGAAATCAACAGGACTGGCTGAATAAGACCTCTTCCTCTGGCTCTCTGCTTTTTATCTGTTAGAATCCTTTCAGTTGCTACCTTTTAATTCTGCCCACAATTTCAAATACTGTAGCTCTCATGAAGCATGAGGAATATAAGCAAAGATCAAAAGGAGAAATCCACAAAGTTTCAAAAGGCTACAACAGTTATCAGAAAATAACATGCATAATTCTTGTTTCTTTCTCCTCCAAATTGAAGGTTAACTGAGAATCTCAAATAGAAGGACAATGAGTTAAGTGTCTTTAAATGGAGAGAAAGACTCCAAAGGTACAGATCCACAAAGAAAGATTAAATAATCTTTATCAGTGAGAAGATAGAATATAAAGAAATTCCGAAGACAGGTTTTCCTAAAAGAAACAACACTAGTAACCAATAGGGAAAAGTCCTCTGAAGAGAAATTATAAGAAAATTAGAAATAATGAGAGCTTGAACACTTTTTTTTTAACACTTTGAACTAGACTCCCAATACATATTACAGAACAAACGTCACAAGTTTTTCAAAATAGTTGGTTCTCTTTCTCTAAACTTTAAAACAGTGAAATAATCTTTACCCTCTCTCTCCTCCATGTGAAGTTATTCACTAAATTCTATTGAGTCTTCCTATAAACTCTTACATTAGAAAAGGTTACTTAAGCACATACATCCATGTGACACATATATTTAAATTGTGTCTACTATACTAGTCCAAATCTTCATCAATATGCAGCAAGGCCAAATCAAATAGCCAAATCAAATAACCAGATGTCCCATTCCTTGCTATATTCCATCCCATTAGGTACTACTGCCCATTCTTGCTAAACCATTACATCACAGTTTTGATCATGTCATTCTGTACCCCTTCAACAATCTTCTGTTGTTCTCTATTGTCATAAGTACAACTGCAGAAAGTCCTTAATATTTGGCTAACGCTCTGCTAGTTTTGCAGATTTATCTGCCACTGGGAAATTCTACCCTAGCCCAAGTGGTTTGCTCACTATTCCCCCCAAAACACTTTGTACATTCTTACCCCTCACTTTGGCTCACACTGTTATTTCTAACCATTCCATAAAGCCGAGTTCAACTCACACTTCTTCCATCAACCTCTCTGATCATACCAGCTTGATGCTCTCTTTTCTTAAAAAAATCAACTGTACCATTCAGTTGACAATTATTGCCTTTTCAATTATTTACCCATGAACATTACAAAAATCTTTCCTTACTTAACATTATGTTTCTTATATATTTAACCAAATAAGTTCCTACAATAAAAGGTGTAACTTTTATATCTCTCTCAGTCCTTATGATGCCACACCCATGGTACACTCACTAAATATTTGCTCCCTGGTGTGATCAGGACAAGTGATTTTCGGTTCACCACATAAAGCAATGGGCCAAGAGTTTTCAAGGCCATGACATCTTCTACACTATTATTGTTCATAAAAAATTTCTCTAATGGAACCTTAAAAAGCAATGTAGTTAGTAAAAAAGTGCTGCTTTGACCCAAACTAATTTTTTACATTAAATAGATCAAAAAACTGGAATATAAATTTCACTAGGAAGGGGCTGGGGATGTGGCTCAAGCGGTAGCGCGCTCGCCTGGCATGCGTGCGGCCCGGGTTCGATCCTCAGCACCACATACCAACAAAGATGTTGTGTCCGCCGAGAACTAAAAAAATAAATATTAAAAAAAAAAATTCTCTCTCTCTCTCTCTCTCTCTCCTCTCTCACTCTCTCTTTAAAAAAAAAAAAAAATTTCACTAGGAAAAATAAAACATAGAGGAGTTATGTATATCATAAGGAAATTTTTAAAGGGTATGAGAGATTTTTAATGGTGCTATATTAAATAGATCTTTATTCTGTAGGATATTCCTTGTTTTTACTCCCCTCAGCTTTGCAGAGGTGTAACTGACAAATATTTCACTTGTTTGTAACATTCAGTGAATAATATACTATATTCCCTACATACTTACTTTAGGATCCTGAAATCAGTTATTATATTTATAGACAGTTCATTTAAGATTTTAAAAAAATAATTGCCTCAGAATTGACTTTTACCAAGAATCTGAACAAAAAGACTGAGTGGACCCTGCTCTCCTGCAGTCTGGGCGAGCCAACTTTCCAAAGGTGGGTACCAACGAAGCTTTTCTACTCAGTGGAACTCTGTCTCTGGGCAAGCCCAAAAGGACCCTTCTGGGCATGTCCTTCTCTAGTTTAGCAGAATGACAATGCAGTGGCATCTTCTCCAGGGGTTTCCCTTTCCTCCTTACTAGTTAATTCTTGTCCAGCAAAGTAATTATTTTGTTGCACTTTTGTTTTCATTATTGATCCTTCTTTGACATTCTTCATCTTCCACCTGTGGCTTTCATGTTGAACATAAGGGACTGGAGTTCTCGAAAGACATTCTTATTCCTTCTCTTCCTCTAGACCATATAGTCAATATTTTCCTTGCTCAAACCTTCACTGTTGGTGTTGAAGCCGGCCTTGAATTTGTGATCTTCCTTCTCAGCCTCCTGAGAAGGAAGTTACAGTCATGCACCACTGTGCCTGGCTCTCTGTAGATTCTTTAGGGTATTCAACATAGAAGATTGTGTTGTTTGTGAATAAGTTAAGTTTTACTTCTTACCACAAGAGATTTTAAATCTTGGAGATACAGATAAAACCACACACGAAGGCCTGGTGACTTATCTAGCTGGCAGCGCTTGGGGCTTTTTCCACAAGTCTAGGGTGCCCAAAACTAGGACAGCATTTGATTCTTCCAATTAGATCTAAGATATCTATAATGAGAATTCAAATCCATAAACTATTTTAACAGTCTTCCTTTAAGAGATAATTGGAAACAACTGGAGGGTGGGAGCAGCAGCTGCAGAGGGAGATAAAGTGTATATGTGCATATGTAGGTAGGAAAATTTACACAAGAAATTTGGTAATGAGTTGCCTTTATGGAGTGCATACAAGATGACTGGGAGACAAAAAGAAAACTTACAACCTTCTGATTTTTGAACCCTCTGCCCCTATGAACTATTCACCAAATATTACATAAAAGATAAATTAGAATGAAAGAGATACCATCAACAGTGACTTTAAAAAAAAAAAAACTGGGGGGAGGAAACCAGGGAGTTTTGCTAAATTGCTTAGGGCCTAAGCTGCTATGGCTGGCCTCAAATTACAGAGTCTCCTGCCTTGGCCTCCTAAGTCACTGGGATTATAGAAATGTACCACTGCACTCAGCAGAGAAAAGACTTATATATTAAATAACTAAAAGTCCCTTTTTAAAAAGGGAGATAATAAAAGAAACATTTAAGAATGTTACTAATTTTTTTGGCATAAAACAAGAAAATATTCTCTAGTTTTCCTAATGCAAAGATCATATAAAGAAAGCAACTTGTAGCAAAGTTCTAACAGAGCTAAGAATAATATTTAAAAACAAAACAAACAAAAATCCCACCTTCCTAAGTTTCTGTGCCCTGTCCGAAAGATGAGGACTCAAGATGGACCACTCTATATTACTCTGCATTAAAAAATGACAAAATTATAGAATTTGGAGGGAAATGGATGGCATTAGAGCAGATTATGCTAAGTGAAGCTAGTCAATCTTTAAAAAACAAATACCAAATGACTCCTTTGATATAAGGGGTGTAAACAAGGACAGGGTAGGGACGAAGAGCTTGAGAAGAATATTTACAGTAAACAGGGATGAGAGGTGGGAGGGAAAGGGAGTGAGAAGGGAAATTGCATGGAAATGGAAGGCGACCCTCAGGGTTATACAAAATGTCATATAAGAGGTAAGGAGGGGTAAGTCAAGAGAATACAAATGGAAGACATGATTTACAGTAGAAGGGGTAGAGAGAGAATAGGGGAGGGGAGGGGAGGGGAGGGGAGGGGGGATAGTAGACAATAGGACAGACAGCAGAATACATCAGACACTAGAAAGGCAATATGTCAATCAATGGAAGGGTAACTGATGTGATACAGCAATTTGTATACGGGGTAAAAGCGGGAGTTCATAATCCACTTGAATCAAACCGTGTAATATGATGTATTAAGAACTATGTAATGTTATGAACGACCAATAAAAAAAAAAAAAAAAAAAAAAAAAAAAAAAAAAAAGATGGACCACTCTAGATGGGACTCTTTGGAGAGGAATGAACACCTTCTCTTAAAATATAAGTAATTCTCCATATTCACATCTAATTCCCTTGTCCATTTTCACCGCTGTAGTTTCCCTCACTCTCCCCTTCTGATGATTCCTCATACTCCCAACAGTTTCATCCTTATCACAATACAAATCTTTTAAAAATGTCTTGCTATCATCAAGGAATTGTCCCCTAGAAACCCAGCATAATATCTCTTTAGTCTACACCCAAATCTTAGGAAATCCAATTGATAACTCTATGTGAATGAGATTTCTGGGTCTTCTGAACTCTATTGGTCCCATTTGCAACTTGGTTAAGTCTTCTCTGCAATTTAAAAATAATGTATCAATTTGTTTTCATTTAAAAGCATTTTATTCAGTTTCTTGCTAAGACAAAAAGACATTAGTGAATGTGACACAAAAGCCTGCTGCATTATGCTTAAATGAAAAAAGAATTCCTCCTAAAATAAGGAGTTAACCATATAATAAATTAAGCACTATTTGTTTACAGGGTTGTTGTTCAGCAAAATGAAGGAAAAATGCTATTACACTTTGGCTTGCAATGGCTGTTAAGCTTTTGGAAGCTCAGCATTCACTTGTCTATACAATTAAAATAGGGAGGGAATAAGAACAGATCAAAAATCAATTACTTTTTCATTGATAAAGTAGTTGCAATCTCCTCCATTATCAATCATCTACAAATTAAAAGTAACATTTTAACTTTGACTTTTTCTCCCTTCCCTCCACTCTGGTAGAAATGTCAATAATCAGTTAAATATTCAAAACATAGGAAAATAAATGTATAATTCACAACTTATCTAATGTTCTTATTCTCTAGAAACTCAGAAGATTAAACAGCATAAAAACCACACTAATGAACTGAACATGAAAGGAGCCTGTTAATAGGACTTTTGAGGGATTTCAGTGTTTTCCATTTCCAGACTGGGACAAGCCCAATGAACACAAGAGGTCTCTCCAATAGTAACTATAAAAGTGTTCCCAACCTCTCCACCTGTTTAGTCATCCCAGCCCAATCAACTCCTGCCAGGAGCAACGGGGCTACAGTCCCAAATCAAGAGTACCTCTTAGAACCTGAAGTTTCCGGCTTTTATTTTACTGCTTTTCTCTGTCGAAATATGTCTAAAGGAAAATCTTGATTATTATCCTTTTACCTTTGCTCTTCTAGCCCAAAGCCTTCACAGAACTACTTCTGCTCCAACTGGCTTACTCCTCCTAGCACTAATTCCCAGCATGCTTTGTTCTCTGAGACCTACGATAATTTAAGTCTTGCATAAGCAAAGATACCTGGGTGAAAAGGGGCCACAATTCTCTACAGTCCTGGTAATAACTAAGGTTGGCAATTTCTGAGTAACAAGGTGAGTATATTTATGTCAAGAGATATAGAGAAAGATGAGCAGATACTAAGACATGATGTCTATCTAAAAAGTAGCAACCAGGCATAATTGTACACACTGTAATCCCAGCTAGTGGGGAGATTGAGGAGGAAGATCACAAATTTGAGGACATCCTTCACAATTCAGCAAGACCCTATGTCAATTTTTTTTTTTTTAATTAAGGTTTAGGGATGTAGTTAAGTGGTAGAGCACCAAAAGGGTTGAATCAATCAATCAATCAATCTCTCTCTCTCTCTCTCTCTCTCTCTCTCTCGTTCTCTCTCACTCTCTCTCTCTCTCTCTCTCTCTCACACACACACACACACACACACACAGTAGCTAAGATAGCTACAAAAGGAAAACAAGTGTATTACTTTGATGCCTCCTATTTTCACCCATATTCTACTAATTGATACATCTTCAGTTCATTTCCCTTCATCCTTCCTTTTCCAAAATGCTCTCTTCCAAAGGTACTTTTGCCCTCCCTCTGCCTATCTCAGAATCTTTCATTATGCCCACTCACTAAGATATGTTTAGCTACCTAGGATAATGATAATTTCTTAAAATAAAACCAAAATTATTCACATTACTTGGTTATATGAACATCAGAATATAACACCATTTAATGGGAAAAAAAATTTTTAAGCATGAAGTCAACTAACTTGAATACCAATCTCTACTCCACTAGTTAACTAGTCCTTAACCCTGGACCACTCAATCTTATGGACTGAGTTTCAATTTCCTTAACTATACAAAGGGTAACATAATATTCATCTTACTGAACTTCAACAATCAACTGATAGAAGCATTTTTAAGAGTTCTGATAACAGGATTAGAGATGTAGCTCAGTGGCAGAGCACTTGCCTAGCATGTATGAGGCTCAGGGGTTCAATCCCCAGGACCACCAAAAAAGAAAAAAAGTTTTGAAAACAGACAAATATAAAGTAATAATTGCCAAAGGTCATCTGTGAGACCTAGATGTATGAAATTTATTCAAACAAAGAAGTTCAATGACTATACCATGGAAAACCTAAAATGATTGGGATAAAAGCAACTCCAAACTCATATAATCACTTAAACATGATTTTAAAAACCCAGTTCAGAACAAAATAAAAGCAGGCCCTAATTTCTGGGTTCATTCCACCTTCAGATTCCAGACTATGGTTAAAAACAGTTTAGTTGCCTGCCAGCTGGTGAGTACCAAAGCATTCCTTTTTGGTTGAGTCCTATTCTAGTGTAGTTGGGGAATGAGTAAGAATATTACTTTGATAATGCAGTAAAGGCCAACGCAACAAATGTACAATAAAACTTTTCTCTTTGTAGACTAGTAATGTCCATTTAAGTTAAAGAACCTGCAGATTCAATCTGCTATGCCAGACTGAGGATAAAGTAACCAGCTGCTTTTCAATCTCCTAAAATTTACAACAATATACATACACTATATCAAACACAAATAAAAACACACACTAAGCTGCTCAATATCTAGAGAGTAAGGAACTAATATATACTGTGTCAGAAACCATACGGAAACAGAGTTCATTTAATCCCCACAAACACCCTGCAATGTGAATATTATTATTGCTATTTTTACTGATGGGAACACTACAGCCTAGACAGATTAAATAACTTGCCCAAGGTCACAAAGTAAATAAGCAGCAGAGTTGGTATATGAACCTAGTTTTGCCTGACACCAAAGCCCATACTATCCTGACTTTTATTCTCAATGGTGTAACTATGGCAACCTTCTTGGGCCTTCATTTCACCTTAATTCCTAACATAGTACTTAACTGTGTGTCTTGGATAAGTTTCTACAACTTCACAAATGGACAGAAAAAAATTTCCAGAAGACTTCTCCTTTGTCTTTTTTTCCCCCTCCCTTCATTTCCTTCCCATTTCTGTGCAAACTATTTCTTCTCTAGGTTAAATCACTGGGCTCAACCTAATAGGCTGCCATACATTTCAGCAATCAATAAACCTAAAGGGTGTAAGTTCTATTTCCTTCCTTAAACAACCAGTATTTGAGCACAGCATTTTCTTCTAATCTGGTTCCTAGTACAATTCCTTGAGCATAGTAGGTACGAGTAAGACTGTATGTTGAATCACTAACTTAAAAAAAAAAAGTTTTACTCCTCTAGCTACTAAATTTAAGAGATGTCAAAGGAATCCAATTCTATAAGTAAATTCTTTCACAATAAAGATGGATTTTTCAAAAAGTTAAAAAGGGCCAAGAAAAAGGTAAACTGAAATAAGACAATGTAGAGTTTAAGACCCTAATGACTGACTTGTAGATGATGAATTTAAAAGCTTGAAAGGCTTGATTTAAAAATATTGGCATTCAGAGTATTTTTCAAATACTTCCTGCAAAAAAATAAAAAAAGAAATAAAAGACTGTAAAAACAAACACAGACAACTCTTGCTCAGGATGTTAAGACTAATGACTCTTTTCCTGTTTTTACATATATTAACTTTTTCTGCAGTATTATTTTTTAAGTGTGGTAAGTGGTTTCTCTCGCTGGATAAAATGGTTATCTTTAACACTTTCCATACAGTGTGGATTTACTCTCCTTAGATATAATCCATAGAAATTAAGTATTCATTAATTCAAGCATGTGTCTTCTAGAACAACTTGTTACATAATACCAGCATATTAAAGATAATTATTTTTCTTTCCATTGATAGAATGTTTTTCTTGCTTTAAGTGGTCACGTCCCTTTGTATTCTTTTCATGTAGGTACAGGATTCTTGTATAAAGAATTTCATTAAGTCCCAATCTTTTTTTGGTAAGCACAAAAATGACATTTCCTCATAAACTAAACCTAATTTATATGTCTTTTGATTTGATTTATGTTAACTTTTCAGTGAGATTAAAGTACTTCAATCACACTGGAATCCATGTGGAATGGGCTATTTTTGTGGTAATAAGTTCCCTACCAATGAAAGTATTCGAAGAAGAAATCTCATGTAAGAGGAATTCCTGGGTTAGGTGGAAGGGTGAACAAGCTTAATTTTAATGGTCCTCTTCCCTTTCTATGAGTTTAAAATGAATTTTTTGATGAATAAACTTTGGTGATACAATGGATTACAGACCAGCTTATTGTGACCTGTCTCTTTTGCAGCTCATATTCAGATCAACCCAGGGAAGATGCCCTTCTGATCCTGATTAGCCTGGCAAGCTATCTAATTCTTTCTAGTGAAAACCAAATATCCATAATATTATCAGTGTCTTGCTATTTGAAATGACTGAAATGTACTGAATTAATGCAGTCAGCAGAGTGTCACTGTATGATTTACTTATGGATCTGTGGCAGCCTTTTAAACACTGTCTCCATGAGGGACAGCCAAAATGAGGAGTTATGTGGGAGTAATAAAATATGATAACTAGGCCTTCAACCTCAAATACAAACCCAGCTGCGCATACACATGGACATCCACAGGAAAGCCTGCTAAACGAAGGATATAAAGCAAAGAAAAATCCAAATCCTGTCCAGCATGTGTGCTCTTCACAGCAAAACTGGTTGGGGAACTGTCCTTTCAGCACCACACCACCAAACCCTAGTACAAGCCTAAATAAAGGCAATCCGAAGCTGGAGCTCAAGAAAAATTTGTTAAGGGTCCTACAAGGAAGCAACTGTAGGGTTATGCGTGTTTAAGCAAGCTATATTTTCCTTAATTATTCTTTATCAGTTTAAAACAAAATCTTCCAAATATTTTGATAAAAGCTGACAAAGCCCCAAATGAAAACCAAAAGCATATAAAGTCAGCCTCTCAAACTGAACCCAAGAAACCAATAAAACTAGCCTGTGCCATCAAGAACTGCTTTGCAATACCTGTGACCAACCCTACTAAGAAACACAACGCATTTACATATACCCTGAATCAGATGTTCAGAGAACATAGAACATGCTTGCAGCCTTCTCCAGGGACAGCCTCAATTTCTAGGACAGAGAATGCTTGCTGAACAAGGAACCATCACTACCACCCCCACCCCCCAACAAGCAATCAAATCCTTTCAGGGAGAACTGAAGGCCTTATAGGTCATGAGTTCCAAAGGAAAAAAAAAAAAAAAAAAAAAACAACGCTGCAGTATTTCAAGAACCAGGTTACAGACAATGTGCTACAATGTAGCTTTTGTCATTTTAAATCTGAATTCCCCAAGATTCCTACCATCCTGGTACTAGGCTGTAATGTTGTCCAGCCATTTGCATTACACATCAAAAAAAATTTTTAGGAAGGAAAAAAGCCCCCTCCCCCATATCTTCTAATGCACGTGGAGAAAAAGAAGTACAGAGAGACTGTGAGACAGTGAAAAACCTACCACACCCGATATCTCTCTTGGAAAGCTAAAACATCCCCCAGCCCTAACACACCACTAGCTCTCTAAAGGATCTCTCCAGGTTTAAACTTGAGAAAACAGTTATTTTTAAAAAGCACTCTCCCCTCTTTGCCCTCAAGGTCCTCACCCACACTTCCTGCTTCCATCCCTGCCTCTCTGGTGCCCACTGTGCATTTAAAGCGGCTTCTCTTGTGTAGCAGAGCTTGCTCCATGCTAATTATTACTCCCTCCCCCTGAATTCAGCCAGATGCAATGCAAAGTTTTTTCTACCCACCTCCCCCAAACAGATGACATTCATTTATCATGAACACTGATGTGAATCTTGGAATCTCCAGATATAAAATGTATTCCCCCATGCTTAAAAACTGCAGTGTAAGTGAGGAAAAGGGCATAGGGTGGAGTAGTTGGAAGCAATACATGGTTTAAAGAATCCTATTTATCAAGCTGAAAAATGATTCCCACTCTATGCCAACTCAAAGCTGGGTCCCCTGGAGGGGTGTAACAACCCTGGCCTACTCCCCCTCCCCCTGAAAAGTTAGCTGCCAAGTCTCCACCGGTGGTTGCTGCTGGCAATGGAGAGGCAATGGAGAGGATGGAGCTGAGCTCCCAGGAGAAATGCAGAGGCTCTGCGGTCCCCCAAGGTACCAACAGAGAAGTAGAGAGGAAGGGTCCAAGCTGTGCAATTGGGCAAACAGTCAGTCCTGGACCCTATGCTAACAAGAAGCCCAGAGTGCTGCTGGCGGTGGTAAGGGTGGGGGGGAAGGGGAGCGAGGAGGAGAGGAACAAGCTCTGCATCGGGTGGCGTATGGATGGGGGAAGGGGGATATTCGGAAAGTGATGTACTCCCTAATGCAGGAATCCTAGCCTGCCGAGGAAGGTCCCGGGCGCCCCCAACACAGCCACAGAACACCCTATTAGGAGGGGGACAGACACATCCGAGTAAAGGACAGGGGAAGTCCTAGCAACCCAAAGAACCCAGGAACACCTGGCTTCTGCAGTTGGTAGCAATCTGGAGCCTGATCAGGGACAAGGATGCAGTAAGACATGGGGGAGGGGGAAAGGCTGAGGGGCTGTTGTAGGAAGATCCCGACAGTGCTGCCCTTCCCAGAGCAAGCCCGCTAGCGACCCGACTCTACCCCGGCTGGGGGAGGGGGATGCACCACGGAAGGGGCACCGAGGGCAACCCATGTCCCCCAGTGTAGACTAGAGAGACGAGGAGAGGAAGGTATCCGGGCGTGGGGCCGTGGTCCTAGATTCTCCTAGGGGCCCCCAGAAACACGGTAGAAGGAAGCAAGACTTCCAAAACACCTGTCCAAAACAGGGAGGTCAGAAACTCGGCTCCACAGCCCCGCGAGCCCCGCCGCGCACTCTGCGGCAAAGCCCCTGACTGGAGAGGGGCGAGCCCGCTCAAGGGTCCCGAAGCGGGAAGGGGAGCCCGGGGCGAAGAGCAGCGCCAGGGCGGGGGCTCCAGGGCGACTTACGGCGGCAGCGACGGCGAGCGAGGCAGCGGCGGCCCTAGTGCGGGGCCCGGGAGGCGCGGCCGGACTGCAGAGGCGCCGAGGCTGCGGCGGGCGGGACTGCGGTGGGCGCCATCTTGGAGCGCTCCCCGCGCCCGCCCCCCGCGCCGCCAGAGTACTTGCATAATTGATGACTCGCGCCCGCCCGCCGCGCGCCTCCGCGCGCGCACCCGCCCATCCGCCCCTCGCCCGACCCCTCCGCGCACTCCCCACGCCCGACTGCCCCCGCCCGCACCCCGTGCCCCGCGCCCGCCCTCGCCCCGCGGCCCACCTACCCCTGCAGGGCGCGCCCGCTCGCCCACTGCGCCCGCCCGCCCGCTTGCTGGCTTGCAGGCCGGCGTCCCCGCGCCGCCGGGACCGGATCCGGGCGAAGGAGAACAGGGCGCCGGCAGGGGGCGCCGCGCCGGAGCGCCAGCGAGCGTCCCCGGGCCCGCCTCCACGACGCCCCCGCCGAGTCGCGGGAGGGGCCGCGCGGAAGGCCGCACCGGCCGCGGAACCGCTTCCCGCAGACACCGGAGTGGAAACCCGAAAGGTGTGGTGTTGACTCGCGCTCCGCGGCCCCTGTCAATGTCAAGTCGTACCTTTCTCTGGAATTTGTCTGGTAATAGTACAGCGCTCAGTTGTTGAAGTTTCTGATCTGTAAACCCAAGGACTCGATTTACTTCATCTTTGGCCAACTGGTGAGACTCGAGGTCTAGGTCTACCGACAGCACGTGGAGGCTTGTGTTTCCGCGGCCAGGGGCCTGGTATAAGTAGTGGGAAGACACAGGGCCCAAGTCTGAAACTGTGTCCAAGTCATCATTCTTGCTGAACCTCAGTGTGTCCCTCTGTGAAGTAGGCATGAGCATTTGAACTGCTTTCTCCCCATTTCTGAGGATCTACATAATGAATGCGAGAACTTTTAGCACTTTATTTTGTCTCTTTACTGCAAAATAGGTCTTTCTACCACAAATTCACAGTTGAGAGTGAAAAAGTATGCTCAGACTGCCACTTACTAACTGGGATGCCTCTAAACAACTTCTCTAAACCTCAGTGTTCTCCAACTGTGCAAGGGAACAATCAGTCTCAGGACTAATCTCAGATTTATTGTAAGGACAAAATGGGAAGAATGCATTTGGCACACTTCTTACAAACTGGCACACAGTATGCCTACCGCCTAGTGTGCCTCACTATATGCATTTTAAAGTAATTTTATTGCTTAATAAAGCAATAAACTGCATGTTTAGAGTATACATTTTGACGTATGTATACATGCATGAAATTATCACCACCAAGGTAATGAACACGTACATCACCTTCCAAATTTTCCTGTGCTTCTTTGTAATCCTTCCCTGCATCTCCCGCCCCCATACACCCTCTCTAAGCAACCACCGATCTTCTTTCTATTACTGTACATTAGTTTGCATTTTCTGGAATTTTAAAGAAATGGAATCATACAGTATGAACTCTTTTTTATATGGCATCTTCCACTCAGCATAATTATTTTGAGATTATTCTGTTGTTGCCTATCAAAAGCTCATTCCCTCTAATTGCTGAAGAGGAACCATTATGCAAATACACCACAATTATTTATCCAGTCACCTATTGGTGACATTTAGTTTCTTTTTGCTTATTACAAGAAAAAAAAAAAGGCTGCTAAGTGCATTTATGTGCAAGTCTTTAGATGGACAAATACTTTGATTTCTCTTGGATATAAACACCTAAGAATAGAATGATTGACCCTATTGTAAGTGTATATTTAACATATTTCAGAAGGTCCAAACTGCTTTGCAGAGTGTTTTATACTCCTGCCAGAAGCGTGAGAGTTTCAGTTGCTCCACTTTCTAACCAACATTTGGTATGATTTGTCTTTTTTATTTTGGTCATTAATAGGTGTATAGTGCTAACTGTGATTTTGACTTCTGTTTTGCTAATAACTAAAGATGTTGAATGTTCACAGCTTTTCTTTGCCTATTTTGGGCATTGTTTTCTTATTGAATTTTAAGGGTTATTTATATATTCTGGATACTAGTCTTCTATGAGATAAGAAACTGGCAAATAGTATTATACAATTTCCCAGTATGAGCTTATCTTTCTTCCTTCCTTCTTTCTTTCTTCTTTCCTTCCTTTCATTCTCCCGCCTCCCCCCAGTACTGGGGATTGAACCCAGGGGCACTCTACCCCTGAGCTATAGTCCTAGCCCTTTTATTTTTAATTTTGAGACAGATTCTTGTTAAGTTGCCCAGGCTGGCCTCAACCTTGTGATCCTCCTGCCTTGGCCTCCTGAGTTGCTGGGATTACAGGTGTATGCCACTGTGCCAGGCTTAGGTGTTTTTTTTTTTAATTTTTTTTTTTTTTTTTTTAGTTGTAGATGGATACAATACATTTATTTATTTATTTAGTGGTGAGGATCGAACCCAGTGCCTCACACATGGTGGGTAAGTGCTCTACCACTGAGCTACAACCCCAACCCAACTTAGCTGTTTTTTGTTTGTTTGTTTGTTTGTTTAATTTTTACAGTACTGGAGATGTTTGCCTAGCATGCATAAGACTTGGATTCAATCTCCAGCCCAACCCTTCCCAACCCACTCAAAAAAGCAGAAGTAGTTCTTCATTTCTGTAGTGTCAAATTTATTTATTTTTCTCCTTCCATGGATCATGTTTTAATCAGGTATGTAAGGTCTAGCTCTGGACACTTTATTCTGTTTCATTGATATATATGTCTCTCTTGACACTACGAATACTCTCTCTTGATTATTCTAGCCTTATAATAAATCTTGAAATCAGGTAGCTCACAAACTCTCACTTTGACCTTCCTTTTTTAAATATTGGTTTTGCAATTCTGGGTCCTTTGTATTTCCATATGAATTTTAGAATTAACTTATCAAATTCTACGTAAACAAAAAATTCACAGGGATTTTTATCAAGAGTACATTGAAGCTGAGTGCAATGGTGCATAAAATATAATCCCAGGGATTTGGAAAACTGAATGAGGAGAATTGCAAATTTGAGGCTGGCCTCAGCAACTTAAAGAGACCCTCAGGAACTTAACAAAATCTTGTCTAGAAATAAAAAGATAAAGGAGTTGGGATGTGGCTCAGTATAAAGCATCCCTGGGTTTAATTCCCAGTACTCCCCCCCAAAAAAATTGAATATATAGATCAATTTGGAGAAAACTTATATTAGAATTATATCTTCAATTTCATAAACATTTCATTAATTTCAGTCTTCATGAACATCTCTCAGTGTTTTGTAGTTTTCAGGAAAAAAGTCTTGCTGACCTCTTGAATTTAGTCATAAATATTTTATATTCATAAATTTATATATTTTATATTCATAAATATTTTATATTTATATTTAAAAGTATATTTTGATTTATGATTGATATTCTATATGAATACATTAATTTTTGTATGTTGAGCTTATATTTTATGTTATTAACTCTAGATTTTCTTTGTACAGTCTACCAATAAACATGTTATCTGTGAATAAAAAATTGTATTTCTTCCTTTCCAATGTGGATGTATTTGTTTTTCTTGCCTTATGATACTAGCTAGACCCACTAATACAATGTTGAATAGAGGTGATAAGAGCAGACATTTTTGTTTTGTACCACATCTTGGAAAAATTCAACCTTTCACCATTAAGTGTGATATTGACTATAGATTTTTCCTAGATACTCTTTGTTATAATGAGAAAGTCTTAAGGAAGACTTCTATTTCTACTCTGCTGAGGGTTTTTATCAAGAATGGATATTGAATTTTGTCAATGCATCTGCATTTTTTTTCTTTTTAGTCTGTTAATATAGTGGATTATACTGATTTTCAAATTTAAACTAAACTTACCTTCCTGGGATAATATACTGATCATGACATAGTATCCCTTTTACAAACTGTTGGTTTTGATTAGCTAACTTTTGTTAAGAATGTTTGCTTCTGTGTTCATGAAGTTAATCAGTTTGTAGTTTTGCAATCCCTTGTCTATTTCTGGTATCACAGTAATGCTGGCCCATAGAATAGATTCCCTCCTCTTCTATTTTCTGGGAAAGTTTATATAAAATTTATATTATTTTTCCCCTAAATATTTGATAGAATTGCCAAGTGAAATCATCTGGACCTGGAGTTTTCTTTGAGGGAAAGTTTGTAAGTGCAAGTTTAATTTACTTAAAAAATATATGGGAGCAGGGTTATGGCTCAGTGGTAGAGCATTTGCCTAGTTATGTGTGAGGCACTGAGTTCGATCCCTGGTACCACATACAAATTAACAAATAAAAATAAAGGTATTGTGTCCATCTACAACTAAAGAAATGTTTTTTAAAATATATAAGGATACTTGAGACTTTTATTTCTTATTGACTGAACTTTGGAAGCTATGTCTCCCAAGGAGTTTGTCTATTTTATGTAAGTTGTTAAATTTATGTACATAAAGTTGTTTGTATCATCCATATCATTTTTTTAGTACCTATAGATGGTATAATCTTTGCAGTACTCTCTCATTGCTGTTACTGATGATTGTTCATCCCTTTACCACCACCACCCTCCCAACCCCAGCTCCATCTGTCTTTTTCCTGGTAAACACTTTTCTGGTTTCATTGATTTTTTTTTTTTTTGTATACTGGTTTTATACTGGTTTTATGTTTTGTTTTATTAATTTTTATTTGCTTTCTTCTGCTCTTTTAGAGTTTCATTTGTCCCTCCAAACACAGACCAGTTTCTTAAAGTAAAAGTTGAGGTAATTGATCCCAGACCTTTTTTCTTTTCCAAAATAAGCATTTAATGCTATAAATTTCTAAGTCCTGCTTGAGCTACACCCAAAACTTTTGATATGTTGAATTTTCAGTTTAATTCAGTTTAAAAATGCTTTCTAATTTTCTATTTGATTTCACCTTTGTATCATGGGTTATTTAGAAGTAGATCATCTTGTATTCAAATATTCAGAGATTTTTTTCCAGACTACTTTCTGTTAATTAGTTTCTAATTTTATTGCATGTGATCGGTCAGTGATTTATATGACTTAAATGCCTTTAAATTTTTGACTTATTTCATGACTCAGAATATGATCTTAGTGTTCCATGTGCACTTGAGGAGAGTGTCCTCTGCTGTTATTGGACCGAGTGTCTATAAATAATAATCACGTTGGGGCTGCGGTTGGGGCTCAGTGGTAGAGTGCTTACTCAGCATGTGTGAAGCACTGAGTTCCATCCTCAGCACCACATAAAAATAAATAAATAGAGGTGTTGTGTTCATCTACAACTAAAAAATATTTTAAATAATGATAATCAGGTTGAAGTGATGGATACTGATGTTCAAATATTCCATATTCTTATGGATTTTCTTTCTATTTTTTATTATTTATTGAGAAAGATATTTCTGCAAGTAATTGTGGCATAGTATTTCTTTTTTTCATTGTTTTAATTTTAGCCTGTTTTTGGTCTTTATATTTAAACTGGACTGATTAACAATCAACAGAATAAAGAAGAGACAACCCAACGTAATGGGAGAAAATTTGCAAACTATATATATCTGATAAGTGGTTAATATTCAAAATATATAAGGAATTCAGACAACTCAATAGTAATGAAACAAATGATATGATTTAAAAATGGACAAAGACCTGAATAGACATCTTTAAAAAAAAAAGATATATAAATGGACAAGAAAGACATGGAAAAATGCTTAACATCACAAATCATCAGGAAAATGCAAATTAAAACCATAATGAACTATCACGTCATGCCTATTAGAATGGCCATTACAAAAAAAAAAAGATGAAAAATAAGTGTTGCCAAGGATGGGGAGAAAAGGAAGGAATCCTTGAGGCTGGGGTTGTGGCTCAGTGGTAGGGCGCTCGCCTAGCACACATGAGGCACTGGGTTCGATCCTCAGACCACATAGAAATGAAATAAAGATTGGGTGTCCACCTACAACTAAAAAATACATATTTTTTATAAAGGAAATCCTTGTATACTGTTGGTAGGAATATAAATTAGTATAGCCACTATGGAAAACAGTATAAAAGTTGCTCAAATTTTAAAAATATGGTCCAACAAAACCAGTACTAGATATATATCCAAGGGAAATTAAATCAATATGCCAAAGAGATAGCTGTGATCCTATGCTCATTGCATTATTATTCACAATCACCAAGATATGGAATCAACCAAAACATCTAGCACTAGATGACTGGATAAAGAAAATGTGATATATATACCCAATAGAAAATTATCCAGTCTTAACACAAAAGGAAATTCTGTTACTGTGACAACATGGATGAACCTTAGGACACTGTGTTGAGTGAAATAAACCAGGCATAGAAGAAAAATACCACATGGTCTCACTTATATGTAGATTCTGATAAAGTAGAAATCACAGAACCAGAGTAAAATGGTGATTCCAGAGGCTGGGGATGATGGGGAGATGTTGGTCAGAGGACACAAAATTTCAGTTAGATGGGAGGAATAAGTTCAAAAGATCTGTTGTACAGAATGGTGACTATAGTTAATAATGACACATTTTACACTCGAAAATTGTTAAGAGAGTTATGTTTTCACCACAACAAAAAGTGTGCATATGTTAATTGGCTATATTTAGCCATTCCACAATGTATATCACAATATCATGTTATTTGCCACAAACATATAGATTATAAAATTTATTTTTACTTATCAAGTATAAAAATTATCAATTATAAATTTTATTTTTATTTTATTTATTATTTGTCAATTATAAAATTTATCAATTATAAAATTTATTTTTATTAATTAAAAAAACAAAAGTGAGTTTCTTTTAGTTAATATACGATTAGGTCTTGTTTTATTTTCCAATTTGACAAATCTGGTTTTATTTATTTATTTTTGTTTGTTTGGTGATACTGGGGATTGAACCCAGGGCCTTGCACATGCTAGGCAAGCACTCTACCAGTGAGTTACATCCTCAGCACTTTTTATTTTATTTTTTCTTCTGAGACAAAGCCTTGCTAAGTTGCCCAGGCTGTCTTGGATTTGCAATCATTCTTTCTCTCCTAAGTGACTGGAGTATCAGGCATCCACTACTGCACATGGTTTTAAATTGGGGTGGATAGACAAGTTATAGTCCATGTGATTATTAATATGATTGGGTTTAAATCTAAACTTGTATTGTTTTTTATTTGTTCCCATGTGTTGTTTCCTCTTCTGTATACCTGCTTTATTTTAATTAATTGGAATATATTTTATGATTAAATTTTATTTGCATGGTTGGCTTATTAGCTAAACTCTTTGTTATTTTAGCAATACATAAATTTAAATATTTGCCTTACCTCTAACTAAACTAACCTGTAAGTTCCCTGACTCCTTGAAATAATTATTTTGTACATAGTAGGCTTTCAGTGCATATTCAGTGAATAGGCATTTGTTTATTCTCTTCATATCAGCAAACATTTTGTGATTACCTGCTAAGGGTTCTTCAATGAAGGAGATTGTAAACAGAAGTAAAGGAAGAGGAATCCAAAATGTGATTTAAATAGAATTACTAAAGGTTTTGTGTCATATAATTTATAAGAAAGCCAGTGTGTAAAGAAGTTAGAATGAGGAGTTTGAGATCACCAATTTATTTTATAAAAATTCAATACCAACAAAATAGAGGCCAAGGTGTAGCTCAATGTAGTGCTTGCATGAAGCTCTAGTTTCAATCCCTAGCACCTATAAAAAAGAAAGCCCACCATTTTTTTATATACAGAAAGTCTTTCTTTTTAATAGACTTGTCTTTGTAAATAGCTTTTATTTTGCATTTTATGAAACTCTATGGTTGTAACTATCAGAATGTACGTCTTTCTTCATAAAGAAAATCAGATCCTTTGGAGCTATCATTCAGCATTATTTGCCAAACAGTGAATGAGGAAAGAGTTCTGTGTCCTCTCTCTAATATTTTAACAAACATGGAAATTCTGCTCCATGAGATTATATGGGGTTCAAGTAATAGAATCTGTTACATTTAAGTTCCAGGTAGCTGAATTTACAAACTTTTCAAAATATGAGAACATTTGCTGACTACATGAGGATCTTTGAAAGCATCAAAAATATCAAGGATTTCCTTTAAAAAACTATTATATTGGAAGGGGCCGGATTCAATGCACTGAGAAATGAGTTTCTGTTTAGAAAGATAAAAGAGGGATTAGATTTACCCAGTGTTGCTCCAGAGTGCACAGCCAGGAGCAGGGATGGGAGTTCTGAGAGGACGGATGCCAGCTCAGTTTGAGGAAAGATGCTCTAACAATGCAGTCACAAAATGGGGCTGCTTCTAAGGGAAAGCACCTGAAGTGTTTGTCCAGGGAAAAACAGTAAAATCAGCTATTCTGAACATTTTTAGGATCAAGCACCCTTTGGGAAATCTGATCAAAATCATGGTTCTGTTTTCTTGCCAGAATAATGATCAGATCCATTCACATACACCTCCATGTAAACACTCACACACACACACACACACACACACACACACACACACCCCACAATTTTGCATTCAACTGTGAAACTAATTCTTGAAGCCCAGGTTAACAATGCCTGGCATATACAGATGTTTTAAGGATAAAGTAGGACCCTGTACTTTCCTCCTCTGAGAGCATATGACCCTCTAGGATTCATTCCCATCTTCAACTCTACTTTTAGAGGTCATCTAAGGTTTCCTAAAAATCCAGCAGAGGTACTTTCCTTCTTTGAATGTTCTGCCTCACTTCTTTCTGTCTTTTTACCCAGCAATAATTTACTTAATCTTCTCTCATTCCAGACATTATTGCTTCCTCTAAATTTACTGTTCCCTTCAATGGAGACAGATTTTAATCCCTTAGTTTTGGGTGATGCCAGCAGACTCCAGTCTGAAGAGTTTATCTCTGAGATTACCTCTAATCTCCTCCCACAACTGCAGGCCCTGCAGAAATACTGGTAATGTAGAAGATACTCAAGCCTTCGTTTCCACTGCAACCAGTGTGAAATCCCCTCTGACAATATGCTTCATGTTAGCCTGTGGGGTTTTCTTGTCACATCCTATTTTAGAACTGCTGTTGCTTTGCAAATAATTTACCAATCTGGGCAAACTACATCTATAAGAGCATACCTTATGCCTCTAGGTCAGCATCCACCTCATTAATGACACTGCTAGACATCCTATGTGGTAAGTATACTCTTCCATAGGTATAATTTAGAGATAGTGTTCATAACTTTGGAGCTATCATTTAGCATTATTTGCCAAACAGTGAGTGAGGAAAGAGTTCTGTGTCCTCTCTCTAATATTTTAACAAACATGGAAATCAGCTGTCGTGTGGCCTGCAGAGCCAGACATCATGGATTCAAATCCACCCTTCACCTTGTATTAGGCATTTAATCTTAGTCTGTCACATAACTACTGAGATAGGTTTTCCTTGTCTGTAATATAGAGATAATATTAGTTCCTATTTCATTGGATCGTTTGACAGTACAAAAACACTTAGTATGGTGCCTTACACCTACTATGCACCTTATAAACATTAGTTTATTATTCATATGTTCAAGGTAGAGACCTCATTTATATTGTAAATATTAGTTTATTATTCATATGTTCAAGATAGAGACCTCACTTATATTGGACCTTAAGTCCTGGGAGCTCCTGGTCTTTAATACCTTTGATTCTATATCCTCCCTTCCAACTGTTATGTCCTATTTCTCTTTGTGACTACTACAGTGGCTGGAGTATTGTTAATTCTTCCTTCCTTCCTCTTATAGCATCCTGGAGTAGGCAGAACATATTTCTCTGCCTTGGTGACTTTGGATTTAGCTCCGTGACTTGCTTAGTTCAATAGAAAGTTAACAGTCATGATACGAACAGAAGCTTTGCAGGCGCCTTTGCACTATTTGGCTTAATCTCTTGTACCAAGATCAACTGTGAGAACAGCATGCCCCCAGCTATTCCCTGGTCCAAAACTAATGTGCAGACACATGGAACAAACCTGGACCCACCCTGAAGCCTGGAGCCTGGATAGCCTCCACTAGCTGAATTGCAGCCAACCCACAGGCTCATGAGTGAGAAATGCTTGAGTAAGAAACACTCTGGGAGTGGTTTGATATGCAGTATTAATGCAGCGATAGCTGACTAATGCAACCATCTTTCTTGCTAGCTTCCCTACCTCTCATCTCTCCCTATTCCAGTCTATCTTTGTGCTGCCAGATTTGTGTTTCTGAAACATAAAACTAATCAAATCAGTCACCTCTTAGAAACCTTTGACAGCTCCTTATACTTCTCAGAATAAAATCTAAATTCCACAGCACTGCATTCAAAGATATTCACAGTTAGTTTCTAGATTGCCTTTCCATTCTTATGTCCTGTGTTTTTAATTCATTGGCTATACCAGCCCTGTGCAGTTCACAGATATGTCATGCAATATCACATCTGTGCATTTGCTCAAGCAGTTTTTTCTGTCTCCCCACCGTCAATTGTTCTTTGTTCTTCAAGGGCCAACCTGTATATATTGTGCTTTATGAAGCTAAACTTTCTCTAATTTCCTCCCAAGTAAAAATTATTTTTATATATATTTGTTAGAAGAATAATTGCAATGTGTTGCTCATATGTGTGCACATATGTGTGTGCATGTGTAGTTATCTAGCTGGCTAGATATGTATCTATCTCCTCCTAGCTATAATGTGCTTTTCCAGAGACTAAGATGATGCATTCCTGGTGCTCTATTGGTCTGGATAAAACTTAACCTGGCAGACAATATCTTGTGCACATTGCCCCCTAATAGTTTAGCTTTCTCTATTTTCATTCTTTCTTATACATAAATACTATCTCCTTGCATCATAATGCTTTTAGTCCAAATAAATGTCCAAGTCCTGCAGATCTGAACTATGCACCAAGGCACCCCAGGATACCTAACTCCCACGGCCTTTGGAAGATATTTTAACTTTTCAAGGGAAATACACTGATACTCAATATCTGTCAGACATTACACAAACTTTAACTTGAGGTAGTTCACAATTTCAACATTAGATAGCAAGAATTCCTTTAAATGACATTATCTCTTTGCAAAGTTGAATTTTTAAGGTTTCTAGAATAAAAAGCAATAGTATATGAAAATCATTGTGGAAAAGGAAATTAGCGTGGGGGTGTGCAATATGATCCTCATGTCAGAGAAGCTTTGTAGTGCCCAACAGATACACATATCCTATTAGTATATTATTGTTGTTATTTGAGAATAAATTTTAAATGTTGGTTTATTTAAATTTAAAGCAGTTACTTAACAGCTTATTAAGTTTTTTGTACCTAGTCAATCAATAATGGGATGGTAAGACATTACTTTTGCCTAGGGATGCCATGAAAAAGTCACAGAGAAACTGAGAGTTTGGGAATGTTTGCCCCACACCATTTCACCCATCTAGACCTTTACCCATGCAGTGCCATGCTTGAAATGCCTAGGGCTCATATGGCAAACTCACATCTGTCCTTCAAAAAGACCAGTTTGGATTCAGCCTCCCTGAAGAAGTCTTTGACTTTTGCGAATGGAAGTGGTGATGGTGCATGAGTTTGGCTCAGCACCTGCTTCACAGTGAAGTTCCTGTTCTGTTTGTCAGCATTCTGTGCATAGTAATGCTCATCAAATAATAAAAACTAAGCTCTTTTATGGATAATGTCTTTAAGAAGAAACCAGGGAGTCATATTTGACTGCTGTTTTTTCCTCAAACCTCACAACCTATCTGTCAGCAAATCCAGAATCAACTCTGGCATGCCCCCCCCCCCCACACACACACTGTCATCCAAGTCACTATTATCTTTCAACTGACTTGTTTGAAGAGTCTCTTGGTTGATATATTCCATATGCTGGCCCCTCTCCAGTCTTTTCTCAACTCAACATTCAGAGGGCTCCTTATTGGGATCCTTATTGGGGATGACAGGTGCATTAACTCTTGACTTCATTGCACTTCTCACACTGCGCATGCTCCTGGCCCGCTGCACCCATTCCTCACGCATCCGGGATAGTCCAGCCTCCTGGATTTTGCACTTGCAAAGCTTCTTCATAGAGATCTTTTCCTCCTGTGAGGCATGTGGTGCTTGCTCAGTTGTTATCTTCAGATATTATCACTAGAATCTCCTTCTCAACAGGGCTTTTCCCAGCCATCCTTTCCAAAATTTCAGCCCCACCTCCAGCACTACTTATTCCACTTCCCTTTCTTTTTCTCCTTAGCAAGTATCATTATCTAACATCTAGGTATTTTAGATCTTTAACTTCATTGTTGTCTGACTCGCCTATTAGAACATAAACTCCAGGAGGGCAGAGATTTGTGCTTGCTTTATCCACAGCTTCATCCTCCATACTTACAATGATGTCTATTAGGCACCCAAAATAAATGTGTTGAATGACGAAAAGAACACTGAAATGGGAAATAGCATCATTTCGGCACAGAGTTAGGCAAACAGGCCAATGGAACAGGATGGAAATATCAGAAGTAGACTCCCACGTATATAAATCCTTGATGTGTGATGTCACGTGACATTGCAGATCAGTAGGGAAATGACAGATTTTTCAGTAAACGTGCTGGGGAAAGTGGGTAACCACATGGAAAACAATGAGATGAGAACCCTAGTTCTAGGCAAAATAAAGATCTAAATGTGAAAATCAGAACTATACAATTTTATACTATAATACTGGAAAATAACTTCATAACCTCAGGAAAAAGGATTTCTTAAATAAAACACAAAAAGCACTATCTATAAAGGAAAAGGTAAATTCAAACCAGATAAAATTAAGAGTGTCTGTTTTCCAAAAGATACCATAAAGAGAGTAAAAAGACAAGGTATAAAGTAGGGAACACGCATAGTGGGGTAGGGAGAGGGAGCATGGGAGGAATAGATGAGTTTTAAATAGAGAAGAGGGGTGGGAGGGGAAGGGAGGAGGCAGGGGATTAGCAAGGATGGTGGAATGTGATGGACATCACTATCCAAAGTACAGGTATGAAGACACGAATTGATGTTAACATACTTTATATACAAACAGAGGTATGAAAAATTGTGGTATATGTGTGTAATAAGAATAGGAATGCATTCCACTGTCATTTTTTAAAAATCAATTAAAAATATTTCTTGGAGAGAAAAAAATAAAGTAGGGAGCATGTTTAAAAAGCATAGATCAGGCTCAGGTCTAGGATTAAGACTCCTGCAATCATAATTAAAACAAATATTAAAAACGGGCAAAGAAGTGCTAATAAATGGGATAGTATCACATTAAAAAGCTTCTGCACAGCAAAGGAAACAATTAGGAATGTAAAGAGATAACCTACAGAATGGGAGAAAATCTTTGCTAGCTACTCCTCTGACCAAGAATTAGCATCTAGAAGATTTAGATAACTAAAAAAAACTTTACACCAAAAAGTCAAATGACCCAATTAATAAATGGGCAAATGAATTAAACAGACACTTCTCAAAAGAAGAAATACAAATGGCCAAAAAATACATGAAAAAATGTTCAATATCAGTATCAATTAAGGAAATGCAAATCAAAACTACACTGAGATTTCATCTCACACTAGTCAGAATGACAGTCATCAAGAATACAAATATTAATAAATTCTGGAGAGGGTGTGGAGAAAAAAGAACATTTTACACTGTTGAGGGGATTGTCAATTAAACAAACACTATGGAAATCAGTATGGATGTTCCTCAAAAGACTAGGCATGGAACCACCATTTGACCCAGCCATACCACTCCTGGGTATTTATCCTAAGAATTAGTGATATATACATATTATTAGAATTATTAGTGATATATGCATGCCCATGTTTGTAGCAGCACAATTCACAATAGTGAATCTATGAAACCAGCTTAGGTGTCCATCAATGGATGAATGGATAAATAAAATGTGGTATATATACACAATGAAATTTTATTCAGCCATAAAGAAAAATTAAATTATGTTGTTTTCAGGAAAATGAAAGGAAGTAGAGACCCATTATGTTAAATTAAATAAGTCAAGCTCAGAAGATTAAGAGTTATATGTTTTTTCTCATATACAGAAGCTAGGAAGAAGGAAAAGAAAGGTGGGGCAGGTCTCATGAAAACCAAAGAGAGATCAGTAGAGGAAAGGGACCAAGGACTGGGAAACCAGGATGAAGGGGGAAGTGCTGGGAAGACATTGGCCAAATTATATTGTTATATTGTATGTATGTACTAATACGTAACAACAAAGCCCATCATTATGTACACCTATAATGCACCAATAAAAATGTGGGAAAAATGAGGAAAATACTTAAATAGGCACCACACAGAAAAGTAAATCCAATAGTTAATAAACTTATAAAGAGACATTCAACTTTATTTAATAATCATAAAAAAATGTCAAAGCAATAACATAGTGAAATGCCTACCTGGTTGACACAAAAACTTCAAGTCCAACAACACCAAATGTTGGTATAGATGAAGAACAAGGGGAACTTTCATCTACCACTGGTGGGCACACAGAGAGGCACAACCATTTGTAAAACACTATTGCATTATCTGGCAAAAGCAAAGATAGGAATATTCCACATCCTAATGCATGTGCCGCAACATGAGGATACATGAGAAAAAGGGGTCATAAAAAGCAATGATCACGGCGGGGGTGCTGGGGTTGTGGCTCAGTGATAGAGCACTTGCCTTGCATGTGTGAGTTACTGGGTTTGATCCTCAGCACCACATAGAAATAAAAGTATTGTGTCCATCTACAATATATATATATATATATATATTTTTTTTTAAGTGATGTTCACAATAACCAAATGCCCTTCAACAGCAGAATGCATAAGTGAAATGGAGTATAGTCACAGAAAGAATAAACACTATGAAAATATATCAAAGCTACACAAAGCAACGTGAATGAGTCTCATGAACATGTTGAACACAGAAACTTGACATAAAATAAAGTCGATTACACCCTTCACATAAAGTTCCAAAACAGATGCACTACATTATATAACTTATGGATCATACATTGGTAGTAAAAATTATAACTAAAAGCAAGAAAATCATTATCACAAAAGGTCAGGATATGGCTACCTCTGTGGGGGAAGGAAAGAAATTGTAACTGGGAAGGGACAACTTAAGGGCTTCTTGGGGGCTGGATAACGTTCTGTTTCTTGACTTGTGCAGTGATTACCAAGTCTATTTTGCACTTTTTCTTGAAAACTCTATTCTCTGTTTTGTGCACTCTTCTATATGTATTATGCATCTCATAATAAAATAAAACTTTACAAAGAAGAGAGAAGAGGAAAGCTGGCAGCTGTTAACACTAGAGACAGAAGTTAAAAGGTCTAAGAAAATACAGTTCTTGCAATAAAATAGAAATTTTGGATCACTTGCACAGTGAGATATCACATATGCTTGTGGCAGAGCTTTGTGTTTTGAATGATCATAATACCATAACATTAGGTGAAAATATAAAAAAGCAATTTGTAAAACTCTTCCAGTGGGTGCTCCAGCCAGTACAAAAAAAAATGGTTATCAAAGGAGATAAATTATTAAAGAGTCTGAAGGAATCAACATTTACCCTGAGAGAATTGTATACTGGAATGGTGCATCAACAAAGGCAACACCATCTGCAATAGCTGTGACCCACTGGCTAAACGCAATAGAATTCCATTTCCCATAAGAGGCCCACTGGGCAACAGCAGGGAGAGGGTGGAAGGAGCTTCACTCCCCAGTCATTCAGGAAAATTCTGGACATTGACATCCAGCCTGAAGAGGCAGGGGAAGAGGGAGCCCACGGACCCCCCGACCCCGGAGGTCTCTATTGTTGGGACTAGAAGTGGTTGCATCACTGCTGCCCACATTTCCTCTGCCAGAACTCAGTCATGTTGCCCGACATGTGAGGAAGGTTGGGAAACACGGTCCTTTGCTCAAAGCCATTTCTTGTACTCTACACTTGAGAAGGGAGCAAGAGGCTTCCTTGAACAACGGGCAGACCTCTCTGCCACGGTGGTTGTTATCATTTTGGGGGAGTTGTGAAGGTTTTAGAATATATATTTTTTCAAGAACAAAATCCATTGTACATCAATTGTGCACTTACTATTGTATACTGCCTAGAATATAAACTTCACGATGATAAGGACTGGGTCTTTTTAAACAAGTAAAACACACACAAGGGGGTTAGGGTTTTGCTCAGTGGTAGAGCATTCTCTTTGCACATGTGAGACACTGGGTTTGATCCTCAGCACCACATAAAAATAATAACAATAAATTAATTGAATTAATAATTAATAAAAATAAAGATATTGTGTCCACCTACAACTAAAAATATTTTTTATAAATGCCAAAATTCTAACCTTCCCTCATGTTTTACATAAAGGGTGGTATCATATACAAAGTCCTGTGTGACTTAGTTTTGTTCATTTAACAAAGTATCTCAGAAATCTTCCCAGATCCCTACATGGCCTCCTCATTCTGTGTTCCAGGTGCATAGATTCCACTGTCTAAGTGTTTTATCATGTCTTTATCCAAGGCCTAGTCCTCTATCCTCAATGCTTAGTATGTACCTGATACATAGGGAAGACATTTTATAAATGTCTTCAAAGAGATGGTGCTATGTTAAAGCATATAAACACAGGCATGTTGATTCATAAAGGCTTACAAGAGCTGATAGTTAAAATTTCAGGAATTTTGTGAGCATTTGTTAAACAGCTGTTATGAAAAATTAAATAATATAAACTTATAATTAAACACACTAGATCAAGATAGGGCTGGAGTACAGCTAAGTGGGAAAGTGCTTGCTTAGCATGCATAAGGCCTGGATTGCTCCCCAGCATGGCAAAAAATAACTAATTAAAACAAGATAATAATTACTCAAAAGTCATCCCTTTCTAATTATTATTAATGCATCTTACTATCATCTATGCTTTTAAAGTTACTTACCTCCCTTGTTTCTATGTGTACAATGAAAACACTGTACAATGCTGTGCTCCTGCTCGTCTCTTCCCAACCCCAATTTGAAACTGGCCAAGATGGGAAGATTTACAACAAAGCAATTAGAACTTGCTACAATCAGGGCTCGATTTATCATTTTGTTGATTATCTAGAGTTAAGAAAGTGGTAGGAAATGTTAATAATATATACTAAACTTAGAAATGTGTCATGTCTATAGCTGTTACATTTTCATAACACAAAAATACTGAGGAAATATTCCTCCCAGTATTAGAAAACCATTATCCACTACAGCAAAGCCACTTATGTCATTGACAGTGAATGAAGTTCCAACGTGTCTTTCCTAACTCACTTTGATCTTATTAATGAAAGTAAATAAATATATCAACCAACATTCACGTCAGAAATGTACTAATTTCTCAGTTGCAACCCTAAGTTGGTTATGGATACAGAGTCCAGGAAAAATCAACAAAAGCATTCTGTGAGAATCATCAGGCTATAGATATATAGATATCTATATATAGAATATTATATATTTAATACTGTTTATAAATGAGTGCCTGACATCTTTCGTATAAGTAAAATTTACAACAAATATATATTAAGCTAGTTCTTTGGGAAAAGTTCATAATAAACAAACAATCTGACTCCCTGGGGAAAAAAATGTAGCTCTGCATCTTTACTAAACATTTATCAGCACTGCCCTGTTCTAAGATATCGGTCATCTTGCCTCCAAGTGGAAAGTGAGGCTGGCCGTGCTTCTCTGTATCAGGTTAATGAACACCAACCTCAACAAGCATAGTATATTTATTTTAGGCATAGTATATGTTATTTTCATCTGACCTATTCCCTGATTTTTCTTCTAGGTCCTTGAAATACAGCACTGCTTATTTTCAGCCCAAATTATGCAAGTATGTAAGACTTCCTCTAACTCTGTAAATAGTAATTTTCTGACTTTGCTTTTCCCTTCAACATACTGATTCATCAATTCTAAGATGCATATTTTGTCACATTTTAACATCTCTGAAATCAAGGAGCCTCTTCCAGCCTCTGATGGCCAGGCAGCAGCTGTGTCACTGCCCTCAGGAGCATGAGCTTGGCCAGAGCTGTTTTACTGGCGTCACTGTTGAGGAGTTTGATTGACATTTAAAATATCTTTTTAAAAAGATTGCTCATTGTAATGAAAGGTTACTGTGGTCACAGAAAGGCAGGAAACGGAGCAGCAGGGGGAATCAAGAGTAATAAAGCAAACATTTCACTTTGGAGGAATTGCCAAAATCCTAAATGTTCTTCTAAAAAAAAAAAAAATCAACCAAGAGCTTTACAGGCCTAAGAAAGGAAGAGACCCACAATGAGATGAAGCTGTACTCCATTTTGTTCCTGAAGTATATTCAAAAGCAGGTCTATCACAAGCCAAGTAAACAAGGCAACTGAAGACAGGAAAAACTGCCAAATCCCTTGGAATAAATCATAGAAACCAAAGGAACAAGAAGCTGATATGACCAATTCATGCATCACTTGGGACCATTGTTAAGGTATTATTTCATATCCAGTTGGCAGCAGTTGTTTCTCTCTTAATCATTTATAAAATAAAGTGCATTTTATGGCCAGAAATATTTGAGATTTTCTTAAAGCTTACTAGTCTTATTTTCCTCTTCTAGCAAATACACTACATTGCTTTGCATGTGTATCAAATATCTCATATGTTTTGATGCTTCACTCAAGAAACCCAACAGATAATTTGAAACCAAATGATCCTCCACATTTGATCTGTCCTAACTTCATCATGCCTTTCTGCAATTTTACTTTCTTAAGAATACAACATAAGATCCAACTTTTAAAAATAATTTCAAGATTGATGTATGACATACGTACAAAAAATGCAAAACACTATAAATGTACACTCAGTGAATTATCACAAAGTGATTACCACTCACATTTAAAAAATAGAACATTAGTGGCACACACCACAGAAACCCTCTGCGGGATCCTCCCAGTCATTAATTTACTCTGCTCCCCAAAGGTGCCATCTTACTTTGGGCTTATTTCACTCAATAATATGTGGTGAATTTTTTCAGTTTTTGTGTGTAGCTTTAACTCACTGGTTTTCAGTTTTTGTATTATTTTATTGCACAAATATTGTTTTAGTCAGCTTTTCATTACCATAACAAAATACCTGAGCTGATAAACTTAACAAAGAGGAAAGGTTTATTTTGGCGGAGAGTTCTGGAATCTTTGGTCTTTGACTGCTTGGCTCCATTGTTTTGGGCCTATAGTAGCACAGTACCTCATGGAGGAGCGCATAGCAGAGGAAATCTTCATGGCTGAATGTGAAAGAAAGAAGAGGAGGAAGAGATGAGGGGTCCCCCAATTCCCTCATTTCCTTCCTCAATGACTGAAAGATCTCCCACTAGGTCCGGAATTTTAGAATTTCCACCACTTCCCAATAGTACCAACCTGGTGACCAAGACTTTGGGAACAATCTAGATTCAACTTACAGCAAATATAACCCAATTCCTTTGTGTATTCTACTGTTTATAAATAGTTGAATCATTTCCATTTTAGAGCTAATTTAATAGCTGCTATAACCATTCTAGAATCTTTTTGTGCATATATAAATGCATTTCTGATAGGTATATATCTGGAAGTGGCATTAGTGAACCAGAGGGTATGAGTGTGTTCAATTTTAATAGATATTGCCAAAGGCCTTTATTGTATGACAAAGGTACCATTGTACAGCAGTAGGAAAATAATTTTTGAAAATAACTGAAACTTTGTCCTTACCTCATATCATATATAAAAATCAATTCCAAGAGGATTTCAAATCTAAATGTGAAAAAAAATACTAAATCTTCTAAGAGATAACTTAGAAGAATATACAGGAAACATTTGAGAAAGCACCCCACTGGTTTATATTGTCATTGCTGTTTCAGTGCAGGGATGGAACCTGGGACATTGCTTTCTGCAATCCCTCCACCTCTGTCTCACACCCAGCCCCACATGGCTTTTTTAAGGCACAGGAATGATTCCTCAGGCCTTCCAACCATTATTGTAACAGAGTGAGCCTGATTCAAACACCCCAAGAGTGAAGAGGGAGAATCAGTTCATTTCTCAAATTCCACTAACTCTACCCTTAACAGATGGGGTTTTTAATAGTTTTTTTCTAGTTGTAAATGGACCTTTATTTTATTTATTTATATGTGGTGCTGAGAATCTAATCCACTGCCTCACACATGCTAGGCAAGCGCTCTACCTGAGCTACAATCCCAGCCCCAGACTGGTTATGTTTATTGTTCTCTCCTCTTCTTCCTCAATGAGAAAAACTAGTGAGAACATTACCTTGTCTTGCACTTTTTCTAACATAAACTTTCCTTTCTTACATTAAGTTGGATTCCCTTCCCTATCGCTTCACAGCCTCAGCAGGACATCACTTCTTGCACGGAGGACCCGGACAGCACACCCTTCCCCAAGTGCTGCTCCCCAGAGAAGAGGTTTACTCCTTGTTCTTACAGTGGTTTGGGTAGCAGTCCAGGGCTGGTATTGGTGGAGTGTAAGGCGACGTCGGGAACCCAGCAGTTTCCTTCTATCTGTTGCTCTGTCATCTTCAGGGTGCTGCCTCGTGCCATGTTTCAAGATGGTGCACAACATCTGCTTTGTAAGCAGTAGGTCGGGCGAAGGGGAGGGAAGGGCCTGCCCACTCTCTTTAAAGATACAACCTGGGAATTGAACAAATGGCTTCTTCTCATAGCAGAACTGAGTCATATGGCCACACCAAAGTGGAAGGGAGAATAAAAAGAATCATCTTATTTCCAGAAGACCAATAACCTAAGCAACGAAGGAGGGAGAATAGGCTGGGTGTGTGGTACTCCCAGCTATTCATTTACAAACAGATAAGCCAATTGGATTTCTCTCCAATTTGGTCAGATTGGAATGGACTCTACAAAGGAAAGTTTTCATATAGCCAGGGAAAGAGTTTGCATCACACCTTTTTATATGAAAAGATGTTCAACTTCACTCATTATAAGAGAAATGCACATGAAACTACACTGAGATATCATTGCTCACCCATAAGGTTAGCAAAAATGTGAAAGTTTAACAACATATGTATTTGGCAAGGTCATGGGGATACAAGTATTCATATACATTTTTGGTAAAAATACACCACTATAAAAATATCACAACACTTTAAAGAGGCTGTTGGCAATATCTAACAGAACTATGTATACATTTTCCGTTAGATCCAACAATCCCCCTAGCCAATCCCAAAAAACCAAATGCCGAATGTTTTCTCTGATATAAAGAGGCTGATTCATAGTGGGGTAGGGAGGGGGAGCATGGAAGGAATAGTCAAACTCTAGATAGGGCAGAGGGTGGGAGGGGAAAGGAGGGGGCATGAGGTTAGAAATGATGGTGGAATGTGATGGATATCACATTCCAAAGAACATGTATGAAGACACGATTTGGTGCAAATATACTTTGTATACAACCAGAGATATGAAAACTCTGTGCTCTATATGTGTAATATGAATTGTAATGCATTCCACTGTCATATATAAATTTAAAAAAAGAATTTAAATTCAGTAGAACCCTCTGGCCATACAAAACTACCCAGGCACTAGTTATTTATTGCAGTATTACATGTAGTTGCAAGACACTAGAAAAAACTTAAATGCCCAAAAGGAGGAGATTGACTGAGCAACATATGGTATAGTCATACATCAGAATGCTCTGCAGCTATAGAGAATGGAGATGATGTCTATGATCAGGACTGCAAAATTCAAAAGACTATAGATAATATGCCACCTTTTGTTTAAGAAGAGGAAATAAGACACATATATCTGCTTATTTTTACAAAAAGATACAGGCAGAGCACTCCAAAACCAGTGAAATAAGTCCCCTGAAGGGACGGGAAGTAGATAAGGTAGAGGCAATGGTAGGTTGGGAAATCAGCTCTCTAAAAAGCCCAAAAAACTCTGAAAAAGCCCTGTTTTATAATATTTTTGCATTTCCTAGTTGTAAATGCTTCCACTGTGGTCAATTTCTAGCTCCCCACAAAAAATGCACAGATTTGGCTTTTGCAAGCAAGTGCAAGCTGGCTCCAGCATAACACCAGGTAGCATAGGGAAGGAGTAGCACTTCTTTGAGCATATCTTTTTTTTTTAAATAGGTTTTCATTAACTTTATTAAAATGGAACATCTACAGCAAACTGAACCTATTCCAAGTACACAGTTTGATGAGTTTTGTTGAAAGCCTGCACCTTTGTAATCACTGCCCCACAATCAAAATATAAAACATTTCATTACCCTGAAAGGTCTCCTTATGATGTTTCTTTCCAGTCAAGCCCACGCCTACCAACAGCTCAGGCAACCACTTATCTGCTTTTATCACCACAGGGTAGATTTGTTATCTTTGGAGTTTTATGCAAACGGAATCATATAGTAGATATTCTTCAGTATCTGGCTTCTTCGATTCACATAATGCTTTTGAGATTCCTTGTTGTCTTGTGTATCAATTGCTCATTTCTGTTTATATCCTAGAGCAGCAGATCATTGTCCGGATATACCACAATTTATTGATCCAGTCATCTATGAGTGGACATTTAAGTTATTTCCAGGCTGTTACTATTATGAATAAAGTGACTATGAATGTTCAAGTCTTTGTACAAACATAAATTTTCGTTTCTTAGACTATTTATATAAGGAATTAAATTTTCTTTCTCTTTCATTTTTGATACTGGGGCTTGAACCAGGGGCACTTTACCACTGAGTTATATCCCCAGTCCTTTTTCATGTTTTTTTTTTTTTTTTTTTTTTAATTTTGAGACAGGGACTCACTAAGTTGCTGAGGCTGGCCTTGAACTTGTGATCATCCTGCCTCAGCTGCCCAAATTCCTGCGATTACAGGGAATTTACAGGCTTGGACCACCATGCTAGGCTGGGATTAAAATTTCTGAGTCATATGATAAGTATAAAATTTTTTTAATTTTTTAAGTGTAACTTTATTTTTTTAAATTGCTGTATGTACATACACATATAATTTATATTATATATATAATTTTTTTTATATATAATTTTTTTTTGTGGTGCTGGGGATTGAATCCAGGGCCTTGTTGCAAGGCAAGCATTCTACCAACTGAGCTATATCTGTAGTCTGTAAATTGCATTTTTTTTTTTTTTGGTACCAGGGATTGAACTCAGAAGCACTCAACCACTGAGCCACATCCCCAGCCCTGTTTTGTATTTTATTTAGAGAAAGGGTCTCACTGAGTTGTTTAGCACCTCACTAAATTGCTGAGGCTGGCTTTGAATTTGTAATCCTCCTGCCTCAGACTCTCAAGCCGCTGGGCCCACCATGCCTGGCCCTAAATTGCTATTTTTTTAACAAAGTGGTTCCACAGCAGTGTAGACATTTTTGTCATCCATATTGTGTAGTCAACCTTTCAGCACTGTGACAAAATACCTGAGAAAAACAACTCAAAGGAAAAAAGATGAAACTTGTCTCGTGATTTCAGGGCTTACAGTCCATGGTTAGCTGATTCCATTGCCCACAGCTTTTTTTAAACCGTATGGCAAGGGAGAAACCTCATGGCAGAAAGGATGTGGTGGAGGAAAGCTGCTCACCTCATGGCAGCTGGAAAGCAGGGAGAGGAAAAGAGGGGGATAAGAAAAGTCCTTCTGGGGCGTGCCCTCAGGGACCTACTTCCTCCAACTAGACCCTACCTCCAACAGTTTTCACCACCTCAGAATATGTTGTCAAATTAAGAATCTGCCAGGCACAGTCACACTTGCTTGTAATCCCAGCGGCTGGGGAGGCTGAGGCAGGAGGATCACAAGTTTAAGGCCAGCCTCAGCAACTTAGCAAGACCCTGTTTCTAAATTAAAAAAAAAGAAGAAGAAGAAGAAGAAGAAGAAGAAGAAGAAGAAGAAGAAGAAGAAGAAGAAGAAGAAGAAGAAGAAGGAGGGATGGGAAGGGTGCTAAGTGGTTCAGTGTCTCTGTGGTACTAAGAAAGAAAGAAAAAGAAAGAAAGAAAGAAAGAAAGAAAGAAAGAAAGAAAGAAAGAAAGAAAGAAAGAAAGAAAGAAAGAAAGAAAGAAAGAAAGAAAAGAATCCATTCATGGATTGATCCATAGATGAGGTCAGAACATTTGTGATACAATTTTTTTCCCCATGCCCCATCTCTGACCATTGCTGTATTGAGCACCAAGCCTTCAACACATGAGCCTTTGGTGGATGTTCCAGATCTAAACCTGTAACATAAGTCTTTGTCAATGTTTCTTAATTGTCATGCTAATGAGTGTATAGTGGTTGTGATTTTAATAAGAATTTCCTGATGATTCATGAAGTTAACATTTTTTATGTGCTTATTAGCCAAGAGTATATTTTTTGGTGAAACATGTTTTATTGAAAAATCACTTATTTCAGAGGATTGTTATGCCAGAGAGTAAGGAAGTAATTTAAAAATATGATGGGACTATGTAAAAGAAATGTGGGAATTAGTTTTATGGGATTTCCATTGGCAAAATTTGGGCCATGGAAATTTTGTTTGTTTGTTTAGAGATGGGGTCTCACTGTTTTGCTCAGGCTGGTCCTGAACTCCTGGATTCAAGTGATCCTCCCACTTCGTCCACCCAAGTAGCTGAGACTACAGGTGCAAGCCACCACATCAAGTTCCTTGGAAAATTTATATATCAAAATAATTAAGGAGAATTATATATAACCTATTTGAATTAAACAAAAACCCATAGTAATAAAACAGATAAACAGATAAATACTGGTTAATAAATATGAAAGTAATATATTACTAAGTTTTCCTAATTGGTCACAGTAGAGTGAAAATGTACACTGAAGTATTTAAGAGTAAGAGGATATGATATGTGCAGCTTACTCTCAAATTGTTTAGAAAATTTGTGTCTCCAAGTAGTATTTGAATGCAAATATGCATATAATCTATACATGCTTACAGATCGAGGGAACGATAAATGCTTAAAATTGGTAAATATGCAAAAAGTGCGTACTGAGTTTTTTGTACCATTTGTGCACCTTCTCTGTAAGTTTGAAATTGTTTCAAATAAAAAGTTTCTTAAAAATTCAAAAATTAAAACACTATGGCAACCAAATCCACTGTGGATCATATTTATAAAGGAACAGGAGTTAGGCCAGAGGCGACCTCTGTCAGAGGAGCGCAGGACACTAGCATGAACTCATCAAGGGGCACAGAGGACAGCAAGGCCTGAGCACCACCCAGGGTTTTTGGGGAGTACCAGGGATTGAACTCAGAGGCACTTAATCACTGAGCCAATCCTCAGCCCTATTTTGTATTTCATTTAGAGATACAGTCTCAGTGAGTTGCTTAGTGCCTCCCCATTGCTGAGGCTGGGTTTGAACTTGTGATTCTCCTGTCTCAGCCTCCCAAGCCGCTGGGATTACTGCCTAGTTCTTAAAGGCACCCTCCCAGGAGGCCTGGGCTTCTTCTGCTGTGCCTCTCTCCCCATGTTCCCACTGGGCCCAGTTTTTACTTCCCCGAGCACCTGGGCTGCAATAATGTTTTCCTATTCTTGTTGTTGTACTAGACACAAGGGTCTGAGTCAATTGCTTTAGTTACCTTTTTTATTGTAACGACCAATATTCCTGACAAGAACAATGTAGAGGAGGAAAAGTTTATTTTGGCTCATGGCTTCAGAGGTTCAGTCCATAGATAGCCGACTCCATAGCTCTGTGACTGAGGTGAGGCAGCACATCATGGCAGAAGGGTGTCCTGGGAAAAGCAGATCAGGACATGACAACCAGGAAGCAGAGAGAACTCTGCTCACCAGGGACTAAACACAAGCCCCCAAGTCATACCCCAGTGAGCTACTTCCTATAACCACACCTGCGTGCCTAGAGTTACCATCCAGTTAGTCCATATCAGTGGATTAAATCCACTGATTAGGTTACAACTCTCATAATCTAATTTCACCTCTAGACATTCTTGCATTATTTCACCAAAGAGTTTTTTTTTTTTTTGGTGGATACTTCTATCTAAGCCATGACACCAAACATCTATGGATAGAATTTAGTGAGCTTATGAATGTGAATGGAAAAAGATCTTTATTTTTTTCTGATTGCTAATTTAAATTAGCGTTTTCTTCAATTATGGATACAGGCAAACAACAACAACAACAACAACAAAAAAAAAAACTCCAGTAGAATTAGCAGTGCTTGTAACTTTGTTCTCAATAAAACCCACAAATATTGCTATATCACATCACAACTACTTCAGGTATCATGATAGTCACATTCAAGGCCACTTGCACCCAAGGTGTCTGCACTTAACAGCTCTGCAATGATCACCTGAGGGCAGACACTGTTTTCTCTCTGCATCTCCAGGGCGTGTTCCTTAACAGGTGCTCAGAGCCGACTGTTGGAATGAATTGATTTCTATAACTCTGTTAATGCCTCACTACCTTGGAATCCAAAGACCCAAAAAAGATATTTTTCAAAAAGCCTTGGAAATGGAAGTGATTCTGTTCCTTTCACAACTCCACAGAGAGGCTGCCACTTGGCCTCTTCCATCTGCCATTGTGCTTCCTTTGGCTTGCTACCTTCCTGCCTCCCAATACCAGGCAGTGAGGTACCAACCACTGAAGAGCACACTATTCTTTGGTGTCAGTTTCAGACATCCTGTTTTGCTAAGACAACTGTCATTTGAAACAGGGGTCTAGTTTCCTGGCTTGGATGACTTATTCCCAAGCTGGAGTGCATTCCCAGTAGTGGATTGGCTGCTGGTACCAAGAGGTAGCTGGAGTCTCCCCTTTCATGGCAGGGGAACCTCAGCTGGGGACAGTCTGCAGATAAATATTTCACTTTTGCAAGAGGGAAAAACCCTTCGGAGTGAATTTGTGAAGCAAAAGCACTTGATGAAATCACTTTAGCTCACAGGCTGCTCCTGCTCAGGGGACACATCTCTTTCCTGGTGCACCTTCCTAGACCTGTTTCCAGAAGGTGTGCACTCTCATTGGTGACGTCCACTCTCTGAGAGTGTTGTTTGTCAGTTTCTCCTGCCTGTTTGATGGTATTAAGAAGACGGTTAGAGCTAGAGAGCAGGTTGGGGGACTCCCTCTGTTCAGCAGCTGGAGAAGCACTACTCAACTAAGAGTTTAGCCTCTTGCTGCTGCAGCTAATAGGAAATGGCTGCTATGGATCTCACCATCTGCCAGCAGCAGGAAGGAAGGGACAGATCTCGGGTGCTCATTCACATCAGTAGACTTTCCCAACCCCCTTGGCCCTGGGGATTGAACTCAGGGGCACTTTACCACTAAGCTACTTCCCCAGCTCTTCAAAACAAAAACAAACAAAATTTTTTTAAATGGGGTTTCACTAAGTTGCTTAGGATCTTGCTTAGTTGCTGAGGCTGGCCATGAACTTGCTAGACTCCTTCCTCAGCCTCCTGAGTCGCTAGAAGTATAGGCATGCACCACTGCACCCAGCTTGCTTAGTCTTTTTAAGAACAAGAACTTGGAATTCGTTTGTATCATTTCTGCTTACAAACCATTGGCCTAAATTTCATTAGATACATACAGCAGCAGATAGGCTAAGAAATGACTTCCTGCGACTTCTTCTCCAGATAAAATTTTATAATTTTAGAGGAAGGGGAGAATAGATATTGAAAGGCAATAGATATTGTAGAGACCTTCTTGTTTCACCCCTTCCTGCTCGAATCTAATATAACACTACAAAAATGTACATTTTTGCTACGGAATAAAAGCAGTCACTGCAGGGCAAGATTTCAAACATAAAGATGAGGGCTAGGCATGTAGCTTAGTGGCAGAGCACTTGCCTAGTATGCCAGAGGGCCTGCGCTCTATGTCCAGCAATGCCAAAAATAAATAAATAAATAAATAAAATAAATACTTATGGTACCAAAGAGCAAGAAAGTGCTTAAAACAAAAACAAAAAAGTCACTAAGGAATGCACTGTGGATTGGTTGTCGTTTGTCCCCACAAAGTCTCATTTGTTGAAGCTCAGTCCTCAGGGAGGTGGTGAACCTCTAGGAGGAGGTGGGGCCTAGTGGGAGGTCCTTAGGTCAAGTGGGGAGCTGCCTTAGGATGGGTTAAGGCAGTCCTCATGTGACCCTGTGGGAGCTCTAACAGAAAGCAGGGTTAAAAGGCCTAAGCCTGGCCCCAACCTGACTTCCTGACAATGTGATCACTTGCTCCCACATATGCTCCTGCCACTACTATCTGCCATGAGGCCACACGGCCAAGGAGAGCCCTTTTCAGAGCCTGCAATATGCTGTTTGGACATTTACTCTCTGAATTTATATGCTAAATAAACCCCTTTTCTTTATAATCAGGTCTTTGATTATAGCAATGGGAAATGGATTAATGTAGAATGTCAAAGAAATATAGAAACTGACTAAAAGAGCTCATAATGGCCAAAGCTGGAATAATTTGAGCAACAAAATAGTGTGATATCAGACTACAACCCAGATAGTGAATATAAATAAATTTATATTGATATACATTAGTGATTCAATAGATAGGTGGGAAAAGGGGACAAATCTTCCTTACAGATGAATTCCAAATAGTAGACCATCCCTCTGTGGGAAGTGGAGCTTAATTCTTGTCACCCTTGTGTGTGGGCTAAACTCACGTCCAAATCTCTTGTGGAAATGGGAGAGATAGGGACTGTCCAGAGGCGTCCCTTGGCAAACACCATCTAAACCAAACAATCAAGATTAACATCAGCAGTGGTGAGTCATGTTGATGTCACATCTGCCTGTTCAGAAGTGATGCTGGGGGCTCTTGCTCCTGGGCTAATCCTCCCCCAAACCCATGAGCCCATTCTTAGTGTGAGAAAAAACATTACATACACCTAAACTGGGGAACTTTCTATAAAACACCACACCTGTACTTCTTAATGTCAGAGAAATGAGAAGTGATGGCATCTGTGTGCCAGAGCTCCCATGCTTCCTGATGTTCCTCGAGTAGCAGCCTAGGCTAGTTTCTAGACTAGCAGAGTCTTGCAGAACACATCTCCAGTCCTCTTTTGGTACTGGGGATTGAACCCAGGGGCACTTTACCACTGAGCCACATCCCCAGCCCTTTTAAAATTTTGAGACAGGGTCTCGCTGAGTTGTCCTGGGTGATCTCAAACTGGTGAGTTCTCCTGCGCCAGCCTCTCTGGTCGCTGGAGTTGTGGGTATGTGCCACTGCACTGGCTCCATTTCATTTTAAGGGCTGGTTCCAGCCCACTGATGAGCTTCTTTCTCCCTGGGACTCTGCTCCACCTGACCCACTCCCCAAGCCAGGGCCAGGCTTCTACACCTGCCCTTGCTGCCTCCTGGAGCGCTCTTTACCTAGACACTGGGATAGTTTAGTCCTTCACTTTTGGGGGGTCTCTGCCCTCACTAAGGCCTCCCTTGACTTTCCTGTCCAAAGTCACCCCCCTTGTAGCCCCAGCCCTCTCTGTCCCCTTACCCTGCTTTCTTTGTTGTAGCACCCACCGATCACAGCCTGATATTATGTCACATATATTTGACATGTTCACTTATTGTCTTTCTCCCTAGAAAGTCAGCTGTGTGAAAAGGACTTTATCTGTTTTGCTCACTGCTGTGACCTGCCACCTGGTACCCAGCAACGTATCACTTGGGTACATATATCACTTTTTTGTATTCTCGAAATTTCTAGATTCAAGTAAAGAAAACACGACTAAACTTAGACTTTCTTCCTTTCTCCTCTGAACTATGGGCCCAATTCAGCTTCGCTGGTCCCTGGTATCCATGCCGTGTTCTCCGCTTGGCAGCCCTGCTGTGCCCAGGTGCCCCACCTGTAAGCCCACACCACCACCACCAGGGTGCTCAACTTTTATTGAGGGACAGGCCTCTCTTCCCTTGCAAGTGGCTATTTCTCCAGACTTATGGCTACTTGTTTAATTTCCAGAAAGAATGAGAGGAATTAGAAGAGGAGGTGAGGTGGGGGAGGAGAAAGATGATACACTGTTCCTCCCCATCAAGATTTCTCTTGGAAGAAAAAAACGTATCACTCTTGGCCATCAGGCTTCTTCAGAACACATCTATTCCGTATCCCCTGACCTTGACTTGCTCTACTGGCATCTAAATTATTTCTGCATAAATGACTTAGAGTTCTCATAGGCTACATTCTGTAGCTCAGTGTTTTCTGACTGAATGCAAACAGCTGCTACCTTGAAGACTGTATTTTTCTCCCCCTTCTGACCATTTTCAGGTCAGAAGTAATAAATAAACTTACTAATAGTTTCCTTATAATTATGAACTTAAAAGAGGGGATTTGATTGTTACATAGAAAAGGCAAGGAATTTGGAGTGTGAGCCATGTACACAGAATGTTAATGTCTATGTTCAAGGGGAAGGTGGAATTCAGTTTTTGCTAATAAGTGCATAAAATACTCAGAAAATATATATAACAAATGAACAACATTAGTGCTTTGTTTTTGTGTTTGTGGTTTTGGTACCGGTAATTGAACCCAGGGGCACTCAACCACTGAGCCATATCCCCAACCCTTTTTGTATTTTAGGGTCTTGACGAGTTGCTTAGGGCCTCGCTAAGTCGCTGAGGCTGGCTTTGAACTCATGATCCTCCTGCCTCCGCCTCCCAAGCCCCTGTATTACAGGGGCACCACTATATCCAGCGAACAACATTGGTTATTAACTGGAGGGTCCCTTGGAAGTGGGAAAACTTCACGATTACCTGTTCCAAGTACTTAATCAATTAATTGCTTATGCAGCTGGACAAGAAGGTGAAGTCAGATTATGTTTGAAGCAGCTCACCTCGGTGCTTGTCTGACTTGGAAGGCGAAGGCTGTGGTATCATACAGGATGAAATTACAAAGTGGATAGAGGAAACTGGTCCTTGATTCTCAGGGCTATTTTATAAAATGTTGTAGGCCCCAGGGACACCCAATTTTATTATATTAACTATATTAAAATGTACTCATATCCTACATTAAATATATTTTGCCCTGTAAATTTGAAAGGAGTTTTATAATTTTTTTTTGGAAGTTATTTGGCTATGAGTAATATTTAATTTACAATTGGCTCCGATTTCCCAGGAGTCACAGTCTCTACCCGGGAATTCTTATGAAGTGAGAAAATCTAACCCACAAATTCTTTTCAAATGTAATGAATATTTATAAATGCCAAATTTAGCATTTAATGAAGTTGACATAGTGTTATGTTTTGCTGACATTTAATTAAGCACTTACTAATTTCACTTTACTGAAGGGTTTGTTTTTTTTTTTTTCATCTGGACCTAATAATTCCTTACCGAGTACTACAAGATAAACGATCCTGTTGGTGTGTGCCCCCCACCTGTCCTTCTGGATTCCCTACCCACGGGTAAGTATTTAGTACTTTATTGCCTCTCTCCAACCCACCAATCTTGTCAGTCACTCGTCTCAGAAGTTCCTTAGGCTCAACCGTCTCCCTCTTTATTTTTTACCCTCTTCCTTTTCTTATCTTTTTTTTTTTTCCACCTAAAAGCATTTCTCAAAATACCATGACTCTCTGAGCTCTGGGCTCTGCTAACGTGCTAATGCCTTAAACAGTTAATGACTCAGCAGCCAGGCAACTTGTTTACATCTTTTAATAGTTATTTTTTAATTGGGCCTTTTTGGAGATACAACATCTGAATTCAAGGACTCTGTTTAATAATGCGAACTTAAGGCTTAGTTGTAGGAGACATTTCTAGGCAGGTGCAAAATCCCTCAGGAGTCAATTTTTTTTTAAAAAAAATCCTTTTCTCCTGGAAGTTAGTTGGGAAGGCAACATATGTAATATTTAACCATGGCATAAGGTAGGCAGCACCATTACGGAAGTGTAAAGGAAGGGCTGCGAGCTCTCATAACAAAAAAAAAAAAAAAAAAAAAAACTTGTTTCCAGAGGCAGGGATCAGAGGAGGCTTCCTGGAGGGGGTGACTTTTAAGTGAACCCTAAAGGATGAGCACAATTGCAGTGGGGTTTTGAAGACCGCTCTGCTGGGGTTCCTTCCTTTCTGACCAGCTGCTGTTCACATGTTGTTCCAGCAGAGGGCAGGCAGAGCAAAGACCCAAAGGGAAGTCGGCCTCTTTGGCCAAGTTTCACAAGGATCTCTTGCACATCTTCAACTCTTTGAACAGATTTCTGGGCTTACTAAGAAGGATGAGAACGAACTCTATGATCTTTGAAGTTGATTACCCCAATGTTGGACTCCAGATTTATTCCTTTAGTTTTGCCTGAAATTGGCAGTCCATTTGCCTTTTCCATGTTTCCTGTGGTTCAGGGCAATCTGAAGCATGGTGCCACCTGTCTGGAAGCCACCTCTCCATGGGCATTAACATGCCCTTTCCAGAGAAGCCAGGCCAGGCAGGTTTGGGAGGTCCAGGCTGGGAAAGGGAGAGAAATGCCTTTCTGGGTTGCCATGGGAACAGGTTCAGCTAATTTCCCCCTACTTCTTAAATAACTGTGTGCCAGAGTCCAGGTTGTTTGGTGCTTGAATTATCTCTGTGTCTTAGGTCAGATGAGACATGTGCAAGAGGTTCACTAAGGAAATTATCCTCAGGAAAATCCTAAAATGGAGTGGGTAACACAGAACAGGGAGGGAGTCCCAGCCTCAGCTGGGGTCCTGTGGGGAGGTCTGCACCTTGCAGCCCCTCCTATCTATCCAGACTCCCCATCACTGAAGACTTCGTCCCTCAGGCAGAGCCACCTAGGGGATGGGACCTAGGAAGATTCAGTGCTTTTTTTTTTTTTCCATCAGAGGCCATTTCTGGCCTCTCAGCACTTCCCTGCTCCTAGGAACCTAGCTGTTTGTTTATTTATTTATATGCAGTGCTGAGGATCGAACCCAGGGCCTCCCACATGCCAGGCAAGTGCTCTACCACTGAACGACAACTCCAGCCCCAATAAAAAAATAGATTTTTATTGCAGGAGTCCTCACCTCCGTCTCCTAACCTCCTTCCCTGCCTCCTCAAAGTGTGTCCCTTCAGGGTTCTCTTCTCTCAGCTAATCATCAATTCAGAAATTGACTTTCCCCATGGATGTATTAATAGCAGAAACATGATCCCAAACGCCTTGCCATGTACTCAAATGTCCCCTGGATGATTGCTGAAGAGGAGGTTCTTTAAGAGTTAGGACTGTGTCCCTTGGTCCTCGGCTGCCTAACGGAGTATGTCTAACTGTAGTTCCAAGAGTCCAACATCAACTCACTGAAACTGCTTGATACAGTAGTTTTAAATTAATTAATTTATTTTAATCAAGTATATATGACAGCAGAATGCATTTTGATTCATTGTACACAATTGCAGCATGACTTTACATTTCTATGGTTACACACGAGACAGTGTCACATCCTATGTACAGTCATGCATGTACCTAGGGTAATGATGTCCATCTCATTCCACCATTTTTTCCTGCCCCCCGTACCCTCTCTATTGATACAGTATTAATGAACTCCTCCCCCACATCTGCAGGACATCTCTAGTCCCCCAACTCCTCCCCATCACCACCAAAAATAGGGTGCAAAAACTCTGCTTTATCACAAGCTCCCTAAGTTATTCCGTGTTCATTAAGAATGAGAACCACTGCCCAACACTCAAGACACAGGGTAGTCCTCCAAGAACTGATGCACAGACCCACATGCCAGCTCTCTCTCCTCCACCAAGTCATGTCTCACCCTTGCAACGCGCCCTACCCCAACCCCGTGCTCTTGATCCCTTGTACCTGTTCTGCTTCTTTTTAGCACAGCATTTATCACATTATTTATTATACTTATTGCTTCTAGCCTCTCCCCCAGCCCCTGCTAGAATGTGAGCTCCATGAGGGTCAGAGGTCTCTGTTCACCGACTTGTATGCTCCAGTGACTGGAATGCAATATTGTACATTGTAGGTGTTCAAGAAATATTTGTCTCATGAATGAATGCATCAGGTATGAAGAAGCACCTCTGTGGAGAAGCATCAATCCAGCTAAAAACAAAGATTATTAGAAATCAACTACCTACTTCTGATCTTCTTCTTCTTCTTCTTCTTTTTTTTTTTTTTTTTTTTGAGACAGTCTAAGTTAACTCACGATCCTCCTGCCTCAGCCTCCCGAGTCATTGGGATTATAGGTGTGTGCCACTGCATCCATCTACGATCATCTTTAATTACTGAGACTGCCTGTGGGCTCCATGATGCAGAAGCAGGACTCGAAGGCTCAATAAAGCCAATATTCTCCCAGCCATGGTTTATTCTAGCAAAAGAAAATCAGCAAAGGGAAAGTATATGGTGAAGCCCAGGAGAAACCAGGCTCCTCTTCTAGGGACACACTTAATTCCCCCAGAAATTATGTGTGACAATGTTGTGCAAAGTACGGCCAGTGTGAGGTGTGCCTTCAAGCCTTGTGGTCCGGTGTTTTTATTGGGGCCATACTGAAGAGTATGGCCTAAGTCCTCAGACATACAAAAATAGGCATTTACCATAATTCATATGGTTCATATGAGCTATCTGATCAGATTGGCTTAAGGTCTGTTAAGCCTTAAGCTTAACAGTTGGCTTAAGGTCTTCAGCTCAAAAAGAAGGAGGAGGAGGAGGAGGAGGAGGAGGAGGAGGAGGAGGAGGAGGAGGAGGAGGAGGAGGAGGAACAAGTATTCTTATTGAGCAGGCTATTCCACAGGCTCAAAAGTCAGCGAGGCAATTGCCAGGACTGGAGGCCTTTGTTTGGAATGTGCAAGGTTAGAGCAACCCGGGCCTGCTGGATTAACCCTTTCCTGCACTGACATCTACAGCTCTCAACTTGGACCCAGCTGAGCCTGTTCTGTATCAATATATGGTTCTGATCTGACTTCTCCCTAAATATCATTGTTCCTAATTAGGATATACTTACAGGCTAATTCTGCCTCAGAGGGCCATATGTTCATTTAACAAAAAGTTTAAAAACATGTACTGTGTGCTAGATGCAGTGCTTTACTGAAAAAAAAAAAAAGAAAACAAAATGAATGTGATAGACATACTTCCTGTCTTCAAGAGGTTGAGAGTCTAGTCTAGTTGTGGCCAGTTCTTAGACCTGGTCCTGTAAAGGATTCTTCTGAGATAACAATCCATATCAAGGGCAGGCAGGGGAAGAGTGAGGATGGTAAAGATGTGGATTAGAAAGCTCCTTCTCTATGATTAGCTCTGACTTTTGAACCTGTAACCAGAAGTCCCTAAAGTTCCTGTGGCTGGTCTGAGGCACTGGTCTGAGGAGCTTGCTTGGAGCAAGGCTATCCTCTGAGTCAGGGAGTCCCCAGGAGGTATCAACATGTGCTACATACTTATGTCAAACACTTATGTGGAACCTACTACGTCCTAAATCCTGTTCCCGACATCCTATGGGCATTAACTGCCGTGCCAAGCCCTTCCTGTAGCTCCTGACTCATTTCTGGAGTTCAATGAGCTGTATGATTTAGGGGTGGCAGATGTCACCATCCCAGAGCCCCTTCAAGCTCTGTGCTATCTTATTCTCACATGCCCATCAGCCTAGCCCTCCATCCCAGGCTCATGTTCTTGGCCTCTTCCTAACAGTCCCTTTCCTTATATCTTTAGGGACCCCCTTTCTTTTTTGAGCATACTCCCCTATATTCATGGACCTTCCTGCTAATGCTCCTGGCATTTTGCTTTCACTGAAGCTAGACTTTCCCCAGGACATGCTGATGCTAGGCTCAAGTAATCAATGAGCAAGTGACAGATGAGTCTCTGAGTGTCCTCTGAGAAGCAGGCTAGGGCAGAAACAAGGATAGAAGCAGGAGCTCAAGAGGACACACCCAAGGGCAGATCAAGAGGTCTCAGAGTCACATTTCAGTGGGTAAGAAGAGATTAGGAACTCTAAGACAAGGCAAAGGAGGATGGGTTAAGAGGGTGACAGATGGGAACTTGGGAAACCCAGGATCACACAGCCCTAGGGCACCTCTGTGTAAATCCCAAAAAGGTGTCCCTCCCTCCGACCAAACCCAGGTGTATCAGGCACACAGCATGGCAAGTAGAGTGTGTGTGGCCTGGGTTCCAGCTCCCATTCTCGCCTTTCAGGGCACAACTTGCACCAGGGTATACAGTGGCCCTGGGAAACCCCAAGGCAGAAGAGGCAGCCCTGCCTGCAGTCTCCAACCTACGTGCACTAGGCCTTGCTTTTGCTCCTCATCTGGGAGGTTGAAGCAGAAGGGAAGTCCTAAGCATGCTCAGTAATGGCAGGGAATCCCTCCCCCAATAATGAGAACCTCAGGGAAGGGGCATGCTGCTCTCAATAATAAACTGACAGTGTATTGTGGGAGGATCTTCCCCAGAATCTGGACATAAGTTTTCTAAATTTCAAAATATTTCTGTTTCTCTTAAAGTGCACTGTACTAACTGGGATGCACAAATAGCAAGTGAGCCCCCAAGAGTAGGGAACCCACTCTTTCTTTCCTTGATGTTAGGATGTCTAGGGGAGGCCCTAGCCCAGTCTGCCCTTGTCGTTCTCTCCAGCCTGGGGAAAAGCTGTGCCTCTCGGTAAAGGTTCTTTTCAAGTCCTGGTGGATGAGGAGGAGGAGGCTGGGCTGTCTGGTGGAGAGCTGCAAGTCCTGCTCATACACAGCTGGGAGATTGTCAATGGCACTTTTGGGGAAAGCGATTAGTTAGTTGTATTAAGAATTTATTATATCTTTTAAGCCAATAACTTCCATTAAGAATCTAACCAGGGCTGGGGTTGTGGCTCAATGGTAGAGCCCTTGCCTAGCACATGTGAGGCACTGGGTTTGATCCTTAGCACCTCATTAAAAAAATAAAATTAAATTAAATAAGGGTATTATGTCCATCTACAACTGAAAAATTTTAAAAATCTATTCTAAGGAAATAATGTGACATATAGAAAAACCTTTATATGCGAAGATATTTGTCACAATGTTGATAATAGCAGGCACAGATGTCAACAATAGGGAATTAGTTTAATAAGTCATATAGTTTATAGTTTAATAAGTCATAATATACCTTTTGATGTTATCCAGTCATTAATAATGATGTTTTTTGTAATGAGTTTTTTTTTTTTAAGGTATTGATGATCAAACATGCTAGGCAAGCCCTGACCACTGAACCATATCTCCAGCCCCAAAGTGTATTAGTCTCAAAGGCTGTGGTAATTTGTTACACAGCAACAGAAAACAAAAGCACTTATACTCCCACATAACTTTATAATTTTCTGTTCATTCTAAATATTTGATAGCTGCACTGTCAAGCTGTCTGCCATGGTGGACAGGGTCTATTTGGTGCCATCCGTTAGGCTAGCTATTAGCTACATGAGGCCACACAGAAACACTTGAAATGGGGCTGGTAAAACCCAGGAACTGAATTGTTTTAGACTTTAATTGAGGTGAAATTGTCACACACTGCTAGTGGATAGCATATTGGGCATCACAGTTCTAAAATTTATTTTTAGGGTAATTTAAAAAAATGACTTATTAAGCAAACTGCAGGTAGATGTCCACATTGAAAGGAAAAGGTGTGAGAATGTACAAACCTAGACGGGAGGCTTGAGGGACAGGAAGGACAGCATTAACCAGTCCTCTGGCCCTGAGTGTTCTTATCTCTATAAAGGAAACAACAGAACTGCCCTCAGTTTCAAGGATCAAGAAAGATGCTGTTTGCAGAAAGGCTGTTGTGAAGAAAGCCACTCAGCTCTACCACTGCCCTCCGGCTCAGGCCAGCTTGAATGCAAGGGGAGCTGCTTTCTAGGGAGAGTGGGTGCTTTCTGACCTGGATGGCCCACACAGAGGAGAGAGGAAGGGCAGACTCCTGGGTCCCATCCTGGAGTCCTGAAAAAGTCTGTGCCTTGAGCTTTGTTGTTCCAGCTCAAAGACACTCCTGCTTTTCATTCTAAAGGCACTGGTTCTCACCTTTCTTTCTGGGTATGCTCTTTTGGCTGAGTACAGGGGAATTCTGGAATCTCCCCAGAGGGAATCACACCACTCTGAGGCAGCTCATGGCCCTCAGAGCTGGAGTGGGGGTGGTGAGAATCTCTTCCTGTGAATGCACAGCAGACTGCTTGGCAGGAGGCAGGGAAGGAGCAGGACACAGAGTGGGGGGAAAGCACATTTAATATTATGAAATAATCATGTATTTGGATAATGAGAAAAAATTGCCTATTTTCCTAATATAAGATACAGAAATTGAAGCTAGACAAAATCTTGTTGGCTTGTGGGACAGGAGTTTAAAAAGCTCAAGAAAGCCTTCTCTAAGGATGATGGGAGGTAAACTAATGTAGAAAAAGAAAAGAACTTTGAAGACAGGTCTGCTACTTAAAAGCTATGTGATCTTGAGAAAATTACTTAGCATCTCTGAGCCTCACTTTCTTCATCTATAAAATATAATTATTCCTATTACACAGTACTGCTGAAAGTTATGCTTTATTTAAGATCATGTCTAACTCAAGCATCCATATACTTCATCTGATTCTAATTATCTGGAGAGGCAGGAGCAGTAGGCAGAAGGTACATGAGGCTCCAGGCTCTGCTGGGCATGCACTGTGAGGGGGTAGATGTGAGCAGAAACCAGGAGCTGGGGGTTGGTGAATGAGGCCCCAGAATGTTCTCTAATATATGAAACACCTTGGGATAGTTGCCCTGTGCAAGGGGAGATGTGTGAAGGGTTGACACCAGAGGAGTAACTGGTGGGAAGTGGGAGACCCAGAGGCAGATGGATAACGTCTTTCATTATCTCTCTGCAGCTGGTGAGGTAACCAGTGTCTATTAGTAGTGGGATATTTGTCATGGAGATGAGGGAAGGCTGATGAGGAGGACTAGAAAGGGCTGTCTCTACGTGTTCATTTCTACCCTTACTGGTTGGGACCTTGAAGAGTTCAGTTCCAGGGATTTATTTGGTCTGCAGGGTCACAGTATTGTCAGGGTGGGGGAGGCTCTCTTTTCAGTACCATAATGAGGCTCCTTCTGGTTAGACTTTTCCAATCACTCATCAAAGGCCATGCAAAGCTGAGTCTGCAACCCAGGGAGGATATGAGTGAAGCTGTGCTCTCCAGGCAAGAGACTGAAGGCCATGAACTCCTTACTTTGGACTTTTATTGATGTCAGTATGTCAGACCCAGGAGACAGCACAGGGACACAAGCATCAGACCACCTCTAACAGAGTTCCTGCAGGTCCAAGTCCATCAACCACTCACCTGATGGATTCCAAACCCCAGTTTGCCTGGACCAGTCCAGATATCTCTGCTCCCCTGAACTCACTCCTATCCATTTCTCTAGAACTGCCACACCTCTGTGGCTCCTGACTCACCATGTTTAAAGCCCTCATTTTGATTCAGGAAATGTCAGAATTGAAAAAGGGCTTAGAAGACATCTAAACACATCCCTTATCTATACTGATGGAGACACTGGAACCTAGAGAAGGAACTGAAGATAGTAATGAGTGAAATCAGGACCAGAACCAGGATGGTATCTGCTGACTTTTCCCTGTCTAGGGCCATGTGGCCACCATGAAATAAGAGGTCCCTTAGGACAAGGAAGGGGTCCCTTAGGAAGTTTTTCTTATCCGCCTATCAGTAAGATCAGCCTCCTCCTCAATTTATATTCTCTTATATTGCCCCTTCCAGATGGAAGCCCTGTGAGTCGCTGACCAGCGTTTCCTAGGCATGGGGACACTGTATGGCACCGAGTAAGCACTCTATCATGTGTTTATTGATTTACTAACCAAATCAATGTAGATAGGACCAAGTCAAATGACCCAGCTTTCAAAGTGATCTTTGGGGCCTAGAAAACTGGATAGTTGAAATACCGTATCAAAATATAATAATGTGAACTTGAGCATGCTTGTGCTTTGGACTCAAAAATTTAGATTTGAATCCTAGTTCTGCCATCTACTGGCTATTCGTCATCAGGCAAATTGCTTAACTTTTAACCTCAGCTTCCAGATCTGTAAGAATCACAATGCTGACCTTAAAGAGTCATTGTGAGGACTGGGGTTGTGGCTCAGTGGCAGAGCACTTGCCTAGCATGTGTGAGGCACTGGGTTTGATCCTCAGCACTACATGAAATATGTGTAAATAAAATAAAGGTATTGTGTCCATCTACAACTAAAAAAAAAAGTCATTGTGAGAGTTAAATGATGAATTTAAAGTACTTGGGACACGCCTTTGGCACAGCTAAGTTCTCAAAGGCTTTAGTGATGCTGCTAATTGCTGGTCCCTCCCCACAACTCCTTCTAGGAGCAGCCCTCACTCACAGCCTGCAGTCCACATGGCCCCCAACACTGGCAGTAGGGTCAGCCTATTCAGTCCTTTCCTTGGGACATGGCCTTCAAATTGCTACCTTGAAATGAACTCTGCTTTGGGCCCACTGGAGGAGCCAAGGCAATTTAACTATGGGAATCCATTGGCAGAAGGTGCCCCAATGCCATGGCAGGGTATTATTGCCCTGAGAGCCCTTGGGAGCCAATGCCATCAGCACATAGGGGTGTTGGCCCAGCGCAGAGGGAACTGGCATACTATGTTTGCCATGGGTAGTGGGGGTGGTGACAGCAGCAGGGGCTTGCTCAACAGTGGGCATGACAGAGAGCTGGCACTGGAGCCTTTGATGGAGGGCTGTTGTTGAGGTCATCGTGCTCATGAGCAAATATGATTCAGCCCCCCCCCTTTTAAAAGAGGGTCTGGAGGCCCTACTATATCAGTGGGGGGCAGGAATAAGAATATACATACACTCCTATGATCTTATAGCACCTTATTATTTTTAACCTAAACCCACAAAACCTGGGTCCCATGTAACCCAAAGACTCAGCACAGAGTAGTGGGCCTTCCAAGTGCTGAGCCCTCACCCACCTGCTCCGCCTCAGACACAGACAACCTCGTCCTACTCTTTCTTCCCCACACCCATTTGCTCCCTGCTCTCAGCTCAGACATCTGTTCCCCACCCACTCTTTCATCACCACCCTCCCATCTCTCAGCCTGCTCCTAGGTGATGCTGTCTGTCTGCAGCATCCTCCCTACCGCTGTCCCCTGTCACAGAGTCACAGACCCTCAAGATCTTCCTCTAACATTTGCAGGTCCCTGGCATCCCCAGTGTTGGACATGGCCAGTCCCAAGGCAGCTAATTCCATTATTGCACAAGTCAAATCTGCCTCCCAGGAGACAAGCTGGTCCTGGTATGTCTCCTGGGGGTTCTGTCAAATGAGTTCACTCATTATTTTCCATGACAGCTTTTGTCTCAGACATGTGACACTGGAGCACTGTTTCATGTCACCTGAGTTCCCCATGTCCAGGCACTCACTGGATCAGCTAGAAGATGGATTTTTCTAAAACATTCAAAGCATCCATCTCCCCCCAGATGGGACCTTGCAGCTTATAGGGTAGTCCTCACCCCTTAGACTGATATTTATGGTCTGTCTCCAATTTTATGTACACAAACCCTCAAATGCAAGTAAACCAGTGACTGCACTCTTACCAGAACATTCCATAGCACAAACCCTCAAATGCAATTAAACCAGTGTCTGCACTCTTACCAGAACATTCCATAGCACTCCTGCCTCTGGGTTCCAAGCCAGGCTTTACTGGCTCTGAAATGATCCTCTCCTCACCCTGTAGAATATAGTCCTCGCCACTGAGATTTGCACCTGCTATTTTATTTTGGATGTTAGTCAAGCTGTCCAGGACTTCTCAGGAGTCATCACTTCTGCCCTTGGTCATTTATTTAAGAAAATATTGTTTTCATGTATGGGTTCTTTCTGGAATGTATTTCTTAATTTGAATTTGTTGGATTATTCCAGAATAAGAATTTGAGTTATTAATTTTCTTGACTTCTTCTGCTATTTACCAGTGACTTAACTTGGTATGTTCTCCAATTTCACATTTCTCTAGTGTTTTTCAGTATAACCTTTGATTTTTCTATACATATCAGGTGTGAGCTTTAAACTCTGTCCTCATTATAGGCAGGAACTTGAAGGAGTCAGCTGAGAGCACATATCAGGAAAAATAAATAGGGCTTCACTCTTGGCTTTGCTGACACTCACCAGCTGTAAGAACTTCAGCAACTTATTCCATCTTTAGCTCCAGTTGTCCTCATCTGTTAGAAGGACAGTACCCACTGCCTGTGCCATGAGAAGCCATGAGGATTTGATCAGAGAACATCTCTGTGAAGTACACATGACACAACAGATACTGGCCACTACTCTCAGTGATTCTCCAGGTCAAGTGCTTCAACCCTGCACAGTGAGTTAGGAAATACCCAAGGCAGGCCTCTGACAACAGTGATAGTGATGACAAAAAAGTCCAGCATGGAATCACACAGCTCAAAATTACTAGAAAACTGTGAAACTACCACTTTGCCTGGGTAGACAAGCCTGGGCACTTCTTCCTTATCCACTGTGATTCTTGGGGAAATCAGGTGATGTGTAAGTCTGAGAGGATGAAGGGGCTTTGGGGTCTATGGTAAGAAGACAATGGTCATTAAACTTTAGAGGCTTGGACATCTACTCACCTCTTCTCTCCCTACTGTATACACCAAAGATCAAGGGCCAAAGTATTGATGATGTTAGGGCAAAGTAAGTGCTCCATAACCCCACATGAAAGGTGCAGGTAGAAGTGGAGATGGAGAACATGCTTGGGTTAGTAGGTCCAAGGTCTTTCTTCCTGTGAGTTAATACCTAAAAGTGACTCAAGGGTTATGGTGACCATGACTCCTTTCCCCTGGGCTCTGGAGTCTACTGCTCCACACAGCTATGAACCCAAAGACAGGTGGATAGGAGGAGAACATGCTGCAACTAGAGGACACATCAAGGGCACATGGCGAGCAGCAGCCTTAGCATGCTTGTGAGTTCATTGAGTCTCCTCTACTGACCCTTTGAAGTAGGTGGTATTATCTCTCCCATTTTGTAGATGAAGAAACTGAGGCATTACTAAAGCAATCTGCCCAAGGTCATCCAGCTGTGGTCAGAACTGGGACTTGAACTCAGGCAGACTTATTTCTGATTTGCCTGTTTTATACCCTGCTTCTTCTAAGGGACTCTATTTTGTGCCCTCAGCCTCCTGGAAGTGCTCATCTGAGCCTCTCTCCATTTATGAGCACTTACACCATAAGACAAGCAAGCTCACAGGGAGTGTTCTGGTGAGGGAGCAGGCAATAACCTGCATGATTTTCTTACAAGTGTGTGCCTGTGTGTCCCAGTATTAAACACAACCAAAAGGTGAAAGGGGCAAATTTGTGTCCAGGTTTGTAACTTGGAGAACAGACTTTGATCATCACTAAGATAACTAGACATATCTTTACTGTATCTCGCTGGCCCTTGTCTCCTTCTAAGCTGCCCCTGAGGGATGAGGAACATCCCTCAACTGCCATATTCTTTACCAGTGGTCCTTACTCTTTCCCAGTTAGCCCAAGAATGGCTCCAGGCCTAAAGGTCTCAGAGCTATAGGCTGAGCTATAAGCTAAGGGCCTTCAGTGTGGCCTGTTAAGAAATGATGAGCAGGGACCAAATATATTCTCGGTCTTGGGACTCATTGGGGAAATACAAAGAGAGTGAAGCTGTGAGCAGTGGGGGTTGAAACTGAAAGAATCTGGAGGTGGTTAAGGCTGTGGGAACGGAGGCCAAGGAAACTGACATTGCAGCAGAGCTACAATGTAGGAGAACATCATAGAGTTGGGGGTGAGAATGAGCTGGGTGGAGGTGATGCAGACACAGAAGAGCTGAGCCAAGGCAGCGTGAGGATCACAGCAGTTGGTGTTCCACCCAGTATGCACCTAGGAATCATCTGGAGAGTATTTAGCAAATACTGGTGCTCACAGCAGAGATTCTGTTTAACTGGGGTAGAGTAGGAACTGGGCATTAGATTACAAATCACTCAGGTGAATCTAACAGAAGGCAAAGCAAGGGGTGGAGAATGCTGACCTTCAGAGAAGCTCCTGTTGCCAAGGTTCATGGCTCTCCACAGCCTGCTAGAGCTCTGCAGGAGGCCCAGGGTTCAGGCTCTCTTCCTTTCACTGGCAGGCACTTTCAAATATTGAATCACTTATAACTCCTGCCTTGTTCCTTACTAACAGAATCCTGATTTTGTACAGGTACTGGGGCAGCAATATGGTTCTAGAAAGATGGGCTCCGTCCCAGAGGGTAAAGCCTAATCAAGCGAGCCAAATATAATTCCATCCCGATGTGATTACTGCTCAATTAACTAACCCAGGAGCCATGTGCTCTCAAAATTTTTAAAAAATATTTTTAGTTGTAGATGGACATAATAAATTTATTTTTTATTTTTTTGTATGTGGTGCTGAGGATCGAAGCCAGTGCCTCACATGTGCTAGGCAAGTGCTCTACCACTGAGCCACAACCCTAGCCCAACTTCGAAATTTTTTATTGCTCACTATGAGCCAGGTGCTGTCCTAAGCCTTTTTCATGTATCAACCTACAGAATCCTTAATAACCCTGATGTTGCTAGATGATAAGGGCCGTCTTTCTGCACCAGCACCCCCACCAGGCCACAGCCTGAGCCATCAGAACTGGGGGTTTCCTCTAATAGCAGCCTTCTCACATGCTACATGCTACGCAGTGAAATTAAAGCATGTCTCTTTGTGAGGCAAAGGGCATGATGTATATACTCCTGAGGCATTTTAAAAACAGTCAAAAGACAGCAAAAGCCCTCACAACCAGGGAGTTCTGTGTCTACAGACTAAAGGTCCAGCTTGTACTGCTCTCACTTCATAAAATGCTCACCCCACCCTCTTTGTCAGAGGCTTTCAGTGGCTGGGTGCAGTGGCGTAAACCTGTGGCTAAGGAGGCTGAGGCAGGAGGATCACCAGTTCAAAGCCAGCCTTAGCAAGGCCCTGAGCAACTCAGTGAGACCCTGTCTCTAAATAAAATATTAAAAAGGGCTGGGGATGTGGCTCAGTGGTTGAGAGCCCCTGGGCTCAATCCCTCATATGTATAAACAAATAAGGTGATACCTTTCTTGTCAATCAATAAAGCCTCCTGACTGACTCCCTGACCATCTATCTTGTTACTCCCTCACTGGTCTCTCTGCTCTTCCTCCATTGCTTCCCTCATCCCCTTTTCGCCAACCCTATAGCAATGGGATTTGAGAGAAAAGAAGAAACAACACTCACAAAAACAACCCAGGTGACAGCAGATTTTAAAATCTAATTTCAGGTCAGTGGAGAGTTTCTAAATATTAGCAATTGCTCACAATGGCCTGGTTTTATCTTCATAATTGGCTTTCTTTTTCTACTGTCCTGATTGCCTCTGCCTGAGCAGCTCCCTAGGAAAAGGCCCGGATGGCCTCCTTCATGGCTCTGCCCCAAGGACTGGTCAGAACCTGCACAGAGGAGGCATGTATATCCTCTCAAAGCATCTCAGCAATACCACCACACCTTTGTTTCACCCATCTTCATAATTCTTCACAAGTTCTGCAATTGCTCAACAGTGGCTCAGCCCCTTGATTCAGGCTCAAAGAACACTACAGGTACACAGTTTCTACAGATTTTATTTTCACCGTTGAGGTGAGTATACACAAGCCTGGGCAGGCAGAGGTCTAGGAGATGCAGTGTCACAATTACCTGCCCTAGGTCACAGACACAGATTGGAAAAGGAGTCTTGTTCCTACAACAAATTGCTATGGGATTATCACAATGACACATTTATTCCCAGTTCTATTTACACCATGGAGTGTGGAGAGGGTACATTTCTTACACTAAAAATATATACTTTGGAATCTCTAAAACAAAAATAGCTCTATCTCTACATGGGACCTACTAGAAAGAACAACATAGAAAACAAGAGAAATGTACCAGCACCTCAAGTTGTCCCCTTGCAAGGGAAGGTTGCTCTACTCTCCACCCGACCCTATTTAGCTTGGAAGGGCAGCCGTTTCTAACCAATCAGACAGACAGACACAGAGAAACAAGAGGGAGACTTATTATCCCAGAGGAATGAATATGGGAGAAGGGGAGGAGGAGGATTTTGGCTTCTTATACAAAAGGAGTAATTGCACATTCAGTTTGGTGCTTCTGTTTCCAGCGTTATTGCACATGTGAAAAACCTGCATGTTGAAGTCATCCGCAAACCTGCTAAGTGAAGCCCAAGCTTGCTGATTTCTGCTGGGCTCGGAAATGTGCCGTGAGTGGGTTCTCCCTCTTCTCAAGAAATATTAATGTCATCAGCTAGAAGAAAAAGTTCTGTATTCTCCATGCTGAAAGTGGGTTAAATTTAAGAAAAAATGTTATTCTTTATCTCTTCAGAAGGGTCAGAAACCATTCCATTCCCTTTGAGCACAGAATCTTCTAAAAGAATTATGCCTATGGATGAATCATTCAACTTCCTGAATTTTCCACTGGAAAGGTTCACGTAACACTCCTTTCCTCTTTTCACACTTCAAGCAGTGATATAGTTACTTCACACTTCTTTTGGTTATGAAAATTACCTTCCTTTCTGACAAAAAAAAATGTAACTGAGTCAACCGCCCATTCTCTATAATTAATGTTAGGAGACCAGGGACAGCAAGAGTCATAAAGAATAGATTTAGTAGAAAAATCGCTTCTACTTGGCTTTGGAATGTCTTTTTCTTTTTACACTAAAATATGGATGAGCCTGAGAGCTTGAGAGTCCTCAGTCCCTCACCAAAAAATAAGAACATAACCAAACAGTCCCCTTTCCAAGAAGCCCAGCACTGATTGACCTCCTTATTCCTCTATCTACCCCAAACTGGTAGTAGTTTTGGGACTTTTGATCAAGAACTTCTTCCCTCCCAAGAGAACTTGAAATACTGAGGAAAAGGTAGGAGGAAGAGTTAAGGGTGCTTGAAAGCTGAGACAGTAAAAGGGGGAAGAACTTGAATGACATCTTACTTGGCTAGCCAAGGCCTGCTCAAAGGAGGCCCAAAGGCTACCACCAGAAAAAAAGTCAAGAAGGCTGGGAACATTCAATGCAGGGTTCCTGGTTGGCCTGCTAGGATGTAGCTTAGGAACCTGAGAAATATGAGGAAAAATGTAGTGACAAACTTGCAAAAATGATTGTTTAAAAGTCTTTGGAGGAGGAGCTGTCTCTCTTGCAAAAGAACTTCACAGACTTTGATAAAGTGGCAGAGAGAGCATAGTGGGTAGTGTTTCTCAATCTGATTTTTTTAAAAAGGGGGTTCTGGCATCAAACCTGTTCCTATGCTTCAGGAAAACTTGAGATACAGAACATGGACAACAAAATCAACAGAGCAGATGCAGGGAAGATTATTGATTCCTCTACTAAGAGGGAAGTGTGGAGAGTTGAGTAGGCAGAAAATAAAGTAGAATTAGAAACTGTCCTTTGTGGATGACCAGAAACCACAGATTCCCCAACACTAGAGACCTCTTGAAGGTCACAGCTCTCATAACCTGAGCTAGCAACCAAGCTGGATTCTTAGCATTTGCCAGATTTTTATCAAACACTAATAACTAACTTAAAAGCCAGTCACAACCCAGACAAAGAGAAATAATGACTATTCACATTGTCTTTTGGAACAATATGGTTCACTTGTCCTCTACCCCAAGTTTTTAAGAGCAAGAGTTGAGGAGAGGAGCTGCATGTTGTAAAGACCATTATCTCTCAACAATCCTTCAGAAGTTGGAAATCATATCTAGCCACAAAGAGTCAGTCTGTGTTTTATGCAATCAAACATATTTGGCAATTTTACAGTACATTTCTGCTGGTCTTTGCCCTCTCTGTAGACCAACTCTTCCTTAAGAGTCATGACCAGAAAGAAAATTGCCCACTTAGAACCAAATTCCACTTACCATCATTTTCTTAAATCCCTGGCCTCCTTCCCTTCCTACGACACCACTAGCCTGTCAGGGTGTGCCAACAATTTCAACCGTTCTTGAATTTTCCTCTCATCATGAAAGCAAGTGTGGGCCTGAGAAACACCTAACAACCTGTCTTTCTTTCTACTTCGAAATCAGTTTCTCCTTTATTGAACTTCAAACACCTTTCTTCATAGATTAATCTGCCTGTATTTGTCCTTAAGCTATTTTATCAAAGGAGCTCAAATGAGAATTCCCTAGATGGGAGAATGACCGAATTTTTTCAATGTTCTAACAGCCAGGTGCACAAAATGCTTAAGAGTAGCGATGAAAACTTGCAGCTACAGTCCATCCCGTTTGTCACTATGTGAACATGCATACACACTGCTGCTGTTTCACCGCCTCTCCCAGTTTCTTGCCCCTAAATGCTGCCAGTATGACTATTGCTACCATGATCACCAACCACAAATTTAAGCCAAGTAAGATGTCATTCAAGTTCTTCCCCCTTTTACTGTCTCAGCTTTCAAGCACCCTTAAAGCAGCCAGGACTGGGGCTGAGTGGAGAGACCTGGGAGAGTGGAGAGAGTAAGAGTAGGGAATGGTTCCTACCATTGGGTACAACAGAAATGAGGCTGACTACTGTTTGAGAAGAAAAATCTAATGACCTAAAAGGGTGGGCACAGCCTTCCAAAGTGCCTAATGTTCCTAAGGTATAGTGATCTGGGAGACTCTGGCTGGGGAGAACTCAAAGGCTACATGTGATCCTGAAACTGCACTGCACAGGGTTAACAAAGGCAGGTCTCCTTATCCTCAGGCAACTTAGCATACACAAGGTATCGATGTGTTAGGAAACACATTTTTCTGATGACACGGTCACTGGTTTTGTTCCACAATGGATTCCTCCCAGTGCAATGGGTGCACTGAGGCTAGAGAAACAGAAGTTGCCAACCTCCTATGCAAAAGTGTGGCTGGATTACGTGGGGGGTGGGCAAGATGGAGCAAGAAAAGGTGCACATTCTCAAGGAACTAAAACAATGGAAAAGAGAAATGCAAGAAAGTAGCCAGAGAGTGATGTGGGAAAGCTGGCAAGAAATGGGAAAAGGGGGTACAATGATTAGATTTGTCCTAAAGTAATAAAATGTGAAGCTTTGGCTTACAAAGATTTTAATGCCCATATATTTTAAAGAAACATGCCTGATCCTGTCTGCACCACGTGAAAGAAAGCCAAGGCTGTCCTAGAACAGCCTTATGAATACAAATCAGACAAACTAGGAACTCTACAATTTAGTGGGATGCCATTTTAATATTTGAAAGCAGTGTAACATTCAGCCAATAGGCACTGGTGCAATCATAGTGTTTGTTCATAGCAGGTACCTGTTCCGAGTGGTTGGTGTCTGTCCTGTACCGGTTGTTAAATATCTTGAAAATTGTCTCTGCATTAAAATAACTGTGGTCTTAAGAGATAGGGAAATATGGGGAAAATGCAGGGTTCCTTTGACATCAATCAAAGGTCATTACAGTAAGACTAGAATACCTTAATATATTTTAAGAGTCTAAAGAATGCAACACTCAACAAAGTGATGCAGCCAACTCCTCACCTATAAAAGGACAGCACACTAGGGGATCACTGTACAAAGATTTTCCAGGATGGAAAACTGAGTCTTGGGTTTTCTGGGTGCTAATGGGCTGGCTGGTCACATTCTGTGCACAAAGGCAGGGAAGGTCTATATGCATGGGCACTTAGACCCTTGACATTCATTGCAACAAAGAAGAGAAAAAATGCAAAAGTAGTTTAAACTACATTCTAAAACTAACTTCACTTACAGTTCATTTCCCAGTGTAGCTTTTTATGTCTGAGAGTCATAACGTTTTGTCAACTGAAAGATATCCATGGATGAAATAACCACGTGGCTGAAGGTGAATTTGGTCCATTGAGCTGATGATGGTTCACTACTAAGGCAGCTAAGAAGACAGTACAAAAGCACTTGGATCTCTCCAGGATGGAATCAGAATGTATCCTCAAGAGATGTCAAATAGTATCACAAAATGGCCAATAAAAACATCATACCTCCTTTTCTACTCACAAACAACTGTTATCAAATCTTTCCTAGATATCTAGAAGGGAGACACTGACCAATCTTCAGAATTGGAAGTCCTTCCTGGCATCTACACTAATTTCTTTCGTAGCAATTCAACTCATTCTCTTACTCTATCCTCAATGAAAACCAAGAGAAGATTCTCATTCTTACTTGTCATTACTTATTTTCCACTAAACCTTTACCTAAATAAGCTAAGCAACTCTAATATCCCCCTTGGCTTTTGTATCTTCCAAGGGTCTCACTGAGTTGATCCCCCCCAGGACAGAAATGTCTTCCTGACTGAAGTGGTGAGTACTGCCAATATCTAGGGCGCTGACTGTCCTAGTAGCAGACCTCTTGACTGGATCTGACCAGCATCCCCCCCACCCAGGGTATGCAATCAAACTAAGGCCCAGGGCTTCCTAGGAGCCTGCAGATACCAACATGACTAAGGAAGTTTCCCCTTTCTCTCTGTTCTCCTGCTACTCCCCCACCTCATCCTTTAGGAAGAGGGACCTCAATGCACGACTCCTCAATGGCAGAATGGATCCACGTGGCTCAGCAGGCCAGCAGAGAGTTTCAGAGAAAATGTCTGAAAAATGAGAAGCTGGGTCTTTAATGGTGGCAGTTCTGAAGAGAAAGAAGAAAGAGGACTACCAACAGGAGGTGGCCTTCTGCTTCCACGTTCACATCTGGTGACTGGCTGCTGGTATGGGGATGGCTGGATGGCCTCCAATGCACACCAAGAATAACTGAATGCTTCAGCATGGCTTTGAGATGACCAAGGATAGGGCCAGACTTGGTCTTGCTTCTTCTCTGAGGGACTCACCATTTTCTCTGTAACCAGAACTTCCCTGAGGCACCTCATGGCCCAAATCTTCTATCCCAGCAAAGACTCTTAGTTGAAGAGACTGAATAAAAGTGTTACAATGAGACAAAAAGGGAACACATGATTCATTCCTGCTTTTAACACAATACTTTGAAGATGTCACCACAATTTGGATCTGGCTATATTTTAAGTTCATTTACAAGTAGACTAGTTCTCAACTAAAAATAACTGTGTGCGTTATACAGTTCGACAGCTGCCTGGATTTTCCTCTGAAGGAAATAAGATTCTATATTTCACTCACATTCAGCACAGATTTATTTTAACCCATTAGAAGATGAAAAAACCCACCACTACCACCCACTGGTGGCTGTGACTTTTCAAAGCACTTCAGTTTCTCCTCAGAGCAAACTTATCATTATGTCCATTTTCCTCCTAAGTAAACTGAGTACCAGAAAGAGGGGTGGGCCAAATTGTACAGCAGGGTTAAGAGCAGGACCAGGTTTCCTAGGCTTTTTTTTTTTAAACTAGAAAAGGTATCTTTAATAAGGACTTAGATTTTGCCCTTCAGTTATCTATATAAACTTAAATGGTGTTTGGACTAAATTATTTAAGCAATTTGGATGTGCAGCCTACCTCAATGTAGGCAAAGATGTCTTAAGTCCTTTCATTTTCTTCATTAACCTGATTAAAACTGAGCTATGGTATTAGCAAATGATATACAGAACATACTAAAGTATGCAAAATAAGAAAACAGTTATAATTTAACATTTCAAAATCTGTTCATGGCAATAATTCTCATTATGGAACAAGTTAAATAGGTTCAAGTCTGTTATAAATACTATTTGTTTGTATTAACAGTATTAATATAGATGTGTAGCAATTTTCCAGTTTGTGTGGTTAGGTAACAGGAGAGATATCCTTTAGAATTTGAAATGAGAACTAAGAAGAGGATTAAGTTACAAAACAGATAAAGCAAATTTACATCTTAAATAATTTAATCCTGACTGGACCTATATAAACGGACAGCTCAAAACAGCCTCCCTTCAAATATTTAGAAACCATTTTTACTTAATTTTTTCTTATGCTTAAATCTATTCTCGTAGAGTTAGCAGCAGTCCTAGACATGCTATTTATTAGACAAATTCAGTCTTACAACTATATATATTTTACCTTTAGCATTATTACCATTTCCAAAAGCCAAAAATAAATAAAAACCTTAATTATAGATCTCTTTACCTTTTTTCCTTTGTGGTTCCAGAATTCATACTGAGAGCTTTCCAGACCGTGGTTTTAGGCATTTCATCAGATATATTAATCTCAGAGGGGTCACATCTGAAATCAACGCTTGGTACAGTGAATGTCAAACATATGGATAAAAACATATCTTACTTTTTAATGATCGCCACTCCACTAGAAGTGAAAAGACTGGAAGACTGGCTAACAGTTCTCAGTAGCCCTGGGAATGCAGACGGAGTCTGGTCATTCCTCCTGCAGCCATTGAGGTCAGAACAGAAAAAGGTAGGCTGCCTATGAGATGATTCTGCAGGCTGAGCTTTTGTCCCAAGTGATGGCTAGTCCTCTGAAAGACCTCACTGGAAATGCTGACCATGTTATGATGCCAAGAGCACAGAATCAGGAACTACTATTTGCTTGCTGGGTTCCAGGCACTCTTCATTCATTTTCTTATTTACATGGCTAAATCTTGTCCACTGATAGTTAACAAAGAACTTTCTCACCATATTAACTATCATAGCAACAGAGATTAATAACATTCTCATTTGAAGGTGCAGAGACCAAAGATCATAGGGCTAAGTGCTTGTCCACTTATGACAATAAGTGGAATCAAGACTCTAAACCCAGTCTTTGGTCCTCTGGAGCCCAAGAGTACTCTAAAGTCTTCTATACACCAGGATGTCTCTTAAAATGCCAAGAGTGAAGAGAGCATCCCACTTGAGAAGAAACAGAGAATTCAAAGTCTACGGCTTCTTCTATAATAACTTATAGAAAGTTTATTAGGAACCAAAGACTTTCCTAATTTACCTCACAGTGTAAACCACAATGAACCCAATGATTCAGCAGTCAATTTCCCCAGATCCAGATGCCCCAGATGCCCTTTCTTTCTTTCTTTCTTTCTTTCTTTCTTCTCTGTCCCTCTCGACCTCTAAGCTCCTTCACGCTGTGTGTGCCTCTTTCAAAACAGAAACAAGATGACGGGAGCAAAACCACACATGGACCAATTTAGCTTCTTGTAATTTGTGGAGACCAATAGGTTTGGTAGAGAAAGGAATAAAATCAGTGGCATAACTAAGGCATTTTTTAAGCTTGTTCCCCCTGGGTCCCTGAACTATAGATGCCATGAGCCAGGTTGGAATGGACTATTCCAACCCAAAGGCAGGCCTAAGTGTAGGAAAGTCATGCACACCAGACTGAGAACTCTCTAGAAATAAAAAAAAAAAAAAAAAAAAAAAACATCCTATTCATCTTTGGAAGGTAACAAAGAAAAGCATAAGGAGTACTGATTTGAGGAATAGACAGACCAGGTTTGAATATTGATCTTTCTACTCAGTAGCACTGTAACTTTGGGCAAATTACCTAAACTCCTATAATCCTCAGTTTTCTCACAAGTACAGAAGTAGATAAATGAGACCTTCTCAGAGAATGGTTGTAAAGACTAACAGAGAACATATAAGGAAACCTTCCTGCACAGTTGTGTTATGGAGGAAGGCACTAGGGACACTGCCCGCCTCTTCACCTAGTACAGTGCTGGGCACAGAGTATGCATTCAGTCCACAAAGAAAAGGAAAAGGTATTTTCATAGGATGAACCTGGGAGACTGGATGTTTAGCTCTATATACCAGCAGCTACATTTTGATAACACCCTACTACAAAGTCAGAATGTTTACAGAATATCCCAAATAGTAAACTCCTTTGTGTTTGGGGAGCTTTACCTGAAACTGTTGTTCTTTGCAGGACTACTTAGTAACTTCCTGCTTTCAAGAGGGAACTTGTCTCCCCCAATTTCTAACATTTTCTCAGCCTCCTGGGGGAAAAAAAGAGATATTATTATATCTTCAACAAAGTAAGATCATGAATTTTTTCACCACTCATTCTTTTACTATCATAATTTTTATTTTTCTCTCACATTCATTATAAAAATATAATTAGGTCTTTTATAGGTTTGAGTCACTGCAAAAAGAGACAATCTGATATTACTACATATGGAATAGTATTGGGAAAAAACAAAATATCTGAATCTGAGTAAGCTTCTAGATTCAATGACCAATTTGACTGTAAACACCATGGATATAAGATGATGTTAAAAGACACCAAAGAAGACATTTGGCAAAATCTGCATCATGGGAAAGCTTATACTGACCCAGTTTGTCAATAAAAAGAAAAAATTGGAAAGGAAACCCCTAAAAAAATTTAAGAAATATAGCAATCTTCTTTAGATCCTGATTCAAATAAACATTGTTAAAAATAATAAGGTAATTGGGAAAATATGAATATTGACTTTTCTTTCTAATGTTTAAAATCTCCCATAATAAAGTGTTTTCTTTAATTTAGCCAGGTGCAGTGACACCTGCCTGTAATCCCAGCTATGGGGGGCTAAGGTAGGAGGTTCCCAAGTTTGAGGCTAGCCTTAGGCTAGACTCTAAATTTTCTTTCTTGTAGTCATAATTAAAATCTTTTGTCGACATTGCTTACATATCCTTAAGGATAAATTCTAAAATTAGGATTTACTGGGCTAAAAAGCATATACTTTTTCACTTTTTTTTGGATATAGGGTCTCAAATAGGCTGGTCTCAAATTCCTGGGCCCTGGGCTGAAGCAATCTTCCCAACTCAGGGAAGTGCTGGGACTACAGGTACATATCACTGTGCTTGGTTTGGGCTCATACATTTTTAAGACTCTACTTTAAGCTGCCCTCTAAAAGAGATATATCCAATTTATACTACTACTACTTTTATTGTAGGAGAAACCCATTTTAATAATAGTGTTACCAACACTTTTTTTTTCAAAATCTTTGTTAAGTAAAAAATGTATTTGAAATTTCCATTTCTTTGCTTATTTGTGAGAATGAACTCAGTCATGAAGTAATTAGTCATTTGTATTCTTCTTTTGTAAATTATCTATGTCCACCGCTCATTTTCATTCTATTATTTTTTTATTAGAGATAATTATTTGAATAGAAAGGATTTTGACAAATGTCTTAACATTATTTAAAAATTTTGTTTATAGAATTTTGGACCTGAAAGCTTCACATTTAAGGTAGTAAATTCTGTCAATATTCCATTTAAAGTTTTCTTCCATTGCTTTTGTTTTTAAAATTTCTAAAGCTTATTTAATTATACAAGGTCTTAAAAATTCAAGATATTAGAAAAAATGCATGTTGAAATTGTATTTAAAGAATACTATCTGGGGCCCTAACTGTATTTGGAATCGCTTCCAAGTGCATTCATCTCTTGGTCTGGTATTTTCATTTTGCTGTATGTACATCCTTTCTTTGCAAGTGTAAGCCAATTATTGAAGTTCCACTGTATAGAAGACAAGATGCTAAATGCTAAGGGAAATGAAGGACACAAAGTCCTATGCAAGTTATCCTTGCATTGTGCCAACCACAATACTGTCAGCAATGGGGTACATAACAAATACTCTCTGAAAATATGCTTGTTAATTAGGTCTTTGGGAAGAACATGAGCCATCAGATCTGATAATAACAGATTCTATGTTCATATTCTAGATGGTAGCCTGGTGGGTAGACTCTAGAAAACAAAGGGAAAAACTACTGATTATTAAATCCAAAAATGAAGGGCAGACAAGAACATGAATCCTGAATCCACTCTCAGCTGAGAACATTATGGGGTAATCTTCCCAGCTCCTAAATATAACCCCTGGGATTCTAGACATGGTGACTTTTCATGTGCCCTTTCCTATGTTCTGTAACTTGAGGCCCCAAAGCTGGTACAAGGACTGTGACCTCTTCCTCCTTGGCCTTCTTTTTGGCATCATCCAACTTCTTCTTTTTGCTTTCAGGCATGAGATCATCTAACCAGCTCAGCTCTCGCTTAGAGAAGCAGAGATCCATGACTTTCCTGACAAAGACCAAGGCCAAAACCTGAAGAAAAATAAAGGAAGTGAGTTAAAGGGGCCAATTTTCTTCCTGGAATGAAAAGTAAAGTCTCATTTTCATAGCCAATTAGAAGAACATTTCAAGAAAAATCCAATTTTTAATAATCACAATAGTTGCCATATTTTGAATGTGTTCTTTGTACCAGGTACTGGAATATTTTAACCATCACTACAACAACCCCACAAATTACAGAGAAACTAATTTAATTTCCTCACTGAAAAAACAAACCTATCATCTGCAGATGGCCCTGACAACTGCCTTCCCCTAGTTTGCAGTCATCAGGAAGGGCTACAGGGCAGCATGGGAGTGGAGAACCACTGTAGGGCTGGGTCAAAGTAGGCCAGCTGCACTCAGAATAAGCCTGCCTCATCAGGGATGATGGGACCTTGGAAGACCATCTTTATTCCCTCTGATCCTTTGAACATTTCTATCCAAAATCCTTGCTCTATGCCTGCATTGTACATCTGTAGGGTTTTTATCTCTGCCCTTTGGCCTAGGCTGATGTTCACTTTATAGGTGAGGAACCCAGAAAGAGGAAGTGTCTTGGCTAGAATCTGGCAGCTAATCTCTCCAACAGAAGCAAGTCCAGGGTATCTCAACTACTGCTCCACTTTCTTTTCAAGAAGGCCACATAACCCATAAGGACGTACCTGGGTCCCTTAGATTTTCATCAATTATATCTCTTGGTTGGATGAGGAATGAGGCAAATTTGGCTCATTAAATTCTATCATACTTCTAATTTTATTTATTTATTTTTTAAAATATTTATTTTTTAGTTGTAGGTGAACACACAATAACTTTATTTCATTTTTATGTGGTGCTGAGGATCAAACCCAGTGCCTCACATATACTAGGCTAGCACTGTGCCACTGAGCTCCAACCCCAGCCCCATATTTCTAATTTTAATGACTAAATTTTAAATAAATTTAAAATTGATAGGATTCCTTCCAGATGTTCTCAGGAATTTGATATGTTTTTAACTAAACACTTAATCCCTGAACATAATACACAAATGCAGAGCTCTACATGTATTCTGACAAAACTGAAAAAAGAAAGAAACCAGGAGGATATTGATCTAGAAGTTTAGATAAAAAAAATTAAAAATGGAATTACCATATGGTTCAGCAATTCCATTCCTAGCTGTATCCCCCCCCCAAAACTGAAAGCAGTTACACAAACAGATATTTGTATACCCAAGTTTGCAGCAACATTATTCACAATAGCAATATTCAAAAGGTGGAAGCAACCAAGGTGCCCACTGACAAATGAATAGAAAAACAAAATGTGATTTAGGTGATTTAGGTATACAATAGAATATTATCCAACCTTAGAAAGAAAGGAAATTGTGACACATGCTATAACATGGATTAACCCTGAAGATATTAAGTGAAATAGGCCAGTCACAAAAGAAAAAATACTATATGAGTCCACTTACATGAAATACCTAGAATAATAAAATTCATAAAGACAGAAAGTAGAATTGTGTTTTCCCAGGGGTTGGTAGGAAGGAGATAATGGGAGGCAGGATTGAATGGGTGTGGAGTTTCAGTTTTACAAGACGAAAAAAGTTCTGGAGATGCATGGTGATATAACAATGTAAATGTACTTAATGCAACTGAACTGCATACTTAGAAAGAGTTAAAATGCAGAATTTTATGTTATAGGTACTTTACCACAACTTTAACAATAACAGTAATAATATATATTCCAGAAAACCTCACCATCATTGGGAAAACAATGGCAGCTGGTGATGCCTTGATGACCCAGAGCAGGACAAGGCAGGTCAGCTGGATGAGGGTGAAGAGGTGCACTTTGCGCAGTGGCACATGACGCAGGTAAATAAAATCTGGCTGGTGCTTTGCGGGCATCCCAAAGAGCTTCAGACGATCAAAGAACTAAAAGGAGGGAACTGGCATTTATTTTCAGGAGGCTTCGCTGGGTCAGAAGCCATGTTAAACCCATTCATGTCTCTTACATCTCCTGCTCTGAAAACTAAGTAACACCATCTCCACGGGACAGTTAAAATGCAGAATTTTATATTACAGATACTTTTACAGAAAGGGAAACTTAAACCTCAAGAGAACAGGAAATATGGTCAAAACTGGGAAATGTCAGTTGAGTTTTGACTCTGTCTTTTCTAATTCTAGGCTCAAACTTTTTTCTCCTATCCCACACTGAGGCTCCTAAGAGAGTTATTTCTCAGGGAAAGTGGAAAATAAGTGAATTGCATCTTTTGGCTTACTATTAAACCAAATCTCTTACTTGTTCTTTGTGAAGTTAGGAGCTATTTGTTGATTATTTAAAATGAAACCTCATTAACATTCTGGATATAGAAAATATGATCATTCTTACAGTATAAAAAAGGAAAACAGAGACCCAGAGATTAAGCAACCTGCCCAAAGTCACATTAGAACTCAGTATGTAAGAATGACCACAAGACATTCCATACAAGAAGAATTGGCCACCCAGAGAAAAAGTTGAGTTATTACATCAAGTTATTGATGATGGCTCTCAATTGTCTCTGTTTGAAAGTCTTGGAGGAATGAGCTGATAGATGGGAGAAGATACAGTATAACAGAAAGTACATTTGCTTAGCTGGGGCAACTCCTATTACTTCTCAAAGTTGATCTTTCTTCTTAACCTAATACTAAATTTCAAGCTGTACAGGTGTGGAAACCAGTCTGGTTCTTGATCAACATTTCAGATCTTGGTTTACCAGCATTTGGCAAAGTACCTTGTGTTTAATATGTGCTAAATTTTGAATAATCAGTGAATGAATGACTGGAACCATGATATTAAACCAGGAAGTCTGTGTACTTTTGTGCCTATATGACTGTACATCTGAACAAATTTCTGAAACAGCTCAACCAGAAAAACTAGGAAACAATTTCTCAAGAATTATGCTTCCCTTTGGGAGCTGCCCCTTCCTGGTGAGGACAGGTGAACTCAGTGAGAGGACACTGGCCTGGCTGAACTATACAATACCTGAATTCCTTGTAGTGAAGAAACTCCCATGTAGAGAAAAACTCCATAGAGTACAGGCATTGGAATAAACTGCAGACAAAAGGGCAGAAAGGCCAGAATTAAGTTTGGTATCATAGCATGTTCAAGGATATGTAACTTTTAAATCTCCAAGAACAAAACAAAATCACAAAATGCCTTCATAAACATTGTGTTAGTTTCTGTTGTGTTTACGTAATTTAGAAGTAGAAGCAAAAGCATTTGGTGTACTCTGACATAGACTAAAAAAGTTTATCTTTTACTGAACAGAGATTTGAGGGCATGAATGGGGAGATATCTTATCAGAAAGAATGATTTGGGGGAACATATTAATGTTTTTATTTTGTTCTTGAATATCCACATGGTACTTGAATATGAATTTCCCATCACATCATATCTATCAACCTAGATAATCTTCTGAGAAACTCTGGGACAAGAGAATGGGACTTATAGAATCAAGGTAAGAAAACTTTCACCCCTGAAGACTAAATTTGTTATTATTTTGGGAGCATTCCAAAAACATTCCAAAGAACAATCTCAAATGTAATTCTTTGGTATTAGAAAATCCACATTGGGTTTTACATCGTTCCCCTTTTGTAGACAACCCAATTCAGCGATGACCTTGTTTGTAGAGCTATTTGATAGGATCCTAAAAGAATTTTTCTGGTGATATCTACCACTAAGGCTTTGTGGTTATATTCTTGAGGAAACAGTAATTTTGGAGTCCCTAATAATGGCACCTAGATCAGGAGAGGAAGTGAAAAGAGCGCTATTGACAGAGTAGACGGATAAGGAGTATGAGAAAAAGCAGGTAGTGACGTTGAGTGGAAAGGAAAGGGACACGAAGATGGTTTCAAAATACTTCATCATTCTCTCAATTCTCACCCTTGAAGGGCATTTGCAGGGTAGGCTGGGTGGTTAAAAATCAAAAAGAGGGAGAATAGAATCAGGAAAGTGCTCCAGATGGTTGGGACCTTGGCAACATAGCTAGATAGCTTTTTCTTTCATTCCACTTTCCCAGATGCAGTGCTTATAACCCGCCCCACTACTATAAAGTTTTTTCTCATCTTTCACCTTTATAAAAACACCCTCTTTTAGCCAGCTGCTGTTTTCTGTCCCACTTCACAAACAATCTCTTGAAAGAGTTGTCTGCATCCATACTCTACTTCCTTCATCTCTTATTCACTCTTCAGACACTTGCAATTAGGCTTCTGCCTTATCATTCCACGAAGTTTGCTCTCTGGTAAGATACCTCCCCCAACTTTTGCCCACAAGTTTCTGGCCAGTAAAAGAAAAATTTTTTTTAAAGTCCATGTTAAAATACATCAAATCTCTGAGGAGATGATTTTGATTACAGAAGATTTAAAAATCATTAATTCTGTAGAAGAGGTGTGTGTGTGTGTGTGTGTGTGTGTGTGTGTGTGTGTGTGTGTGTGTGTCCCCATCTATCTATCCTCAGGGAAAAGGAAGAGCCAGACAGGGTTGAGATGTGAGGCCTATGATTTAACTAAATCATTCCATTTTAGAACAAAAAGACTTTTACCATAGTCAGCTTCTGCTTTTGCTTCTACTTCTAAATTATGTAAAAGCAGAAGAAACTAATCTACTGAATCTGCTCTTGTCTAGTCATGTTAAGTCACCATATTGTTAAATCCAATGGCTTTGGTGTAGTCTTCATCTTTCCAGACAGCTTCTAACCAATCCTTCCTTGAAATACTTTCCCAGCTTGGCTCCTGACATCACACCTTCCTGTTTTCCTTCCTACGTCTCTGGCAGCTCCTTCTGAGACTGTGCTATCTCTTTCTCAGCCCATCCTCTAAACTCTGCTCTTCTGTCTAACCTCTCTTCTCTTTTATATCCACCCATCTCCCAAGTGAGCTCATCTACCTCTTTGGTTCAATGCCACCCAGGCGCTACTGGCTCCCAAGTTTGTATCACTGACCCAAAACCTTCCTCTACTCTCTTCACTTAGATAATTCCTGATTTCTTACTCAAGTGCTGATCATAGCCTCACTCCTCACAAAATCAAAATGCTATCTTCTCCATCATAATAAATGTCATCTTTCCACTAGATGGCTAAGTCAAAAACCTAATAGTTATCTTTGATTTTCCCATTTTCCTCACCCCATTCCATAACCAGTTAATCAGCAAGACCTTTGGATCTGCATCTAAGATGTGCAGAGCCTTGCCTTTTTTCTTATCCCTACTACCAACTTTCTTATCAAAAATCAATTTCTTCCCTCACCTGTATTATTCTCACTTGTCTCTCTGCTTCTCTTCTTCCCCTACCCTAAAAACTTGTCTTCTAGACATCAGCCAGAATGATCTTTTAAAAATATTAGCTGAGTCATGTCTATCTCCCGTTAAAAGCCCTCAAAGGTAATCTTTACTAGTATGTACAAGGCCCTCTGTGATCTGGCTCTGTCTACTCTTCCATCTCATCCCACTGAGCTCTTGCTATAACTCAGTACCCTTAAGCCACATGACCCTGATATTTTCCACAACACAAATTACTCTTTTCTTTCTCAGGACCTAACTTGACTGCTTTTCTCCCCTCCCTCCATGCTATCTTCCACCACCCATGGCAAGGCTAGCTCCATTTTATTTTTAAATATTATCTTCTCAGGGGTTGGAGTTGTAGCTCAGTGGTAGAGTGCTTGATTAGCAAGTGTGAGGCACTGGGTTCAAGCCTCAGCACCACATAAAAATAATAAATAAATAAAATAAAGTTTTTTTTTTAATTACCTTCTCAGAGAGGCTGTCTTTGACTATCCTAACTAACAGAGAACCCTTTAATTCCCTATAGCATCAAAGAACTCTCTATATTTCCTTATATCACTTATTAAATTCTATAATTATCATGTTTATTTTCTTAATTATACATTATCTTACTCAGGTAGAATAAGCTTTTCCGGGGCAGCAGTAGTTTGTATGTGTATCTGTTTGGTGTGCCACTGTATTCCCAGAACCTAGCAGGATTCCTGGCACAAAGGCACTATGTATATGCCTAACAAGTGAGTAAATGATTACCTTTAATACAGTGGTCATGAAGACGGAGCAGCCCATCAGCACAAAGATCATAAGGCCTGTCACTCTCTGCTCTCGGATGCCCAAGAACTTGGGCTGTTCTCCCGGAGCAGAGCACTCAGATTCCAGCTTGAGGCTGTTCACATGTGTGATGGACAGGACAGTTGCAGCCACAAACCAGGGTAGGCCCATGATGGAGCAGACACCCAGCATTATGGCCACCATCAGCAGATCCAGGTGGTAGCCGCAGCCTTTCTGTGGAGAAACAGAATATTTATTACCATCAGTGAGCTGGCTATAGTGGGGCATATAACAGTGAGCTAAGAGTCTCATGCCTAAGGCAGGAAGGGGTATATGGGTAAGGAGGAAGGAATCCAAGGACCCTAGAGGAGTTTTACAATCTTCCTAGTTAGGAGGGAACAGAGAAGGGAAATATTAGCCTATCCTATATGTCAATATCCATTCTTTTTTTTTTTTTTTGGAATTTTTAATATTTATTTATTGATTTTTTAATTATATCGGCGGACACAACATCTTTGTTGGTATGTGGTGCTGAGGATCGAACCCGGGCCGCACGCATGCCAGGTGATCGCGCTACCGCTTGAGCCACATCCCCAGCCCCTCAATATCCATTCTTTATCTAAGTAACCTCAGCTTCCTCTGAGTCCCACACATTAAAAAATCTATCCTTCTCTGGAAAAGTAACTAGAGACCAAGCTGCATCTTGACCATTCTAGTAGACACTATAGAAGTTGGAGATAATTGTTAATTCCTACAACACACTTCCAGATTCTCACCAGATTTGGATGTTGCCTGTTCTGAGTAAGGAAAGCATAGAGATGGAAGGTATGAAACATCCCACTAATACATGTACTAGAACTGATCCTAGTACCTGGTAAACCTTGGGCTCAGGTTTAATCTGGAAACCCTAGTAACAGACAGCAATGAGAGAATAACTGCCTCTAGGACATTGCGGTCTAAGATCCAGCCTGAACCTGAGGAAGACAAGCTGAATGGTAGCCAACTCAAAACAAATAGTTGAATAGGGACCACCAGGAACTCTGCCTCCCACAAACCCACAGGTTTGAGAGAAGAGAAATGGAATCCAAGTTTCTTTCACATTATACCACAACGTTTCACTTTAGTCTCATCTCCAACTAACAAGTAGAGAATGAATACTCCTTATAGGCCCTTTCTGTGACTTTTATCCAGGTTATTCAGTTCCTGGTATGGAAGGGCTTACCCTAAAATAAAAAACGTAGCAAGCCACCAAAGAAGTCTTCTAGGTCAAAATTTCTTGTTACCTTGAGCTTATGTTCCTTCCTGTTAATGATGACAGCTGTGATCTGCTGATCCATGAATATCAAGATAGTGCAGAGAAGAGCTGGGATAATTGCAGCTATCACAGTCCACCAGGGATTAGGGCCAATGGGACTGATAAACCATCCTCTATCATCCCTTGTAGGCTAAGGGGAAAAAACAAGACATTATTTTTTAAGTTAACTATTAAGTTAACTATTGTCATTACAGCACAAGAGATCAAACTGAACCACAGTTCCACATTTCCTTGGAAATCCATAACCTTTCTCCAAATCCCCTTTGAAATAGTCCTCCATTATCAGCTTCCTGTGGAATATTCACTAGTCCTATTCTTCCTCCTATTTACTCCCTAAGCTCCAGTGTATAGAAAAAGCAACTTTATCTCAACATCAGCACAAGTAAAATATAGTTAACAGCTAAATCTGTTGTTGGAGAAAAAAAATGACTCTCAAAGACAAATATAAATATCTTAGACTATCTTCATCACTGCTTTTCCTCAGAAGCCATATAATGTGTGTCTATAACATAAATAAAAGCAAAATATAGTCAGTTACATGAATCTCTTCAGTTTAGATTGGAAGTTCCAATGTCCTTCTCCCATCAGCAGAGGAATGGGGGCTTAGGCACCAGAGATTTGACACAAGGCTTAAGTGAAAGGTTAATAAAATAGGTACTTGTCACTCTGTTTTTCTATATGCTTAACAAAACACTGTTGAAATCTTGTTCCCAGGATGTGTTGTCCCCAACTGTGAACTGTTTGCTAATCTTGTTCCCAGAATGTGCTGTCCCCAACTGCCAAACTGCAGGATGCACTCCCTCACTCGGCTGCAGGCAAACTGCCCGCTCGCCCTGACCCATCAATGAACTTCCCTCCCTGCCCTCTCCAAGAAAAGTATATAAGCTCTGCTCAAGCTGTTCTCAGGGCTCTATCTCTCTTTGCTATAGAGAGAGCCCTAGCATGCTGGTCTCCAAATAAACCCACCTTTCTGCTGTTGCATAAGACAGTCTCTTGTGGTCTCTTCCTCCAACGTTTCGCTGGTCCCTTACATAAGACTGCTAAACTTGGCAACTTTTTGACCTAGGACCCTCTCCAATGCCCCTATAAGACAACTGTTCACAAATTTTATTGAGGTGTTCATGACATACCTAAACTTTCCTAGGTCCTCAACCCCCACCCCTAGGGTACTCTGGGGAAGACAAGTTCACCTTTTTGGCAAGTGGTGCTAGAGGATAAAAGGCCAGGGATTCAAATTGTCTCAGAATTGACCCAAACTCAATAAACAAAGACTGTTCTATCTGAAACATTAGTTGTGACTCTTGGATTAAAAAAACTTCAATAACATTAGCAAGTTCCAAATTATGAATTAGATTCTAAAAGCTTACAGAACCTGTTTCCTTAGTAATAGTGTTCTAACTGGAATTAAGTTTTCAGACCAACACAAAAACCTATCAAAACCTTAATGACATTATAACCCCTAGTAATAGCATAGCTGGCTCTCCTTATCTGTGGGTTTTACATCTTCAGATTCCACCAACCACAGATTGAAGATATTCAGAAAAAAATACTTTTATGTTAACACATACAGACTTTTAAAATTGTCATTATTCCCTAAACACTACAGTATAACAACCACTTACATAGTATTTACATTATATTAGGTATTACAAGTAACCTACAGATGACTAAAAGTATATAGAGGATTATGTAGGTTATAGGCAAATACTACACAACTTCACTGAAGGGATCTGAGCATCTGCATCCCCAGAGTATCCAATCTCCCATGGGTAGAAAGAGACATTTGCACCTGCCTTCATATTGGTCTTGGGACTTGGGGGTCATGTGGTTTACAAAGGAAGGGAAGAAGGAAGAATAAAAGAAAACTTTCTCTCTGCTTCCTGAAGGTGAAGCCTGCCTGCCATGAGCAACATTTTCTTGGACATTCTCCCATTTCCCTTTCTCAATTCTCTTCTACTTCAAAGAGGTTTTCTTCACAGATGTCCCAGAAATTCAGCACCTTCTGATGCTTTTAAGCCTAACCATCAGGGAATTTTTCCAAGGACTGCTTAATGCTCCCAAATTACCTATTTTTATACAAAATCCATACTTCCTGCAGGGCTGACCTCAGCTAGGTATTAGAGAGAAAGCTGAGTGTGCTCATTCACACAAAGATGAGAATGCCAGATTCTCAGAGATGTTATGCTTAGAAAAGAAAAGGGTGTTTGTTAACCCACAAATTTCTAACTGAGGGCTGGGTTTGTAGCTCAATGGTGGAGTGCTTGCCTCAAATATATGGGGCCCTGGGTTCGATCCTCAGCCCCACATAAAAATAAACAAATAAAAATGAAGATATTGTGTCCATCAACAACTAAAAAAATAATAATAAACAAATTTCTAACTGATAGAAGTTCAGCAAATTTAATAAAATTAAACATGTTTTGACAATAAGGAAAAAGACACTTTCAACCAGGTCTTTTTCAGGAAGAGAAACAAAGGGAAGCCCAAACCAGGGTCTGTCAGGGACTGTCTACCTTCCATTTTCTCCTCACATCCTCTCCCATCATTCTATTACTCTTCTGAAGTCACTGAGCATGCTCAGTCTTTCTCCTCTCTACCCAATGGGGATCTATGAAACTTAACTTAGCTTTTTTATCTTCTTTGTCTATTTAGTAACCCGAACCTGGGAGACTTTGTATTGATCATTTGTTTCATTTATTGTGTAGGCTTTTTGAAAAATACTATAGATTATAGAGTTATACAAACAAACAATAAAATAGTGTTAAAGAACTATCCTATAAATATCCTAGGGCTCTAGAGTCCAGACAAAGTTCCTCTTATGTCCATCCTCCTCCTACCCTGCAAGATCCTTGAGGGGAGGGGCAAAGACCTTTACCTTACTCATCCTTCCCAGTGTCCTTAAACAGCTGCTGCTCAATAAAGGTAGTGGTAACCAGACTTTTTCCAGGAACCCACATTTCCACAGTATTCCCAAATATATATATATATATATATGTAAATGGGCACATTGCACTATTTTAAATCTTAACAATAGTATTTATGATAATAAATAATACTTTTCATTCATTAAATTTAAACAACTTTACTTTTTCTGTTCTCTCGCTTTTCCAACTTGAACTCAACCAGATCTAAAGAGTTTGCTTTTCTGAATGGCCAGGGATGAGGAACAAGGTTCAGATTTAGAGGACTACAAGACTCCTCTTATGATTGTGATGTGAAAAGGCCTTTGAAATCAACTTGGGATCAGATTCTATGAAACTACATGAGGGCACCATGCATCCTGAGACTTTTTTACCTTGAACACACTGGGGACTTGAAGCTTTGGTGATGGGACTCCAATCAAAAAATCAATAATCACCATTGTGAAGATTGTGAGGAAAACGGCAAAGTCACTCACCATGGAGCGTACCTGACATGAGAAAGGATTAGAACAATGTTTTTGCAGGTTAAATATAGTAGAAAATAATTTATTCTTGCAAAAGGTTTAGAAATTCTCCAAAAAATTCCCTTATTTTACATTTAAACTAATACAAGCATATTTAAACCATAGGAATATATTAGCATTTCCTTCCCCCAATCATGAAACTCCTCTAAACTACCCAAATTAATGCTGACAAAGTGTGGATATGATGAAGGAGAAAAAGTCTCTGACAAACTCTAATGTAACTCTGAAGAGTTCTTTTTAGGGTATTTAGGACCAGGTTCAGGTTCTAGTTCTAAAAACTTGGAATACAATTTTCTGAAACCAGCCACAATCCATTATGCTAGCCCAGAACCTTAGCATCAGGGTCAACTGTGCTTCTCCCTCAAACCCTACATCCAGTCGATCTCCAAGTTCATAGGCCTTACCTTCAGAACATATCCAAAATCATCACTTCTCATACCTCCACTGCTCCTGCCCAGATCAAAATTACACCAGCTCTTGCTGGGTTAATGGCAGCCATCTCCACATTTGCTTCTGCCTTTGCCCTCCACAATTTTCTTTAAATATAGCTGCTGGAGTACTAATTTAAAAATTGGATCATTATCACTCCTCTGCCAACACTCTGAAATGGTTCTTTGTCTGAGTTAAAAACCCAAAAGGCCCCATTGGTTTCTGAGGACCATACAACTGGTGTCATCTGCTCTCCAGTCCCAACTCCTAATGTTCTCCTGCTTACCCACTCTACTTCAGCCACACAGGCCTCCTTGCTGCTTCTTAAACATATCAAGCTCACTCCAACTTCAGAGTCTACCTAAAATGTTACCTACAGGTAACCTCTTGGGTAGTTTCCTCACCTCCTTTAGGCTAACTCAAATACTATCTTCTTCATGAGATCCTCATTCATCAGAAGCCACCCTTCCCTGCTTTATTATTTTCAACAACATTTATTTCCATTTGTTGTGGATTCTCTCCAATTGAAGACCTGCCCCAAGAACTGTCTCACTTTATAGCTTAGTGTCACTTTAATAAAATGCAGTGACCTGTTGTTTGTCTTAATCTGCAATTCCAACAGAGACAGAACAAAATATTTCTTAGCCATGCATAACATCATTAGTAACTTAACCTGACTAACTAGTAACTAAACCAGAACCCTCTTCATGGTTTTCTTAGTTCTTCCCTGAATGTTATATTAATTCTCTGAAGCAATCACCCCTTTCTAATTATGAAACCCTGCTTGACCATCGTAGGGCTCAGTGTCCCTTCTCTCTTCTGAACTTCTGTGGCACTTACATCTCAGGCTTACCACCAGCTCTTGCAACACTTACTACTGTAGCATATGGCACCTGCTTGTTTCATGTGCTCCCCTTCCTCTCTGATGGCAGACAGTATCTTTTAAACTTTGTTTGCACTACCCCCGCCCCGCCGCTGGGTCTGAGCATAGTCAGTATCCAACAGTCACTTAGGTTAATGTATTTTTCCACATAGGAAACAAAGACTCAGAACTTATTTAAGATATGCCTCCCTTAACTATTATGCAGGTTCAATGAAGCCCAAGAATATTTTTTAGTTATGTATGTGTATATAATAAATATCTAATAAACTGTGCCCCCTACCCATTCATATCTCTATTCTGTGAATGTACCTGATTGAAACCTCACAGAAAAAAAAACATTCCCTTCTGAGTCTAGCTCCCTTTTAAAGAAATAGCCCACTTAGCTGCCCACACTCAGCTTCTAATTCTGCCCTGCAGGAATACTGCTCCTGACATGCTATCTGTGTCAGAGAAAGCTGTTGAGGCTTTCATCATGCAAACCAAGACAAGAGCATGCGGACTGCTATAGTCAATGTGGGCGATGATTTCATAAGTTATTAATAGAAGCCATTTCTGGGAGGGGATTTCATAGTTAGAGTATCTAAGTACTAAAGTAGCCAAGACAGTCACCCCAATTACCATCATCACAAGCCAGCTCCAACTACTACATGCTAAGTCTCCCAGAATTCTGGAAATGACACTTAACAGCATTCTAGAAATGAGACTTAATAGCTTTTAGAGAACGTTACTACCACCTTAAACTTACCCAGCACTTTTAAATAAAAAAGGTTTTAAGTATCCTCATCCAATTCTACAGATCTATGAAAGTAAGATCTATGAAAGAGGCTGCCAGACACTAGAAGTATCATCGGGACATCTGGAGCTTTCCCCACTGACAATCTACTCCAGAAAGTATGGAGGCTGAGAACAGGTTCTATTATATTAGAATCCTAACACAAAAGAAATGCATGAATATGCTACCTACTCTGGTTGGGAAATAGCGGCTTGTCTTAAATGTCTTTAATGTGCTTGAGAGGATGAAGGTGGTGAAGAAGAGAATACAGGACCAAAAGAGCACATCAGGAGTGTAGGGTCCATGATGGCCACATGCAGATCCCATGAACTCTCCATGCATTTCTTGGCATTCCTGGAAGAACAAGCAGTCTGGTGACAAAAGTAAGGCACAAGGAAATAAATAGATGCTGACTATCAGAATAGGCTGCCAGCAATATCTACTTGATACCATTGAGAGGCCCTTATGATACCATTGAGAGGCCCTCACCTGCAGGTCTTTTTCAAATGGGACACTACTACAGTTATAACTAAGATATAGATTTTAAGAATAAAGCTATAAATGTCCTGAACAAACAGTACTTTCAAGGCTTTGGGAAGGCCTTAGCAATCTGAATTGTTTTTATTACAGAGGACCTTCAAACTTACTATCCTACTATCCTTCAAACTCTACAAAACTTGGATCCTACCCTATGTGGTTTCATCTCCACATGTCCTTGATGTAGAATCACAGGGTAGGGTGCATATGGTAGAAAAGAGAAGGGTGATCTACTTTTATCTACAAGAAAATTTTTGAAAGGGAAAAAAAGTAAGAACAATTTTTTGTTTTTTAATTAATTAATTATTTTTTTTAAGAGCTTTCTTTCTTAAATGCTAGAATTCTCCAAAAGGCTACTGGCCTTTCACTGAGAAGTCCCTCCTAAACCTGGTAGCCATGGTGTTAGGCAGCTCCCAGACTTACACTGACAGTCAGGTTATCCCAGTGCACTTCTGCTGTCACAATGTTGCGGTCCTTCCAGTACTGCAGGGTGTGATTGTTTGGATTCTCTGGGAGAGTACACCTACAGCTGGGGGGAAAGGAAAAAAGATTCCTGAGGGAGGCAGTAAGAGAGTCAGTTAAGTATTTTTAGACATGACTGGATTAAAGGCTCTACAAAGCCTATCTTCTTTCTCTTTTGCCTACTTCAGATCTGTGAGATGGGTCTAGTTTGGGCCAAGGACCAAACCCTAAGTTTTCACTGGCCATTATTAAAGATGGGTTCAAATCAGCAGGTGGGTCTTGGATAAAACTGTGCTGACTACCGCACTTGGCATATGATTTTCCCAGAATAAATAAGCCCTGATGGTTTCCTTTCCTGCTTCTATCTCTTAGGTTCTAGCTATGAAATTCAATCTACTTGGCAAGGAGGTTCTGATACACTACTCAGTTCTCAACAATTTCCTCCAAGTCTGGATAATTTTATTCCTATACCTGCCCCTGTTCTAAAAACCAGAGATTCCTTAATTGTGATGCAAGCTCTTCCTCACACTGCATTATCATTAATAATCCTTCTACCTTGGCCATTTCCTGGATACTTATGCTGAAGCCAGGCCTGGCAGCTCCAGTAGCTTCCTTAGGCCCCTTCTTTCATCCAAACCAAACTATACCATACCTGTTCCACCATGTTGCCTCCCAATCCCAGCATGCTTCTTGCCTGAACTGGTTCCCAGTATGGTCAATTGACATAGCTGTCCCCACCACCTTTGTTTCACCTGTGAATTTAATAAACATGCCTTCTATGACAGAACTAAAATTCAGAAAGATCCCAACAGGTCAAAATAATTGGAAGAAACCAACAAAACAAAAAGTAATGGGGAAAGCTATAAAAGTTCTACATTTAGGTTAAAAAATAAATTCCATAGATATGCCAATTACTCTAGTTTGATAATTACATATTATACATATGTATTGAAATGTTACACTGTATTCCATAAATATGTATACAAATTACTATGTGTTAATTAAAAATAAAAATAAGCTGAATTTGGTACCATGCATCTGTAGACCCAGCTACTCAGGAGCCTGAGGCAGAAGAATCACTTAAGCCCAGGTGTTTGGCCCCAGCCTAGAAAACATAGCAAGACTCTGTCTCAAAAATAAATAAATTAGCTGGGTATGGTGGTGCACACCTGTAATCCCAGCAACTTGGGAGGCTAAGACTGGAGGATTGCAAGTTTGAGGCCAGCCTCACCTGGATAAGTTAGTGATACCTTGTCTCAAAATAAAAATAAAAAGGATTGGCGGGGGTGGGGGGAAGGATTGGGAACATAGCTCAGTGCATAAATCCCTGGGTTCAATCCCCAGTAATACAAAAAATAATAATAATAATATGATGGTAGAGTATCTATACATTTGTCAAAATCCATGGAATATACAACACAAAAGTTAACTCTAATGTAAATTGTCAACTTTGGGTGATACTGAAGTATCAGTATAAATTCATTGATTATAACAAATGCACTTTTCTGGTGGAGATGTTGAGAATTGGGGAGGGTATGCATACACAGCAGCGGTTGGGCAGGGAGTCTAGGAGAACTCTTGTACTTTCTGCTCAACTTTGCTGTCAACCTAAAACTATTCTAAAAAATAAAGTCTTTTTTACCCCTAAGACTGGTGATTGAACCCAGAAACACTTTACCACTTGAACTACACCCCCAGCATTTTTTTATTTTTTATACTGAGACAGGGTATTGCTAAGTTACCCAGGCTGGCCTTGAACTTGCTATCTTCCTGCAATCTTCTTGCCTCAGCCTTCCAAGTATCTAGGCTTACAGATATGAGCCACCACAGCCAGCAATAAAGTATTTTTAAAAAATCAATTTTGTGGACATTTTGTGGACATTAATATAAAATCATTAGAGTGGAGGTTTCTAATTTCACATCAATTCCATATGAAACAAAAGTCAAATGCAACTAAGAAAAAAATACCATCTTCAGTTTTTTAAAAAATATTTATTTAGTTATAATACATAGTATATTAATTCATTTTTATGTGGTGCTGAGGATTGAATCCAGTGCCTTATACATGTAAGGCAAGCACTTTACCACTGAGCTACAGAGCCTCAGCCCCCCATCTTCAGTTTTATTAACAAAAAAAGATTACAGCTTCCAAATACGAAGTCTAAACTTAATCCAGGGCTGGTCACTTTTGTCTGTCTTCTCCCACTACAATATAAGCATCCTTAGTTGCCCAGTTGAATTGCTCATTGCCCCAAGAATGGAAAATGGATATACTGATGTCATTTGAAAATAAGATTTTAAGTAACTGTATGACAACTTGTAGTGTGATTAGCATCATCGTGCCTTTTATGTATTTTTGAATACTGAGTTGAGTCTTTGAAGAACAAGAACTTAATTAAGGAATCATATGTAAATGAATTTGGATACCTGAATTATTAAAGTGGGATCTGTTTGACTGTCGTGTTTACTACTGTTTCCAAGGCCTAACACAGTGCCTGGTGCATAACAGGTGTTTGACAAACATTTTTTAAATAAATGAATGATTAAAAAGAGGTCAAAAAATTAACTTTACAAAAGTAAGAACTTCAATGACAATAGGTCCCAATTCATTAGGCTTTGGAGATGATAGTCCTTAATCATTGTTATTAAAATACTTTATTTTAGGGGCTGGGGATATGGCTCAAGTGGTAGTGCGCTCGCCTGGTGTGCGTGGGCACTGGGTTCAATTCTTGGCACCACATAAAAATAAAGATATTGTGTCCACCTAAAATTGAAAAATAAATATTAAAAAATATATATATACTTTATTTTGTATTAAAATACTTTAAAATTTTTTAATAAAAGTTAATGAATGGATAACTAGAATAGATGAAAGTATATTTGTGGCTGGTTGGCAGATGCTTCCAATCAGATTCTCCACATGAGAACTATATAGTCAGAAAGGAGGGAATAATGTACAGAGCCAGAGGAAGAGGATCTTTAATCATAATTTGGAAAATACTATTCCAGAGAAGAAATGATTTGTAGGACTAGATTTTCCTAGATGGTTGATAATGCAGCTAGATATGTTGTTTATTTTCTAATTGATCAAAACAATGTCAAATACATGAAGAAAACACTCTCTTGAGTTGAAATCTAGAAGTAAAGAAAGAGATTTCTAGATCTTTATGACACAGTGGGAGTGACTCGTGATCTGAAAGGAATTATTAAACCATCTCTACCTAATGTTTCCTACACGTTGCCTATACACCTTCAGAGAAAGAGTCCATTCTCTCACTTGATGGTGTGGTCTGGGGGCTCACAAGTCCTTACAAAAAGAAGTTCTTTTCAATAACTAACTCAAATTTTCTCTGCTATATTTGCAGCCTATTTTTGTTTCAATGCCTAGACCCAAAAGACATTCTCTAGAAAGAACTTCTCAAGTCTGCTCTGGGCTTCATTCTCAGTCCATCCTCTGTCATCACTTTTGATTGTTCTTCTCTGGAGGTCCTCCAAGCTTCCTCATACATATCTAAGTTCTGTTTCCCAGAAGGCCAGGACGCTTCCTCAACAGAAGCTACAAGCGCTGCCTGGCACACTACACAAGCTATTAAACTTGGGCCCCTTTGTCCATTAAAAGAAGAAGAAGAAGAAAAAAAAAAAAGACAAGCAGAAAGCATACTTACTAATAGAGGCTAAGGTGGTCCAGCTGGCTGTGCATGTGGATAGGGTAGGTCTCTGCCAGGTGAATCAGCTTTTCTATAGCTTCATAGATGAAAATAATGCAAATCAGGGAGGCAAATGCTTCTTCAGTGAAGCGGGTAATATAGCAGACAAGAGAACTGGCATCAGTTGCCACAAGGACAATACACAGGAAGGCGGTCCACAGTCCAATACAAGCTCGAAGGGAGAGGTATGAAAGGGTGTAGTCTCTGAAACAAGACCAAAGTTCATCAAAAAGCATGAATGGCATGAAGACCCAAAAGGGTCATATATGGTTAATTCATCTCATGTCAGCTACACCACCATTGCAACCCAGCTGATACCTAATTCTGACTGAACTTCAGTTCTAAATAGTGCCCTGGGACAGGTATGTTACAGATTTGCTTCCCAATGCTATTTGCCTATGAAGCTATATAGAAAGCAGAGAAGGAAAGAATCCTTTTGAACACATTTTTGCCATTAAAATTCAATGTAATTAAGAGATTGTTCATGCAATAAGAAAAAGGAGCTGGTTCTAGTCCCATATTCTCCTAATTCTAGTACAAAATGGAAAAAAAAACTTTATAGAAAAAATAAGGAAATCTAAGACATTGCAGAGCCCCTACTACCACCAGCCACCAGAACATTAAGGAGGTATAGCAAGAAAAATTATAAACTGACTTGAAATGGACATGGAAGACTTGGGGTTAGCTAGGGAAAGTTTTTTTAAAGATTAAAAAGTCAAGATTTCAGGCCTGGGTTGCGGCTCAGTGGTATAGTACTCATCTGGCATGGGTGAGGCACTGGGTTTGATCCTCAGCACCATATATAAATAAATAAATAAATAAATAAATAAATAAATAAATAAATAAATAAATAAATAAAATAAAGGTCTATTCACAACTAAAAAAAAAATTTTTAAAGAATGGGGGGTGCTTGGGCTGTGGCTCAGCAGTAAAGCGCTTGCCTAGCATGTGTGAGTCACTGGGTTTGATCCTCAGCACTGTATATAAAGAATGAATAAAATAAAGGTCCATCAACAACTAAAAAATAAATTTAAAAAATAGAGGATCTACAATTTTAGGTATGTGTTGCCTGGGGGCAAAATTATAGACCAAATGATGTTCTTTCTTCAGGTTTCTTACAATTCAGAATATTTGCTTACTTTTAAATTTGTGTAGAATCCTGTTATTCAACCCTGGCATCACAATAACCACAGCCAATTACAGTTTTCAGAAAAACAAATATCTTACTTGCAGAATTTGAATAAAATCTTTTCAAACACAAGAACGGGCCCCGTACTTCCTAAGATGGTAAGGGGCTGTCCTGCAAACAAGGAATAGGCAATCCCAGTCATGGAGGCTCCAAATAAGGATTCAATTGCACTCTGAGAAGGAAAAGAAATCACTTAAGTTCACGTAGTCCATCAGTAAAGAGTAATGTTGGCTTATATAACTCCCGACTTAGCCCTAATATGTGCCTTGACAGTTATTTGCTTGTATTTCTTAGCAAGGGTGATGTGTACACACCATCTAATACTCTTGTAAACAGATCCCACTTTAATAATTCAGGTATCCAAATCCATTTACATATGATTCCTTAACTAAGTTCTTGTTCTTTGGTGACTCAATTCAGTATTCAAAAATACATAAAAGGCACGATGATGCTATTCACACTACAAGTTGTCATACAATCACTTAAAATCTTATTTTCAAATGACATCAATATATCCATTTTCCATTCTTGGGGCAATGAGCAATTCAACTAGGCAACCAGCTATTGTAACTGACATTGGAGCAGAAGATAGTCTGCTCAAGAGGGAGAAGCTTTTTCTTATATGAAGACAGAAGTCCTCAGTTATTCAAGAGAAAGAATCCAATTTCCTCAGTTCTAGTCCAGGTAATTTCATCCCAATGGAGTTGGCTGCCACCATAATATTTTTAAGTTGTGTTTAGGACCATTAAAAGTGATTGAAAGTTCTTACTATGCGTCCCTCAGTGGCTTCTCCAAGCAATCCCCCAAAGGTGATGACAGGTGACATGCAGGCACAATACAGGAACAGAAAGGAGGCCAGACACTGTAAGCTGAGTGCATCCCTGTAGTCGCTCCAGTACCAGGGGGCCTTCCGCTTGATGTCCAGCACCAAGCCCCCAAATAGCCTGCAGAAACATAGCAGACAGGCCTCTAACACAGCCCCTCTTTCACAAATGCATAATGAATGGCACACATTTGAAAACATTTTAAATGTACTCTGTACTAAAGTAGTATTTTGGGTTCAATTTGACCTCAAGTATAGCAGATCTCTCTGGGGTCAGCACAGATTCTATGTGCCATCAAGGCATGGCTTACTATAAGTCTGAATGATTTATTCAATTCAAAAAAATTAATTTGGGTATCATATTATCCATTTAATAAAAAGTTCAAAAAGTTAATAAGGAAGCAAGTATTGGCTTCAAACTTCAAATTCTGATCTGTTTGGAGGAAATATACAAAACTGACTCGAGATATACAATTGTTAGTTTTATTACACATTTTCCAGATGAAATGCCCCATCACACGTACTTTCTTACTCTGAACAACTACCTACCTTCCTCTTGAGAATTAGCATAATTGTTCGTGCATGCCATTAACAAGTAGTAGCAGATACTTGGTGCTAGGCACTGTGCCAAGGTACTGGAGATGCAGCGGTGAGCAAGACAAACACAGCTTTTGCTTTCCTCTAGTACAAGAGACAGGCACTGTGGTAGCACAGAACAAGGAGGGGCATTTCAGCAGGGACTCAAAGGATGGACTGGGAGATAGCCAGGTGAGGCAAAGGAACCAGCATGGGTGACACCTAGAGTTGAGACTACACAGTGGTTCAAGGTGCTGGAAGATTTATGACTAGACAATACAGTGCAAGGGGCAAACACCAACAGACAAGGCTGAAGAAGCTGAGTCTCGAAAGGCCTTATGACAGTTTTAAGTCAAGCTACTCAAGGACTGTAAACACAGTGGAGCTTTATAATCCAACAAGCATAAAGCTCTCAAATTCCTTCCATTTTCTGCAAATGACATAATTTAATTCTTCTTTGTGACTAAATAAAACTTTATTTTGTATATATCCCATGGTTTATTTATCCATCATCCATTGACCAATACTCTTGTGGCAGTGTGATGAAGGCAGTGTAAATTGGGATGAGGAGAAAAGTAGATGGATTTAAGGTTTAATCAGGAAGTAGAATCAACAGGACTCAGTGGTAGGACTTCAGAGTCCTCTCCACTTCCCATGGATGAGACCGACGAGGAGCAAGATCTTGGAGAGCCAAGGAGGAGATCTTGCTCCCAGACTCAGTCATTTTTTTTTCTAAGAATGGAGTCACTGTACCAGGGGGGAAACTGCCTAGTGAGTAACAAAAAGAGCCACACTGTATCTCACAGGACACATCACTTGGTTTCTTCTACAAATCAACAGCATAGAGAAAAAGGAAAGGAAGAGGGACTATTGTAGGATGAGAACATAGTAACCAAATGCAAAATGGACTAGATCCTACATCAAACAAATGAACCCTAAAAAGATGATGGTGACAATCACAAAAAATTTAAAGTGCACCTAAGTATTAGATGATTTAAAGAATTATTATTAAATTTGTTACATTTGATAATGGCATAATTATTTTTAAAATGTCCTTATCAAACATGATAGATACTGAGGTATTTATAGGAAAAAATATATTTTGTGATTTGGTTTAAAATAACCTAGAAAGCAGAAAAATAAGTGGGAAGAAATAGATAAAACAAGATTGGAAAAATGTTGATAACAGTTGCTTCTCTTCCTTTTTTTACATTTGAAATTTTCTGTAATAAAGAGCTAAAACTAAATAAAAAACAAGTTGGGCTGGGTCTGTAGCTCAGTGGCAGAGCACTTGCCTAAGCACGTGTGAGTCCCTGGGTTCCATCCTCAGCACCGCATAAAAAAATAAACAAATAAAGGCATGCTGTCCATCTACTACTATTAAAAAAAAAAAAAAGTTACTCTCTCACAAAAGGAGGCTTGCAAGCTCTTTCTTCCCTTCTCTCTTCTAGGAGCCTGGAAAAGTATGGTGAGGTCTAGGACCCACATGCCAGGGGAGAAAGCCCAGCCAGTTCTTTGTCCACTCACTCTTTCTTATCTAGCTGCACAACGGGTATGCAGGTGTTCACAGGGCAGACACTGTTCTATCTTGCCCACTTGCTCTATTCCTCTGGTGGGTGTAGTTGGGATTCACCTTTGCTCCATCGATAGTAGTAACATGACATCTGAGTGTAGGCTTAGAAAAGAGAGGCAAAGCCAGTCTTATGACCTGCCTTTAATTTTAGACTGTCTGGCAAACCTAGCTCAGGTAAAGAAGTATCTAGAGGGTTCAACACAGATCAGGAGCCTTCAGCCTCAGATTTTGATTGTTGCTTTGTCTTGCTCTCTTCTCTGGATAAATAACCCCTCAAGGATCTCACAGGCAGCAGTGATTAGTCTGGGGATAAGACTCAAGTGTTTCTGGGTCCTTAGCTACCATAGCATCCAGTGACTGTCACCTCCTCATCACAAGCAACCTTCCTCTGAAGGGCATTATCTTCGAAAAATAACTTCCTTCTGACCTCCCACTGAGGCCACCAGAAACACTGCCATGATTAGCCTATCCCTGGACACAGGAGGCCTCTTTGGAGAGAAGAGTCTGGGAGCGACAGACAAAAGATTGATGTGACATGTGTTTATGAAAAGCCACAAAAAGGGAAGAAATCTGTCTGCCTAGCAATGACTAAACATAAGAGGGAGATTTGAGGCTCGTACTGATGGTATAACATTTAATAAAATAATTTCTGAATACTGTTAATACCTCATTCATGCATAAAACCAGATGATAATTTCACATCTACCACAGACATTAACTTAGGCCTCGATGCTTCTTTTCATATTTGAGACTTCCTTTCCCTTTCAACACTGTTCTTGATGTTCAAGTTTTGGGGGGCAGGAGGCACAGAGGAATATGAATTTAAGCTTGACGTAAGAAAGAACTTACCCGTGTAGAGGGTCACTAGGCTCTGGAGCACTGACTTAGGGAGCCCTTTCCTGGAGGGCTTTAGGGACAGGCCAGTCATCCATTTGTCTGGTGTGCTTTGGAAGAAACCTGTTTGAAGTGTGGGGGTATCATCGAGATAGCAGCTCCTGATTCTTTTTTTACATTAACCCTTCCCCCAAACTGGCACCTCCGATAAAGGATATAAATCTACCCTGGAAAACCCCTTTCCAGAGTATCTTTCTTGCTGTGGATCTTCTGGACAAGGAAGACTCTAGACATACTTTCTTGCAACATATGGTGTCCCTGTCTGTGATGACATCAGGGAGGTTCAAAACACTGTCATGGCCCTGGCTTGGAGGGTCAGATAAAACAGAAATCACAGTGCTATTTTCAACTCTGACTCCTTTCCCAGCTTCTTAGAGTCTACTCTACTCCGTTTTCAAATACCTCTTAGTCCAACAAGAATAACATCCCTTATGTCTTCAAGTTTTGCCTCAACGTTGTATAACATGATATGCACAAAGCAGGCTTTGCTTACAAAGAAACTTAACTAATGGTTTGAAGAATTATAAAACCCAAGATAATGTGTTTACCACATGTTTTATTGGTGCATTATAATTATACATAAAAGTGGGACTCATTGTTACATATGCATATATGCATGAAATATAATAGTATAATTTGGTCCATTTCATTTCCCAGTACCTTCCCATTTCTCTCTTCTCCTCCCTGTATTCTACTGATCTCCCTTCTATTTTCATGAGATTCCCCCTACCATTTTTTTGTCCCTTTTCTCTCTAACTTCCACATATGATAAAAAAGAAAGTTATGATCTTTAACTTTCTGAGTTTGGCATATTTCACTTAACATAAAGCTCTCAAGTTCCTTCCATTTTCCTGAAAATGACATAATTTAATTCTTCTATGTGATTAAATAAAACTTTGTTGTGTATATATACCTTAGCTTATTTATCCATCATCCATTGACCAACATCTAGGCTAGTTCCATAATTTGGCTATTGTGAACTGTGCTGCTATAAACATGGGTATATATGTATTGCTATAGCATGCTGACTTTAATTCAATAGGATAAAAACTAAGGAGTGGTATAACTGAAAAACCCAAGTTAATGAGTTTTTAAAATTTTTATTTAACTAAATGTATTATTATTATTATTATGCTACTAGAGATTGAATCCAGGGGTTCTTAACCACTACCACTGAGCCACATCTCCAGCCCTTTTAATTTTTTAATTTAGAGTCAGGGTCTCACTAAATTGTTTAGGACATCACTAAGTTGTTGAGGCTGGCTTTGAAGTTATGATCCTCCTGCTTCAGCCTTCTGAGCTAATGGAATTAAAAGCATGTACAATTGTGCCTGGCTACTAATGTGTTTTCAGATTGTGCAGTCCAGGAAGGTCCAGAAATGTCTGGATGTCCATCTACAGCAAATGTCTCACATTTCTTTCCCACATAACTTGAAAAGGAGAAGGGGCCAGAGATGGACTGAAACTGGGATCTCTGATACCAATACAGGCAGTAAGTCACCTGGTCCAAGAGAAAAGTCATGGGTCCTGAGGCCCTTTACTAAGTGCTCAGAAGAAAAGGTCTAAAGGAAGACGTTAAAGCAAAACTATGCTCTGAGCCCAGTTTTTAGCTTTGTTAATTTCAGAATTTCCTGATGTGACATTATCAAACTCTATCTGAATTTATATGTTAAAGTACTTGGGGCAGGAAGATCGAAAGTTCAAAGCCAGCTTCCACAACTTAGTTAGGACCTAAGCAACTTAGCAAGACCCTGTCTCTAAATAAAAAATAAAATGGGGGCACTGGGGTTGTGGCTTAGCGGTAGAGCGCTCGCCTAGCACATGCAGGGCACTGGGTTAGATCCTCAGCACCACTTAAAAAAATAAATAATAAAGGTATTGTGTCCAACTACAACTAAAAATATATATATATATATAAACAAATAAAAAAGGCTGGGGATGTAGCTCAGTGGTTAAGTGCCCCTGGGTTCAATCCCTGGTACCAAAATACATACATACATACGTAAAAAATACTTGGGGCTTTTGATTAAGCATGTGATAGACCTGTTGATATGAAATTTTCTGTGGATACATTAGGTACCTTTTCTGAGATCTCAAAATGGTTGAGATGCAATCAAATGGTTTCCCAAATCCTCATGTAGAATTAATCATAAACATGGCTATCTAGTTTATTATTTTATTATTATTTATTATTTTCTTTGGCAGGGAAAGAAACTGAAATTTTTTTTTCTGAAATCATACCTCTGTACAGATACCTGTTTGAGGAAAACCTGTTGCCCTTGATTCCATTATTTTCTAACTTTAAGTCCTAGGGTGCGGATACCCTTTTTATTATTAAAAAAAAGTCATAATTCTGAAATTATCAAATCCATACTCAAAACCCTTTCCTTAAACAAACAACAACAACTACAAAACCCCATTTCTTCTAAGACAGTCCCAATCCTGGAGCCAATTCTAAGGACAGTCATTCCCTTATTGCCTCTCAGCATCAGGACCCCTGCCATTCAGACCTCTTCTTAGTGACCCTTTCTTTTCAAAGACTCCTCCTTTGTGCCAAGGCTCCCTCTCAGAGCATAGCTATCTTCTCGAATGTACTCCTTCAACTAGAACATATTACCTTATCAGGATACTATTAGATAAGTACCATTCTCTTGTTTCTCCTAGTTTCTCCCTGAATTTTCATGAGTGGAAAAGTAAATCACTGTCCATAATTTCAAAACAAAACAAACAAAAATCTGACTTTCCACTGGGTAGAATACTTAGGATAAAAGACGAAACGAAAGCAATCTCAAGCAAGATAGGGAAAAAAAAAGAAATAGAAGCCATAAAAGCTTCTTTTTATGATATGTGAATCTCCATCCAGTACATTCTTCTCAGCACAAAAATACAGAGCCAGAGTCAGAGTCGTAACATTCTCTAATCTGAGAACACCACTGGATGTCACATCAATGCCAAATATCCTCCCCTCTTTTACCACCTTCCTGGCTGGGAAATAAAACCTTCTAATCTGGAGATTGTTGCCCTCACCTACCATAAAAGCCCTTTTCCTTGGACATCTATTCTTAAAAATATTGGCCTAGAAGATTAGATTCCCTATTCTGAGACATACAAACCTAAGATAGTACCTTTTCCCTCTAACTTAATGCTGAGGCATTACACCCCAGGAAAACCTACCTTTGACTATGGAGAGTACAAGAAAGCTTTCCAAAGGAAGGGACACCTGAGTTGAGCTGAGTTAGCCAGGAGATGAGGAAGGTGGAGAGTGTTCAAATCAGAGGGAACAATGTGTGGAAAGGATTGGACACGAGACAGAACATGATAGGTGGTTTCAGAAACTTGAATGAATGAATACATTTGATATATTTATGATACCTATACTTGGTAATTCCATCTGAAAAGTTATTTACAGACAATAAAGTCCCACTACAGAGAAGAAGATTGAAAACAAAAAAGGATGCTTCTTTCCTTCACACAACTTCTGCACAGTAAGCAGCATCAGCTGTGAAACAACCCAGAACTTACCGCCCAGTACGCTGCAGTTCTGGTCCACTATGACCCCCGTGTGGTTCTGGTTCTATGTGGCAAACATTTCCATTTGGAACTCCAGGCATTTTCCTTTTCTCCTTTTAACAGAAGACCATAAAGTTAGTAAAATCAGTATTTATCTGTAGTTCCTGCTAACAGTGGGTAGTGGTGATGGGATAACCCAAAAGCAACCCAAATGCTCAAGTGTTTGTAGTTTTCAAATGCATTTACTGAGTTGATGCAATTTACTGACTTTCCTGGGGAAGAAAAAAGTATGTGTGTGTGTGTGTGTATGTATATATATAAAATTTCTTTTCCTCTGCAATAGAACCTGACTCCTAACTGTATCTTGCCCAGAAACAAAAAATGGAGGCTTTGGCATCAGAGTTTCAGTTTCAGATCTGCTTCTGTAAAATCCTACTTTACCATAAAACCTTGCCCTAAGATCATTTTATTTCTCATGTATAAACTAAAGATAACAATACCTTTCGGAGGGAATGTTGCTGGGAAAGTTGAATTCACACGTATGAAGCACCTGCCCTAGTACCTAGTACATAGCAGAAGTTTTCTTCCCACTCTTAATATGTCAGAAAAGTAAAGAAATCCTATTTGTTCTCTCCATACAGCTTGTTGTCTTTTTTTCACTTGATAACTTTAAACATAATATACTGTCAAGAAATGTTCTCCCTTCTCCTCTCTGCCATTCTACATCAATGCCTTCAAAATTTGGCTGAAAATCCATGCCCAGACTGAAAATTGGTGTAACCACTCTGGAAAACTGTATGGAGATTCCTCAGAAAACTGGGTATGGAGCCACTATTTGACCCAGTTATCCCACTCCTTGGTATATACCCAAAGGACTTAAAATCAACATACTAGAGTGATGCAGCCACATCAATTTATAGCAGCTTGATTTACAATAGCTAAGCTATGGTACCAACCTAGGTGCCTTCAATAGATGAATAAAAATAGAAAATGTGGTATTTATACACAATGGAATATTACTCAGCCATAAAGAAGAATGAAATTATGGCATTTGCTGGTAATTGGGATGAAACTGAAGACTATCATGCTAAGTGAACTAAGCCAATCCCAAAAAAACAAAGGCTGAATGTTGTCTGTAATATACAGATGCTAACATACAATAAGGGGAGAGGAAGGGAAGCATAGAAGTACTCCGGATTAGAAAAAGGGGAATAAAGGGAAGGGAAAGAGTTGGAAATAGGAAAGACAGTAGAATGTGTAGTACATAGCTTCCCTGTGTTCATATATGAACACATAACCAGTGTAACTCTTACATTATGTACAACCACAAGAATGGAAGTTATACTCCATGTACATATAACATGTCAAATTACATTCCACTGTCACATATAACTAAAAAGAACAAATAAAAAATTTAAAAGACTTCATTCTCATGTAACCCTGCTATCTCATCACATCTAAAACAATCTATATTACTGAGTATTCATTTTTATTACTGATCTGACATTCTAGGAGCCCCAAAATAGGACCACATCTCAATTTATTTAGTATATGTCCACATGGCCTTTGCTTTATTCATGGTGGGCACTCAGTGACACTAGCCACCACTGGCTAATGTGCATACATTACCTGTGAAGGGACATTTTTAGGTGGTTCAATTCTAATGGAGGGGTCCCATTCCCCTGGAGGAAGCACCGTCACCTGGTCTAGGAACTCATCAATCCCTGCTAGGAGATCATCTCGCTCTTTTGCCTTATATGCCACATCATGAAAAATCTACAAAAAAGGAAAAACTCTTATGAAAGTTGAAAGTTACTCTACTCAAATTATTGATATTTATCTCTGTCATAGGGACCTGAGAAGAAGAAAATTTAGCACTTAGACAAGTGCAAAGATAAAATATTTTAAAAATGAACCTTTAGAGATGAGTTGGGTCAAAAAGAATTAATAAATATCTGCTAGTATAAGAAGAAATAGATGACTCTAAAGATATACAGAGCTATTATATTCTCAAAGGATGGGGGAAAATGATGTATGGAAATTTTCTTGATTATAATGTTTAGAAAAACTGGATGGAATTACTAAGGAAGGTCCTCCATGAAATAAGCCTCCCAAAGAGAGCTGAAAAAATAGCCCACACCTCCCTTTGCCTACTACAACATACGTTTGAAAGCTCAGCTTTGCAGTTCAATGTGCAACATGGTACTCTCCAGGGTTTGGCACTGTGGATCGTACAATGCCAAAATGGCTGGCGGCTTGGTACAGACAAACAAGAACATTCACATGACACTGGCTAAGATCATACACCTGACTTTATAAAAAACGGGTCTCATTTAGATGGGAGAGAATATTTTATGCAAATAGCTTATATATATTTAATTAACCATATTCTCTAGGAAATTAAGTCAGCTTTAAGTGTCTCTCCATATATTACTTGGAAATAATAATTTTCCCAGAAAAGGATTTCTCCTCATCCTTAATTAACCAAAAAGGGAGAGATAACATAGGAAGAAAAATCCCCAGATACAAATAAGAAAAGATGAACTCAAACTATCACTATTTGCTGACAACATGATTCTATATTCTATAGAAGATCAAAAAAATTCCACCAGAAACTTCTAGAATTAAATAAATTAGCTTTAAATAAATTAATTCAGCAAAGTAGCAGGATATAAAATCAATACCCATAAATCAAATGCATTTCTATATATAAGTGATGAATCCACTACAAGAGAAATTAGAAAAACTATCCATTCACAAAGTTAAAATGGAACTATCCATTCACATAGTTAAAAAACAACAAACAAACAAACAAACAAAAAACTTGGGAACCAATCCAACAAAAAAAGTGAGAGACCTCAACAATGAAAAAACTACAGAACACTAAAGAAAGAAATTGAAGAGATCTTAGACAATGGAAAGATCTCCCATGCTCTTGGATAGGTAGAATTAATATTGTCAAAAGCATATTACCAAAAGCATTATGCAGATTTAATACACTTCCCATTAAAATCCCAATGACATGGGGCTGGGATTGTGTCTCAGTGGTAGAGCACTTGCCTTGTATACATGAGGCACTAGATTCCACCCTCAGCACCACATAAAAATAAATAAATAAAATAAAGATATTGTGTCCATCTACAAATAAAAAATATATTTTAAAAAATCCAATGACATTCTTCATAGAACTAGAAAATTCATTTGGAAAAATAAGAGACCCGGAATAGCCAAAGCAATCCTTAGCAAGAATAGTGAAGCCAGAGGCATCACAACACCAGACCTCAAACTATACTACAGAGTAACAATAATAAAAATGGCATGATATTGGCACCAAAATAGACATTTAGACTGATGATACAAAACAGAAGATACAGAGACAAACACACATAAATATAGTTACCTCATACTAGACAAAGGTGCCAAAAACACACATTGGAGAAAAGATAGGCTATTCAACAAATGGTGCTGGGAAAAGTGGAAATCCACATGTAGCAAAATGAAATTAAACCTCTATCTCTCACCCTGCACAAAAATCAATTCAAAGTGGATCAAAGACTTAGGCACTAGAACAGAGACTCTGTGCCTAACAGAAGAAAAAGTAGGCCCAAATCTTCATCATGTCGGCTTAGGACCTAACTTCTTTAATAAGACTACTAAAGTGCAAGAAAGAAGATTAGGAATCAATAAATGGGATGGATTCAAACTAAAAAGCTTCTTCTCAGCAAAGGAATCAATCAATAATGTGAAGAGAGAGCCTATAGAATGGGAGAAAATCTTTACCATATGCACCTCAGAATATTAATCTCCAGGATATACAAAGAACTCAATGGGCTGGGATTGTGAATCAGTGGCAACGTGCTTGCCTCACATGTGTGAAGCACTGGGTTCAATACTCAGCACCACATAAAAATAAATAAATAAATAAAAGTATTTTTTAAAAAAGAACTCAAAAAAACTGAACACTAAAAAAACAAACAACCCAATCAATAAATGGGCTAAGGAACTGAACAGACATTTCACAGAAGAAGAAATACAATCGATCAACAAATATATGAAAAAATGTTCATCATCTCTAGAAATTAAAATCAAAACTACTCTAAGATTTCATCTCAGTCTAGTCTGAATTGCAATTATGAAGATAAGCAATAATAAGTGTTGGTGAGGATGTGGGAAAACAGGTACACTCATACATTGCTGGTGGGACTGCAATTTGATGCAACCACTATGGAAAGCAATATGGAGATTCCTCAAAAAACTTGGAATGGAATCACCATTTGACACAGTTATCCCACTCCTCAGTTTATACCCAAAGGACCTAAAATCAGCATACTACAATGACACAGCCACATCAATGTTTATAGCAGCTCAATTCACAATAGTTAAACTATGGAACCAACCTAGATGCCCTTCAACAGATGAATGGATAAAGAAAATGTGGTACATATATACAATGGAATATTACTCAGCCATAAAGAATGGCATTTGCAGGTAAATGGATGGAACTAGAGAATATCATGCTAAATGAAATAAGCCAATCCCTCTCCCCAAAAAAGAGGCCACTCTGATAAGTGGATGCTGACCCAAGATCAAGTGGTGTGGGGAGAATGAAGGAACTTTGGATTATGCAGAAGGGAGTGAGGAGAGGGGTAGGGCACTGGAGATGGAAAGGTTGGTAGAATGAGACAGACATTATTACCCTATATACATGTATGATTACACTACTGGAATGACTCTGTACCATGTACAGCCAGAGGAATGAGAAGTTGTGCTCATTTGTGTGCAATGTGTCAAAATGCATTCTTCTGTCATGTATAATCAAATAGAACAAATTAAAAAAATTTTTTTAAATCTCCCAGAGGGCTTGGTATTCCCACAAGAGGCTCTCAGAAAAATGCCCTGAACTGATTCCCAGCAGACAATGCAATTATAATTATTTTATCTCCAATCACTAGCACAGTATTTGGCACAGAATAAACAATAAATATTTATGAGATGAATGAGTGAAAAGCAGAAATGGCACATACCTCATCTGTCATGATGGTGGCCATGGATCTGCCAATTTCATGGTACTGCTGACCTTTCCCTACTGGGCCCAATAAGATAAACAAAAATCTGGCAAAACACACAGAAGAAGAAATTACATAAGTAACTCTGTAGAAGCAGCATCTTATTTCTCTCTAGACAGTAAAACATTTCTCTCTCCTATCAAAAAAAAAAAATCATCATTGTACCTTCAGAGGGAGAGACAGAGAAACAGAGATGGATCATTTCAAGTTGCCTTAACCTAATGGCCCCTCTATGGACACTGAAAGCTATTTGTATGACATCATTCAATACTGTGGCTATATTTCTTAGGGTTTTCATAGACACAATTCCTAGGTGTAGGAAGGACATCTTTTCAAAACATGGCCTTGTTGTACAAATTCAAGGTTATCTGACTCCTATTCATTGTTCTAATAAGAAAATGCAGAAAAAGGAAAGGGATAAGGAAGTTGAAATGATCAAGCCTTATAAAGAAGTTTAACCTCTGTTCTGGATATCTGAATACTATCTATAATTTGTGGGTCTCTGGATCAATGGCATTACCCACCTTCAGAGCACATGAATAGCCTTTTGAACAAATGCAGGCATATATGCAAAACACATAAACCCTTCCAGAACTGTGGAAAGAGACACCAATACCCTTGCTTAAAGACATCTCCCTTGAATATGGCTCTGTAGAACTGGGAGAGTGAGATTTAGGCTTCCTATTATATTAAGTGACTGGCCTTTGCTATGCCCTCTGATTGCTCCTCCATTTTCCATTTTCAAGGCTGTAGGTACCACGTAATCATAGCCTTAAAAATCAGAATTTCTTTGCATAGCAGTTAATCAAATATACCCCAGTTTTCTGAGCTTGTTGCCAAATTTTTTAACACCATTCCTAAATTAATCAGTTCTAACTTTTGGTATTAGCTATCTTTTACCAGTGTTCACATAGATTTATACTCCAGATAGAAAGTTTTATCTTTGCCTTTACCTTGTTGGGATTGGCACTTCTGTCAGGCCTGAGAGAAGAACAGCTGGAGACAGCCTCACAAAGGCAACGATGGGCCGGTCCAAAGTATCCACCTCTCCAACCAGGACATTTGAGGCCTCTGCCCCACTGGGAATTTTTTTCATAAAATGAAGGTCCACCTGAAAGTGCAAAAGAGCCTTCTGACAATTTGGGAGCCATCATCTTAAATATCAACCACTCTCCTCATACCTGAAATTCACATTGTGATTTTATGGTTAACAAGTATTTTCTCATAGTCTTATTTGATCCTTACAAAAACTCTGTATGGATAGATAAGACAGGCCATAATAATACTACTATTTAAAAAATAAAAAATAAGGCAACTGAGATCCAGAGAGCTAAAATTAACTTGCCCAGGACTGTAAAATAAAGAACCAAATTTAAACTTAGGTATTCTGAAGCTGGGGGTGGGTGTGGCTAAGTGGTAGAGCACATGCCTAGCATGTATAATGCTCCGGGTTCAATTCTTGGCACTTCAAAACAAACAAACAAACAAACATAAATACAGGTATTCTGGTTTTAATTCTACTCTACCATGCTTCCCCAGACTCTGAAACTCTGGGTCACATAATTTCACTTTTTAAATACTTGAATCCATTGTCAGAGGTTTCAGGTTTTCTAAATAAAGCAGGAATCTTTGAGCAGAGAAAGTGATATAACACTATTTTGTTCTAGAAAGATAGTGTCAGGGGTAGACCAGAGCAAGGAGAGGTTAGAAGCAGGGAGATCAAGGTTTAGACCAGAAACTGCAGTGAGGTGCTGCTATTGCTGCAGGCCTCAGATTACACAGTCACAGCCTGCAAGAAGAGTTTCTACCATGAGGTAGCAAAAGTACTGTTTTGGCAAAACTCTTGGATACAAGAAGGAGCTGCAGGAGACTGGCTACCAAAAAATACATGAAAAAATCAAGAGGTCTGGGTTGGAGAGGACTCTCAGTAGCTAGTCACAATATTCAGCATTTTGAATCTGGAGGAACAAACTGACAAGTCAATCCCACCTGGGGGTCAGGTAGTGGGGAGAAGACCTGAGCAGATGGGCCTCCTTTTCCACAGAAGAAACTCTGGTCTTGCAAAAAGGGTATTAAAATAGCAAAGCTTGCCCAGATTCCAGCAGTTGGACCTGGGGTTCCACTAGAGATAACCTTAAGCTTTGAAATCAACTTCCCATGTCTCTGCTTACCTTGCTTAAATCTACAGGACTGTGTTCACAATTCACTCCATTTTTCACTTCAAGATTTGTAGCTGGAACAGACTGAGGAGATAAAGTTTGACCTATTTGGAGAAAATCAAATAGAATCCTCTAAGTGCCTGCCCTTTTCCTTGTCTGACACACCCTATCCATCACCAGTTGGTTAGGACTTCTCCTGCAAAGTCTACATGGAGAAAAGTTAAGGTGACCTTAAAGCCGGGATCCACTTATACCTATCTCCTTACCTACTAGTTAGTGGTAAGGGAAACAGAAGTCTTATTACTTTTGTACCTTTCTAAACATATTAGTGACTCTCTTTTCTTTCTCTGTTAAAGCAGTAATTCCTAATCAGAAGTATATAGGAGAGACTCCTTTGAAGAACTTTTCAAAAATACAGATTCCCAGGCATATCTCTGCACATTGCAATTCAATAAATGAGGAGACCAAGAAATGAACATAGATGAGGCAAACAGCAACTGAAATTCAATGAGTGGTTACAACCCACCATGTACCTGGCTAAAGGCTCTATAGAGATGAACTCATTGAAATCTCACAATATACTGAAAGAGTAGGTCCTATTATTATCTTTATTTTACCAGAGAGAAAGTAAGAAAGAAGTTTAGTAGGTCATATGCTTTGCAAGTGATAAAGCCAGAAACACAAGCCTAGAAGTCTGACTTAAGGGTCTACACTATCATATTTTGTCTCCCCAGTCTAAGATATTTGTTTACTCCTAAAAGGCTCCAGTTTACCTTTTCTGACCCCAAATTACTCCCAATGTTTATATGGCCCCAAAGCTACATCAGTTATGAGACCACCCTGGGGTACAAGTCCCTTATCTTGAGTCCACTAAGATCTATCAAAAGCAAGCATACCAAGTGCTGCAAGAGAGGCAAGGACCAGTCCCAGCTACTCACCTCACCAGTCACCAAAGTACAGTGCCTAAGTGAGCATGGAAACATACTGACAAGTACAGTAACTCAGCATCTCCAACGAGTTCCCCATCACTTATTAATAAAAGAAACAACAACCATTCATAATAACCTTACCATTTTTATCCATTGAATGTGGATCAGACTGCTTCTTGCCAACTTCAGCAAAAGAGCGAACAATAGGAATAAGGTTGTTTCTCTTCTTTTCATTCTGATGATGATGCTTTTTGAGAAGGGCTTCTCGCACTTTAACCCTCATGCTATCATTTAGGTCACTGAACAGTTCTTGCTGGTCCAGTATCAGGTCTAGAAAGTAGGCATTCATAAGAACACTCAAACTGAGGCCATCAGGTGGGGTGACCTCTCTAAAGATTTGACATAGATATATAAAACTCTCCCCTCTCTTAGTTTTTGTTATGGGTTGAATGGTAGCCCCTCAAAAGATTTATGTCCCAACTGCCCCACTCAAACCTATGAGTGTTACTTGATTTTTTAAAAGGGTCTTTTCAGATATAATGAAGTTAAGGATCTCAAGGTGAGATTTCCTTGCAAAAGCCTTCAGAGAGAGTATGGCCTTTCCTATATCTTGATTTTGGGGCTTCTGGCATTCAGAATTGTGAAAGAATAAAGTCTATTGTTTTAATCTACCAAGTTTGTGTGGAAATTGTTAACAGCCATCTTAGAAAACTAATACAAATTTTATGGCCAGTATCTGATTCTTCTTCCACTTCTCTGAGCACTCCTTCTCCGACTCCTTGGCTAACCTTTTTTCTTCTAATATCCACAAGCCCGCTATGCTACCCATTGAAGGTTCCCAGTTTCTGATCTTCCTTTCCTTTAATAATCTCAACCACCTCTAAGACTTTAAGCACCAGCTGCCTATGAACTTATCACTCCTAAAACTATATGCTAGTTCAGATCTCTCGCCTAAGCATGACACTGAAGTTCCAATTACCCACTAGATATTTCCATCTAGATGTTCCACACACCTCTGGAAATCAATATGTACAAAATCAAACCCACTCTCTTTTCCAATAGACCTGCTTCTTTTCTAGTCACCCAACCACCTAAGTCAGAATCCTTAACTCTCTTTCTTTCAGAACTCAACTAATCTGTCAAATGGGTTTCATCAGTTCTACATGCCCAGTTTCACTAGAAATTGTCTCACTCCTTTTCCTCCCCTACTACCATTTCTCATAGTGCAGTAGTCTCACCTGAACTACTACAATAGTCTAACGCATTTCTCCCTTCAATTCACCTTCCATATTGTTGTCATCATTATCTCTTTAATATGCAAAACTTGATAGGTCATTACCCTGCCAAAAATATTTCCAATATATCCCCATTGTTTACATGGAGTTATAACTTCAATAATTCCCAGGGATTCTTCTATCTAAGATAAACGTAACCTTTTAAGGGACCATCATTGTATTTCAGGCATTAACCAAAAGTGAACAAAATGTAGACGTGAACACAGTGGTTAACACAGAGTTCCATTTTTCACAATCATTGGTACTTCTGGGGCACCTCCTTTGAAAGGAGAGAGACACAGGATTCCATCACAGCTGACCCTTCACTTGGGTCCCATGTGACCGCAGAATTACTTAGATTCTTGAAATGGAGAAAGGCATGAAAACATCTTTATTTAACTTGTCTTGCTAAACAAAGCCCATTTGAGGGGAAAGTCCCTATAGGTGAGAATACCTAGGTGTTTCTCCAACTGTGATACCAAAACAGTAAATTAACATCCAATTACACCAGGAAAACTCCATAAGACATGGATCTCCCCTTCACATCTTACTGAAAATGTGAGAATATTATGGCTTGATTTCCTACATATCTTTTCTAGATGCCATATTTTAAAACCTTTGATTCTCTTTAACTCCCTCTTCTCTGCACAACTCCCATTGCCCCTTTCTCTAATTATTCTTTTGGAGGAGGGTACTAAGCATTTAACTCAGGGGCAATTTACTACTGACCTAATTATTCTTAAGCATGTCTTCGTTGATGCACTTACTTTAATTGCTGATTCCATAGCCACTACCTGTCTAAAAGATGCGCTCCCTGAAGGTAGAAACAATCTTACCTGTATAACCCTAAGCCTCACACATTATGAAGTGTATAATATATACAAAATAAATGTTTGTCAAATGAACCAGCAAATGTAAGACTAAGCGCTGTGTCATCTGAATCCCATAATAAGCCTGAGAAATAGAGTAGCTAACCCTTCCCCCTGCTGAGTACATCGAGGTCAAGAAGGCTATGACTTGCCTAAGGACACACCACCACTATTCTTCCCTCTAAAGCATACACAAGCATTCCTTTTTCACTAACCTTACCTGAAATTTCTTCTATGCTATTTGCACGCATATCCAAAAGGACAGTTCCATTGATGAGGCAGCTCCTTAGCTCAAAGAGACTGTGCAATGAGAGGGTTGCCACATAAGGCTTGCTCCAGCGCTCTCCCCCATCCTCAACATCTTCTTCAAACTTCAGCCACCTAAAAACATTACAAATAACTACATGCCAAAGACAGAAAGTGAAGAATTTTCAAGAGAGAAAAATATCTGAATAGTCATATTGAACATTGTAAAATCTGATCTATATGTTTAGGGTACATTGTTTGGTGAAAAAAGCAATCTTTTTTCACTGTCAATATAACAGTGCAATATTGACCATAGTTCAATTTTGTTCTTATTTAAAGAAAAATTTTAAAATACAATTATATACATGTATAAGATACCAAATATATTCTTTGTTATTCCTAAGGTAGTGGGATTATAGATAATTTTTATTTTCTTCTTTTTGCTTATCTTTATTTTCTTTCTATAATAAGCATGCATTACCTGAACAATTAAAAAAAGATCTAGTTTATATCTCTTGGACAAAACTACCAAATCATATTAATAAATCAATATTTTTCTTTTTTTAATCAGTGTTATACAGAACATGATCTTTAGTTCTATGTTCTATGTGACCTTTAGGAGTCTACAAAGACAGAATTAATAGTCTCTATCCATAGAAAATGTCCATGATACAGCAGGTATCCAGGAATAGCTATTTCAATGAGAGCTGATGCTACATTTTGCTAGTTACCCACCTTGCCTCCCAAAGTTCAGGCATGCTGGCTTTGTATCATCTGTCAAGATCACTGGCCAGTTACTAGAGGAGCCTAGACATGACCCTGGTTAATCTGAGGACTCTTCTGGGACTTGAGTCTCAGACAAACAGAACCACTCTACAGCAACTCCAGGAAATCTAGTATTGGGCTAGTTATAATTTCAATGGTCTCTGTAAGATTAAATTGTCCCAGAGGAAATTAAAATCTCCAAAATTCTGGACTGTCAATGAATTAAAACCCAAATGACCCTATGGTTTACCCACAGAAAAAGTCTGAACCTATGCTTGCTATCTGCTCAGCCAGGTCACAACCAAGGTGGCCCTGTTCAACATCTTCTAAACAAGGCCTGTAGTATCAAGAGAGCCCATGAACTTACTCTGACCATCAAACAAATGGAGGAATCCCTGAAAGTTACATATGTATGTCACCAATCCCATGTTCAAGTTCACTAAGCAACAGGTATGACCAGAGACATCATAAAATGACCAATACTAAGATTCCTCATAGAAAACTCTGGAACATCAATCCTCATTGTCAGTTATCACTTCTCCCAAAAAGAAAAGGCAAGCAGGACTCTCATTTGTCTGCCCAAGCAGATCTTGATCCAAGTTATTTTAGGACTTTTTACCTGGCTGTCTCCTTCCATTCTGCATCTTCTCCCTCTTTCATACAGATCTCATCCAGCTCAGTGAATAGCTCATGAGGTACATGCTCCTCATCTTCCTCAGTGCCAAGAATGAATTGAACACGCTGAGATGGTGTGTCTATGAAATCAATCACAGGGAAAGGTCTGCATCTAGCCTCAAAACCAGAACAAAAATAGCATTCTGCCTTATCTAACAACTTCAGGAATGTATAGAAAAGGTTCCCTAGTACAGATCAGGAATTTTCCTTTATTTTCAGAGAAAAAGTTATTCTGTGGAAGTAGTTTCATGAGAGGGAAAATTTATGAACTAAGGCCGCTTACAGAAATCCCATAAAAACCCTAAAGTATAACAAATTTGGTCAAAAGGAATGGTTAACTCTCTAGCAAAGGATTTTACCTATTATTGTATAAACTAGGGAGGAGTTGCTAAACTGTTGAGTTTTCATGAAGATACTTTTGGTTCTTAGAGGATTTCCACTTGGAAGCAAGCTCTGAAAACTGTACCAAAGGTCTAGTGAATCTAGTGCATCTGCTTCTGTCTCCCACATGCTCCTTGGCCTCACCAAGCCTTCTGGATACCCACCCTCCCTCCCAAAGTTGTTACCGTGGGCTAGAGCTTCCAGGCCCTCCTCCCCCTGGCTGGCTCCTTTGCCCCGCCCTCGTCTTCGGTGCTTCTGGCCATGGGTGCGGTGGTGCCGATGGCTCTGCCGGCCCAGTGGCATCCGAACCCCCACATACAGAGTTCTGTGACCTGTAAAGAAGCAGAAGGTCTGTGGAATTAGTTCCTTTAGTAAAAGGAGCCTAGCATAGTTAAGAGGAAAAGAATCACAGAAAAAAATTGCAGTTTTTTGATAACAAATAACAAAATTTCAAAGACTTCCAGGACTACAGATATAGCAATCTCAGAGATGAAGGTGTCTTCTTCTGTCTTGCATGTGGCTGCAAACCTTACAGGGACGTTGGGAAGATAAAAGAAATAATGTGCATTAGGGGTTGATGATATAACTCAGTGGTAGAGTGCATGCTTAGAACTCCCCCACCCCTGTAAAAAAAGACACATGAATATGACTTGCAAACTGTAAAGGCCTATACAATTTAAGTTATTATTATTACAGTGATAATCTAACTTTTAAAAATGAAATACAATTTTCTTATGATGATTCTGGCAAACCTTGGCAGGGAGGCAGTTTAGAAAAATGTTTAAGAGCACAATTAAGGCTCAAAAGAGCCTGCCTGGATCCAAGACTCCATTTCATTATTTGCTAGCCATGTCACCTTGAACTAGTTATCTAATCTCTCTGTGATTCATCTTTTAGAAGAAATACTAAAAGCTTACTATTTAGACTCATAAGCTTGTCATAAGTAGTAAATAAGATAATGCATATAAAATACTTAATATAATATCGAAATACATCAGCCAATACATTCTAGGATAGTCTTGCATTTTTTTTTCTTGAATTGTAGAATACACAATCTAAAATAGTAGTAAAAGACTAGTTATAAATCATAAAGAGCATGATGCTGGGTTTAAGGAGAAATATTTTTTTTCAGGTTTTTAAAATAATTTTTATTTTTTAAAAGTAAATTGTACATTACAGGGGAAAAAAAAAAAACACAAGCAAAGAACAAAGTCATCCAGTCACAAGAAGCTTAGTTGGACGTGTCCCTCTAGGTTGTGTGCATATATACACAATATCCCATTTTGTGTGAAAGAGAAATATTAAATATTGTACAAAGAGTGAGGAACATGAGAAAATAAGTGATCCAATAACATTCCACTCTAGTTCCTCCCTACTCCCTCATTCCTTCAATAAGCCTGTGTTTTGTTTTGATTCTCCTACTGACTTCATCAGCCTTCCTGCCAAACCTGGAGCTCAGAATCACTAGCTACAGAGCTCCTCCCACCCCCCAAAACACAGAGTCTTGGTCTTCCCCTTATTTCTACCTGATTTCTACAAATCTGAAACCTTATCCACATTCCCTCTGTCTGATCAGATGACTTTGCTTTATATTTCACCGAGAAGACTGAGGCCCTCTCATGTGAACTTTCTCCATCTCAATCTGGCTCTTCTCTTTGTCAGGCTCTCAATCCATTGCTGCTCACTCCTCTGGAGTCCCTGTACCTCAGCTATCCTCAGCCTCTCCTTTCTATCCATCCCTTCCACAGGTTTCTGACAATCTTTTTGTTTGTTTGTTTGTTTGTTTTGTTTTGTTTTTCTGTTTTTGTCAGATGCTATGAGTTTATTTTTGTTATCCAATTTAATTTTTTTTGCTTTCTTTTTTAAAATTTTTTTTGGTTGCTCAAAACATTACAATGATCTTGACATATCATATTTCATACATTTGATTCAAGTGGGGTATGAATTCTTATTTTTACCATGTGTACAGATTGCAGGATCACATTGGTTATACATCCACGTTTATATATACTGCCATACTAGTGTCTGTTGTATTCTGCTGCTTTTCCTATCCCCTTCCTATCCCCCCTCCCCTCCCCGATCTTAAAAGGAAACCTTCCTAATGCTGTCCTTCTCCCAAATTTCCACTTTTCTTCCTTTTCCATCAAACCATTTTCAAGAACTCACCGACCTAACTCTTTCCTCACCAATTCCTTGTTCCATGAAAGTTGTTCCTTGTTCCATAGAAATTAACAAAGCAGGGGGTCTCCTTCCTGCCTCTCATACTAATTTAACCTTACAAACTAATTCTCCTGGTCACATCTCTGATCACAGCTCATCTTTTTGAATTCACGGTTCTTCATGATGAACCCTCAGCCTCCTTTCTAGTATTTTCTTCTGTTAGGACAAGTTATACATTCAATGTGAAAAAAGAAGACCTCCAAGAGATCAGCTCAAGAGGCAAATCCTCCATGCTTATATAGAACAAATATTCTGGGGGAAAAAAATCTAGAGATATACATCTTCTGCCCCTCTCCCAGTAACAGAGCGGCCTGTTTTCACTCCATCTTCTCATGGCCTTGGCCGCTGCGTGTACTACCCCCTCATACAGTTCTTCTCTACCTGAACCAAATTGTTATTCTACAAATGTGCCAATGCTTTCTGGGCACTGAGTTGGTTCTCTCATCCAAGATTCATTGCAAATGCACCTTCCTTCTTAGTATTATTTCTGATTTCCCTGATCAGATGTGCTGCCTCCTTTCTCTAAATACTCAGATCCCTTGGTTAGCACTTTTCTTATACACTTATTTTCTGCCTTGCATTAAAGTCTAGCAGGTGTATTATCTCCTCACTACTCATCTGCAAGCTCCTCAAGGTCCTAGGTCAGACTCTCAGAATCCCTAGCACAGGGTCTTACACATTGTCAGTGCTCCACAAACATTCAGCAAATGGAATGTCTTCTAAGGGCCTCCCCTAGGAGTATAAACCCTTAGGACTCCCTCAGGACTCTACCATCTGACCTAAGAGGGTCTCTGATCTGAAAGATGCTACAAAAGGAACCTGTAACTAAAGTAAGTGTGTTTAGGGTAGATGAAGCACTAATCAGAGCATAGGGGGATTGAGAAGATCCTTAGCAACCTGAGAATAGAAAGCTTAATCAGGAAGACTTCCCAGAAAGGCAGACTTTAGGAGAAGAGTTGCCAACTATACATCTTTTCCCAGTAGTGGAATTTCCTAAAACTGCACTCAGCTTCCTTGATAGCATGCCCCACTTCCAAGTGGTGATAAAGTGTCTTGGGTACTGCTCTAATATCCCTTTGTCTATTTCCCCCTCCTTTCTTTGTCTTTCCTATTTTCTAAATTCCAAAGTGATAAAGAAAAATTGAACAGAAAGAATGAGGACTAAATGAGAAATGGTCAGAGACTTGTTAGACTGTAGAGAGGCAGGAGGATAAAATGTTTAGCATCTGATGGAACTGCACCTTTATCCTCCTCCAATATAAGAATAGTCTTAGGTTGCCTCATACACATCTCAGCACATTTTTGACTGACAGATCTCTAAATATAATGTGGCCATTTTACAACTTCATAGAAAGAGAAAAAGAGAGTCAGGAATGTTGGCACACAACTGAAATACCAGCTACTCAGGAGGCTTAAGATAATAGAATCACAAGTTCAAGGCCAACCTCAGTAACTTAGTAAGACCCTGTCTCAAAATAAACAAATAAAAAGGCTGGGGATGTAGATCATCGATAGAGCACCCCTGGATTCAACCCCTGTACCACAAAGAGAAAAATATAGAGCCAAAGGAGATCAGCTGCTAAGAATTGGGATTCTAGACCTCTGACATTATAAAATATAAAGGGTATAAAACATGAAAATGATTAAGTTGAAGATCATCTGTTAATTAACAATATTCCACTATAGTATACCAATGAAGTCCTTATGGTACACCACTGAGATCAATCCAGGTAACATTAACAGGAGACTAGAGTCATCTAATCCTGTCCCAAAGGCGGGGGATACAATTGTGAATGGCACAGTCTTCAGGATGTATTTCTAGTTGAGGGAGACAGACACCACAAAAATAAAAAGGTGTTATTTCAAATATTAATAATTAAAAATCAAAGGTAAAGTGCCAAAGTGTCTGTAATAGGGAGTAGAATGGAGAAGAAAGACTATTTATTTATTATTGGTATTAGTGATTGAACCAAAGGAAGCTTTACCACTTAGCTATATCCACAGTTCTTTTTTTTTTTTTTATTTTGAGATAGGGTCTCACTAAGTTGCTTAGGGCCTTGCTAAGTTAACCAGGCTGGCCTTGAACTTGCAGTCCTCCTGCCTCAGCCTCCTGAGAAACTGGGATAACAGGCATGTTCAACAATGCCTGGCAAGAAGCAAGACCTTAGCTAAGATGATTAGAGGGAAGGTCATGATAATGAGATAGTAAGGCCAAAAGAAAACTTGGGAGAGGATTATTTTAGGGAAAGGGAAGATCAAGTGCACATGCCCTAAGCTAGAATGTGCAGGGATGGTTCCAAGGCAAAATGACATCCAGTAATGCCAGAGCAAGGTAGAAAAAGGAAGGAAAGGATTTCAAAGAGGACAGAAAGACTGGCAGGAGCAGATTGTAAATCCATAGGCCATGAAAAACATAATTAGATCCCAGAGAACCACTTCAAATGACCCTTAAATTGGTAATGTTGGTGTTGAAAAGTTTGGCACGTGTAGGTACAGCTGGACTTGGGAAAAGAACCACCTCACTGAGGGATGAAATTCAGTCTTTCATTTCATCCACATCAACCATGGGCTTCCTCTTTCCTCAAAATGCCCCCAAAAGTCAGGCTATGATCCCCACTTCTCATTGGGCACATTCCAAATTCTTCCACTAGGCTTACACTGGAATGTTGCTAGTATTATTTAATGTTAATTATATTCTAAAGAGAAATTGAGAAGGCGGTGATTAGGTATTAGAATCAATGTTATTAGATCTCATTTTGTTTGTTAATTAGCTCACTGTAACTATTAGTAAAAACAAAAAGAGTAGATCTCCTTATTGACTTCCTACATCTTGTCCAGATGATGGTGAGTCCAGATTCTAATATTCAATTTCCAGGAAAGGTTCAGGCCAGATCACTCTTCAGAGATAACACAATGGTTCAATTGTTCTAACTATCTCTATTTATCTCTTCAGAGAAGGATCACAGAAGGCACTCAGTAAATGTTTGCTAATTCATATACAGCTTTGCTTGATATCTAAATTCCCACTCTGTGAGTCTGAGTATAATGGGAGCAAGTTTCTGGAGCAAGTAAGACAAAAATCTTGAGAAAGGAAGACATTCTGCCTACCTCTAGAAAACTTTTAGAGAGATGGGCAGAAATGAAAACAAGCTCAACAGGGGTCACAGCTAAGAAGGACCAAATGGCTGTTGGAAAATTAGATATCAGTTTCTAGGCTGGGGATTCTGAAGTAGGAATTTGTATTTTCTGAATGAAATTTAGCAGAAAAGATGACAAATACATATTAGGAAGAAATATAGCACTAATAAAGTTCAGTCCATCTAACTGGATTCTGGCAGTCCTTTACCAAACTAATCCTGTGGCCACTTCATTGGTCATTCAATTACTCTTTTACCCACAGTCTTTTCCCTTTCATCTTCCTACCAACTTACAAAAAAAACATTTCTTCCCATCTAATTCCTCATTCTTTTTTGCTACTCAGTATCAAAACTAGTCTATTGTGGCTATCTGTGTGCAAAAATAGTATTCCAATTGAGCAAAACTTATGAGAAAGATGTAACATTAGTGTGTATTTTTTAAAATAAGTATTTATCCACATATATAGTACAAGCATTATTAAGCTGACACTGAATCTTGTGGAGCAGGATAGAAACCATAGGTATTACCATGTGACCAATATATAATGCAGTACACTCACTGTTTACCCCACATTCACAGAGAACCATTAGCATATACTAAAGGATGTTCTGCTCCTCTGGGTTGAGAGGTTGACTCAAAATCACAGGGGGAAACCTATGTGTAGAACAGATGTAAGCCTTTTTTTAAAAAGTAATAATTGTGATCAAATAGCTCTTACATCTGCTAAAACTTACAAAGTCATTAAACTTGTTCCAGGATTTATAAATCTAGTATTTAATTAAAAAAAATAATGACCTGCCAAAAAAATGGAAAAACATTCCTCTAACTAAAGCAACTGCCCTGTTTTCCCCTGGGACTATAAAGCATATCATGGAATATTTCTCTTCTTGCATTTATCTCTGAAACTCTGTTCTACTGTTTGCTTTTGAATACATATATATGTGTGTGTGTGTGTGTGTGTGTGTGTGTGTGTGTGTGTATGGTATATAATACATGCATACATTATACACATACACACACACATATGGCAACATTATGATATAGTATAACTTCTCTTACTGATAGAATTAGTTGGTGCAAGAAGACCCACAGAAATTGTTCTGAAAATGGGGTTAGGGGAATGGTTTATATCATGTAGGTAGCAGGTGTTGAATAAAGGGACAGGAAGATCTGCAACTTTCTCTGCAGCCAGAACTTTGTATCATAGCATGTGTATTATTTTTTTATTTGTTTTACTTAGTTACACATGACAGTACAATGATCTTGACATATCATACATTTGAATCAGATGGGATATAATTTCTCATTTTTCTGAGTGTACAGGTTGCAGAATTACATTGATCATGCAGTCACGTATTTACCCACAGCAATAATAATGTCTATTTTATTCTGCTGTCCTTATTGAGTCACAACACAATTTATTTCTGTCTTCCAAAAAAAAGAGGACTGATTCTATTCCATCTCTTCAAGAGACACCACCACCCTGAGTTCAGCCTTACTGAATCTGAAGAATGCACTCAGTAGTGAGCCAAGGGTGGCCCCCACAGTATGGCCAATCCTACAGTAAATCCCAACTCCTCTCTTTTTCAGAGCTGCTCTCAAACCATATCAAGCCTAGGGAGTGGGTACCATTTGTCCTCTATTTGCCTGTAGTGCTTTTTCAAAAAAAATGCTTTCATAGAAAAGATCCTAGCTTTCAGAAAGGTCTATGCATAAAGGACCATTTCCCAATACACTACCCTCTAGAAACACTGTCATCATATGCAGCCTTCTTTACAGCAAAATAGAGCATTGTAGAAGGAACAGATGATGTCATCTGGAGATGCTATTCCTGCTGCCAATTACTTAGCTGACTTCTGTGGATGAAGCCTAGTCCTCAGGATCTGAATGCCTGCCCAGGTTTATAATTCTATAATTCTATTCCCAAGTAGACAAAAGTATTCATAAATGCTTACCTCTTTTGCTAGAGGACAACTAAACAAATAGCAACATGACCCCAAGGTGTAATAAGAAGGTAGAGAACAGGATTATCAGCAAAGAAGAAGAGACAGGCACAACATTAAAATACCTACCTGATGGAGTAAAACTGAAATTGGATCTTTAATGCTGGATACTGTCCTCCCTTGCAGGCAGTGTGCCAAAATGAAAGAAGCAGGACTCTATCCAATGATATTAAGCTAGACGACCCTGTGCAGTTTTCCCAGATGTGAAATTTGGATAATGATACCTGCCTAGAGTACTAAGAAAATGCAAAAGACAACTTGCATAAAGTGCTTAATCTGATGCCTAAAATTAAAGGGCATTCGATAAATAGTAGTCTCTCGCTCCACACCCTTCCCCTATCTCTCCTACTTTCTCTCATTTGCTGAAACCCACAATGGCTTTTCATCTGTATGGTCAAAATAACTTGAAAAACTTGACCTTGATATACCTGAACACCACTGACCACCATAGAGCCGCCCACATAAGTTCTCATGGCTGAGTCAGCCTTCAGTATCTTCCCATCCAAAGGACAAGCTTTCTCTGAGGGTTGCACAACTTTGATGAAAAAACCATCATAGGAACAAGCAGTACAGAGAGAACATTTCACATGCTGTCTAAGGCATCAGAAAGTTGCTGTATCATAGCCTTCAGCTGTGCAGGGGATGCTGCAGATACTTCACAAAGACTTTTGGGCCAAAAGTGACTTCTTAAGAAAGCTCTACTTATGGAATACGTAAAACAGATTCTTCTAAACAAAACTGAACATTACGATTCAGGAATCATGGCTAGATGTGAGTATGATTGCCAAAGTTCCAACTAGGCTCTGTGGAAAAAAGAAAAGCATTAGGACATCGCGACAGTCATGTGTGGGGAGCTGGAGAGGAGAGAAGAGAAAGGAAGAAGAATCCTAATAAAGTAAATTAGAGCCAGTGAGCAAAAGTGCCTTTTTCTTCCTTCTGAGTCAGTTGGGGTTTAATTTTTTATATACTTTTTATTGTCAATGGACCTTTATTTTATTTATTTTTATGTGGTGCTGAGAATCGAACCCAGTGCCTCACACATGCTAGGCAAGCATTCTACCACTGAGCCACAACCCCAGCCCCATCAGTTGGGTTTTTCAACTTAGGTTTTTATATAACTTTGAGCTATGAACTCCTAGAGAGTATGTCACAGGTATGTTCCTGTTTTCCCTTTTCTTGTTTATGTGAAACATCAAGTAGAAATGGGTATAGTTAGAATAGGAAAAGAAAATATTGTGAATGGGGTTTTTTAAAAAAAGAGGGTTTTATAGCCAAATTGAGTTTTAAAAACTATTTGTATTTTATTTTCTTTTAAAAATTTCTATATACTCATACTTCCAGGAACTTGTCAAGAATCAATTAATTGAACTCTGAACTGAGTACTTCACATTCTCAAGGAATAGATTATTTATTAGTATTTAGATTGAACCTTACAGCACTTAAGACTCTGTATCATATGCTGTTAATTCCTAGGGATATCCCTGTCCAGGTGGGATGGGCATTATTAGCTATGCTTTTATTTAACAGATGTTAGATGAGTACATTGAGGCTAAAATAAATTAAGTGATTTTTCCTCAGGGTCTTATAGCATGAAAAACAGTTAGTACTCAAATCTAGGTCTCCTGAGGGAAAGCCAGGTCTGTTCTTCCTGCATCAGGCTTCCCCTTGCCAATTTCCCTTATTAAACAAGAGCAGCAGCTCTTACCTTCCAGTTCTTCTTTCTCATAGTGAATGTTGAGAACTGTACTGGTCCCACCCTGATCTACAACAGCTTCTTCATCTGGTCTCTGTTGAAACACAAATACAAAAAATAGTCATAGTACTACACATATATTCATTCAAACACTTAAGTATCTTGAGCCCGGACCCTTTTGAGATACATGAGTGGGGAGCTTGTGGTTTACATAAATATTTAAATTTGAACTTCACAGTAGTTTTGAGGTGCAAATATGGCAGCCACTCTTTTTCTCAGTTTATAAATAAGCATCCTGAGACTCAGAGAACACTAAATAATTTTGACTGAAGGTCATGAATATGATAAAAGGTAGAGCTAGAACTGAGCCCAGGTCTTGTGACTGCAGATGTCATGTCTTTTCCACCACTCTATTCCACCTATGCATCTATATAATGATTTGGCATTTGCAAATGCTGTCAAGCATATTGTCTCTTTTGGTGCAAACTGGTCTCCTTGACCTTTCTGCAACATTTGAATGTTTGCTACACTGTCCTTGAAATTCTCCTCCTTGCTCCTGATCAGGCTTTCTCTGTCTCATCTAAAGGCTCATCTTCTTCTTCCTCTAACCTTAATTTCCAAGGAAGAGCTCTCCTTTTATATATATTAGTTGTAGTTGGACACAATACCTTTTATTTAATTTATTTATTTTCATATGGTGCTGCGGATTGAACCCAGGGCCTCGCACATGCTAGGTAAGTGCTCTACCGCTGAGCCACAATCCCAGCCCCTCCTTTTTATTGACCGTACTGGGGATTGAACCTAGGTGTGCTCTGCCAATGAGCTATATACTCCCAGCTCTTTTTATTTATTTATTTTTTAAATTTTGAGACAGGGTCTTGCTAAGTTGCCCAAGCTGGCCCCAAACTTTCAATCATCCTGCCTCCACTTCCCAAGATGATGGGATTACAGGCATAAGTCACCATCTTCTGCTCCAAGGAAGAGTTCTTTTCTCTTTGTTTCTCTTCCTTGAGTTTTACAATTTCAACCACAGCCTTAAATTGTGTTGCTCAGGACTTGATGAGGCACTGGGATGCTGCAATTCAAAATCCATGTATCTAAAAGCAAACAAACCTTCCTTTCAAAAGTAGTATCCTTGGGGGGCTGGGGTTGTGGCTCAGCGGTCGAGCGCTCGCCCAGCATGTGCCAGGTGCTGGGTTCAATCCTCAGCACCACATAAAAAAATAAATAATATAAAGGTATTGTGTCCAACTGCAACTAAAAAAAATTTTTTTTTAAAAAGTAGTACCCTTGGGATGGGGATATGGCTCAGTGATAAAGTACTTGTTTGGCATACATGAGGCACTGGGTTCAATCCCCAGTATTACAAATGAAAATTTTTTTAAAAAAGATAAAATACAAAAGTAGTACCCTGTCATGATTTATTTATTCCTACCCATGGTACTATCATTTCTTAGTTCTTGTTAAAAATTTCAAACTTATTTATTCATCCATTCTACATGTATTTAGAGTCTACCACATGCCTTCAGAGAATTAGTTCCCTTTTATTATCAAGTCCCTATTTGCAATTTTTCTCAAATTTTCTCTCATTTCTCATTCATTCTACCCTACACTCTTTAGTCCTTTAGATCATAGAAAGAGTTTTTTTTTGGGGGGGGGGTGCTGGAATCACACCCACCTTCTTCTCTGAGGGCTATTTTCTCTGCCTGGAATTACTATTCCTACCATTCTCTCCCTGTTGTTCCCACCCCACCATGGGCAGCTAATACATAGTCATCATCTATTAGATCTCATCATATATACACTTCCTTGGAAGATGTCCTTATCTCATCCCCACTTCTAAACTAAGGTCCCCCCATCTATATGTCCTCATAGTATACCACAATTCTCTTTAGTAATGAAATGTTTCTTTTTCCAGCATGTAACACAGCTTTTTCACATAGTAGGTGTTCAAATCCTGAATTGCTTCCAAAAAACTCTTAACTGATATGGCAACTAATCTATTTTCCTTCTCAAATCTGTGATTTGGCCAGGCTGACTGATCCCAAGGGCACTGTGCATATTCTTACCTTCATACCTTTGCTCAAACTGTATGGGATCTGGTTATCTAATATGCCCTTACTCTAAAATTTTTAGCACACTAGTCCTCACCTTTCTTCCAGATCTTGTTCAAATTTCCAGATTACTATTCCAATGTTACTATTTTGTACATGTTCCCCAAAAGGGGGATTCAATCCAAGGCTTTTCATGTGCTAGGCAAACACTCTACCACTGAGGTACATTTCAGTCTTTTAAAAAATTTTTTCAGTACTAGGGATTTTTATCATTTATTTGAGACAGGGTCTCACTAAGTTGCTCAGGCTGGCCTCAAACTTGCAATCCTCCTACTTTAGCCTCCTAAGACACTGGGATTACTTACAGGCATTGGCTACCATACCTGGCTATTCTTAAATGTTTTTAAGTTAATATGTTTATTTATTTTTAGCTCTATCCCTTCAAAAAGTCTAGCACATATGATGAACTAGTAATGAGTATCATTAGCACCTGGACTGTGGTCTCTTAAAATCCAATTTTCTACTAAAAGGAATCAGAGCTCCTTGGATAAATGGCTGGTCACAGTTCTGAGTCAGGAAATGACTTTAGATGGTCTAAAACATCTTGTCATAATAAATATTTTTAAAAAGCACTCAAAGACTACCTGGGGTCATGTCAAAAGAACTGTGAAGCCAATTTAAAGAGAACCCTTGTCAAATACTGGAAAAATTGAACATCAAGGGGCTGGGGTTTTGGCTCAGCGGTAGAGTGCTAGCTAACCACGGTGCTGGGTTCGATCCTCAGTACCACATAAAAATATATAAATAAAATAAAGGTATTGTGTCCAACTACAACTAAAAATATTTTTTAAAAGAACTGAACATCAATAGCCACAGATTAAATATATCAAATATGTTAAGATCCATGAGTTTATAATGTCACTTTAAAAATTAAACAAAGGGCTCAGGATATAGCTCAGCAGTAGAGCTTTTGCCTAGCTCATGCAAAGCCATAGGTTTAACCCCTGCACATGTGTGCACACAAAAGGATCATTTATCTGGGATTTTCTACATAAATTATACCATACCATAGATGAAAAAGTCAATAAGTGAAAAAGGAATGATTTAAAAATATATATAGATAGATAGATAGATATAGATATAAATATTTTGATATAACATCACCATTTTGCAATCTCTAATGACCTACATAGATTTTTCAATGGCTGCTAATGTCTCAAGAGAGAAAATCCATGACATAATCTTAAGTTATTGTCCGTGAATCTGATTAATCCTCTAAATTCAAATACCAATTTACTGAAAATACTATAAAACAGAGTTCCATGGAAAACAACACTATAGGAACACAACTAATCAACCAGTAGGAATGAGTATCATTAGTACCTAAATTATATCTATTTTTTCAAATTGAACCCAGAAGCACTCTACCACTGAGCAATATCCCAGTTCTTTTTAAATTTTTTAAATCATGAGATAGGTTCTCACTGAATTGTCCAGGCTGGACTTGAACTTGAGATCCTCCCGCCTCAGTTTTATGAGGCATTATAGGTGTGAGTCACCATGCCTGGCTTAGACTGCAGTCTCTTAAAATACCATTCTCTACTAAAAGGAATCAGTTTTAAAAGAAACAATTAAAAGAAGCAATGAACCAATTGCTATGTGTAGGCTTTATGTGGATCCTGATTCAAACAACTAACTAAAAGCTTTCTAAAAAATATCTACATAGGGCTGGGGATGTGGTTCAGTGATACAACACTTGCCTAGCATGCAGAAGACCTGGGTTTGATCTCCAGCACCACACACACACAAAAATTATCTCATACTTATTAGGATGGCCAAAATCCAGGATGCCAAATGCTGAAGAGAATGTAAAACAATAAGAACTCTCATTTATTGCTGATGGAAGAGCAAAATGCTCTTACAAAACTAAAGATATTCTTACTATGATTTAGCAATTGCTTGGTATTTACTCAAAATAATCAAAAACCTATGTCCACACAAACACCTGAACACAGCTTTTATTCATAATTGTGAAAACTTAGAAGTAACTGAGATGTCCCTTCAATAGGTGAACAATAAACAAACTATGGTATATCTAAATAATGGAATATTATTCAGTACTAAAAGAAAATGAACCATTAAGCCATAAAAAGACATAGAGGAACCTTAAATGTATATTACTAAGAAACCAATTGAAAAAAAGGTTATATACTGTATAATTCCAACTATATAACATTGTGGAAGAGGAAAAATAATGTAGACAATAAAAAGATCAATGGTCACCAGGTAGATTAGAGGGGAGGGAGGGATAAATAGGTAAACACAGATTTTTAGGGAATGAAAATGCTGTGTATGATACTATAATGGTGGATAAATGTCATTATACATTTATTCTTTCAGAGATATATACCGGGAAAAAAAAGAGATATATACTGAAATATTTTCAGATTAACAGAAAATTTATACATGTAAAATAACTTATTTAGAAATATTTATTTTATAAATTTTATAAAAATAGTATTCAAAATATCCAGATAAATCTTTAACTTCAATGTCTTCTTCAACACTATAGGTGATTTGATTTAATTAACACAATTTTTTGCATATTAGTTTTAGTTCCAGCTTAGCGGTAAAGACTCTTGTATACTGTTTTTCTGAGCATGTAGAAAGCCCTGCATTTTGTTTTTTGTTTGTTTGTTTATGGTATTAGTGATTGAACTCAGGGTTTTACACATGCTAGGTAAGGCTCTATCACTGAGCTAAATCCCTAGCCCCTGAGGAATAATTTTTAAGTGGAAATAAACTTGGCTTTATTTTGGACTTATTATTTGCTCACCTAGCCTATCTTTTAGATCATGAATTCCCTGACTGCAGCATAATGTTTTTGTTTCCATAATGTGTTTTTCATCTTCTGTTCTCTCAAAAGCCAATATAATAGTTTACCACTGTAAGTAGCCAATGCGCCTATTTAAATTCCAGGAGGGTGGTTACTGTGTCTTATGTTCACCTAGCAGCCAGTACAATGCCCAGCACATGGTAAATATCCAATAAATTTCAACAAATGAGTATTTATTAGTTTTATGAATACTTTATTTGATATCATATATTTTCTCATAAACCAAGTATATGAATAAAAATATTATAAAATGAATAATTATTATGGTTTCCCACTGTTTTTAATATTCAAAGGGCAGGGATAAATTAATTCAGATATTTGGTATATCCACAAACAGCTGACATAGTTGGAATCTGGAGGGAGGAAGGGAAGAAATGATCAATTTCTTAACTCCAAGACTATAAAATCAAAATATAAAGAGTAAGGTTAATCATCTGAAAATCTGAATTGGAAAACTACGTGTTTTTTGTTAGTTTTCTTAATTTAGGTTGATTGACCACAGCCTAAATTCACTGAATAAATTGTTCATCCACTTTTTTTGTCTTGCCAAAGAAAAGAGAGCCACTTTCAGTGACAATTAGCCAAAATATTTAGGTTGAATGTGAATGTGTGAATCATGGTTAAATAAACCAAATATTTAAAAATAAAAATAATTATACGGCACTAATAGAAATTTAAACAACTAAATGGTATTTGATTATATTAGGAATTATCATTACTTTTGAAAGTATGGTAATAATCTTGTGTTACAAACTTTTACTGAAGAAATGATCTGATATATTTAGAGAATAGATGAAGACATAGATGAAACAAGATGGTGTGCTCATTGCTGAAGCCAAATCATGAGTACATGATGATTCATTATGCAAATCTCTCTACTTTGATATATGCTTGAGATGTTTGGTAAATTTCAAGCATATCCAAAGTTTGAAATCATTAAAAATGAAAAGAAAGGAACATTGGGTCTCTTTGGTTTATGCTTGCTGCAGATTTCTCACCAGTTGGCTACTATTTCCTCTGACATCATCACTATTTATGGCAAAGTAGATTTCTCAACCTGGGGTCCTTAAGTTTCTAGGGTACCTATGAATGGGCTTCAGAGGATCTGTAGTAACATGCGAGAGTGTGAATTTTGTGGGGCAGAGGTTCCATAACTTTCATCAGATTTTCAAAGGGGCTTGTTACTCAGAAAAGATTAAAATCATGAGAATCACACTAAATATGTTTAGGAGAAAAAGGATACAAAGGACAGAGGGAAACAGAAAGGAGAGTTAAATAGAGAAAAAGCCCAATTTCTAAGTATTCTTTTTTGTGCTTCCTCCTAGTTCACTGACAATGACTGGCTACGTAAACCTGAGGGTGCCTACCTCAAGGACTAGATAAAATAAAAAGAACTAAGAGGGTTAAATACACATTAAGACACTAAAATTACAAGCATTCTTATAAGTCTTGAAAAATGAATGAATTATAGCTGAGTAGCAGACAGCTACTTAATGGCTGAGTAGCAGAAAGATTCTAACTTCCAGTAATGAAAAAATTAAAAGGCAGGGACAGTGTCAAGTCTTACATGATGATCCAAACTCCTGGAAGCAACCACAGAAGCTACAGGAGAGGAAGAAGTCATGGGCAGAGCCCACCTACAGCCCTCTCCCTGACACATTATCCCTGTAGCTCCACTCTGGACCTGTGATGGTGGACCTGTCCAATTGAACCCTGTCTCTGACTTTTTATCTCAAAGACCCCTTTCACTGTTTTTTCCTCCTAAAGATCCAAAGTTTTCAGACATTATATAACCTTTCCATTCTCAAAAACCTCATCCATACCCACACAAAGGGAAGAAAAGTTTTATTGACTTCTGATACATTAAACCATTTTAAAATCAGCAAATGTAAAGATGATTTCTAGGCTTTCTAGGCAAGCATTCTACCACTGAACTATATCCTCAGTACTACTTCCAGGGTTACAAGTCAGCAAACCAAATTGGTCCAATTAGAATTAAGAAGAAATGTTTACTGAGCACTCACCATATGTCTAGCATTTTCTCTACAAGTATTACCTCACTTAATCCTTGAAACAGTTCTAAGTCAAGGCTAAATAAGCTCTCATAAGGGCTGAGTGGGCTAGGAAGACTCAAGTCTGTCTTTCTTATTATGTGCTAATATTGTCAAAAGCAAAGAACCTAGTCATTTTAGAGAGTTCAGGATACCGAATCATGGATTAATGCCCACAAAGAGAATAGTTCAAGATCCACATTAATACCTCATTAAATCCTTAGCACTCCAGAACCTCATATGCCAATTGTGCATTTGCTGACCAGAACTCCAATTATTTTCCATCTCCTTATTCATTTCCATTTTCTTCTTCATTCAGCAGAGCATCTGACTTCTGGCCCCTCATAGACCCTGTCCCTGATTCTAACTCAGATTACCAACTCAAATGCCCTCAGTTACTTCCTTACTAACTACAGACACCCAACAGCAAGGGAAAAGTTTCTGTGAGAACTTGTGAAGTTATTTCAGACCTCCTCTTCTCAGGGCCATGAGCTCCTAAATACCCATGAGCTTTCCATTCTGACTCTTCAGCAGCCTGTTAAGGAACTAAAATTCAAAAAAAAAAAAAAATCACTCAGTGATTTTTTTTTTCTTGAATCCTACTTGGACTCACTCTTATCTAGTATAGATGACTAGGTTAGTACATGATGATAGGAAGAATAATGACTCCCAAAGATATGTACATCCTAATCCCTGGAATTTATGAATATGTTACCTTCCATGGGGAAGGAGAATTAAGATTGCAAATAGGAATAAGGTTGCTAATTACTTCACCTTACAATGAGAAGATCATGAATTATGTAAACTACAAAGTAATCTCAATGTAATCATAAGGATTCTTAAAAGTAGAAGAAGGAGACAGAAGAGTCGAACCAGAGAGGAAGATGGGTCAACAAAATTAGGGACTAAAAGATGAGGTTTCTGGCTTTGTAGATAGAGAAAGGGATGGAAGAAGGTAACTCTGAGCCAAAGAATGTGGACAGTTTCTAGAAAATGAAAAAGTCAAAGAAACAGATTTCCTCCTGGCACCTCCAGAAAGAAGCCCCGCCAATGCCTTGATTTTAGTTCAATAAGACCTGTGTTAAGACTTCTGAACTACAGAACTGTAAAATGATAAATTTATATTGTTTAAGCCACTAAATTTGTGATAATTTGTCATGGCAACAATAGGAAAATGATACTCCATAAATATTATGACTTCCTAACTACCAAGACCAGAGTAAACTTGTTATTATTACCTTATGGGAAACAACCAACCACTCTATTATCTAAGATTTGTTACTGTAACCTAGCAGCAGATTTAGAACAAGCACGGTTGCTTTTCTTTGTCTTGATTACTACTGCCAAGGCAAACCTTAAAGCTAAGATGATTATCTATAGATTTTGAAGGAAGTAAACTTACATTCTGAATTGTCCCCCAATTCTCTGCTCAAGTCTCTGCTTGGCAGGACAGACAACCAACATCTCTCTTGAAGCTTCCCAGCAGGGCTGGTAAAGAGAATGCCCAGACTCCCCAGTTCCCACATACCAATTCATCTGTGTTGGGAATGGGGAATGGGCATGAAATGCACACTGCAACGTGGTGTGAGGAGAAACTGCTATCTAGGTAAAGTTTTATTCAATAACATTGAGCAAATATTTACTAACTGCTTACCATCAACTGAGCATGACCCTCAGAAAAGTTGATATGCTCCCTACAGAGCCATTCATTCATTCACTCAGCAAATATTTACTAAGTGTCAACACGTACCAGGTGGCTTTCAGAAACTCCTGTCTGGGAATTTTTTCAGGTCCACCATAAGACCTGGGTTGTGACTCTCTTTCCATTAGTCATGCATCTTAATACCATTTACCAGAGTTTGGTATTCTGAAGATATCTCCAAAATGTTCCATTCTGAGCAGCCCTGGCACACATAAAAGCCTTCATAATTGCCCCAAATCACTTGCTTTCCCCCTCCTCCACTTCCGTTCTCCCTAAACCTCCCTTCAGTTCTGCAGCCTTCTTCTTTTAGCACTTCCTCAGATCTGGTCACTTCTGAAAATGATGAGGAGGAGAAATGTGAAGCTACAAGATGTTCCCAGTTCCAGTCTAAAGAAAGGGCTTTCCCTAAAGCTGTCTGGTCATCTTCCTCTATTACTTACTCCTTATAAGAGCTCATCAACTCTTAAAGTTTCAATAACACAGATATTTCATCAAAATGAATAATGCAGACCTTAATTAACTCACCCTAAACTTCACCAACAGCCCCCTAACTGGCCTCCCTCATTCCAGCCTCTCCCACTCTAATATAGCCTTTGTACACCTTGCCATCAGTATCTTTCCAAACATTTTTTATTTTATTTTATGGCAGTGCTGGGGATTCAACCCAGGGCCTAATGCACAGTAGGCAATCACTCTACCATTGAGCTATATCCCTAGCCCCCAGATACTTCTTAAGCACTCACTCAGAGCCAGGTACTGATCCATATTTCAAAGACACAAGCTTCAGTAATGCACAGTAATTAAACACACATCCTTTGGAAAGAGGCAGCCCTGGTTTTGGCAGAACCACAAGCAGCTTCATCACTTATTAGAAATTACTTAACCTCTCTTGAGTTTCCTCATTTGAAAATTGGGAGTAAGGCCAAGTGAAGTGGCACATGATTATAATCCCAGCTATTCAAGGGGCTGACAGGCAAGTTCAAGGCCAGCCTCAGCAACACAGGGAAACCCTGTCTCTAAATAAAAAATCATTAAAAGGGCTGGGGATGTAGCTCTACTAGCTCTCCTGAGTTCAATCCCCAGTTTAAAAAAAAAAGAATAAAAAGGGTTATTTTTATTCCTTTTTATTCCTTTTTAAGGTTACAGAGAGAATTAAATGGAATAGTGGGACTGGAAGTGTAACTCAATGGTAAATGGTCAAATACTTGCCCAGCATGTGCAAGACCCTGGATTTTGTTCACCAATGTGGCAAAAAAGAAGGAAAAAGGAAATGGGATAGTGCATGGAAAACACCTAGCATGGTGCCTGGCACATGGCAAACACTCAATAAAATTAATTTATTAATTTTTATTTTTGCAGTACCAGGGATGCCCATGCTGCCCTTAAACTTGTAATTCTCCTACCTCAGCTTCTTGAATTGATGGGATTACAGGTGTGTGCCACCGCATCTAGCTATAGTCAGTAAAAATTAACTCAACAGCAAAAGCAAAGGGAGCTGTGTCAACTGGGCAGCAGAGATGAACAGGTATATTCATGTATATTCAAGTGGTTGTAGAAGGTGACAGCACTTGGTAAGCTCTGTGGGTACAGAAGACTGTAATTCTGATAGAGTGAAATGGAACCAGACCTTAAAATACAAATGGAATTTCCTCAGTAGAGAGGAAGGGAAAGATTTTCCAGTTTGAACACTGAGCAAAGGAACCACAGCAAAGAAGTGAGAGTGTTTGTGTAATCAATAATGGCTGTCTATTGCTCTATGCTATCCTGTCTAGACCATAAACTCCCCAAGGAGAGGTACCTTGGCTTTGGATACAGGAGAGTACAATTACTCAGTTACTCATGCAACCAAGCAGTAATTTTATTCCAAGCATTGTGCTAGGTGGTAAGATTTTTCTGCCTGGTCCTTACCTTCATGAAGCTTTTATTTGAAAAAAATAATAAATAAGAAATCAAAACAAGAACATTTCAGATAAGTTATATGTGGTAAGAAAATAAAAAAAAATGCACTGGGTGTAGTGGTGCATGTCTATAATCCCAGAAATTTAGGAGGCTGAGACAAGAAGATCAAAAGTTTGAAGCCACCTCCACAATTTAGCAAGGCCCTTGGCAACTCAGTACGATCCTGTCTCAAAATAAAAAATAAAAAAGGCTGGAGATGTAGCTCAGTGGTAAAGCACCCCTGGGTTCAATCCCCAGCAGAAAACAGAGAGAGAGAGAGAGAGAGAGAGAGAGAGAGAGAGAGAGAGAGAGGTCATATGAAGGAGAGTGGCTAATGATGAAGGTCAGGGAAAGCCACTCCAAGGAAATGAGATGTGAACTAAGTCATGAGGAGGCCTGGGTAGAAGAGTGTCCTAGGCAGAAGGAATGACAATAACAAAGCTCCTGAGATTTGAAGGAGCTATCCATATTGGAAAAAAAAAAAAAAAAAAAAAAACAGAAAGAAAGCCAGAGCAGGGGTGCAAGGTGAGAGAGTAGAAGAAAGGCAGTCCCCGGAGGGTGGGTAAGACCCTGACCATGATAAAGTTTGGTAAACCATGACAAAGAATTTGGACTTTATTCTAAAATGCACTAGGAAGCCACTGAAGGGTTTCAGGATAGGATAGGATGTGATTTGTTTTTAAAAACTCCCTCTGGGAATATAGCTCAGTGATACAGCATTTACCTAGTATGTGCAAGGTCCTGGGTTCAATCCCCAATATCTTGAGAAAAGAAAAAGAAATAAAAGTTCCCTCTTAACTGGCATGTGAAGAATGGACTGTAGAAGGGCAAGAAAGAAAACAGAGGGTACTGGTAGAAGGCTAGGGCAATAGTTCACTTCAGAGGTAACAGCACAAGGTTCTGATACACAGAAGTAATGTCTGGAACCTCTCTGTTTACAAGTCATAAAACTTGTACCCACTTTGCCAGGTCCATCCCCTGCACACAACCTAGTTAGCACATAGGAGACTTAACTGGTAATTGTCAATTGGTTGACTGTTTCTCCCCATAAGTCACCCCACTTCCTTTCCTCCTACTACACTCATTCTCTTTTCCTCACTATATCTCATGTTCCCATTTGCCTAATGCTTAACTCCAGTCTTTATGGGGTCCTAATGTTCCCACTCTTTTCCATTTCCTCTGCTCATTCCACCACCTGTGAAAGTTTCAAAAACTGTTGTAAAAGAGATAATTATTACCTACCCGACCCCAGAAACACTCAGGATTATCAGTTTCTCAGAACACTAACAGAAACCTGGTCTATTATGCTGTAAATACAACCTGCGCACATTCTGCATGTTAAAGACACTGTCTCATCACATTCATTCCAGCCTGTTCTACCCACTGCAGCCAGAGAAATCTTCAATAGGAAAAATCTGATCATGATCTCATTTTTTATCTCTTGAGGCCTCTCTCCTGCCTAACCTTCCCCTTCCCCTCAAATTCCGCCAGTGGCATCTCCTTGTTCCTCAGATAAATACCAAGAGTCTCAACAGGGGTTATAACCCCAAAATATATCTTACACCATTCCCCTCATTGCTGCTTGTGGTTCTAACCACAATAGGCTTCTTTTAGTATATACCCCTTCTGCCACAGGACTTCATATATGCTGTTATCTTTGTCTCCAAGTCCCTTTGATCTCCCTCTTTCCTCAGATGATATTTACCCATCCTTTAGATCTTTATCTAAATTTTCTTCCATAGCAAAACTTCTCTAGTCTCAGATTGAGAATGAAACCATTATTTACACTCATGGGTCTGCCTATATTTTTTTCCAAAGCCTTTATCGCAGTTTATAATAATATGATCATTTGAGTGATTATTTGATTTAAAATGGTGATTTCTGCCAGGCATAGTGCACATCTGTTATCCTAGCAAGTAGGGGGCTAAAGCAGGAGGATTACAAGTTCAAGGCCAGTCTGGGCAACTGGATGAGACCCTGCCTCAAAATAAAATTATAAAGGGCTGGAAACATAAATCAGTGGTAGAGCATTTGCCTAGCATGTGCAAGGTTCTGGGTTCAATCCCCATTACCATAATCACACACACACACACACACACACACACACACACATAAAGAGAAAAGGTTACTTCATCCTGCTTCCCAACAGATAGTGGTAATCTCCAAGCAGGCAAGAGCATTGCCTATTTTTGCTCAATATTGTATCCCAAACAGAGGTTGAATACATGTAGCAGGCCTCTAAAGGATTAGATATGGAAAGATTTTTCAAAATCTAGATATTGTTCCTTTTTTGACTGAACAAAGAACGAATTATGGATCTTCTAGTAGCAAACTATTACCAGGAGGAAAGGAAGAAATCAGAGTCTGATATCCATTTTGCTACAAACTCGAAATGTTTTCCTTTCCTCCTTTCAGAAACTATCCCTGAGTCACATCAAGATGGCACTTGTCTCCAACACTTGTTATCCTTCCTGAGATGGTCATCATCGTCTTCACAGACCTCCACTTGTCTTGACTTCACTCACCCCTTGGAGCCTTCTCTCCAGAACAGTAACCATACCATCTGACTGCACAAGAAAGGAGGAGTGAGAACTCAATAAGCTGCCACTCATTGGATATCACACTATAAACACTTCACAAAGCCTCTTCATAAATGCACCTCATTTGATCCTCAAAACAACCATATTTGAGGTAAGCAAAGCAAGTATCACCATTTCCATTTTAAGAAATCAAACAGGCTCAAGGAAGCAAGTAACTTACACAAGGTCACAAAACCTAGTCTAATGCTTCATTACATGAGCCATCCCACAGTTGTCATCAATTACTTAAACCTGATTTCCTCATTCCCTTTAACAAGTACCTGTTTCTGAACCCTCAACATTTCCTCAGCCCATGTTCTTCCCCTACCTAGAACTTGTCAAATGTCTGTGCAATGGGGTGGGATAATCACAAAGCCAGCCATACTAACAGGGACAGTTCTCAGCCTCCACAGCTTTTCTATGCTCTTCCTCTGAGCCACTGAGAAACCAAAAGCACCCAGAAACAAAAATACAAAGACCAGAGCAAGCTCCCTAGATACCCTTTCGTCCATGTTCCTCAGGACAATGAGAGGTCAGAAGGGGGCGTCTCCCACCCCGAAGACCCGAGAACAGAGGTCACCGCCCGCCAGCCGCCAGGGCTCCTCGGCTGTGCAAGGGATGCAGCAGAGATGGGCCGGCTCCCGGTTCGGCCCAAGGTCATCCTCTCAAGCAGCCACGGCGTGATCCCCAATCGCCCGGAGCGCCCCCTGCTGTCCCGAGCTGGCCTCCCCTCGTCCTTAGGGAGTGGCCCAGGGAGCCCGGGCTTGGGGGCAGAAGAAAGGAGGGTGGGCACAGGATGAGGAGGCTGAGCCCCAGCCCCGGGGAGGGGCTGGAGGCGGGGCCCTACCTGATAGCTCAGGACGCCGTCCGGCTCGTTACTCCCCGCCGGCATGGCGGAGCGGAATTGGGTCCTCCCAGTGGGTTCCAGGCAGAACGTCAGCAGCCCTCGCCCCCTGGTCGTGTGTGAGCTGATCACACGAGCGGCGACCCCTACCCTGGAGCCAACGGTCAACCATCAACCGCCTCCGCCTCCATAGCCACCGGCCCGCGAGGCAGCCGCCGCAGCCAATCAGCGAGCGACCAGTGCAGCCAATCAGGGCTCAGAGCACCGGAGGACGCTGTCCGGCGGTACCCTGGGCTACCAGGAGGAGGAGGAGGAGGGAACTGGAGGAGCTGTCTGCTCCCGGGCCCGGTTGCCGTGGAAACCGCCTCCCTCCCTTCAGGGGCCTCTGGGCTTGAAGGTCCTTCCAACTGCTTGCTAGACATTGAAAATCTCTGCTTCTGTTTGCAACTGCACCTGACTCTTGAAAACTGAGAAAGTGTCTATTCTGATTATATTCTTTAAAAGTTGGATTTTAAATTCTGAGAAAATGAACCTCCAGATTACAGGAGGAAGTCTTCTAAAATCATTAATCCCTGAGCTAGTGGCCAAATTAAAAGCGTTAAAGAGTAGTAGGTAGGCAGTGAACAGGCCCGCTCCACAGGCTCTCTACATCTTAGGTCTTCTCCTCCTCAGGTCCGCTTCAAAAAGCAGAGTTGGGCTAAGGGATGATTGTTGAAGCAGTTTCACAAAAAGAGCCCTTCAGCTTTTCCAGGAAATGATCTAAGGCAAATTATCATTTAACAACAGAACTAATATCTATGACGAGATTAGAAAATCATGAAGAATGTATTCAGTTTGATTTGAGTTTAAAAGAAAAGGCTGGCTAAAATCCAACATAGTCTCTATCCCTAAGATGAAGAAAGGGGCCTTTTGTCTTATACACACTTATCATATCAGACTGTAGGTGAGTCCACATTATTAGGGAAAAAATCATTGCAAATAATTCCTCCAAAGAAGCTACTCTTGGGGAACATGTTAAGGTTCAGCATTTGCATACCATCCCTTACTGAAATTGATAACAAAGTTGGGGTTTACCATCCCCCCAAAAAACAACAGATTTCTCAACCCTGCATAAGCTCCTTGCCCTGTTTCTGAGTTTTAATGACTATATCCACATTCTCTGTCCATGTCTGCATAAAGCCTATGCCTTGAATCTTAATTCACATCCCATCTTCATCCCCCATTTTTGCCTATCAAAATCTTAACTGTCAGGCTGGGGTTGTGGCTCAGAAGTTAAAGCTCTTGCCTAGCATTTGTGAGGCACTGGGTTTGATCCTCAGCACCACATTAAAATAAAGATATTGTATCTACCTAAAACTAAAAAATAAATATTAAAAAGTCTTAACCATCCTTCGAAGTCAGTCCCAAAGGCCACTTCTTCCAAGAAACCTTCCTTTATGCTATTGTCCCTGACACCCTTAACAGATGTCATCTCTCCCTCTTCAGAATCCTCACTTCATATGTTTCTCATAGCAGTTACCATGCAGTGTTTATTTAAGTACATTATTTATATGTTGACTTTAGCTTATTACAATATCATAAGATTTTTTATATTAATGATTTTTTTTATTCCTTTCTGTATATTCCACAGAGCCTTGAAGAATGCTGGATACATAGAAAGTGGTTAGTAAATATGCTGGGCACAGTGGACACCTGTGATCCCAGAGACTCAGGAGGAAGGGAGATAACAAGTTCCAGGAGCTTCTGCAATTTAGAGAGACCCTGTATCAAAATAAAAATTTAAAAAGACTGGGTATGTAGCTCAGTGGTAAAGAAACCCCCTGTTCAATCCCCAGTAAACCCCCACAAAAGAAAAAAGTAGTTAGCAAATATATGTCCTTTTAATTCAATCTAATAAAAAATATATTGAATGTATACTATGTAGATATAGAACTAAAGATACAAAGAAATCTAAACTATATTTCCAAGTAGCTTAACAATCTAAGAGAAGATGTTAATATAATGACAAGAAAATAGAACATAGTATAAGAACCATATGAATAACTGTCCTTCAAAGTTAAGTCAAAAAGCCATCTCTTCCAAGCCTTCCTTCCAAGGATGGTGGATAAAGGAAAGATGTGCTTGGGGAACAAAGATTACAAAAACTTAGAAGATTATGAAAATTCAGAAATGTTCTTTGACTTGGAGTTCTTCAGAAGGGGACATGAGTTTGAGCTAAGTCTGAAAATATGGGTAAGATTTAATTGAGCCAAGGTAAGAAGGGCAAGTATCTCAAGTCTTGGGCAAAACCTTAAAGAGTAGTAATGTATATGGGTCATTCAGGTTAGTCATTATTTGGGCCAAACCCTGTATGTAACTTGCTATCTTCCTTCCTCCTGAGTCTCTGAGATTACAGGTGTCCACTGTGCCCAGCATATTTGCTAACTACTTTCTATGTATCCAGCATTCTTCAAAGCTCTGTGGAATATACAGAAAGGAATAAGAAAAATAATCATTAACATCAAAGAACTTATGATATTGTCATAAGCTAAAGTCAACATATAAAGAAAGAGAAAATCAGTAGGAAGTCAAACTTGTAGTAAAGAAAGGCTAAGGTTAGGATTTGGGGTGTGGCTCAGTGGCAGAGTGCTTTTCTAGCATTCACATGGCCCTGGGTTCAGTCCTCAGCACCTTGAAAAAAAGGATGAAGTTAGCGGGTGGGGGGGCCTGTTGTCAAATTTTGGAGAGCTGGCAGTTCAGACTATTTTCTTACATGGGGCAGAATTCTGCTGAAAGTTTTAGGGAAACACATTCCTGCAATAGTCATGGTATTTATTATTTTTCCATTTCACTTCTAAGAAAACTAGGGCTTAGTGAAGTCAAGAAACTTTATCAAGTTAAGGCAGTCATTATGCTAGGATTTGACCATTCATTTATTAATTCAGAATACATTTATGGAGACTTTATGTATCCAGCCCTGTGTTAGGCAGTGGGGAAACCGCAAAAAGACAAACAGGGTTCTTGCCCCCTTGGGTACTCCAGCTAGGTGGACAGACAGTAAACAAGTAAAAAAACAAGATTATTACAATTTTTGATAGCTATTAAGAAGTAAATGAGGGCTAGGGATGTGGCTCAAGCGGTAGAGCGCTCGCCTGGCAAGCGTGCGGCCCGGGTTCGATCCTCAGCACCACATACAAAGATGTTGGGCTGGGGATGTGGCTCAAGCGGTAGCGCGCTCGCCTGGCATGCGTGCGGCCCGGGTTCGATCCTCAGCACCACATACCAACAAAGATGTTGTGTCTGCCGAGAACTAAAAAATAAATATTAAAAAAAAAAAGAAGAAGTAAATGACAGTTATGTGATAGAGGGCTCCCAAAATGGGAGATGACCAAGGAGAGCTTCTCTGAGATGAGGAAAGCCTCACCTAACTGAAATGAATAGAGGGCCTAGTTCTAGATTTCTTGGTCACTATGCTATACTGTCCTATACTGTTCTATGAAAATAGTGCTGTCTCTGAAATCTGTCATGAGGGCACAATGGATTAGAGGCAGAAACCTGAGACAAGGGGCCCAGTTAGACTGACTCAGGCAACATACTAATTCAAGAGGTGCCTAGGATGGTGTCCAAAAGGAAGATATGCCTATATTCCCATTTCCCTGGAAGATAGGTTCCAGCCATAGTAGAAGTGGATAGTATAGTAAGAGAAATGAGGAGGTAGAGATGATTTTTATGAGCTCTGTTGGAACTGACCTTCCTCCAGTTCAAATATGAAAACATAGCCTCTGGCCCTTGACTCCAGGGTCAAGAGCCCCATCTTCTGGTCTGTTGTGCAAATTACAAAAGGAAGTAGGCCATAGAGGCAGTCTGTGACAGCCTGAAGCTGCTGCTAACTGGGGCATTGCAGGAGACAGGCCCACCCTTTCCAGGACTGATTTGGTTTCTCCTTCCCAAAGGAGACTGACTCTGTTTTCAGGCACCACCAGACTCTTGGTCTCTTTTGCTCCCTACTCTGATTAGAAAAGTGCAAATGTGTGAATCTTGGTCTGTCCAGCAAATGGGCCCCTTCAGGAACTGGAAAGAAAACATTCAGTATTCAGCTAAGGACACCATCTCACACTGGATTATTTTTCTAAATAAGATATTTAAAAAAAAAAAAAAAACAGCTCTACTGAACTCTGAGCTTCTGGGGCCTTCACTTGGCCTAGAAGGAAGCAGAAAGTGGACAGGAAAATAAGATCAGGTAGGAAGGAAGAAATTAAAAAGATAGATGGAAAGAAGACAAAAAGAAGGACAAGGAGACTTTAACTTTAATCTGAAAGGCTTGTGCGAAATTTCCTCATACCTTCACTCCCCAAGCCTGTTTTTCTCTCCCAGGCTTGATACTCCCAAATTTCTGGAAAACCTACAGACCCTCACTCACAATCTTAAAGTTGCTTGAAATTCACCCATTTATGAAAATTTTTCCTATGCAATGTTAATTATCTCATTAGCACATGTATTTTTTAGAATAGATTGAGTAAGGGAAATATGAAACTTATAACACAGGGTACTTTCTCAGTGTTATCTATTAATCAGATAATAAGAGACGGTGTCAACTGAGAATTGCCAGGCCATCATAAACCATCTTGGCTTTGACCATATTCATGTCATCCCCACATACCTTCCCATGCCCATCCCTTCACCCTTTATCAAATTTCCTTTAAAAGAAGAGCCCAGGACCCAAAATTGTATCTCACTCTCTCTTTTTTTTTTTTTCTGGTACTGATAATTGAATCCAGGAGCACTTTACCACTGAGCACATCTGCCACCGCCCCCTCCCCCCTAGCTTTTTTAATTTTTTTATTTTGGGACAGGGTCTTTTAAGTTGTTTAGGGCCTCACTAAATTGTTAAGGCTGGCTGGCTTTGAACTTGCAATCTTCCTTCCTCAGAGTCCCAAATCGCTAGGATTACAAGCATGTGCCACTGTCCCCAGTCATGCATCTCACTCTTTAAATAGCCCACATTCTCCCCTAAATGTATATTCCTTGCTTTCCTGAATAAATCTCTGTGGCTCCATATCTGATGCATCTAGAAACTTTAGTAGAATTGGTCAAGGACCTCAGTGGTCCTGAACAGAGGTCTCCCTCTCTGAGATGTCCTCAGACCACCGCCAGTGACATACAGACAGAGACCACACAGAAAAATATAATCTTATAAGGCTACCAATGTATATGTGATCTATTCTTGACTAAAAAATCTTTATGCAGTGCATGACTGTATTGACTGAAAATACACTGAAATTCCCTTATTCAGAGACAAAAAGACAGAAATGCAAGAAACTCAAAACATTTGAGAAAATGTTCTATAATTGCAACCAATTTTTTCATCAACCACATCTGAAGAATCAGGCACAGTGGCACATCCCTCTAATCCCAGCAGCTCAGGAGGCTAAGGCAGGAGGATCACCAATTCAAAGCCAGCCTCAGCAACTTGGCAAGGCCCTAAACAACTTGGCAAGGCCCTAAATAACTTAGCGAGACCCTGTCTCAAAATAAAATATAAAAAGGGCTGAGGATGTGGCTTAGAGATTAAGCACCCCTGAGTTAAAATTCCTGGTACAAAAAAAAAAAAAAAAAAGCCACCAGAGGTTCTAGTCTTTACTTGTAATTAGGTAGCTATCAAGCTCCCAAATTCCCGCTCCCAGCTGGGGATCAAACCCAGGGCCTCATACACACTAGGCAAGTATTCTACCACTGAGCTACATCCCCAGCCAATCCCCTTCTCCATCTTATACCTGATTTGTTTCTCCACTTTCCTCTTAATTACATATCTAAACCCAAGAAAAGATTGAAGGAAAAGACCTGGGAACACAAGGAAAGACTTAATTAGGGTGTGTTTGTGCTGTCATCTGGGAGCATTTCCTGTGGAAGGGAGGGACATGATTCTTTGTCATGCTGAAAAGGTTATGCAGGTGCATGATTTGCTTTCAGCCCTTGCCAAGTCCCAGCATATTGAAAGAGACTATAGAATACAATTTTCTTTGTTCACAGCATGCTGCCAGCCTGGAACACTGCACATCACAAGGAAGAATATGAAGCAGCACAAAAACTGAGAACTGAGCTCCTAAGTGTGAAAAATCACTCCCCCTTCGTTCACCACCACCACCATCATCCATAGAGCTTGGCTATGCTGCACTCATTTACGCTTGCTGAGACTCTAAGACAGAATACAATTAAAAAGGATAAATCCTAGCCCCTGCTTTCTTTATGGTCACAATTAAGATATTTAAACAGAAGCAAAAGTAGGGAAAAAGACTTCCAGAGAGAGCAAAGCAACACAGAAAAGCATTCTGTAAAAAAATCACTGTGTACAAATCAAGAATAGGCCTTAGAGGAAAGGAACTGTGGGACCAAGAAGCCAGACGGGAAGTCATTCAGCAATTTGAAACACCTGAAACAGGTGTTCACCAAGGACCACTTGCCAAAGTCTTTGATATCAGATTTGAACACATTTGTATTATATTAAATACATTTATCTAATCTGTTTTTATCCAAACCCTTGTTAGAAATCAGGTCTGTTTAAAGTAGTTCCGCTTCACATCTTATCTACTTGAGGATAAGACCTCCCAAGCAAGCTTATTATACCAAGTGGGAAGTTCTTACTTTGCTTTTAGCCAGTAGGCCTGGGATATCCTTTAGGTGGCAGCAAGTTCATACTTCACATTTGTGTAATTCTATATACTCAACTTTTTTAAAAAATATTTTTTAGTTGTGATGGACACAGTACCTTTATTTTTCTTTATATGATGCTAAGGATCAAACCCGGGGCCTCACACATGCTAGGCAAGCGTTCTAATACTGAGCCCCAGCCCCAACCGTATATACTCAACTTTTTAAAGAATTAACACTTTCCCATTTGTCTTCAATGGGTCTGTAAAATGTACACAAAGCTTTTATAGAATAGGAAGCTGAAATAATGGCTACATATAGGGACTTGCCCTGGCCAGTTAACAGAAGAGCCACACAGTTCAATGAAATGTGTGGCTTCTTAGAAAGATAATTCCCTTCAGCCACTTCCTGCATAAAAATAAATTGACTTCCATCAAACAGTGAAAATGTGGCCCTCCTTTAGAACTGACAATACCTGCCGCCATCACCACCAAGCAAAAGCCCAGGGCTTCTCCTCTCTTACCCTATCAGACCTGAGTTTTATCTCCTCAGTGATACCCGCTCATTAGTCAAACTCCCATGAAGTTCTAAAAATAACTAGTGCTGCTTCTTATCTTGAGAAGCATATTATCGACATAGATATAAATTCCATCTAAGCTACTCTTACGTCTAGTGATACATCCCTTGAGGCAGTTAATAAAAAGGAAAAGAGACCCATTCAGACCTCTGGGTTGGAGCAGAAGGGAACAGACAGAGAATCTGAATTTATTTCACTTGTTTATCTTTCCCTATCTTTAATCTTTTGCCAAAATGAAAAGGCCGCCTCCTTTCTAAAGAAAGCAGAGTTCTCTAAGTCTTTCTCCAAGCCAATAGAAAATATAAGAAAGAGCATTTGCCAGATTTACCAAAATCAACCAGGCTATAAGAAGGTCAGTCAATGAACTGCAGAGAAAAAATCCAATCTCAGAACTCATGTAGGAACAATCAGCTTTATTGGGGTAGGCAGAGTGGAGTAGAACTGTTATAATGAGATTATAACTTACATATCAGTTGGAGGTCTCTCCAGAAATTCTTATTTCTGTCTCCTGAGAATTGTTGGAAAGGACTTAAAAGTCCTATAAGTCAGTTTCTACCCAACACAATTTCTCTCCCCAACATCCCAGAGAAGGGGCCATCCAATTTTCCCTGGTTATCTCCAGTGACCAGGAACTCACATTGATTGGGCCTGGCAGCCCCAATCCAGATTCAATTTGCCTCCTTGAAACTTTCATTCTTTTTCCGATTGCACTCCTCTGGCTCCAAAGGGAATTCCAACTTAGTTTTTCACATGAGAGCCCTTCAAATACTTGCAGCCAGTTTTGATACCCTCCCTTGTTCTGGCACAGGGTATGATAGGACAGGATTCCTATCTCCAACAAATACTTGCATCCCTATAACTTTAGACCACTAAGAGAACTTCCAGCAATGGAATGAAGAGTTTAAAAAGACTGTCACCATTTGTAGATGATAATGCAATTGAGGTTATATGATGATTCTTAGTTCCAGGAGATATATGCTGCAGTGTGGAGGTGGAGTATCATGGTGTCTACACCTTTCTTCTGAATTATACAGCAATATATATAAATAGATACACCTAGATAGATACAAAAAGAAATAAAATAAAGCAGATATGACAAAATATCCTCATTTTTAGTCTTCTCTCTCTTTGAAAAATTTCATAACCCAAAGTTTGGGAAATAAAAGGCCACTTCCGTTCTCAGGCTTCAACCTTTGCCAGCTTCTACCCCAAGGGCAGTCTGGCCTAGACTGGCTCCTCCTCACTAGCCACAGCCCTCTGCTGCAGTAACACCCCCCACCCCAATCCTCAACCCCCTCCTTCAAACCAAAATCAAGCTACACTAACTTCCTCCCCTCTACATTAGTAACCCCAAGGATCCTGGTAGAACCTCAGAGGGCCACAGACTAGACTAATGTCACTCTATGTGGGGCCCTACTAAATTCAGGGGACTAGTAGGGAAATGCTATTTACACCCCAAACTGTGGGGACCATTGATATGGTCCATGCTTGCCCTTCACTCTACTTGTGTCTCTCCCAATTACCCACCTGGCAGTGAACTTCTATTCATTCCTTCATGAACCAGCTCACGTTACCTCTTCTAAATCCTCTTAAAACAGTAGATGAAGTTAAACACTGCTTTCTTACTAGTTCCATTACTGGGTCTATTAACACTCCTTTGTCACAGGTCTTACCACATTCTAGAGTGATTGTCCAGGGAGCTTCCAGCCATGGGGACCATGTCCACAATGTCTGACTCCCTAGTACCTAGTCCTATCCCACCCCAATAATGTTTTATGGTCTCTACAATACTTTCAAATACTTTAATCTTTGCAACTATTAAATGCTCTTTTTTATACTGGGCCCAAATCTCTCCCTTGGGATAATTTTATTTGTAGTTAGTGATCTCTCCATTAGACAAAGAGTTCCTGAGAGAGAAATGAAAATTCTTCACTTTCCCCTCGTCCTAACTCCATTTATTCAGAAAGAAAAGCAACTATAGCTGCTGTAGCTGCTGCTGTCACCATTGTCACCACCACTATTACCACCACACTTTCTTACTCTGGGGATACTCTCAAGGAAGCATCCTGATAACTCCATTACATCATCTTTCCAGTGCTTTCTGTCCTGTATGTCTCCAGGGAACCAGGCAATCCAATTTGCTTAATGCCACATGATCTGCTGCACTCACACCACATTTTATGGTCCTAATTTAATTTATTATAGATATTGTGATGTGGTTCTGTTTTTCTGAAAAACAGGTCAGCTCTTATATCCATTATTTGGCAATCAGCCTTCTTCTAGTTGACAAGAGCTGGAACTTTTCACATCTCTGTTCGAGATATGGATAATATTTCTTTTTTATTTTTATATATTTGTTTATTTACTTATTGGTACTAGGGATTAAACCTAGAGGCACTCTGCAACTGACTGACTCACATCCCAGCCCGTTTTATTTTTATTTATTTTTTTATTTTTTAAAGAGAGAATGAGAGAGAGAGGGAGAGGGAGGGAGGGAGGGAGGGAGAGAGGGAGGGAGGGAGGGAGAGAGAGAGAGAGAGAGAGAGACAGAGAGAGAGACAGAGAGAGAGAGAGAACTTTAATATTTATTTTTTTAGTTCTCGGCGGACACAACATCTTTGTTTGTATGTGGTGCTGAGGATCGAACCCGGGCCGCACGCATGCCAGGCGAGCGCGCTACCGCTTGAGCCACATCCCCAGTCCTATTTTTTATTTTTATTTTGAGATGGGGTTGCTGAGGCTGGCCTTGAACTCACAATCCTCTTTCCTCAGCCTCCCCAGCAGCTGGATTCACAGATATGCACCACTACACCCAGCTAATTAGAAAAGGATCATATTTCTTCCTCAAATATGAATCAAAAACCTTAATAATGTTCATAGTCTTTGACCCAGTAAATTCTGCTTCTGTAAGTTTACCTTAGGGTAAATGGCCATATTTATGTGAAGAGGGGTTTTACAGAGGCTATATATATATATATATATATATATATATATATATATATATATATATAAATTGGGTGCAATCTCTCCAAAGCAAACTTGAGGGACTTGGTTAGCAACAGAATACCAGCAGGCCTGAGCTTAAGGTTGGAATCGAGTAGAGAAATTATGATCTTACCAGTGTTTGGAGGGACTGAAGTATAGCATGCCCTGAGGGACTTAGAGGAGGCCAGAGTCTGCACCAGCCTCTTATCTCTCTATTTTGAGTATCACCTCCTCTCATAATGGAAATTCTTCTAGTTTCCTGGTCTCCCATCTGGCTTTAAGACCTACCTGGGAAATTGCTGATTCAAGAGCATCTTACAGGATAAAGCCACACTTCTCTATTCAAATCCTTGATTCTCTTTCTTTGTTCCCTAGAGAGTTAGAAGTATCATTTCCTAAGTTTTTCCAGGGAGTTTCTCTCGGCTTTCTCCCTGTCAGACCTGAGTTTAAGAGAATATAGACAACCCTTTCACCAACTCCCCTATAGCAATAAATTAGTTCAGTGCATCTTATTATTTATGGGTCAGAGTCTTTGGGTTGAAAGTGACAAAAATACACTCAAACATGTTCAACCAAAACAAGAAAAAGAAGGAAGAAAAAAGAGAAAAGGGAAGAAAGGAAGGAAAAGAAATAGAAGAAGGGAGACACCTAGAAATAAATGATTTCAGGTACAGAAAGATCCAGGACTCCAACAGATATCACCCTCTCTTTCCCCTTCTCTGCTTTCTCAGGGTTGGCTTAATGTTCAAATTGACTCTCCTTCCTTATGTAGTAGCAAAGATGGCCACAAGCCTCTCTAAGCTTCTATCACCTACCTTCCCAGCTAATGATTCCATCAGTGATTGTGTGGAGACGTGGGATGGAAGAACAGGGGAGAGAGTTGTATTTATTTATTTAATTTTGCTAGTTCCAGGGACTGTCTCAGAGATGATCGAGTGCCTGGCTTGGATAATATGCCTACCCCTAAATCAATCACTATAGCCAAAAGGTTATAGGTCCACCCCTAGTGCTGGGAAGTGAGGTGAGTTAAAACTGAAGGAAGGAAGTTCCCTAAAGAGATGCTAAAGAAAAAAGCAGGTACTTTACACTTGACTGACCCTGTCTTTGTACCTAGTCAAGTTCTCCAGTCTCTTCTCCATTTGGTCATAGGTCAGTTTCCACAGACAGGCAATTCAGTGTTCACCAGGCAGCCCAGGGTTTCAAATCCATCCATCCCCTTTGGTAGCTCCTGGCATCATATATATATTTGCTCCTGTGTTATAGCAAAGAACAACCATGGCTAAATGATAAGGGTCCTAACTTTTTCCCTAAAGTGTGTGAAGCTGACTTCCCTCATGAACCTTGAGGCAGAGATTGCTGTAAGAGGCCCCAAACAAAAATGGGAACTCCAAGGCCCTACCCATGGCTGCCATATGTGGTTGTGCAACTTGTGCTCTGCACAAGCCTAGCTGGTCAAGCCAAGTGTCCAGATTATAGATCTGCATTTGCTGGAGCAAAGAGTGCCTTTTAGTAATGCCATACAAGGGTCCTTATGGGCCAACAATACCCCCTGCCTGCAACACAGGCACAGATAAGGGGTAACTGCCCTAAGGCAAGAATTGTGATACATTCCACTGTCATGTATTTTAAAAATAAAAGCAATTTAAAAAAAAAGAATTTCAAGGCTTGGACTTTGTACCTGGGTGACATGGCTGGAATAACAGAATTATGGCCTTATTAAGTATTCTTATTGTTTCTGGGTGTGGTGCATTGGACTTAGGGTTCTCTCCTACAGCCTGGCAGATATCTAGTTCCACCCACTGATTGCCAACATGGCCAAGCTCTGAAGAGTGCATTTCCTTGAGTGACACAAGAGGCCAGAAGAACAGCAACCACCAACCTGGAGAGTTCCTGCTCTCATTTCTATTCTTTACACTGCTTTCAACTGTTTTGGGAGTAAACTAAAATGAAAGCTCCCTGAGCACTATCTTAGTAGCCATACTTGACTATCCTCATACAGTCCCTGAACTTTATGGTCTAGCCGAGCTCATGAATGAGCTGTGGAGGGACCTGTCCAAATTGAAAATAAGTAAAGAAAACTTTCTGGTGGGGTTACAGGCTCAGATCAAGCCAGGCCTTGGCTCCACTGAGCTTCTATTTTGGTTTCAGTGATCCCAGCACCTTTAGTGTAGTTCAATGATCCTGGGTCCCCTTGGAGGTAGGAAGGAGTGGCCCTGGGTGCCTGTGTTGCTGTTGCTACCATTGTTGAACCGAGAGCATTTATAATGTTCAGAGCACTGTTCTGAGTGATTTGCATACATTATCTCATGGAAATTTCACAACAGATTAATATAAATATCCTCTTTTTTAAAAAAGAGAAAACTGGTTAAACAGCTTTCCCATGATTACGGATCTGCAACCTAACTGTGGGACTTCATACAGTCATTCTCAGAGCTTCTCTTTTGGTTGGGGTCAGTTCTATCAGAGTCATAACCCTTATACCGAGACACACCTCTCCCACAGCATCTGGTAGGGGATAACCCTGGGAAGAATAGGTGAAGTGAACTGGAACCTCCAGAATGTTCCCCAGTCCCTAGTGTTCTGGTTCCAAAGCCAAAAAGTGCACAAATCCAAGCTCCAGGATTTGCCTCATCTGTGAGATCTCAGAGAAGCTCATCCATGGGCAGCAGACTAAGCCTCCCACAAGACATGGCTTTCTCAACCACTTGAGTTAAAAGGTTGGTTCGAAATGGCTCCAAGACTCTTTATCTCCCCAGGTAGGATTATTCATTATTGCTTTCTAGGTTTTTGCAGACTCAAAGCAAAGTCTCAGTGCCCTTGGAGAAGGTCCAGGTCCTTTTCGGCTGGTGCACTCTACATTCCCTGTTGGTCCTGCCTTTGGCTCTAAACAACCCACTGAGTTATTTCACATAACAGATGTCAAGGTGGAGTAGACCTCATGACCATTATATTGAGCCCCAGTTCAACATATCAACAAAGCCTAGATTTTGTCATCCCCTGCTCACTCTTTGGGTTTTATCACAGGGGGCTCCCGAGGAATCACCTTATTCTTATATGTGTTTCTTTCAATAGAATGAAAACTTGTTCCAGAGACCCCCAGCAGGGACCTTTGCTTGCCCATCATTGGGTTAGTCTATAAATCACCAAGGAATCAATAAATGCTAAGGGGTCAACCTCCTGACCAATGTAACCTTCCAATTTAGCACCTGTGGGTTCAACACAGCAGCAAAGGCCAGGACAGCATAACTAATGACAGAGCCTGTCAGCATTACAAAAGTCCAATATCAAGGCGACCAAAGTGTAGCTTTGCTTCTCGAATTTTCAAGACATTCTAGCTTTCCATGCCATAAGTCCCTCAGCAGTTTGGCAAGCCTGGAATAGCTTCTCATAAACCTCTTATGGCAGCTAACCCCAGGATATTTCAAGACACGATCATTAGTAAGCAAAGACAATATCATTTCAAAGACTGTGCAGATCCCTTGTTGTGACAATATGTGCCTGTCATATCTTACTATAGTCTGGCAGAATGCACCTATGTCAAGACACCATGTCAGATTTGTCTTCTCCTAGTAGGATAAGATACAAAGGAATTAAAAAATATATGTGAAGGAATTTATTTATGCTCCTCTAAGGTCCTGCTGAAAAAAGTTATGTCATAAACAAATTAGATAATCCATACCCCCAGTTACCTTTTCCATTGAGTGGTTAAAGGGATCAGAATCCCTGAGATGTTTGGGGGCATCCTTTAAAACATAAAATTTCATGGAATGAGGGGAGATTACCTCATAAACATAGTTTTCTTAGTGCCAATCCTCACCCAACACCAGCACCAAACACCACCAACTCCCTGACTGGCAATGGGTTTCAACTCTGAGAACACCTATACACATGCCATTGTACCCAACTGTTTTATCCACTACCACAATGGGAATTTATAGAGTCTATCTGATAATCAGTGGCTTTCAAAGAGTTTCTGTAAATCCCTGATTTCAAACATTATAATATATATTAATTAGCTTTCAGCAAACATAGCTCATTTCCCATGAGAAAGAAAAGGTTATTCTAGCTTAGAGCTTCCTTTTTGGCCTCTTCTCTAGATCTCTGGGTGGTTAGGAATTCTCGAGATCAAAGCCTTCTGGATGTATCCACTGGTCCAGGTGGAAAAATTCTAGGAGAGGACCAAGGGGAAGGACGTACCTCTGTGTGGCCTCTGCCCACTCCTCCTACCACACCTGGGAGGACTGCTTTGTCAGTCTAATATTTACAATATTGCCAGTCTAATATTTACAATAGCAAATGTATTATAAAAGCCCAAAGAATCATTTTAACAAGAATTATTCTCTCTCCCCAATGTGCAGATAGGAGAAAGATAATCTGAGAAGATTTTTTTGAGGATCATAAAATAGAGACTTGAATAAATGGGGAGAATTGTAAGAAAAGAAAAAATTGTGGCCAAGAGCTCAGACTCTGCAGTCATGGGAAACTGCTGTGCTTATAAACTCCTCACTTGTAAAAATGGGAATACCCACTGCAGTAGAAAGCAAGAGAAGTTCACAGTCCTACCCAGAGAAGGGAAGTTACTAATTTGTGGTGAAGTCTGTGTTATACCTGGCTTCATCAAAGATAAAAATATCAGCACTTTCTGCAACAGATGGGACAGAGATCTGGACAATTTGGGCCTAAATTGTAAACAAGCTCTATTTTCTAGTGCAACATCCACTATGAGTATCTGTCACAATGTCCACAGTCTTATTTCATGCAGGAGTACTGTTTCAGTCAGAGTTCTCTAAAGAAACAGAACCAACGGGTTTTGAAAAAAAAAAATGATAAGGAGTAATTTAAAGAAATTGGCTCACAGAATCATGGAGACTGGCAAATCCGAAATTTGCAGGGCAGTGCAGCAGGCTAGAAAATCATGTAAGAGCTGATGTTGAGCCTGGTGCTGTGGTACATGCCTGTAATCTCAGCAACTCAGGAGGCTAAAATGGGAAAATCACAAGTTCAAGGCCAACCTCAGCAACTTAGCAAGACCTTAAGCAACTTAGTGAGATCCTGTCTCAAAATAAAAAACAAAAAGGGCTAGGACTACAGCTCAGTGGGAGGGAAGGAGGGAGGGAAGGAGAGAGAGAGAGAGAGAGAGAGAGAGAGAGAGAGAGAGAAAGAGATTGATTGATTGTGTGTGTGTGTGTGTGTGTGTGTGTTAGTTGATGTTGCCATCTTGAGTCCAAAATCTTCAAGACAGGCATCAGGCTGGAAACTCAGGCAATCCTGAGGCAGAACTGATCCTCTCCCAGGAAACCTGTCTTTACCCTTAAGGCCAAACAACTGGGTACCATAGCCCAGTCAAGTTGACACACAGAATCAACTAACCATCACAAAGGGCCTCTTGGATAAAACACTCCAGCTACCTTTCCTCCTATTCATCTCCAAGGATTGGCATGTTAAATATGTCCCCATCACTGAGCTGCATCCCCAGTGAAAAACCAGCCTCTACCTCAGAGCAAAGCCTGTCCAAGGAAGGGACATAACCTTTGTCCTTGGAAAGAGCCACAGAGCACTCCTAGGCACATTCCCACCCTGCTAAGTTGTTTATCTACAAATAACAGGAGAGATCTGCTGCGCCAGGTGTCCCTGACTCAGTCAGGCTAGGTGGAGACCCATAGTAACCTCCTAGCAGCCACCAATCAGCATGAAACAAGGAAATACCTGGGATGCCAGATGACCCTACCAGTAGTTTATGGTGGTTGATAACGTGTTGGGAAACCATGTAATTCAGCATTAACACCCCCTCTTGGCTTAAACCAATCAGTTCAAATGAATACCACTTTTGTACTGACCAATCACCCTTACCCAACTTGTTCCCACCAGTGAATGTGCTAATCATGTTTTAGGGTTGTTATTTGATTTTCCCGTGGTGTGTGATGATTTGCTAAGAGATGCTATGATGTATGTATGAATGTATAGAACTGCTGCAAACCCTGGGCTCGGGGCCTCTCAGCGTCACCAGTTGCTCTGTGTGTACCGAGTAAGCTCTCAATAAACACCTCTTTGCTGTTTACATCGATCTTGGTCTCTGGTGGTCTTTTGGGGATCCCAAATTCGAGCATAACACCCAGCCCACTGTGTGTGTGTGTGTGTGTGTGTGAGTGTGTGCGCGCGTGCTAGGTAAGACCTCTACCAGTGAGCCATAACTGCACCCCACCCACAATTCCTTAGATTTTTAAAATCTTTTCTTCATCATAGATTTTTTGCATTAATTTTGATGTTTTTAAAATATTGCCATTAAAATCTTATTTATCTCAATTACTGAATATTTTGGTGTCCCTTTTAATTTTTCACCCAAGGCAAATGTCTCATTTGACTCACTCAAGTCCTGGCCCTACCCTATCATAACTCGTTTTACAGTGACACCTGATTGGGGGGGGGGGGGGAGAGAGAGAGAGAAGAGGACATAGACAGTGTATCTCTGCCTGATCTTAGACCTAACACAGAAGCTAGCCTATGGCTGACTTAGACAGCATTCAGTTGAAGGAAAAAAATAAAACAAGGAAAATAGCTAATGATAATGGCTAACATTCTGACCCTTAGTGGGTGCTTATTGTCTACCAGATTTGGGGCTAAACACTTACCTAAGAGCTGAGTAATAAAAATAATATGCTCTTTTACAAATGAGAAAATTGAAGTACAGAGGTGAGTGAACTATAACGCATGAGTGATGATGGCAGAATTTGGAACAGCTCTGCCTGATTCCTAAAACATCTCTTGCTTGACAATTTCTCTTCTGAGCCCAGGAATGAGATGAGAAGGAGGAAGTGTGAATATCAGAAGAAAAGAGGTAAAGGAATTCAGAAGAATTATCACACTTTCATATCAGTTGTCTCACTTGAGCTTCCCAACAACCCTAGGCGTCCTTAACCCCATTTTACAGGTAAGAAACTAAGCTGCAAGAAGGTTAAAGGGACTTGCCGGATTCCTACTGCAGGCCCTGTCCCCAGGGGTGAGGTGATGGGTAGTGGTGGCAGGCGGGCCAGCTGGGCTCTTCCAGATCTCCTTGGCAAGTTCTGTGGCGTCTTCTGCAAACTCTCCCAGGTAGGTGGGGCCAGCACCTCTCCCCCCAGGGCAGGTCTCTGTTCCTTCCGCCCCACCCAGAGATGGGTGTTTCCTCACCAGGGACTGAATGTAGAAAGAAGACAGCTGATAAGGCACAGAGCTGACATCACCAGCCTCACAAAGCTGCCCTCATCTTGCTGGTTTCAACAGATCTGTTTCCTGCCCCGTTGGTGGGGAAACCCCCTGAAAGCACACTGATGTAAAAAGTGAAATTCAGATCACCCAAAACCTGAGTCTAAAATGGCCCGGAAGTAAAAATAAGATTGTAAGGGAAAAAATGAAATTCCTAGTACTTCCTGAGAAGGGGTCATTTTAGGTTTCTTGCAGCTAGGGGAATCCAGGCATGTCCTGTGGAATCAGAACATGTGTGGATGATTTCTGGAGAGAAGGACTGCAGGTCCAGGAAGGTAGGAGATGTAGCTTTCATTCTAAACGTTTTCAGAGTGCCTGAGTTTGTTTGTTTTTTTTAACCACATGCGTATAAAACTTTGTCATTTAAAGAAAACCATTTTAACTGGGCGTGGTGATACATGCCTGCAATCCCAGCTACCACCAGGAGACTGAGGCAGGAAGACAACAAGTTCAAGGCCAGCCTTGGCAATTTTGTGAGATTTAAAAAAAAAATAGATATAGATATAGATAGATAAATAGAGCTGGGGATGTAGGTCAGTGGTAGAACACTCCTGAGTTAAATTCCTAGTACCACAAAAATATCATTTAAATATGTGTATTAAGGGGCCTGTCACCAGTGGAGGTTAAGGTAGCAGTCACCATTCTGAGGTGACTCATCCCCAGACCTTTTTGGAGCAGAGAGAAGAAAGCCAGTACTGTCCTTCCTGCTAAGAGAGAGCAGCTCAGTGCATGACACATTATGGGTGGGTCTACTGCATAGGTCTCCAAATTAGGCAGCTAATCATTCTGAGGACTCAAAGTCACATTTAAAATCAGAGTCAGCTGAAGTAAGATGGAATGAGTAATTTGCTTCTAGAATGTGAAATACACACCGAGACTGATGCTACTTCTTGGCAAGCTAGGCAGAATCTCTCACAAGCTCCAGCCTGGAGTCAGTGGTCATGAACCTACCCTACGAAAGAACTGAGATTACTTACCTTAGGTCAGGTTGGGTCCTGATTTAGTATCACACAATTCCTGAGGGTCACAGAACAGAATGAGAAGAATGGAACAAAGACGATAGGTCAAACCTGTACAGGGAGCATTTGGCTGCCAAGAAGACAAAAGTGAGGGGCAAGATTTATAACCTTCAACAGAAAACATTCTTATCCTAAGAAAGACAGCAGTCGAATAAGGCAAGTGACAAGAATGTGGCAGCTGCCACCACTGACTTGAAAGGTTGAGGCAGGAGGATTGCAAGTTTGAGGCCAGCCTCAGCAACTTAACAAGACCCTCTGCAACTTAGTGAATCCTGTCTCAAAATTAAAAAAAAAAAGAATAAATAAATAAAGAGCTGGGAAATGTAGCTCAGCGCAAAGCATCTTTGGGTTAAATCCCCAGTAAACCCCTCTACCACCACCACCACTCCTGGGTGGTGGGGTGGGAATGGTGGCACCTGGAACAGAGTTAGAATGAGCCCTGAGGGTCTGAAAGGAGCTAAAAGGAATGATCAAAGAAGCTCTGTGGGAAATATCTCTTTAGAAGATTAATCCCCCACTCCTAGATAGAGTGAAAGGAAGGGAGTGGTGGGAGGGAGAACTGTTTCCTCACTGCTTAGAGTTAGGGAAGATGAGTGACCATGCCAACAGTGAGTGACACCTCCTCCCTTTCAGAACTGTGGGAATGTCATCCTTCAACATCCCTCTGATCTAGTGTAGCTGGGCAAGCTCTTCTTAACCCCAGCTCTGCTGTCCTTCTCTCCAGGCGAGGTCATGGAATGTCTTTGGCCTACTGAATAGCTCAACCCTATCATTAGATCAGAAAACAAGATTACTTTCCTTCACCAAGTGGTTTCCCCAGCCCTTCCAAGTTCCTTTTATACTGACTTCTTGCTGGATGCACCCTGCTCCCAGGTCTTGGGGACTTGGAAATACCAATTCATTAAAAAACAAAACTTGGAGGGGCTGGGGTTGTGGCTCAGTGGTAGAGTGCCTGCCTCACATGTGTGAGGCACTGGGTTTGATTCTTAGCACCGCATATAAACAAATAAATAAATAAAGGTGCGTTGATACCTAATAAAATATTAAAAAAAAAAAACTTGGATTAGCAGTCCAAGTTTCTACCATACAAAGTTTTCAAATTATCAGCTATTTGGAGTCACCCATGCTACTCTCTCTTACTAAGGACCCCAAAACATTACATCACAGAAATATGAAAAATTGTGCTGTATATATGTAATGTGAAGTGAAGTGCATTCTGCTGTCATATATAACAAATTAAAATCAATAAAATTTAATTTTAAAAAAAAGAATCTTAGAACTGTAGAGCATCCATGAACAGACCCGTAGTCCTGGTGGGGTGATTCAGAACATAGGTTTAGGAATTGAATTTACGTGTGTGTGTGTGTGTGTGTGTGTGTGTGTGTAGCCAGAAATCAAACCCAAGTTCTCATTCATGCACTATCACCACTAAACTATACCTCCAGTCTGAGTTACTTGGATTCTAATTCCACCCCTGACACTATCGTTCAAGAGTTCTTAAAGTTGAATGTGAATCGCAATCAACTGGAGGACTTTAAAAAAACAAGTCGCTGGGTCTCATCCTGAGTTTCAGATTTAGGTCTTCTGCCGCAGGACACTAGAATCTACATTTTTTTTTGGGGGGGGAGGGGAGTACCAGAGATTGAACGCAGGGGCACTCGACCACTGAGCCACCTCCCCAGCCCTATTTTGTATTTTATTTAGAGACAGGGTCTCACTGAGTTGCTCAGCCTCTCGCTTTTGCTAAGGCTGGCTTTGAACTTGCGATCAGGACTCCTGCCTCAGCCTCTCAAGCCCCGCTAGGATTATAGGCGTGCGCCACCGCCTCCGGCCAGAATCTACATTTCTAAAAAAGTTTCCTGGAGGTGCTGATGCTGCGGGTCAAGGGACCACACTGAGAGAAAATACTAGCTGTGTGCTCAGCCACCTCCCTGTACAGTCCCGGACAATAAGTAGGTATCTTCTGAGGCTGGGGTTTAACCTGAGACCTGGCACCACTCAGGGCACACAGTTAATACCAACTCTTGCGGCAAATGAAGGGACAAAGCCTATGACACAGCCTCGGGGCTCCTCCCTGCTAGGCCGCGTTTTTTCACTCTGGCGCCAAGCCTCGGGGCTCTGAACCCTCCAGCCGCGCTGTCAACCAGCTGGCTCGGGGCGCGCCGCGACTCTCCGCACGCGCCGCCAACGGCTCTGCTAATGACTGTGGCCCTTGGGGTGTCTAGGACCTTCCGATCTGTTTTGGAGCTGAAAGTCTGGCGGCGGAAACAGCACCCGGGGTGGGCTGAGATCTGGAAAAGGCGGGGAGCCACTCCACCCGACCGCGAGCCGCTCCCCGGCGCGGTGCGTGGCGGGCTGCACCTGGCCCGGGAGGGCGGGGCGGGGCCGGGGCCGCGGGGGAGGAACGCCCCGGCCCCGCCCTCCGGCCGCCCCGTCGGGAAACCCTGGAGCGGCGCGGCGGCCCGGCGGCTGCTCTGCCTCGGCGCGACAGGTAAGCAGCAGAGGAACCCGCGACCCTGTCCCCGGCCTCCGAACCCAGAGTTTACCGGCTCCCCGGGACCAGTCGGGCTCGCTTCTGCCAAGCCCTCGCTCCCACCGCCGGGTCCGTCAGACTTCTGTCCCTCTTCAACACCCCACACACTGTAAAATGAGGGGCAGGGCCAAACGGGTCCCTCCTGCCTGCGCTCTTGGCGGTTGCGGTGGCGGGTAGTTCCTCCATCCGTGGTACTTCCTCCACCAAAGAGCTGAGGGGTGAATGGGGTGCCCAGACCCTCTTCTGGAACTTGGGATGTGGGAGGAGTACCAGCCATAGTCCTCCCCCAGGGGCTCTACCCCCTTTCCCCCTCACATCATGCCCCTCCTTGGTATTCCTTCTGCGTGTGTCTCCCCAGATTGGACCACCCAGGACTTATGTGCTCCAGTACAGAAAATCTATCAGAAAGGTTTCCTCCTGCCAGCGCCGCCCCGTCACACTTGAGCAGAAGGGACAAGCAAGCAAAAAGCTTGCTGGTGGGAGTCCCTTACAGCCCTACTTGGTTGACCTCCCCTGAATGCTTGGGTCTTTCGGGAGTAGGGAGGGATTTGTGTGGTATTGTGTGGGAGGGGACCTGATGGTTGTGCATGACTGTGGCTGTCATCAACTTCCTGATTTCTCGTCACTTGTTCCAAGCCTCATGCTGACAGAAAGGAGGAACAGCTTGTATTGCCCCAGGGGCCAGGCATCCCAGACCCAGAGCTCTGCAGAGAGTAGGACAGGACTGTCCTACGTGTGTGGGCATTGGCAGTGATCACTTTGCCAACAAAGCTTCAAACAGACATCCTCTATTAACCAGGAGGTCCCAAGGAGGGTCTTAACACTGTGCTCTCAGATCACCCCAGGCCCACAAACGCGGTTTACAGACACTGGGTGAGGTTGATAACTCAGGACACACCAAAGAGCCTCCAGGACTTATGCTTATTTTGCCTGGGATGTGTGTGCACTGTGTAGGCCTACTTCTCTCCAATGGGTGAGCTGTTTCCCTACTCATCAGAGAAAGGTTGGGAAGGATGACACAGACAAATTCATGTGATTACTAAACAACGCAAGGCCAGGGTTTTGAAATATGCTTTTGTTCTAATTATCCAACAATGGCCAGGATCATTGCAGGCATTTCCCAGCTCCAGTACCATGCATTTTTTTATATTTATTTTTAGGTGTAGATGGACACAACACAATGCCTTTATTTTTATGTGGTGCTGAGGATGGAACCCGGGTCCCGCCCGTGCTAGGCGAGCGCACTCTATCGCCAAGCCACAATTCCAGCCCCAAGTATCATGCATTTTAATAATCCAAAGGTAACAGAAAAAAAAAAAAAAAAAACCTGCTCTCAGGAGTATCAGGCAGGGCTGAGTGCAAGGGAAGATGGAAACCTGGAACTCACCATACCATGGGGGATACTGGGCTGCCAAGTAATCACCACCCATGGTTGGCAGAACAACTAACTCCTATCCGCCCCAGCATGGAAGAGCTCAGGCCTGTAAAGGGGAGGCCCTGATGTTTATCAGGTGCCCTCTGAGATTGGAAACATCTTAGCCCAAGTTCAACTGGAGAGACCTGGGAAAGAGATATGATCATTGCAGTCTGTGTAGCCATTTTCTAGAACTGAAGTCAGGACTAAGAGGGTCAGCTCATTCTAGGGCCGAGGGCTTCTCATGCAGGGAGGCAGTGGGTATAATGAAGGTGGAAGGCTGCTGACTCAAGTCTGTCACTAATTTAGCTGTATAACCTTGTCCAAATCACATAAACACTCCCTGGGTGGGGAGCAAATGAGAAGGTATATATGAAAGTGCATTTTGGCAAAGCTCCAAGCACCAGCCAAATGCAAGACAATATAGTGCCATGGGTAAGACAGAAGGCTCTGAAGAGAGATGAGCCTGAGTGCAAATTCAGCACAGCTACTTCCTAGCAGTGTGACCTTGGTTAGTTAATGTTCCTGTGTTTCACTTTTCTTCTGTGTAAAATGGAGAAGATAACTATAGCTTGATTTGATAGAATACAGTGATGTGTACCTGTAGTCCCAGCTACTTGGGAGGCTGAAACAGGAGGATCACATGAACCCAGGAGTTTGAGGCTAGTTTATAGTTTGGCAACAAAGTGAGACCCTGTCTTAAAAAAATAGTATTTCTCTAAATATCTTATGACTCCTACAGATATATTCTGATATTTCTAGTCCTGGAAGTGAAACTGAGGACCAGAGGGGTGTGTACATGCTGGAGGGACTCTTGAGTGGCTATGTCGGAGCCTGGGTGAACTTGGATCTATAGCCCCTGTCCCTCTTTGGGAAAGCCCAAAATGACCATTCTCATTTGATGGGTCTGAGAGTGAGGATTTGAATAAGCAAGAGGTCAAGTGTAGGGCAGTGCCTGTCTCTGTGTCAAGCTCAATGCTGTAATTGTGCTATATAAAAGGCTTGTGTGATGAACAAGAACGGGTTCAGTCCAGGGAGAAAAAAAAGGAATGTTAGAAGACTCTTTTATGGTACCTGAGAGCCCTAAAGGGTCAGATTATTCTCCTGAACCCTGTCCAGCCTACTCTGGGTGCTAGGAAATGGCCTAACCACACACCTCAGGGCAAAAGGATGCTGCAGGCACTGAAGGCCACATGGATGAGTCAGGAAATAGAAGTTTGGGGACCAGGATATAAGGATCAGGGAGAAGGGAAATAATATGTAGGTATCTAGGGCTGTTGGTTTGCCTCCATGAAATCTACGAGGAATTCCTACATGGGGAAAGTGAGTGAGAAACTTAGAAGCAAATAAATACACTTAGATCCAGGGGGCATCGAGACACACCTTTGTCTAAGAAGGCTTCTTTGCAAGAGGGAACTTAGGAGTAAAAATTTGAAGAACAGAAGCATGGCCTGCTTACCAGGGAGATAGGGGCAAGGATTTGAGGAGGGAGAGCCAGCCAGTGCCAAGCATCTGGTCAAGTTTGAGAATATGTGCAAACAGGAAGCACACTGCCCAGGCTGCGTTTCTGCCACAATCAAGTAGAACCAAAGGAACATGAACACGGCTGTTCTGATTGTAAAAGGAGGAGACAGTTTTGAGGCAAAGGAGCCTGGCTGGCAGCTCTGCTGATTCTCCAGATGCTGGGCTGTAAGGGTACCCTTTCAGATGCTGATTTGCTGATTTTGAAGTAGAGAGGAAGGGGCGGATCCTGGAGTCAGGGAATGAATCAACAGGACCTGGGAGTAAGCATGGGGTGAACCCACCATGGAGAAGGGATTAAATACTCTATAGTATTTAATTAATTAGTTGGGGTTGTTTTGATGATTTTCTTTTAATATATTTTTCAATTTTATGAGGACACAATATCTTTATTTTATTTTTATGTGGTGCTGAGGATCGAACCCAGTGCCTCATGCATGCTAGGTGAACACACTACCACTTGAGCCACATCCCAAGCCCTGTTTCAAGGATTTTGATGTGACTGGCCACCATGGGAAACTGGGAAGGCTGGCTCCTTAAGGGACAGGGCCCAGACCCTGAGTTCAAAATGTGGCAGATAGAGTATCCAGTCTCCCTGGGTAGAAATTCCACAACCTAGAGCAGGTTGTGGGAGTGAGAAGGAAAAACCTGTTTCACCCTCTCCAATCTAGAGATTGGTCCCAGTCTTCAGGAACACCCTTTTTTCCTCTATTTTGACCTTGCGCTGCTCCTCAATCCCCTGCAACCAACAGATGGTTAAACTGAATTAAAATTTCTTTTTTCTTTGTCTTCCTTCAAGTCCACACTGCTTGTCACCAGAATTCCTAGGCCAGTAGAGAAGCCCACTTATTCCGTGCCTGGGACCGTCTTTCATCCCTGGATTCCTAGGGGTCCAGGACACACCTCTTCCCCACCTGGCAGGACCTGGAGATCCTCCAGTGAAAAACCTATAAGCTGTTGAACTTCCTCTTTGTCTCCCTGTCAATTTGATTTTCAGTGACTTTTGCTCAGAATAAGTCAACAAAGATTTAGTGAGCACCTACTATATGCCAAGCACTGATCTGGGTATACAGTGTGAGGCGAAGCTGGGTTGGGTTTTTCAGTTGAGAATCTATGTTTGGATAACTTCAGCTTCATATCGAATGTAAATATAGAATGAACCTAGATATACTGGGGGGGAAATGTTAATAGACTGGCTACAGGAATAACTTTCAGCACATTTCTTGGGGACAAATAAGCCACAGTACTGCAGCTTTGGTCTTGAGGAAAAGTTAAAAGTGTCTTGAAGGTGGAATTATGGGGGAAACCTCCCAGTATTCTGTGATCAAAAGGGTCAGAGGTGGGAGGAGAGCTTTGGAAGAGATAATTTGCCCCTCTGTTCACAGCATGGTACTGGGGACAGGAAACAAGAACTGGGCTTGATGGGGAGAAAGTGTTAGCCAGGAAGAATAGGCAACCAACATTTGGCCAAACAGCCTCATAGTCCCTTTCTCCACCGGGAGCTTGAAGTTGACGTGTCCCCTCCCTAACATGATGTCCAGCTTCAGACACCTGTGCCCTCATTGAGAGTGATAACAGTCCTTACTTTTCAAAGAGACTTGTAATTGGGCTGTAGTTTGACTAACTTGAGCAAACATCCCCCTGGGTATGAGGAATCAGCTTGCTTCCTGGCTGCCACGTCTCCCAGGAGGTGAACAGCTCATTCAATAAACAGGAAGAAACTTTGTTACAAAAAAGGCCACCTGGCCAGCAAGGGTGTGTTCTGAGTGGCTGACCCTGGCTTTCACAAAACAGAGACTTTGCCTGGGACTTCTCAGTTTCTGCATATTTAAAGTATTTGAATCCCTGGGTGGGAGCTGGAGGAGGGCAAATGCCACACAGGGGATCTGGGAGTGGAAAGGGAAGTTCTGCTAGAGCCCAGAACCCACATGACCTCCAAGGGGGAGGTGAGAGTTAGCTAGCAGAGCAGCAGGGTTCTGGGCTTTTGAGTGATGGGGTGTCACCTAACCAAGTGAAGTCACTAACCAAGATAGCCTCACCAGTAAGATGAGGGTACTGAACTCAGACAACTAATCAAGACAGCAAGCTAAGAGTCTAACAGCAGAATATCACATAATGTAAATACCTGTGGCAAGTGCGTTCAAAACATCATTTAGAGTAGCCAGTGCTTAATGTTTAACACCTCTGGCTTCATTTCATTTAATAAGAGTTTATGGAACACCTACTCCATATCAAAGGAATCCTAGGCTTTACAAGTGATAAAAAGGTGGAAACAACAAGGACTTTCAGGTCCCAGGAGGGAGAAGAGATGCCTCTGACTCAAGGCAGGCAGTGATGAGGCCAGAGTGAAGGTGGAAATAGGAGGCCAGGGCTAGGGATGGAGGTCAGTGGTGGAGCCCTTGCCCAACGTAGACTGCATCGTTGGCTTTCAAACTTCTATGATCGGAAAGGAAGAAGCTTTACAAGACCTAGTACTCATATATGTGTGGCAGGTAACCCAAAAACTCTTAGTGCAGTTTTATACCTTAATAACATCAGGAGTATAAATTATACAAAGTAACAACAACAACAAAAGTCATTCAAAAATTTGATCAGCCTGGCAGGGTGACACCCCACCAAACTGGGTTATATCTCAACCCCCAGTTATGATTTAATATTTTACCTTAACATTTGCTATATTTCTCTGCATTCAGATGGCATCATGTATGGTCTGTATTTGTGTGCATAAGTTCTGATACAATTTAGATTTTTATAGTCAGGTATGGTGGCACACCCTGTAATTCCAGTGGTTCAGGAGGCTGAGGCAGGAGGATCACAAGTTCAAAGCCAGCCTCAGGAAAAAAAAAAAAAAAATGAGGCCCTAAGCAACTCAGTGAGACCCTGTCTCTAAATAAAATAAGGCTGGGGATGTGGTTCAGTGGTTGAATGCCCTTGAGTTCAATTCCTGGTCCCTGCCATCCCCCCCCATCCCACCCCCCCCAAAAAAAAATTTTTTTTTGATCAGCCACATCATGGTGCTGTAATCCCAGTAGGAGGCTGAGGCAGGAGGAACAGGAGTTTCAGGCCAACCTCAGCAACTCAGTGAGGCCCTGTCTCTAAATAAAATGTAAAAAGGGGCTGGAGATGTGGTTCAGTGGTTAAATGCCCAAAGGTTCAATCCCTGGTACAAAAAAAAATTATTTTTGGATCATTTAAATTTATTTTATGAATTTTGAACAACAAAATTCTAGTTTTAATTTTTTATCAGATACTGTTTGTCATCTTCAATGAACTGAGGATAAAGATTAAAATAAAAATTGATTATTTAAAATTGATAAGATTAAACAAAGGCAAAGGAAATTTAAATGAAACTTTCCAGCGATTCTCATTTTTAACATTTGTAGCCTTCATACTTCTGAATTTCATACTTCTGAAGTTATTAAAGCTCAGAACTGCATGTATATATGTATAAATAATAACTGAAATGAAAGTTTAATGGAATAATACCTACCCATATTACATGAGATACAATTTGATAATTCCTTTTTCATCATTCATTCTTTTCAAGAATTATTTTTCATGCTGATCTGCCACATTCTTAAGTTATTTTATAGCACTGTAAGAGGTTTGGTTAGTGGTTGGCTAGCCTCTGGCTCCTGGTCCTCACACCCACGAGAGAAGGTACATTCCTGTTTTGCTTGGTGGGGCCCAGGAAGCAAGTCCCATTCATTTAATCTAGGAAGACTTCCCATAAGAGGATTTCTGGCATTATCTCAGTGCATTGAAAGTCTGATGAATTAAAAAGACAAATGATCAGCAACAGCAGGAGGGGAGTAAGTGGACAAGCACTATGGGCACTTTTTTTTTGTCAGTGGCCCTGGGTGTGGAGCCCCAAAGGTGAGGGAGATAGGCAGGACATGGCAGGTGGATCCTGTGAAGCCTTGCACTTTGTTAACAAAGTACCACAGTAGGAGCTATTTCTTCTCCAAGGCTGGAGGAGGGGGTGACCACCCAGCTCTTGCTAACCGCACTTGTGGGAATCATCTCCTATGCACAGGGCAGGAATTTTTAATCCCAAACTCCTGTGGCCCACTGGATTATGTGTCTCTTCTGAAGGACTATTCTGTTGCCTGCATGCCGAGCAAACAAACCAGACAGTGATTACTGCCAAGCCTAATCACAGGTGTCTTGTTTCAATTCAGGATGTGGTGAGTACCTTGAGGAACTATAGATTCCAGAAAGAAAAGTTTTAGACAGCTAGTTGGACTGAGAGAGCGGATGCCTGGGAGCAGCTCATTTTGACCCTAGTTCTCTTTCTCCAGGAGAAATAAAGGAGACGAACCCTGCTTCGGGGACCAGAAGGCAGTGCCAGAAAGAGTGAGCTGGAGTGACCTGGGTGGCTCACATTCCTAGAGGAGGTGAGTCCTAAAGCTGTGGGTACTGGTAATAAGCACAATGTTACCACACCTTCATTGTTAACTTGTGTTCTCTTTCTTGCTGGAGGGGGAAGGTAGACAGAAGATAGCAGAAAACATGTTGCCTGCAGAATGTTCCATACTATCCCATTCTGTAGCTCTCCAATTGGGCTTGGCTGCAGCAGTTCCATAATTAATTAGGTGTTTAGCTCAATGAGAACCCTTTGGATTGACCCCAGCATAGTTCTAACCCAGGATCAGAAAACTGCCATTACATTGCACCCTCATTCCTTCCCTTAAACCCCCTTCAGTTCCACAGGAAAGTCTTACCTTTTCAGCTAATTCTCTAGGCTATTATTAAGTTTTAATGTTATAAACTTTTTTTTGTGTGTGCACCAGGGATTGAACTCAGGGGCACAGGACTACTGAGTCACATTCCCAGCCCTATTTCATTTGTTTGTTTGTTTGTTTTTTAAATTTAGAGACAGGTCTCACTGAATTGCTTAGCGCCTTGTTATTGCTGAGGCTGGCTTGAAACTCCTGCCTCAGCCTCCCGAGACACTGAAATTACAGGCATGTGCCACCACACCTGTTATGAACTTTTGAATAGGTAATATAGTCAGGGTTCAAAGGACAAAAGGGGATTCTGTGAAAGATTTTTTTTTTTTTCTGCCTTGTCTCCTCCTGGGACGGGTGCTACTTGGACCCCCTGCTACCACCTCTTGTTCTCCAACAAGAATCCATTCCTTCATGTTCCTCTGTGTCCCACCCTAACACCCAAGGGAGTTTTGCTCTCACCTTATCACTACATTCCCCCTCTTCATTGGCTCTGCTGCTCTACTGGGTCAGACCCTTCAGGCCTCTCTTAACTGACCATCCAGCTGCCAAGCAGGTCCTTCTCCTAGACACTTTCTACCAGCTGTCATATTGCTTCTCGTGGAATTCTGGGCTCCCAGCTAATCCTTTATTGTTGCTCACACCTCAGGTCAAGGGCAAACTCCCCAGTTGCCTGTTCAGACTCATCTGCTGCTGCTCCCATCAGATGTCATACTCCCACCATAGCAGATGGCTCTCAGTTTTCTGATTGGCCATGTTGTTCCCCACCCCTAGGCCTCTGCTTGTGCTCTTCTCTCTGCCTGGAACATGCTCACTTCACCAGGGTGACTCCTACTCTTGTGTTCAAGAAGCTCAGCACAAGCTTCTTCCCCTGATGGGATGGCTCTGCTTTTCAATATTTGTTGAGATTCCCTTCTCTTTCATCACCTAAGGGTGCCTCTCTTGTGTTACCATCTTGCTGAGCAATCACTGTTTAACATCTTACTCCCTCAACTGATGTACACTCCCTGGGCCTTGTTCACCCCTATGTTCCCACAGTTTGCAGAGTTGCTAGCAGATAACAGATATCCCATAAATATTGGCAGAATGAACAAATCTCTCCCATCTCCTAGACAATACAAAAAATGCAAACCAAATGCCCAAAGAGATTTCTTTTGTTTGATTTTTTGATGCTGCTGCTGAATCTGATGTTATGAAAGAAAGTGCCAGTCTCCCCATGCCCAGAGCAAACCCTGCTCCCTGTCCAGATTATGACAGCCATGTATTCCCCAGATGTAAGTGACTATGCCAGGCTTCCCCACGGGCAGGAGAGAGTAGGTTTAAATAGCAGAAATAAAGAGCTGAACCAGAGTTACTTTTAAGCAAAATATGCAAGGGATGATCATGGTGGTTTTGGCCAGGGACCAGATGCTTGAGGTTAATTCCTGGGACATTGAGCAGGGATTTATTAATTATCATAATAGAAATACTTGATACCACTTATTGAGAGCTTAGTAAACGCCAGGCACTCTGCTGGGTATTTTACGTACAATATCCCATTTAATCCTCATCAGCACCGTGCGAGTTAGGTATTAGTTATTCCCTCTTTATAGATGAGGAAATTTGAGACTTAGAGGGATTAAATAAGTCACCAAGGGTCTTGCATGCCTAATGATAACAACTAATGCTTTTTGAGAACTTAATATGTACAGAGACTGCCAAGTTTTTCCACATTTTTTTTCAAAGTTAATCCATATACCAACCCTAGGAGGTAGGTGCTGTTACGATAGGGGCAGTACCGTATTTATGCTCCATTCTTTTGCCACCAACATCTAGTGCTCCATCAGTGAGCCTTAGACTTCCAGAGCTGGCCCCAGGAAAGTTTTGCAAATACTCATTCTTTGAGATGTGGGATACATTCCTGAAGTTGGAAACTGATGAGCACCCATGCTTGGTCCTGCCTGGAAAGTATCATAAAATCTTAAGTTTAAAGATATTTTTTAAATTTTCATTATAAATGAGTAGATTTGGAAGAATACAGTTAGTTGGTCCTTGTACAATATGGTTTAAACTATGTGGGTGCATTCATACATGAATTTTGTGTGTGTGTGAAGAGGGAGATTTTCAACAGTTTAAAAAACTGACAAATCTTTTATCCTATAAATATTTTAAAAAATTAGATATGTCATGAGTATGTGAAATATAGGTAGATAAAATTTATTTTAATCTATTTTATTATTTACTAACATAAAATATACAAAAATCTATTATAAAACGTTAATTTCTTTTGGGGGGAGTTATCAGGGGTTGAACTCAAGGGCACTGAACCACAATCCTAGACTTAATTTGTATTTTATTTAAAGACAGAGTCTCACTGAGTTGCTTAGTGTCTCTCTTTTGTTGAGGTTGGCTTTGAACTTGTGATTCCCCTCCTCAGCCTCCCAAGCCACTGGTATTACAGGCATGCTCCACCGTGCCCGGATGTAAAAAACTAAATTTTATCAGAACTTAAGACCACAAATATAGACCACACATGATACCATTTGAATGGAGAGAAATGTAGCCAATGTAAAGGTACAATATTAAATCATAACTGGGGTTTGGGGATGTAAGTCAGTGTTAAATTGTGTATTTAGCATGCACAAGGCCCTGAATTATATCCCCAGCACCAAAAAACAAATCATAACTACGTAAAATAACTTTGTACATATTGTACTCCTGTAATAATTTTGTAGCTACCTCCTGTTGCTATGATGGTGAGTTCCATTATTTTGAGTATCCAGTTAAAACACCATGCAACACTAATTTTCTTCAAATGAGCAGTTTCTCTCCTCAGAAAATTGAGTATCACACTAAAAAGTGATCCCTGGTTCATGCGCATTTTTCACCATATCTATTATATATACCGAATATGATCGATTGACTGTTGATGTTATCAGTAAGACTTCTGGTGAACAGCAGCTATTATTTAATTCGGGGCAAAGTCAAGCTCTATTTCTAAGTTCCCTATTGCCCATCTCTAATCCCATACCTTTTTTTTCCTTGTTCAGAAACTTTGGCTTTATTGTTCCTTTAGTTTCTTTATAGTTTATATTAATACCTATTTAATATGAATATGAATACAAAAATGCATTTGTATTCATAACAACATGTTGTTTAGTGTCAACGTGGTTTCAAATTGTCTGTAAATGGAATCACACCATATGTGTATTCCTTTTATTTGATCTTATGGTGCTAGGGAATAAACCCAGGGCTTTATGCATGCTAGGCAAGTACTCTACCACTCAGCCACATTCCCTGCCCCTATGTAAGTCTTTCTGCAACTGGCTTTTCCACCCAACCTTAGGTCTACATGTTGCATGGAGAAGTGGTTCATTCTTTGTTATGGCTGTAGAGAACTTCATAGTGCAGCTATTTCACACTTTATTCATTCTATTGCTGATGTACTTGTAGATGGTTACCAGATTTTTGTGGTTTTGACAGTGCTCCTATAAACATTCTTGTCTAGGCTTCTTGGTTTGCATGCACTAGAGTTTATCTGGGACATAAAAGTAGGAATGGAGTACTCAGTACTGGGGGTAGATAGAACTCAGTGAAGAACTCACTGAATAGTGATGCCACTATTCAGAAAGGCTGGGGATGTAACTTTATCCCTAAGTTACATCCCCAGCCTTTGTCCCCGACCTTTTTTTTTGAGATGGAATCTCACTAAGTTGCTGAGGCTGCCCTCAAATTTGTGATCCTCCTACCTTGACCTCCGGAGTCTCTGGGAATAGTTGTGTGGGCCACTATATCTGGCTAACCAAGTAAAATTTTAAATAAACAAACTTGGCAGGTGTGGTGGCATACAGCTAAAATTCCAGTGTCTCTGAAAGCCAAAACAGGAGAATTGCAAGTTCAAGTCTAGCCTCAGCAATTTAGTGAGACCCTTAGCAACTGTCTCAAAATAGAAAATAAAAAGGACCTGGAATATAGCTCAGCAGTAAAGTGACCCTGGGTTCAATCCCTAGTACCAATACATACAAACATACATTTTACTTGTTAGTACCAAGTTGTTTCCTAAAATGTTAATGTTGATTGTCTTCCTGTAGAGTTTCAATGTTCCAATTGCCCAAATCCATGAAAAGTCAGGATCTTAGGGCAAGAAAGAAACAGAGCCCAGTTTCTTAGTTTACAAATGAACAAAATTTAAGCACCAGCACATTGTGACCGTTTAAAGGTGAGGCCACTATTCAGAAAAGAGCCTGGACTATAGCCCCAAACCCCAGCTCCCTCCCCACCCTATCTTGCCTCATTTTTCTCTCTCCCTTCCTTTCTCAGGCCGAGACCCCACAGTGTGGCCACCACGACATATCAAGCTATTTTCAGGGTCAGGCCTGGTACGTGGAGCTGAGCCTGCTGGCGTCCCCACTGGTTGTGGAGGATGAGGCTCCTCCGCAGACGGCACATGACCCTGCGGCTGGCCATGGTGGGCAGTGCCTTCATGCTTTTCCTCTTCATCCGGCAAAAGGACACAAGTAGCAGGAAGCAGACCACCGAGAAACCATGGCTGAAGTCTCTGGTGAACCAGAAGGATCACATGCTGGACATCATGCTAGGGGCTGTGAACAACCTTAGAGATTCAATGCCCAAGCTTCAGATCAGGGCTCCAGAGCCCCAGCAGGCTCCAGTCTCCAAAAATCAGTCCTGCCTGCCTGGCTTCTATACCCCAGCTGAGCTGAAGCCTTTCTGGGAACGGCCCCCACAGGACCCCAACAGCCCTGGGGCAGACGGAACCCCATTTAAGAAGAGTGAGTGGACCCCCCTGGAGATCCAGGAAAAGGAAGAGGGCTATAAGAAGCACTGCTTCAATGCCTTTGCCAGTGACCGGATCTCCCTGCACAGGGCCCTGGGGCCAGACACCCGACCCCCTGAGTAAGTAGCACTGAGTCCTGGGTGGAGGCCCAGGCTTTACCAGAGATTTGGAAGTTAGGGCTGCGGCCCCAGGCCATGTGCCAGGAATAAAGTTGAAGGGCATTTGAGAGTACAAGGAAGGATTTCCTATAAGCCCTCTTTTCTTTCACTGACCAGTTGTCCTTATCCCAGGAACTAAAGGAATATTATGGGCAGGTCAGAGACCTACAGAGACCTGAGAGAGAGAAACACAGTTATGAAGGTGACAGGATAGAGAAGAAGGAACTCAGGGTTTGGGACTAGTATTGGGGACAGAGGTACCTGGAAAGGACTGATAGCAGGCTGTGGTTTCAGTGGCCTTGCCCTCTGCTGAGGCCTGTCCCAGAGACTGTGGGAGAGCTGATGTTTCCTAACTACAGCCCTGGAGGTCTGGAATGTCCCCGCACCACCTGGTTTCCTCCAGTGAAGGCCACAAGACCATGAAGTCATTCCAGCCTTTATTTGAAACTGTTTATATTCTCAGTCTTGAAGATGAAATCAACACTTCCATCTTTGAACTGCTCCCACCTCATCTAATGTGGCCACAGCTGTGTTCACACTGTCTTCAAGTTAAAGATTCTGAGTCCCCACTCAGCCTTTGTCTTTTTCAATTTAGGAGTTACACCCTTGATGGGTGCTGTGGCCCACCCCTGTAATCCTAGTGACTCGGGAGGCTAAGGCAGGAGGATCCAAGTTTGAGGCCAGACTCAACAACTTAGCAAGACCTGTCTCAAAAAAAAAAAAAAAAAATACAAAGGGCTGGGGGTATAGTTCAGTGGTAGAGTGTTCCAGGGTTCAATCCCCAGTGACAACAATAACAAAAATGTTAAGACTCTTTCTGGCCTTTCTCATATGCAGCTCTTCATCCCCAAATTTAGGATCCTTTAGGGCTGTGAGCCTGCAATTCCTCAGACTTGGACCACAAGTATCATAACCTAGAACAAGGGTCACTTGGTGTTACTGCAAGCTTGCTGGCAAAGGAGGGCATTGTTTGAGGCACAGTGGAGGAAATTGGAGAATCTCTCTGGAGGGCTCATGAGCAATCTCTCTGAACAACAGAGGGGGACTAGAAGTGGTGTTAAACCATGGGATCACCGAGCTCCAGATTCTCACCCAAAGATGGAGTGTCTAGATGGCAGTGTGGCCAAATGCCACAGAATGGTTGTTGTAGTAGATGGGGATAGAGAAACGTTTGCAGGAAATTGACTGTGATAGTAGAATTGTATTATAGGATGTTAATAGGGAAATGGATTAGAGAGGAACTGTAAATTAAAAATGGAAGAACCTTTTTTTCTCACATTGAGTAAGAAAATTGTAGTCAATGTTCTCAAATGTCAAATTTGCCCTTTATCACTTACCCCTTGGGGACTTCTAGACTGGATTTCACTTTACACAATACACATACTACAGAGAAAGAGTAGGCCCTGGGAAGTCCTAGCCTGATAGTAGAGAACAGATGAAGGAAGGAGGAGGTGGGAAAGACTGAGCATCGCATCTGGAGCACTGAGCCAGCTCTGGAGACCAGGGGAGGTTGGAGTGTGTTGGCTAGGACCTGTGCAAAGCTCAGAGCACGTGATAGGAAATCAAGGAGCCAGCAGGGGATGTCAGCTAGCGGTTCAGAGGAACAAAGGATGGTTTAGGGGAGCTTTAGACCCAGCCCTTCCTACTCCTAGAATTTCCATGGACCTGGACAGCTGTTTCCATTCTCCCATCCTTCCAGGTGTGTGGACCAGAAATTCCCGCGCTGCCCCCCACTGCTCAGCACCAGTGTCATTATTGTGTTCCACAATGAGGCCTGGTCCACGCTGCTGAGAACGGTGTACAGCGTCTTATACACCAGCCCTGCCATCTTGCTGAAGGAGATCATACTGGTGGATGATGCCAGCACTGAGGGTGAGGCTTGAGGGGCCCTGAGGAGGGGCTGGGGTCCCAGGGGTACTCTGAGAAGGAGGACAGTTTCTCTCAAGGAATCAGGCCTGTTGCCTGGCATTGCACTCATCATAGACACCAGGAGCAGAAGACAGGTGGGGGGCAGGGAGACTACATTCGTAGAGCCTGAACGTTATTCCACTGGACCCCAAGAACTCCAAGAGCTTCGCAGCTTTGGCCTTCAGGACTCCCTGAGAGCTGCCAGGCTCAACCTCAACTCAGAAATGCTGGGCAAGGACAAGGCAGAGGGTAGACACAGGCCTTTCCCTATTGCCTGCCTGCTAGAACACTCTTCTGAAGTCTCCACCTCAGAAGCTCTTTTTGCTATGGTTGTTAATAGGTAAGTGAGGTTGCTCACTTACTTGCTCACTTCAATCACCTCCACAAACATTTACTGAGTGCTTGTGCCTGGCACTGACCCAGGCCCACGGGGTGTCTTGACAAACAAGACAGACCCTATCCTGAAAAGGCCAACTAACAGCCCTCACAGGTCAGATAGTGGTATGGCCATATGAACACATATGAAGGGGTGTGGACTTGGGAGTCCAACTCCATGAATTTAAATCCCAGCTCTGACTCTTCCTAGCTCTGTGAGCTTGGGCAAGCATTTTACCTCTCTGAACTTTGGTTTCCTTTTCTAAAAATGAGGACAATTGAATTCTTTATATGGTAGGTAAGGGGTCTGAGATAGGTGATAAATGAGATGATTCATGTGACACAGAGTAATTGACATCAAATAATCAATCACTCCCTAAGCAATGGTTTCATTTTATTCATTGTGTGGGGGCCATGTTCCATGGGAGTCTAGAGACAGAGGTGTTATTTCTGCCTTGCATGTCTGGGCCTGGTTCACAGGGGAGGCCAGATTGGAGATGGGCCTTAAAGAATGAATGTCTAGGAAAGAGGAATGGATAAAGGGCATTCCCAGGAGAGAGAACAACATAAACAGAATCCTAGAGAAATGAAATTGTTTGTTGGAGAGATCTAGTGTGGCTGAAGCTTGGGCTATGGTAGGAAATGAGTCCAAAAAGATGTTGAATTAACATTCATACCAGGATAAATGTATTTATTTAGGGAGAAATTAGTCATTGAAAGTGTTTAAGCTGGACAGTGACCTTGTTTCAGAAGGATGGCAGCTTTGGAGGAGGGTAATTGGCAAGAAGATAGGCAGATGACCCAGAGTCCAAAGAATGAGTTCTTAGAACCACTTGAAAGTGGGACGATGGTTCCAGACTAGTAAAGGGGCTGTAGGACTGATGCATAGACAGACTGGGAGTCTCCAGGTGCTTGTGCCTCCTCTCAGGTGGCCTGTGGTGGCTGGGGTTCTCCCAGACAAGCCTCCATATCCAAACTCCCATATTGAAGGCAGAAACTGACTCCACACCTGCAGCGTGTGTCCTGGACCACTCTAGTAGAGCAGTTGTCCCTCCTCACTTCCCCAGCCTCCTCCTGCCCTCTGGGTTGTGGGTGATGCTGAAAGAGGACTAGGGCTGTTAAAGGAGGGCCTGAGTATGAGCACTGTCGAACCCATTTCTTCGGGAGTTAACATTTGCCCAGGCAAGAAGACACTTGGCATCATTTACAAAGGTAAGTGTCAGGAATGTGGTCAGAGACTAGTGGACAAGGAATGTATAGATTTGGCTTTTGGAAAGGGAAGGGCAAAAGTTGGGCAGATATGGGAGGGTCTTGGGAGTGGTCTAAAAGGGCTCTTACTAGCAAATGGAATGGCTGTATGGAGCAGGAGCGAGTGTATCAGCTTCCTCTCATACCAGACTCTTTTGCACCCCTGCTCCCCCAGCCCTGTGCTACTCATCCCTCTGAAGCTTCAACCCCTGAGCCATAGGGTGGGAGATATGAACTGCATTCACAGGAGTTTCTGAGTTCATAAGTGCCCAGTTAAGCCACTCCTGTGACCAGGATGGACAAATGACAGAGTGCCAGATTGGCATAGGAAGCATCTAAAGGGCAGAACAGCCTGTGCCTCGTAGGGCAGAATTTGCAGTAGCTCCAGACACCTCTCCAAAACTTCTTTCTGCTCCTAGCAGCCGTCAGACACACATTCACATTCTCTCTGGTTGTTCCTACCTTGTTGCCCTGGACTTTTTCTTAAGGACAGTTCTAGCACCCCTAGCTCATCTTCCTGAAAAACCTAACTTGGACCTTATTCTTCTGTCAGCCTGCTCCAAGAATTCATTGAAAACTCTATTCCTCCACTGAGACTAGAGCACCATCGCCCTCAACAATGTGCAGCCCCCACAGATAATTTGTGAACTCTAAACAGTCCTAGCTATAGGAGAAAAGGGACAGCTCTCATTACACACACACAAAAAAGGGCTATGCCTTTGCTATAATCATGGCTACTTAAGAGGCTGAGGCAGGACAATCACAAGTTCAAGGCGAACCTGGGTAATTTAGGAAGAGCCTGATTCAAAATGAGAAATAAAGGCAAGGGGTTATTAATGATGGTGGAATGTGATGATCATTGTTATCCAAAGTACAGGTATGAAGATACGAATTGGTGTGAATATACTTTATATACAATCAGAGATATGAAAAATTGTGCTCTAGATGTGTACTAAGAATTGTAATGCATTCTGTTTTCATATATAAATAAACAATAAAAAAATAAATAAAAAAGAAAAAAATGGGAAATAAGAGGGTAGGGGATGTAGATCAGTGGTAGAGCACCCCTGGGTTCAATACCCAGTGCCACAAAAAATAAAAAAGTGTTAATGGTGTAGTTCAATGTTAAAGTGCTTTCCCAGCATGTACGAGGCCCTGTGTTCAATCCCCAATACCAGAAAATAAATAAGAAGTAAATAAGTAAAATAAAATAAACAACCCAACCTTGAGGGCTTTCAGACTCTAAAGATACTTTAAGCACTGTTGAGTGGGAAAAGGCAAAAGCAAAACAAAAGAAAAACCTCAGCTCCTTGGTCAGAGATCTGCAGTCCACAGTGGGGTAAAATTTCCTATGCATTTGACTATTCAATCAGATTAAACGGCTCTCATTACACACACACAAACAGGGGCTGTGCCTCGGCTGAAATGCAGTGTCCCAGCTCTCTGTCCCAGTCTAGGTGCCCAGCAGGAACCGTATGACCAGGAGTATTTGGGTATTTGATACTGAGATGGGTGGAGACCCAGTGCCAGTCAAAAATCAGGGCACAGATTTCACTCCTGAGTGACTGGGTCAGTGTCCAGGTCTCCTGGTCTGGCAAACACTACCAGCTTCTGAAAACTGGCCCCCAAGCCCATCAGTCAGCCATACCCTAAACAGTACACTCCATGTTCAAGGCCCTGTCCTGCCCCAGGGGGAGGCTGAGGAAGAGACAACCTAGACCTCCCTCCTGTGAGATTTACTGGGGGAATCAGATACATACCTAGGGCCCAGAAAGAGTGGAGAAATGAACACAAGCCTTAGAGGCTAGGAGTGAGGAGGTGGGGTAGGGAAGGTTGAGAGATGAGCAAGGACAGGATAGGAGAAAAGGGGCAGATCTCATTACACACACACAAAAAAGGGCTATGCCTTTGCTGAAATGCAGTGTCCCTGCTCTCTGTCCTATCTAGGTGCCCAGCAGGAACCCTATGAATGCACTGTAGGAAACCCCCCAAGATTCTCCCACTTCTGTATCCCTTGCTTGTCAGAACTGAAGTGAGTGGCCGTTTTAAGGCTTCCTGAACTCCTAAGAGTTGTCAGTGATATAATCAGAAATTGTTCAAAGGCTGTGACTGTAGTTGACTTACAACCTCCAGCGTCTGTTTTAACAAGTAAAGTTGCTTTATTACTTGCAGTTTGTCTCCATATTAACCCTATTTACATTCTTCTGTTTCTCCCCATAAAGAGATTCTGTCTCCATCCCCATTGGCATCCCAGCAATAATGTCTGCAAAACAGTCAGTCAGTGCAAAGTCCCTAAGGCTTGGCATGTTTATGGGACAGAAAGAAGGCCAAAGAAGCCGAGAGCAAGTGGGCAAGGAAGCAGAAAGAACACTGGTACAGTGAGCGAGCAGGAGTTAGAGGGTGTGAGTAGCTCAGTGGTAAAGCACTCGCCTGTGTGCATGAGGCCCTGGGGTCAATCCTCAGCACTGCAATTAAATTAAAAAGGGATGAGTGGGACTGAATCACAAGACCTTTATAAGCAGTGAGCAGTATGTCGTTGTGTGTGTGTGTGTGGGGGGAGTAAAACATAAGTAACAAAATTCACCATTTTCACCATTTTTAATGACAGAGTTCATTAATATGAAATATACTCACATTGTTGTGCAACCATCATGGCTGTTCATCTCCAGAATGGTTTCATGTGGCTGCCTGCCACTAAATCAATCAGGGTCACTCCAAGTGAATTTGAGCTGACATGAAATAATCACACAAAGTCAGAGAAATACCTTTTTCATTGGGTTCAGTGACTGTTCCTCAGCTGAGCTCCCACCAGGGGGCAAGGTAGGCAAGAAAGAGAGGGAGCACACCTCAAACCTGGGTTTTATTAATGGGGGGAGCTAATCTATGGAAGATTCTATCCAAAAAAGGGCAAAGGGTACGGTTGCAACAAACAGGTGGGTGTAATTCAACCCCATCGGGTGACGCTTACTCCTGGAGCTGCATCTTTCTTACCCCAGCGGAGGTAAAGTCCAATTGCATTGCAATGGGTACAATACCAGTTCAGTACCTCTTTACTCAGGACTTAAAGGTGTGTACACAGCTCCTGTCCAGAGTGGCTCCTGACAGTTTCATCTTCCCATATTGAAACTCTGTACCCGTTAAACCACAATTCCTCATCCTCCTTGCCCCCAGCCCTGGAAACCACCATTCTACCTTCTGCCTCTGTGAATTTGATGGATCTGGGTACCTCATATAGGTGGAATCATACAGCATCTGTTCTTTCATGACTATCTTCTTTAATGTAGTGATATATCTAAGACTCATCTATATCAGAACATCTGTCAGAATAATATTCTATCCTATGCATATACCACATTTTGCTTATCCATTGATCTGTTGATGATACTTGTGTTGCTTCTGCTTTTTTGTTGTTGTTGTTTGTTTGTTTCCTGGTATTAGAGATTGAACCCAGAGCCACTGTACCACTGAGCTACATCCCCAGCCCTTTTTATCTTCTGTTTTGAGTTAGGGTCCACCAAGTTGTTCAGGGCCTAAGCTGCTGAAGCTGGCTTTGAACTTGCGATCCTACACCACTGTGCCTGGCTGCTTTTGCCTTTCGACTGTTGTGAATAGTGCTGCTTAGAACATGGATGTACAAATATCAGAGTCCCTGTTTTGAATTCTTTTGGGTATATAACCAGAAATGGAATTGCTGGCTCATATGATATTCTATAGTTTTAAAAAGAAACCACCATAGAGTTTAGATTTGTTTTTAAGTGTACCTTAAACCATTATTGGTGAAATGATCTGATTTATAGTTTTAAAAGATAGCTTGGTTGCTCACTGTGACTGTGTTAAGAATAATCTGGAGAGAGTAGTGTAGAATTGAGGTGTCCAGAGACCGTTAAGACATTTGTGCTGGGGCAACGACGGGATGGAGAGAGAGAACTGGCAGAACCTGTTGATGGGCTGGCTGGTCATGGACAGTGAGAAAAGGGGAGAAGAATCCACATGACTCCAAGTTGGAGTAGCTGGAGAAATGCTGGTTCCCTGTGCTGACAGGGGGGAAACTGGGTAGGGAGGTGGGTTAAGATCTGAAGTTGTTTGGGAGACATACATTAGGTTTGCAGTTCTGTTAGATGTCCAAATGAAGAGGAGGACAAGGCCAGGAAGGAAGACTGGGGAATCTTCCACATATAGATGGTATTTATTCCAAACCATGGGGCTGCATGAGGCATGAGTGTTGAGGGCAACTGCAGTCTTGTGGATTCGAGCCTTGAGGAGTAAGCATGGTTGGAGTGATAGTGCTGAACCTAAATTAAAAGACTGTCATCTGAGAAACATGAGACAGCATAGATGGGCTTGCCTGTCTCCATTCTCAGTTTTGGTATTCTCTGTATGTTAGTAGGGTGGGACCATTGGAGAATTATCAGGGGGTCTTTCTTAGGGAACTGTCTCATTTCCCTAGAAGGGACAGAAGCCTTGGACTGGGAGCCTCTCAGGCTCAGAATCCCCAGGTTTAGCCTATCCACGTGAGACTGGAAGGAAATCGTGGGAGAACTTTGCAGAGCTCAGATCCCCCTGAGGATCACAGCTCAGTGCTTCTCAGTTACCACAAAACCCACTTCCTATGATGTTTTGACTCTGGGTTACCTCCACTACCATGAGCTTCCTGTGAGCAGAGTTAAACCAGTTCTCAGGGGGAATGTGAGCCATGCTGAGAAGGTGAGGCTCCTGCTTGGGGTTCCTCCCTCTTTTCTGTCAGAGCCAGCCCCTGGGCTTGTGGTTGGGTCATAAGGCTACAAAATCCCTGGTGGCAGGACCTGGTAGGTTTCTCCCTGCACAGGACAATATCTGGCACCTGGAAATGCATTATCAGATGTTCACTAAGAGATCACTGAACTGAAGCTGCCATGGGAGGCTAATTTTGACTCATAAGATCCTGATACCAGAGGGAAGAATTCTCATTCCTGGAGTAAGATACAGCTCCCCTTTTGATTGCCTAAAGGATTCCGTTCACAAGGAAGGCAGCACCATGTCAGGAATTGAAGAAAAGAGAAGAGTTGAAGTTCCAAATTATAGCCAGGCACAGTGGGGCACGCCTATAATCCCAGCCACTTGGGAGGATGCACAAGTAGGTTTGTAAGTTCAAGGCCAGGCTATGCAACTTCATTTGAACCTGTCTCAAATTTTTAAAAGAGTAAATGAAAAGGGTTGATATGTAGCTCAGTGGTAAAGCCTTAGTAGTGCCTCCCACCCAACACACACACAAAATCCAAATTATATTTTCTTTCCCCTGGGCTCTACCCTCCTTAGAAAAAGCAAAAAGGGGAGCTTGCTCTATCTCCTTCCCTGTTGGGGTTTCACACATGGGGAAGTGGTAAGGCCTCAGATAACTGCAAGAGGTTGCAGAGACCACCTTGAAGCCATGCATATTGTCCTGGCCAAGTGGCCTCACCTCAGACGCAGGCTGGTTAGGAACCCACAGCTGCCCTTTGCACTTGCTGTGATTCTGGGCTCATCACTCTTGAGTCTTTCATCTATTTTTTTTCATCTGTTAATATCAAGGGTAATACTCCCTGTTCCATAGAGCTGTTATTGAAAAGACTGAAGAAGGAAGTCAACATGAAAATACCCAGTTCAGTGAATGGCACATAGTAGGTACTCAAGTGTTCACTATAGTGTGCATGTGTGTATGTGTGCAGGATTAGTGGCAGTCTGCTAAATTGATTTCATGGGGTTTATAAAATTCAGAGCAGGGCCTGTGCACTGGGCTGATCTCAGGATCCAAAAGGAAAGGACACAGATTCGCCACAGCTGTTAACACTACACGAATCTCCATTCTGCACCACTGAGACTAGAACAGTGGCACAGGTATATGTGGAATATGTTTCAAGACAGATTCCTTCAGAATAGAGCTATTTTTAATGTGCTGAGGGTTTCAGGTGGAGTACCAGGATCATTAGGGAAGACCACTCGGAATGCTCCCCACCAGGAGAACAGCTAGTGTAAAGGCCAGTAAAGAAACAGAATACTCCCTCTCAAAAGGAGCTGGAGATCTCAATGAAGATGCCCCTCCTTTCAGAAAGCTTTTTTTTTTTTTTTTTTTTTTTTTTTGCTGCCTTCTAATTCAAATGTTTGGTCCTCTTGCAAGAATGGCCCAGCCTGCATTACCCCTAGTAGATCACTGACAGATCATGGGGCAATGTGTTCTTTAGGTCAAATATCATACAGTTGTGATCACTGTATACTTAGTCCCTAACACTGTGACTGGCCCATGGCAGATAACTGGTGTATAGTTGTTTTTTAAAGTGTATGTGTGTATCGAAAGAGAGAGAGAGAGAGAGAGAGAGATTGATTGATTGATTATAGGAATGGTGTCACATGCCTATAATTCCATATACTTTTTTTTTAGTTATACATGGGCACAATATCTTTTTTTTTCAATTATGCATTTTACTTTTTTTTGTTTTAGATATTTCTTTTAACTTTTATTATTGGTTGTTCAAAACATTACATAGTTCTTGACATATCACATTTCATACATTTGATTCAAGTGGGTTATGAACTCCCGTTTTTACCCCATATACAGACTGCATAATCACATCAATATCTTTATTTTGTTTATTTTTATGTGGTGCTGAGGATCGAACCCAGGGTCTCACACGTGCGAGGCAGGCGCTCTACCGCTGAGCCACAACCCCAGCCCTAATTCCAGATACTTAGGAGGCTGAGGAAGGATGATCACAAGTTCCAGGCCAGCCTGGGCAACTTAGCAAGACCCTGTCTCAGAAATAAAAAAGGCTAAGGGTGTAGCTCAGTAGTAGAGTGCTAACCTAGCATAAGTGAGGCCATAGGTTTGATCCTCAGCACCAAAAAAAAAAAAAAAAAAATGATGATGAAGAAGAAAGTATTAAGACTTCTTGCTGATGATCCAGCAGTTGATCCGACTGGCAAGCAGTCAACATCCGTGTTTGCTCTGTCAGTCAAACTTATTCCAAAGATCCTGGAAGACAGGGAATCATAGACACTGAGAAATGAGGGAGCACCCACCAGGTGTGAGGGGGAAGGAGGCGGAATCACAGCTCTGAAGGCAGTGGCAGGGACAGTAGAGAAACTGTGAGAGGCACTTGAGAGCCTTTGTCATTTCACAAAACACAACTCTGAGATGCTGTCATGGAATATGGAGAGGTGCCTCAGTAAACAGGCACCACAAAGCCCCAAGGAGACTTAGCTGCAGATGGGACTTCCTCCTTCCTCTGCCATCCTCCCTTGTCCCCCTTTTTCACCTCAGCCTTTTGTGGAGTGGCTCAATGCAGTGGGGGTGGCGGGTATTTGGCATTCAGGTGTGCTGGTGACCTCAGAGCACCTAGGCTTGGTGCCCACAGGGGATTAAGTTTGCAAAAAAAGCGGTGAACTGGCAACAGTGGCCTTGTCCCTTCCAGAGTACTTGAAGGAGAAGCTGGAGCAGTATGTGCAGCAGCTGCAGATCGTAAGGGTGGTGCGGCAGGAGGAGCGGAAGGGGCTGATCACTGCTCGGCTGCTGGGCGCCAGCGTGGCGCAGGGAGAGGTGCTCACGTTCCTGGATGCCCACTGTGAGTAGGAGATGCCTGCCTGGCACCCAGGAGGCCCACATTACCACCTGTCCCTCCCTCCTGGCAGAATGAAAAGCCGAGACCACCCTGTTGAACTTTTTCAGGAGTGAAGGAAGCTTGGGAGCCTCTTCTTCTTCTGCCCCTTACTTCCCCAATCCCAGGGATGATTAATTAGGAGGCACGAATAACTCTAAAACAATTGGTGACCCAAAATTGCTGAGAGTGTACTCTGGAGCCCTCGACGCTCTTCTTCCACCTTTCCCCGACCTATACTTTGTTCTGAACTCTGTGCCTCAAAGAGACCTCAAACTGGGAACAATTTGGGTGGGGCTTTCCTATGGAGCCATGTGGAGTCAGAAAGGCCTTCTTCTTGATAAAAGTCAAAACACTTTCCTGGTGTTTTGGAGGTCAACCAGCAGAATACCCGTTTATTAGCCAACTAGCATCCATCTTATATTTCACTATCATTCTTCTTTCCAATAATTTTCAGGGGAAAAAAAAGTATTGTGTAAGAGCTGTGAGATATATTAGAGAAAGCTCTAGACTTAGAGTCAGAAACTCTGGTTCCCATTCTAACTGTTCCACAAACAGCCTCGGTTTCTTCATTTGTAAAATGGGAATGAGAATACTAATCTTATTCACCTAACAAAATTATTACTCTGAAGGCCCAATGAAGTAATATATGCAGAAGTTCATTGAAAATGTCAAAAGGACCTGTCTCAGGGATGCAAGCCTGGGGTGGGGCTTGGTTCAACTGTGGGGAGGACCTTGACTGCTACCTCCTGGTCTGGCTCTGCAGGTGAGTGCTTCCATGGCTGGCTGGAGCCCTTGTTGGCTCGAATTGCTGAGGACAAGACAACAGTGGTGAGTCCAGACATTGTTACCATCGACTTGAATACTTTTGCATTCTTCAAGCCTGTCCAGCAGGGCAGAGCCCACAGCCGTGGCAACTTTGACTGGAGCCTGACCTTTGGCTGGGAGACTCTGCCTGACCATGAGAAGCAGAGGCGCAAGGATGAGACCTACCCCATCAAGTAAGGATCACAGCCTGATGAGCCCCCAACATGACTTCTGTGGCCACAGTCCCTCCCAACTCCAGGGACCTGTGCCATCCCACCTCAGCATTTATTAGGTGCTCTGTCAAGTACTTGACATTTTTATTTAATCCTCATTCTGTATGAGGTAGGTACTATGATAGCCCGTTTTATACTGAGGCTTCTAGTGATAAATAATTGACTTAGATCAGGCAGGTAGCAAATGGTAGCAAAGATATTCCTCCTCTGTCTACCGCATAGCCTTAACCATGGCACTATACGGCTGCACACCAAAACAGCTTGCTCTTATTCACACTGACTCTGCACCAGGCACTGGACTAAGGCTTCTACTTTATCTCATTGATTCTTTTTGACACTTAGGTCATAAATGATGCTGGAAGAACAGGTGAGAGATAGGTGGAGGTCAGAGTTGAATAGCCATTGTAATAAGTAGGGGTGGCGTGCATTCCTAAGTACTGGTCTCTTAAGAGATTGAGAACATATTTAAAGAAAATAAGTTTTCTGCAGTTTAAAGTTTGTTGCAATTTGTAGTTGCCCTGAATTTTTTTTTTAGTACTAGGGACCTAGGTGTATTCTACAACTGAGCTAAATCCACAGCCTTTAAAAATTTTTATTTTGAATTTTGAAACAGAGTCTCACTAAGTTGCATAGGCTGGTCTTGAACTTGCCACTCTCCTGCCTCAGCCTCCCAAGTTGTTAGGATTGCAGGCATGCACCACTGCACCCTGCTGCCCTGAACTTTTTCAGTAAAGGGCCAAATAGTAAAGATCACAGGTTTTACCAACCGCATGCAATCTTGCTTGTTTTTTTGTTTTTTTGGTTTTTTTTTTGGTACTGGGGATTGAACTCAGGGGCACTCAACCATTGAGCCAAATCCATAGCACCTTTTTAAATATTTTATTTAGAGATGGCATCTTGCTAAGTTGCTTAGGGCCTTGCTTAGTTACTGAGTCTGGCTTTGAACTCATGATCCTCCTGCCTCAGCCTCCTGAATCGCTGGGATTACAGGTGTGTGCCACTGTGCCCGGTGCAGAGAGGTTTGAAAGGAGGAGAGGCTTGGGGTTCCTCCCATTGCACATGCCCAGAATCCTGAGAAATGGTGACCAGAGTTTCAGTTGAGATAGCTCGGGTGCCCAGGGATACTGAACTGCCAACTGTCTGTCTGCATTAGAAACAAAGAGGGAAAAGAGAGGACAGGAGAGAGAAAAGGAATTGGAATTCCCTAGTGACCCTCCACTTTTTCCATAGATGTCTTCTGTTTGGCATGTACAGCAATAAATCCCACACCCAGACTGGGGCCAGACACATAGTAACACAGTCAGGGACAAGGCGCCTGGCTGCCACTCATCACTGACATCCCCAGCTCCAGCATCCAGGGACATACAACTGGAGAACAAAGCTCCAGTGTTTGAGGAATGAATTTGCTCCTTGGTTCCAATCCTCTGGTGGCAGTCATGGCATGCCCAAGGCACTTCACAGAGTGGCCCATGGCAGGACTTCTGTAGGACTTCCTCACAGAGGAGGTGAGAAATAAGGGGAGAGGCAGATGAGCCAGAAGGATCCCAGGGCTAAGAAATAGAGGGCATTTATTAGAGGTTGCTTGTTGGTTGTGAATCTATTGTGATATTCCCTGTGTAGGGCTTATCCTCACAGCTGATTTGTCAGTGACTTAGTCTAGGAGACCTTTTGGAGATGAGAGAGGCCACAGTGGGGGAGACTCTCAAGAGCAGGTTAGCTTCAAAGCCATCTGGAGTTCTAGGACTCTTTGAGCCTCTCTGGATGCTACTTATGCTGGCTTAGGACCCCTGGGAGAGGACAGAACCAGTGACAGGAAGCCAAGCTGAGCATTCGGGTTTCCCAACTGAAATTCCTCCCAGAAAGTGGCTGCAAAAGCCAACTTGAGGGAGATGAGTGCAACTACAGGGTAACACCAAGGTCAGGTGCCTGTGAAGTCACCTTGGTGGATCAGCCCACTGAACCTTGATTGGACCTCACTGTGATGAAGGCCCCTTGATAGGTTCTGGGGTTACACAAAAAGTTTCTGTTTCTTTCTGCTTGGCCTATCATATGCAGATACCCACGAAGGGCAGCAAAGAGCTATTCAAGCCAGCCTGGCTCAGGTGCAGAAGCCAACAGCCAAGGACTAAGTGCTTCTGCCTTCCATTATGCTTCTACTTCCCTTTGTCCACTCAGGTGCCCCGCCCTTAGCCTGGTGTTTAATTCTAGGAATGAGATGTTTTTGTCAATTTACCTAAGTTGGGTCTATGCCTCCTTGCCTTTGTCTGAATGCCAGAATCTTTTTATGGCCTCCTAGTTGCTCCTCATAGTCCAAACATGGTGCTTATCTCACACTTTCTTCTCATTGTTTCCAGGGGCACCTTTTATCAGTTTCCCCTGTTCAAGGTAACTGGCATCTTGAGTTTCTCAGGCAGCTTAGAACACCAGGGCGAGATTCCTGCTAGTACTGTGGCTTTATAGTCGCCAAAGGGCCAAAGACCCCAACATAGAATAGGGCCAGCCCAGATGATAATATGTGTTCATTCATTCACAGTTTGACTCCTGCCTATTTTCAAAAACAATTTCACACAACTTCCAAAAATTGAGTATTTACTTCATTCTAGAACATTGCTGCCCAAAAGTGAGCAATGAAGCTTCCTGCTGTGCTACTATACTGTGTACTCAGGGAATGGGATTGTCCTTGTCAGCTCTGGTCGCCCCTCATGTATAGCACACATGCTGGAGGCTGGTGTCTCATACATTCTTGGTTGAATGAATGAATGAGTGCCTTTCAGAGGAGAGTAATGATAATTACATCTGTCCTTGACCCAGAATTAGAAAGGAAAAAGGACAAAGTAAAAGTTAAGTGGACAGGTGACTTAGCAGAAGAGGGGCTACATGTCCCAGGAAGAAGAGGAGGTAGGCTATGGAGGCCTAGGAAGTGAGCTCACAAACAGCATTCCTCAACAGCCTCCTGCTCCTCCCCCTGCAGAAGATGCACATGCTTCTCCTTCTGTCTCTCCAGGTCCCCGACATTTGCTGGTGGCCTCTTCTCCATCTCCAAGTCCTACTTTGAACACATCGGTACCTATGATAATCAGATGGAGATCTGGGGAGGGGAGAACGTGGAAATGTCCTTGCGGGTGAGAGTGAAGAGGGCTTCGGGGGAAACTACAACATCCCAGGGGACAGCACAAGCAGCTGTCCTTTAGGCAGGGATGTCACATCTGGAACTGAACTTGAAAGGGTGGCTGTTTTCTGTCATGGTCTGCCCTTTCTCTGCTCCCCTCCCTGTCCATGGCAGAAGGGTTCTGGAAATCAGCGGGATGACTTGAAATAAATCACTAGGTAGAACTTCTAGGAGGGAAGGGGTAATAGAGGCAATAAGGACTAGACATGGGGGGACTGGGGATTCTAATTGGCTCTCCTTCCCATGTCAAAAGACACATCCCCTTAGGGTTTCTCTGTCTATGTTAAATAAACTCTTCATAACTGTAGGAGAAGACAAGAGACCCTGATTCTGGTAGATGCCAGAACTCTGAGGGATTTTAAGAATTAGGCAAATCAAGATTGGGGTAGGAAGAAAGGATTTTCTCTTTATGAAACCTATTCAAATCCCCATGCCAGTAAAAAGTAATAAGTAGATGAGCTCATTTTTTCTTCTTTCTTTCTTTCTTTCTTTCTTTCTTTCTTTCTTTCTTTCTTTCTTTCTTAGTTAAGGACATTTATTTCACATTCACACAGATGTAAATTTTCTATAAATAACGTGGAGCTGATATATTTACAATCATCCTCCACCCCCAGGCATCTTTCTCTCCTGGCACCTGACACCAGGAAATACTGCCTCAGACAGGCATTTACAGTGATCTTGGCCCTGTCCCGCCTCTCCCTGGTTCTTGGGTAGAGCAGCCTGTGGTTCCTGGGACTCTGTTTCCCCAACCACTCTTAGATGAGTTCATTTTTGAAGTCACCTCTTACAGTGGCACATAATAAACACATAATTGATATCTGCTATAATCTAACTATGATTGTACTACAGAAGCTAAAGAGAACAATAACATATCTCCACACATGAAACCCAAAAGAAGAGACCAGTGGAAGGGATGTTTTTGTCCAGCCCACTGGCATGGAGAAGGGTCACTGGCCAGTCATCGTAAATCCCAGGATTCTGATTCTAGGCTACTCAGTGAGTCTCTGACTCACTGTTCAGTCTCTCTCCTGAGAAACTGGTGTGCTAAGGAACCAGGTGACTACCCAGGCTACTTGGCAGTTGACAGTCCTTGCTGTTGACTAGTGCACTAATTCTCTGACTTGGGAGATCTTTAGTTTCCAGTAATACCTAGGTGAGCTGATAAAATCACATCTTCAGGACAAAAAGTGAAGTGATCAGAGTGAAGAGTAGGTGGGCAGCACAAAGTGAACCAACTATCCCTTCTCTAAAGTGGGCCATAGTGACCTCAGGATTCTGTAAATCACTATTTGCTTAAACGAGAATGAACCAATATCACAGAGCCTGGATTTGAATAGTCACAGCCTAGGAAGAAACTTGGTCAATGTCCCTTTTTCCAGGAAGAGAGGGAAACACTTAACTGAGTCCTTGGACCTAGAGTCTAGTGCCCTGGAAACTGAACATAGCTACCTGAGGGGAGATTATCCCCCACACCTCACTTCCTAAGACACGGTCCTGTCTCCTCTTGTGCCAGGTGTGGCAGTGTGGAGGCCAGCTGGAGATCATCCCCTGCTCTGTGGTAGGCCATGTGTTCCGTACCAAGAGTCCCCACACCTTCCCCAAGGGCACCAGTGTCATTGCTCGCAACCAAGTGCGCCTGGCTGAGGTCTGGCTGGATAACTACAAGAAGATTTTCTACAGGAGAAATCTGCAGGCAGCAAAGATGGCCCAAGAGGTGAGAGGAAGTGGTGCTCAGAGGTGTTAGGATGAAGTAAAGCACAGAATCCTAGACTCCAGTCAGGGACTGAATGGCAGGTGACTCCCCTCAGCCCGAAGAGCCCCTGAGATAGAGCCCAGGGAAGGCCATAGATCTTGAAGGCTAGAGGAGCCCTTGTTGTCCCTATCTGGAGAATTACAGCATTATTTAGGAGGGGAGGGGAGAGAAGAAATTTGGGGGAAAGAACTTCTTACAAGAGAATCACTCTGAGAAGCTTGGACTGGAAACCAGGAGGACTTACTGGGCAGTCAAAGGAAATGAGGAAGTGGTGGGTTTTTTTTGTTTTTGTTTTTGTTTTTTTTGTTTTTTTTGCAGGGGGGTGACCCCAAACCAAGGTAGGGAGTTTGAGATTGGATATGAGGCTGAACAACTAGCCCTAGCAGATCCTAAATGGGAATGCACAGGAGAGAAAGTGGCCTTGGGAGCAGCACGCTGTCTGAGCTGCTCAACCCAAACGGGAAGGTCAAGACTGTGGAACTGACCCTTAGGGGACTGGGTTGGTTGGCAGAAATCCTTTGGTGACATTTCGGAACGACTGCGGCTGCGGGAACAACTACATTGCCACAACTTCTCCTGGTTCCTTCACAACATCTACCCAGAGATGTTTGTTCCTGACCTGAATCCCATCTTCTATGGAGCTGTAAGTTTGAGAACCAAACTGCCTACCTATTATCACAGCAACCCCCTGAGAAGTTCAAGACCACCTACCCCACTATGAATGGCAAACAAGAATTGACCTTTACTACCACAATCTTTTATCCAGGAGGAGGATGGAGGGTCCACTTTGGGACTTCTAGATATAGGTAAAAACCTGATCAGAAGGAAGCAACCCATAAGTAGTGGTTCCCAAATGTCAGTGCACATCAGAATCACCAAGGAGATATGTTAAAACACAGATTGCTGGGCCCCATTCTAAGTTTCTGATTCTGAATGACTGGGATAGGATTTGAAAATCAGAAGCTGATAGTCTGGGCATTACATGCTTTGAGAACCACTGCTCATAAGAAACTTCTTCCAAGGAAGAAATCTTCCAAGGAACTTGATGTCGTAAGAGGTTATGCATCCTGTCCCACGGTGGATGTTCAGTCCTGCCTCTCCCTCACTTTGCTAGAACTCCTGGCATCTGGGTTAATGAGCAGAGAAGATGAGTAGAAGAGAAAGTTTTTTTCCAGTTGGGCTTCACAGCATAAAATTGGAAACTCCCAGTCACGCTACCCTGGTTCCCCTCTCTGTTTACCATCTTGCAGATCAAGAACCTCGGCATTGATCAGTGCCTGGATGTGGGTGAGAATAACCATGGGGGGAAGCCCCTCATCATGTATTCCTGCCATGGCCTCGGTGGCAATCAGGTAAACAGCCCACTCGTACCAGGCAGACCCAAGAGAAGCCAATCTCTGGGGCACTTCCTCTCCTCACGGTTCCCTTCCTCTACCCTAAATAGTCCTTTCCCAAGGACTGGAGTGGAGGTGGTCTGAAAGGCGGAGGAAGTACCATCTCTTTCTTGTCTCAGGGAGCTCAGTCTGAGGGGTAATGCATGATACAAACAGATAAGACCTGAAGTCTGGGGACAGAGGGCGCACTGGCAGCAGTGCTGGATGCTAGAGAAGGATGAGAGAGAGCACTGTAATCAGAGAAGCCTTGCTGGAAGGAAGCCAGCTGATATTTGCAGGAAAATGTGAAAATTTTTGAACATTTCCCTTTATCTACATTCAATTTTTATCTCCCCTGCCCAGAAACTACCACTCTGATCCTCTCACCCAGCAGGGACCCCCAAACAGTCACCTACTGACATCTCACAATTACCTGGCATCCTAGAAGTTTACCCCATGCCCCAGAATGCCCCAGCACTCCCTTGAGAAATAACTAGTATCCTCCCCATTCATTGTCTCTCTACTACCCTAAATGTACACCCGTTGGTAAATAAGAGGTACTTAAAATAGAGCTGAAGCAAGGAGAGAAGTGGCTCGGGACCTGAACAGGCTGTCAGCATGTGCAAATGAAGACAAAGCCATTCAAAAGCAGTTTCTTAAACTACTGACCTGTAAGATGATTTTAGGTGGCACACAGATGAGCATTTTTTATTCTAGTAATAATTTAATAGCAGAGATAGAACTATCCAACATATGATTTTACACATAGATGTTGCTTAAAATGAGGCTAAATTAGGTTAAATTTTACTTTTTTATTTACTTACTTTGGTACTAGGGACTGAACCCAGAAGTACTTTACCACTAAGCTACGTCCCCAGTCCTTTTTACTTTTTACTTCCGACAGGGATCTCACTAAGTTGCTCAGGTCCCTGCTAAGTTGCTGAGACTGGCCTCAAACTTGTGATCTTCTTGCCTCAGCCCTCTGAGTTGCTAGGATTACAGCCAAGTGCCACCATGCACAGTAAATTTTAATTAATTTAATTAATTAAATTTTAATTAATTTAATTTAATAAATAAATATACGTTCATTGTTATTCCAGTATAACCTATATTTGGTAAAAATCATGAAGGCAACAAGAATTACTAAGAGTCTTAGCATGGCCTGGTCCACTTGCTTTCCTTCCCAGCAGTCCACCTGTGGATGGTATCTTAGGGCATGTGGCTTTGGAAGGCAGTGGGCCACTCCCCACCTGCTCCTCAAAACTTCCTCTTGTCTTGACTTCCAGTACTTTGAGTACACAACCCAGAGGGACCTTCGCCACAATGTCGCAAAGCAGCTGTGTCTACATGCCAGCGCTAGAACACTGGGCCTTCGGAAATGTCAGTTCACTGGCAAAAATAGCCACGTGCCCAAGGATGAGGAATGGGAATTGACCCAGGTGAGTCAGTTGCCCAGAAATCTTGGAATCAAGAACTCAAGGCCACATCTGCCTGCTGCTTACTCTCTGTATCTTCTGCCTGAGATGCCATGAGGTTACCTGCTGAGTGTGGGCTTGATGACAGGCAGGGTTCTCAGGACTTGATCAATGTCGAGTGATGACTGGTTCTGGCTGATACAAACATAGGGTTGGCAATTATGGCCCATGGCCAGTTCTGCTGTGGCACAAGCATCTTTAGGTAGGCAGTGGCCCCATGCCTTTGGATGAGCCAGATGAAGCTCAACAAGTTTACAACTGACCCAAGACTCATCACAAGGAACTGGAAGGCTGGGATTCAGACCTAGGTTGTCTGGCTTGAAAGCACAGGCTCTTTCCATGGTGCCACACTGTTCCAGGATATGTAATGTAGCGTCCATATCGCTGAGCCCATTTTCAGCTCAGGAAAAAGGAGCCTAACCCGAGGCTGTAGGAAAGGGAGGAGTCAAAATAAAATCAAAGACAGGAAATGGGGGGCAGGCAGCAGTGACCTCAGGTCTTTGAGCCTGGACATCTAGGTTGGCAGGAGTCCCTTAGAGCATTTTTCTCTTTCTTTTTTTCCTTTTGTTTTCCTTTCCTTTTCTTTTCTCTCTCTCTTTCTTGACATTTAATTCTCAGAATTTAGTTTGCTACTTGATATTTCCTGCAAATATGGAGTAACCACACATCCTTGAAGTACTAACCCCTGACTTGTCTGAGCATTGTCCACAGGAAGCTCCTTCCTTCAGAGATCCAAAAGAAATCTCCTAACCTGGGTCAAGTGTTTTGATTTCAAATAGTCGCCCAGTTCCTCCTTACTGGTGCACACATGATGGCCCTTCTTCCTGGCCTGGGAAAAGTCTCTGCTTAGTAGTAGTGCTTTGAAGAAGAATACTTTGGCTTCAAAGTTACTTTCTGTCCACGTTGCCTGCGGGGAACTTGAACGTGTAGTAGCCACAAGATGCATTTCCTAAGAACCTGGCTTCTATATTGTTTTCTGCGAGAGTGGCCAGGGTTTGTTCAGCTGTCACTTGGAGGGGCTCCCCAGACTGCTACTTTGTCTGAGAGGGCAGCATCTAAACATCCTCATCTTCAGGCTTCTCTCTAATAGGATAAATTCCTAGTCTAGCTTCTAGTACAATAAGGTTTGTTTGTTTGTTTGTTTTATCAGCTTCTGTTATACAAGCTCCAGATTTACAATAGGAATTTCTGCTCCCATGTCTTCCAAATCTTGCCCAAGTAATATATTCTGTTCATCTTGTTCTTCATCAAAGGTCAGCTTTCTTCTTTGCTAGTCACTGGACTTAGCTCATGGTTTGAATATAGTTTGTTCTCTCTATATATCTGTTTTAGCAGAGCTTCCATGGGGTCAGTGGGTTGGAGATTAGCGGTGGCCATTGCAGACAACACACCCAACAGGCACCACTGGGACCCACTGCTTAAGAGTGTGGCCTAAAGGATCAGGCTGCAAGAACCCAGGCTACCTGCCTACACCCTCTGAAAGCATTTTTCTATTAGCCTCTGGTCTTGCTTTCCTTTATTTCAGCCACTCAAGCTAAAGCTGGGGCTGGGGAATTGGCCTCAGACAGGGAATCACAAATGCAGCTCATCAGAGTGTCTGCCTCCCAGGAGAGAAACTGCAAATGTCTTCTTTGTGCCTTGTTGGGTTCCTTTGCCTCCTTCAATTGTCCCCTATCTCACTGCCCCCCAGTAGCACTGTTAGAGGTCTGCCCCCAAGTTGATCCTTTGCTGTTCTGTCTTTTAGGATCACCTCATCAGGAACTCAGGATCTGGTACCTGCCTGACATCCCAGGACAAAAAACCAACTATGGCCCCCTGTGATCCCAGGGACACCCACCAGCTCTGGCTCTTTGTCTAGGCCCTGGATCATCCCCAGCAAGCTCCTGCGATCCTCTCAGGAAACCGGATTGCTGATGTCTGACAAACTGACACTAGCTCCTCAATAGGCCTTAAAAATGGATTGCTAAACCCAATGGATGTCAAAGCAGGACCATCTTGCTCCTTGCAACATTGGACCCATTTTCTTTCCTCCACACTGATGGAAGAGTCCTTGAGGACACATGATACTTGGCCTAGGGCTCTCCTTCTTCCCTAGAAACAGAGTCCTCCAAAGCAGAGAAGGCAGCTGGGGGAGGGCCCAGGACAGCAATGCTGAACACAAGAAGAATACCTCTGTATCCCCATCCTGAAGCCCTGGTCACCCAGAGCACCTGCAGAATCTAGTGAAACAGGGTGCTCTCATGGAGGGATTAGAGGTCAAAGAGAGCCTCCCTTGCTCACAGCCCAAAGTGTGTAGAACTGATCATGATTCATAGGAAGTATCCCATTGAGTATCCTTTATTTTATTTCATTTGTCCAATAATCCTGTGAGAAAGACAGGACAGGAACCACTGTGCCCATTTTACTGACAAGAAACTAAAGCAGAAAGAGGTAAATGAGTCTGTAGTCACACAGCTAGTGGATAGCTGTAGCTAAGACTGAGGCTCTTCACTGCTGAACCAAAGCTCCTTCCACCACACAAGAACACTAGACAAGCCACCAGCTTTACTATGCCCTCTTCACCCCATTCTGATCATTTACAGCTGGCTGGCTTCCATAAAGCCTAGAACAATAGAGCTATGTAGCCATGTGGAAGGAAACCACATTTGGGAATCCTGGGATGTTAACGCTGAAAAAAAGTTCATGGAAGCAGTGATTCTCAAGTTTAAGCCCCATATATAAAGTAGAAAAAGCAAAGCAGCATGGTGAAAATTGAGGGAGGGAAGGGCAATGCTCTCCAATCCATGAACTTGTAGAGGTCTATGAACCTAATTTGAAAACTGATATTTTAATCCTTTAATTTCATATTATGAAACTGAGACCAGACGAGTGAATTTGTCCAAGGACACCCAGCAAGGTATTGGCAACCGTGAGACTAGAACTCAAGCAGGGACAATTTGCAGAGTCGAACAAGACTAAAAGACTGATCCCTTCCACTGTACTGGCATAGGCATGGTATGGAGCAGACTTAATGTGCTACTGGCTCTTCGCCCGAGGTAGAAAGCTCCCCCTACTGTCAGGACTGGACTGGTGGCACATGCCTATAATCCCAAGGACACACACAGGAGGTTGAGACAGGAGGATTATGAGTTCAAAGCCAGCCCCAGCAACTTAGTGAGGCCCTAAAGCAATTTACCAAGACCCTGTCTCTAAATAAAATATTTAAAAGGGCTGGAGATATGGCTCAGTGATTAAGCACCCCTGGGTTCAATCCCTGGTACCAAAAAAAAAAAAAAAAGAAAGCCCTCCCTGCCCCCCCCCCCACTAGCTGAAAACAAATTCTGACCAGGAAGTCTTCTTCTGATATCAGTAGCAGGCTATCACCACTTGAGGGTGCCATGGAACCACAGCTGCCTCCTGTTCCCTGCAACTCAACCCTGTAGGAAGCTCCCTGGTACCCTTTGGGAGCCCATTATAGAGAAGATACTCTAGGGTGGCCCAGCCAAAGGGAAAGAAAGAAGTGGCCAGGATGTGACCTAGAGTGGGGAAAAGGAGAAGTTCTTAGAAACAAGAGAATTGGGCATGGAATCCCAGTGGAAATAAAGATTTTAGGGCATTGGTAGAAGAAGTGTGTGTTGGGTTCTTTTCCTGCTTTGTCCCTTAGCTGTATCTGTTGAGTTAGACTGGGAAGAACCACATACATTTGAAATACTCTGTTACAGTCACTGGCTGTTATTCCCAAATATCTATGTATTGGATGTCAAGTACATGAAGTTATGAGGAAGTGTAAGATGAGGTTATTTCCCTGTGGAACTTCTACTCTAAATTAGTCATGAGAAGCTTGGAGAAGTCAGAAAAAAAAAGTGCTATGTGTGTTAGAAGGAACAGTCCCTTCCCCTCAGGGGAATTGGGAAAGGCCTTACAAAGAATGGGTGAGTTCTCAGGTGGGAAGGAGCCGATAAGCAGAGATGTCACACAAACAGTATGAGCAAGGACACAGAAGGACAAAGATACAAAAGGTTCTGAGAAACCAAGAAGACATCAGGGAAAGGGAACAACAGCTATAGAAGGTAAAAGATAAGGGCCATGTTTTAACTTTGATGGGCCCTAGGCACTTCATAGGACCCTGACTCCATAAAAAATTATGATTACATTGGCATAAGGGTGAATGTAATATAGATTCTATTTACATCTTTTAATCTTCAACATTTTTGTGGGCCCCTAGAAGTATTATGGGGCTTAGGCACTCTGCCTACCAGGTAAATCTGCTCTATAGAAGAATGGATTAGGGCCCAATTGAGAAAATCTGTGCTAATAAGTCAAGTTAGCCATAGACTCATATAATGCCTGATCTTTTATTTTTTAAATATATTTTTAGTTGTAAACACAAAACCTTTATTTGTTTTTATGTGGTGCTGAGGATCAAACCCAGTGCCTCAACATGTGCTAGGCAAGTGCTCTACCACTGAGCTACAGCCCCAGCCCCATAATCCCAGCTCCTGACCCTACTCTTGGTTGTATTAAACATCCAAACATTTATTAGTCTTTTTTTTTTGTCACTTATTCCAGCTCGCCTCACAGCACCTATATCATCACTCAACAGCTCCCCAGCCAAATCATATCATGCCCACCAAACTTATGTTGTGCCAAGAAGCTTCTTCAAGCCTGCCAAAAAAATAGCATAGCATTGCCCAGGAAGAGTGAGCTAAGAGCATCTCACAGGGAGTGAGAGGTACAGAAGGGGAAGAAAGGACCACATGCTGTACGGTTAATCTGAATTGTCAACTGATTGGATTAAAAGATGCCTGAAAGTAAGAGGCTTCTGGATGTGTCAATGAGAGTGTCTAGGATATATATGTTGGTTCTGTTCCTCTAGAGAACCCTTACTAGTACACATGCCAACTTGGGCAAGGGGAGACAGAAAGGAGCAATGGTAAAGAAGAGGAAAAGGAGTTGTAAGAATGCTAAGAAATTAGTTTCTTGCCTTCCAGCCATGGCTGGCCTTGCCCTAACTCAACACCTGCACTTTTCCTTAAAACCCATACCCTGACCATTCTGAGAGTTAACCAAGAGCCTCTGCCTCTTAAAACCTGCTGCCAGCCCTATACCAACTATTTCCCAACAACAGATCATTGAAGCCTCTGGGTATCTATACCTGACCTGAAGACTGTTGGACCCTTGCTAAAGATAGCTTAATATCCCAGAATTTATTTATTTTGTAATTACTTAGTTATTTTGATACTGGGGATTGAACCTAGGCATTCTTTACCACTAAGCTTCATGCCCAGCCCTATTTATTTTTTAGTTTTGAGACAGGGTCTCACTGAGTTGCAGAATCTGGCCTCAAATTTGTGATCATCCTCCTTCAGCCTCCTGAGTCACTGAAATTACAAGCAAGCGCCCCCATACCCGGGAAATTTATTCTTTTTTAATTATAAAAGTAATATAATAGAACCAGCTGCAGTGACACATGCCTATAATCTCAGTGGCTCAGGAGGCTGAGGCATGAGGATCAGCAAAAGTGAGGTGCTAAGCAACTCAGTGAGATCCTGTCTTTAAATAAAAAACAAAATAGGATTGGGGATATGGCTCAGTGGTTGAGTGCCCCTGAGTTCTATCTCCTTACCCAAAACAAACAAAAGTAATACAATGGAGAAAAGTTGAATAGTATAGAAAAATGTTTCAGACCTATCTATTTATTCTCTACAACTAATAACTATTTTTACGTTAATTTTATATGGACTTTTACATGCCTTTTTCTTTATTTTTTCCATATTTTTTATTGGTACATTATAATTGTACATAATGCTGGGATTTGTTGTTACATATTCATACATGCACACAATATAACAATATAATTTGGCCATTATCATTTCTCATTATTCCCCCCATTCCCCATCCTTTTCCTCTTCTCTACTCCATGCCTTTTTTAAAGTACAAATATACACACATATAGTACCAGATTTTTTGCAACTTGCTTTATTCACTTTACATACTAAGGATGTCTTTTCATGTTGGTTCATTTAAGTCTAGCTCATTCTTTTTAAAAGACACATAGTACTTCTTAGTGGGGTTAGATCCAATTTATTCAACCATTCCCTGTTGATGAATACTTAAGATCTCCCAATTTTGTGACAAACTTTGTGACAAACCATACCACACAAAGTATGGTGACAAACTATACTATAACCTACAACCTCATTCATTTATTTTTGTGCTTGTGTTTATTTCAAAAGAATGCATTCCTAGCATTGGAATCACTTAGAATTGCAGAGCCTCGAATATAAGCCAAGGCCACTGTATGCCTAACCCTAAGAGCAAGAATAAAATAGTCTGACCACATGGAAGATTAAGTATCTGTTGTGAAGGGCTTGAGTCCTAGAGTTTGGGTTTTTTATTGTTGTTGTTTTTGTTTTGTTTTGTTTATAGTACTGGGACTGAACCCAGGGTCACTCTACCACTGAGCCACATCCCCAGCCCTTTTTATTTTGAAACACATCCTTGCTAAATTGCTAAGACTGGCTTTGAATTCGTGATCCTCCTGCGTCAGCCTCCTGAGTTGCTGGGATTACAGCTATGTTTTAACATGCCCAACTAGTATTTGGGTTTTAAGCAATTATGGATTGAGTTTCTGTGCGTCAGGCCAAGGGTACAAAGACAGATGTGAAATTGGCCCTGCCTTAAAGTTTCACCACTTTCCAGTATGTGATGCTGATGTCAAAGCATAACTTCCAGGAGGCCCTCGCCCCTCCTCTTGGACTCTGGGTCCTGGGCTGACATTTTCCCTACTCTCCAGAGAGACCAGGAGGTAGGCCCCCTAGCTCAATGCTCAGCCCTCTTCCCTGCAGTCCACTTTGTGTCTGAATGCTAAAGGTTGGACTGGGGAGCCCCCCCCCCCGCCCCCCGGGGTGACCTGAGTCTCAAAGTGTAACTCCACTGAACAGCTCAAGGACCATTAAAGGTGGCAGTCTGACTACTTGAGACCTTTCCCAGATCTCTCCCACCCCTGCAGGCCTGAAGCCTGGATTCTGGAGTTGTGAAGGTAACAAAAGCCCCAGGTGACTTTCCAGCTTTCGACCTCCATGCTCTCCTTCCTTCCTCTGCTTTTGGCCTTGGGTGGCAGATTCTTGCATCTCCTGCAGGGCCCACCCACTCGTCTCCTGTGGGCCCTCTACCCTCATGGCCCTCTACCCTCATGGCCCTCTACCCCCAGGGCTTTCTACCCCCAAGCCCTCAGACTGTTTCCCTATTGCGGAGGTTTCCCTTCTCTCTACTGCCCCATATTCTCCTACTCCAAGACTCTCCCCACTTTTTTTGGATCTCCACTTGAGCATCTCTACGGAACTCTCTCCCTACTAGAGATCTCTCCATAGCCCCTGCTTGGCTTTTAGTCTCCCGCTGTTAGTCTCCCTACTTTCCCTCCCAACCCGCCCTCCTAGTACTGGAGATGGAACCCAGGGCCTCTCACATGCTCCAAAAGTGCTCTTCCACTGAGCTACACCTCCAGCCCTTATAATTTTATTTTGAGATAGGATCTCACTAAGTTGTCCACACTGGGCTTCCACTTGTGATCCTCCTGCTGATACCACCAGTGATGAGAATCAGGGCTGAGTTCCATTTCCCCAGATGTGAAGATTGAACACCCGAGAAACACTGAAGAAAGCGTAGAAAGCTAGTTTTATTTAAAGGATGGAAACAGACTTCTCCCAAGAGGAAGAAGGGATCCACAGCTGGAATCTGAAGTGGGGGTGTCCTGCTTCTTTTATACATTTTAGATTTCCTTTGTTCTCATGACCTTTCCCCCATCCTGTTTACATGACCCATGACCAAAGTGACTCATGACCAAAGTGACTTGTGATCAAAAGGTGGGCCAAGGCCAGGAACAAAGCCACCCAAGGGTCCAGGAAGGAAGGAAGCAGCCCAGATGCATTCATTAACAGCCCCTTGTACGGAGGAACAATTCCCTGGAAGCAGGTCACCTTGACAACAGGTTACGCAGGGGGAAGGGCTCTGGAGGCATTAGCATTTCAGTACCCCAAGGGCAGGTGACTTTGGCCTTGAGTAAGGAGGATGTGTCCTGAAGATATTAACATTCCATTCCCTTTGAATCAGTTTCCATCTTCCTGACTGATCATCTATCTTCACTAACTACTTGATATTTGTTCTTGTTTCATTCCCCCCTCTGATTTTAGTGAATCCTTACTGATAGTTATAAGGAAAATGGATGATGACTGCTCTGGCTGCTTAAAGCTGAAAGGGGGCAGCATGGGGCAAGCAGTTCAGATTTCCCTTTTAGAAATCAGGTTCATTGAGGGGTCTGTGGCAAAAGTCTGGTTCAGAAAAAAACAGGTTGTAAAGTCATCTTGGGGTAAGTGCTTCTATGAGAGAAGCAAAAATACATGAGTACTGGAATGAGATTAATACAAAATAAATGTTGCAGCATCTGATATAGGTCAATGAATATCATGAAGACAATAGAAACCAGTAATCTTTCACCAGGAGATACAAGAGCTGAGTAGTTGTCCCCATGACAAGGCTGGGTGAGGACAAGGCCTTTATCTGGAAATGTAAAATTTAACATGGTCAGAGTTATCAGGAATGTAAACACACTACTTAATTTTTATAATGTCACAGATGCCCCCATAAATTGTAGTTAAGCTATTTAATGTCATCTGATTTTTATAAAAAAATGACATAACCTCTGTGCTTAATAGAGATCCCTTTATTTCTGTTACTTAGGGCTAAATAATCATACCGGTAGACACTGATCAAGCCTACGTGTGTAGGAGATTAGGAAGATTTGTAGGCCTTTTGACTATTGGAAAAAAACTTCTGACTCTGATAGTCTCTTTTGATAGTTATCAGGTACTCCTACCTAGAATCCCTCTTTTGTAACCTCCAGTTTTACACAGTACATCTTCAGTTACATTAAAATAACTATTGTCTTCCTTTCAAATGCCCGGGGATAGCTGTGCTTTAGTTTTAACTGTTATTTTAGATGTTCAAGAGCTGGTCAAATTGACCTTGTTCCTATCTGTTGTTAAGAGTTGGCTGAGTTCCCTCAAGGGGTCACTCTCAGAGAACTTGTGAGCAGCCTTCTTAACTCCTTTAGTGCCATCTTCCAGGACAGGTCAAGGTTTTGCTGACCATGTGGCTTCCCTTGGCAGATTCAGGGATGCCTCCCTTCTCCAATGACCCTCCTCTTTGCAGCATGTGTGCTGGTCTGCAGCATGTGCTTTGATCAGTTTTCTGCTCTCCAGGGTCTCAGTGATCTCCCTGGTTGAGAGGTCATGTGGCCCAGAGTTGCAAAGCCCCTAAAGAATTCCTCTTATTCCCTGGATTCAAGCTAACTCGGAGTGCAAGAGCCAAATATTGGCTATTTTCTTTCTTGTCCCTTTTATTTTTTTAACTTTAGTCTCCAAGTTTTGGTCTTAAAACATCCAGCAAGCCAGTTTCACAAGTTTTAAAGAGTACTAGGTTTTAACTCTAATGTCTATAACTTTACAGTCATTTACCAACCTTATATTTAATTGGGGTCAGTATTAGTACTGAAAATTAGCCTTATATCCTGTCTATTTATGATGGCCTACTATCTCAATTAACTCAGGTTGTCATATTGAAATTTGTATTTCTATAAGGCACTAACAGACAACAGTTAAAGTTTACATGGAAAATACAAAATGAAATTAACAAGAATAAAAACATATTGACTTTATATAATAGCTATAAACCAAGAAACATAACTTCTATAATCCCAAACCTTTATTTAAATCTTAATTATATATTATATCTCCTATTTGTTTTGAGATCACAGTAATCTTTACAGCAGAAATTTATCCTTTGAACATAACTTTAAATGAGCTTAAGTCTAGCCTACTTCGAAATTATCTTAACATAAAGTAAGGTGAGAGGTAGAGTCTTAATTCAGGTGAGGTGGGACTCTTGACAAATCTTAGGTAAAGTGTTTTATTCTGAAGCTGATTTTTGCCTCTTTTTTATATATCATATTACAAAGTTTTTATATACCATTTCCTGTGTCTATTATGGGTGTTTGTAACATAACATAACATTACATCTGATACATGAATCAAACAAAAGCTAAAAGAGCTGGCTCTCATTGTCTTTTAAAAATACATTTAAATTTCCAGCCCAGTGTAAAAAGTAACAAGATTTTATATATGTCTTATTGATAACAGGTCCAGTTACAGAAATTAAATGATATAAATCCACAATTAAATTTGCTATGTTTTTAAGTTTAAAATTACCATTATAGATAACTTTAGTTTGGAGAACACTAACTTGATAAAATGCTCTTTTAAACCTCATACTTTAAAGACTCGTGTATCTGAAAGATATGAATACATTTAGTATACAAAGAATCTAGTAATAGCACCACAATTACACTAACGTTTTTATATTAACCAAGTTTAGCTTTTAAAGAAAAATCTTGATGTTGTAATATAGTGTAATACTCTAAAATAACAGTTGCTGTTTAACCAGAGTTGTACAAACCCTAATTCCTTTAAAACTAGTTTCTCTAAAGAATAAAACAACAGATTATCTTGAGAGATAAGAAATCTTTGTTATTTCAACAAAGATTAAACTTTGGTTTATATCAGTACATTAACATTTGACCTTAAGGGGAAAACTTGAATAGCTTTAACTCTTTATACTACTTATATTCATATAACCAACTTAGTTATACACAAACTAACTTTTTAAAATTTACCCTTCATGAACTCTTTGCAACTTTGCTTAGGCATTTTATTTTATCACATAAAAGACTTTCTTATCCAGAAACATTTCTTTTTCCATCTACTTTCTATATTAAAATATATTTCCATACCTAGAACTTTCTTTCCTAGCTGTTGATCCTTTCTCTTAATTCATACTCTGAAACAACACTTATGAAATTTCTGAATTTAGACAAATTACTTTAATAAGATGAAATACTTTATACTATTTACAATGCTTTAATGGTAACACAGTTGAAACTTTTTGGACCCTTAGCATATAGAATTACACCTGTTAGAACTTTAACTCTTAGTAACCTTGCTTTAGTGAAGGCCTAGACATAAGACAATCTTTTTTTTATTCTTTTTTTTTATTATTAGTTATTCAAAACATTACAAAGCTCTTGACATATCATATTTCATACATTTGATTCAAGCAGATTATGAACTCCCATTTTTACCCCATATACATATTGACATACGACAATCTTAAACCTTTTTCCTTTACCCATTTTATGAAAACCCACATAATATTTAAATAAATTACCTTATGGAATTTAAGATATCAAGTGTTTTCATTTTATATTTATCAGTTAGCACTGTGACTTTTTAAGTTAACCAGGTGTCTCCTTAACAAACGGATTTATGAAGATTAATCCCATTGTGTTAAATATTTTTAATTAATTAATTAATTTACTTACTTGTTCTAATTAGTTATACATGACAGTAGAATGCATTTTGACACATTATATGTAAATGGAGTATAAATTCTCATTTGTCTGGTTGTACACAATGTAGAGTTACATAGGTCATGTAATCATATATGCACATAGGGTAATAAAGTCCAATTCATTCTAATATTATTCCCACCCCCATGCCCCCTCCCCTACCTTCACTATGCTCTGTTTAGTCCAAAATACCACTTTTCTCCCCTGCCTCCATTGTGAATTAGCTATTGATATTAAATCTAATTTACTTCTTTCTTTCTTTTTCTTTTTCTTTTTCTTTTTCTTTTTTTTTTTTTTTTGGCAGTGCTGGGGATTGAACTCAGAGCCTCACACATGCTAGGCAAGTACTTTACCACTGAGCCACATCCCTATCTCCTAATTTACTTATTTCTAAGTGTAAAAGCCAAGATATCGGACAAGTGTAATGAACAGTATTAGCCATCTCTTCCTTGTTGAAGAAAAATCCTAGAAACAAAGGACATTACATTCTAGACATTTTGTAGAAATTAACATTCTATTCATTTTCTGACCACCTAGAAAAACTTGTGAGTTAGTAATTTTAAAGACATCTTTATTCTCATTTGTTTATCTAATTTAAATTGAACTTTTAAAATCACGTGAACTAGGGGTATTTGGATTCATTTTACTTTTAAATTTTAATTTATGAGCACCCATTTATCTATATGCCAATTTTGATACCATGTACATGATATATGGACACAGGCACATGTAGACATAACAACACACAGATGTGCACACTTACACAAAACGAACAAGAAACAAAGACCATTGTGGGTAGAGCTCCACTGCAATGCTACGGATATTTACTAAAGCCTCTATTAGATTGAGAGCTAATCCTTGAAATATTTGGCCTCTGAACAAAACAGTGTAAAAACCACTATAATTAGATAAAATAAGACTGGCCAGGAAAACATATTAAATTAGGCATGCAGAATCAAAATGTGAATTCACCATAAAACCATGAGCTCAAAAATATATAGAATTTAAAAAAAAAACAAGAGTTCTAGGGGGTGAAAATGACGTGTTGGTTAATTACTCTAGTAAAGAAGCATGCAGAACATTTTTATCAGATCAGAGTTTACTTCTGGCTCAGATTAAAGTGAGTTCAGATGAAAGAAAGAGAGAGAGCCCTAAAATCCTTGGGTAAAAATTCTAAAGGTAAAGAAGACTTGACCATTTATTTTACTTTTCCTCCCTGTGCTGCAGCCAGCCATTTATGTCTCTCAAGCTGCTAGGATTTAAAATCCACATTTTTTTTATCTCCATCCTAAACCAGACTCCTGTGGAAATTTGCAAGCTTCCCAGGGCTCCACAATTTACATTTTAATGCAAGACTTGGTGAGATAGATCTGGCATAAACTAAGTAAAGGAAACTGTTGTTTTGAGGGCATTTTTAAACTATTTTTATTTCCTCAGTTGGTAATCAAGGCAAGTTTGAAAGCAGAAAATCATGAGACATCCTCTCCCATTACTTCTGAGGATGAGACTTCCCTCTGAACACATGAAAACAAAAAACGCAGGGAAAGAGAACAGATCCCATAAGTGCCTACACTGAGCAACAGTCTCTTTGGCTGAGCAACTGTCTCTTTGGCTAGGGGATGTCTCTGTGATATCAGAGTCTGTATTCCTGGAGCCTCTTTACCCATCCTTCCATGTGTGACCTCTGGATTTAACTGCTGCCTTACCAGTTTGGTCATGAACCCTGTGCTTTTTCATGGGTGGCCATGAAAAAGATGCAAGCCTCGGGACTATCCACCTTTACTGAATGTAAGGATATGAAAGTAACATTCCCCCAAAACAGCCCAGGAAGAAAGGAGGACAGTGTGGCCTTGGATGAAGGAGAGAAGAAAAAGGCAAACATTCATCCCTTTCCAGTGACAATGGGACTTGAAGGGAGGAGGCAGATACTGAGTGCTGGGCCCTGGACCCTGGACTTTCACTGTTCTCATTGCTGATGAGTCCTGGAAGGAGAAAAGCAAATAATGAAGTTCTGGGTACAATGGATCCTGGAGGAAGAAGATAACCAATGAGCACTGGGCTCTGAGCTTTCATCCCTTCCCAGTAACAATCAGTTTCAGACTTTTCACAACCTTTTTCCGACTGCCTAAACCAACAGGTTCTGCTTCAGTCTCCAGTGATTAAGCCACCCTCATTGTAAACTATAAAACACAGACTCTTTCTGTAACCAGCAGCCATTTTCTACCTCAAAATGAGCCCCTCCAGTGCTTAATAAACGGCATTGCTAAATACGTTGAGGTCTTCTTTTGCCTCGGTTATTTGTGCTTACAGTATGACTTGTAATTCCCTGGGAGAACATACAGCATGTTTTTGAAATGAACCTTGATCTGTCTGTGTTGAGCCTCCCATTGGTTAATAAACTTTTGGGAAGGGAAATTTGGCCTCACTTAGAATGGGGATCATAGCTGAGTCTAATTTACATTTTTGGCAAAATTTGGGTATCTTAAACAAGGTTGGAACCTCAGACTATCTCCTTCCTTTTTTACAGAACAAGCTGATCTGTAGAATGGTATTAAAATTTATATTTCCCTCTAATGGCCATGATTCTCTATTCCATAGACGGTTGGTATTGAGATCACATTTGGCAGCAGCAGAACACTAGGGGGTAAGGCTGGAATAAAGAGTTTATGCTCACTGTGGATCAAAAGAATTGTTATAAGGCTGTGGGTATAAATCTCCATTTTTGTAGTCAAAGAAGGCAGCAAAGCACATCGAAACAACAATGGGGAGAATCTCGACTACCTGTAAATGCTATGAACAAAGGGAACCCAGGCACTTCCCTAAGAACAATTCCACGTCCCTCCCTCAAAACCCTAGAGTCCGAATAACTAGAATCTGATCTGTGAGGGAAGGGGCGTACTCCAGAAAGAAAGAAAAGATATGGGGTGCATGTGAAGGAGTATACCTCTGTGGTGATCTTGGTGGGACCTCCAAATGAGATCTGGCTGGTGATGAGAATCAATCACAGCCAAGTTCCTTTTCCCCAGATGTGAAGATTGAACACCCGAGAAACACTGAAGAAAGCATAGAAAGCAAGTTTTATTTAAAGGATGGAAACAGACTTCTCCCAGGAGAAAGAAGGGGTCCATAGCGGGTATCTGAAGAAGTGGGGGTGTCCTGCCCCTTTTATATATTTTAGAATTTCTTTGTTCTCACACACTCCCCATCCTGCTTACATGACCCATGACCAAAGTGACTCATGATCAAAAGGTGGGCCAAGAGTGGGAATGAAAATGCCCAGTGGTCCAGGAAGAAAGGGAGCAGCCCAGGAGGCATTCATTAACAGCCCCTTGTTGGGAGGAACAATTCCCTGGAAGGAGATCACCTTGACAACAGGTTGCAGCAGGGGAGAGGACTCTGAAGGTATTAGCATTTCAGTACTCCAGTGGCAAGTGACTTGGCCATGAGTGAAGGGAATGTGTCCTGAAGATATTAACATTCCATTTCCTTTGAATCAGCCTCCATCTTCCAGACCCCATTCAGCTTCTATCTTCCTGACCTGATCATCTATTTACACTAACTGCCTGATCTCTGTTCTTGCTTCACTGCCTCAGCTCCCAAGTAGCAGAGATTACAGGTGTGCACCACCATGACTAACTCCTCCTTCCTCTTACTGACCACTCCCCCCTCCTTGCCTTCATCAACTCGTGCACCAGGCAGGTCTTTGCATCTGTGGTGCTTTGGAGGACTGTGGGAGCAGTGACGGATGACAAGGTAGGATGATGAGGGGTGCACCCCAGGGGAAAGCCATCCTGGTTCTCCATTTTATTTCTGAAATTTTGTTGGATGTTTTTCAACTGAAAGCAGATGATTAATTGAGCTCCAACTTTCTTCTGTCTTTGAAGAACAGATTAATTAGTTTACTTGAAAAGAAATCTTTTCATTTGTACTTCCATGTCACCTGTGCTTTTCCCTGCCTTCCACCCACAGCCCTGCCAGCTGGCAGGAAGAAGGTCAGCAAAGCTGCTGATAAGAGGTGTATAAAGAGGTTGGCTCAAGGCAAGGGACAGTGGTCTACTCTGCTGGCAACATGCTGTGCTTCCTGGTGTTCGCCACCCTAGTCCTTTATGGTAAGTGGATCATTTGACCTGAGTTCCACAGTAAGGGGGTTTGATCCGGAGGGTGGGAAAGCCTTCCTGATGCTGGAGCCAGCTGCCTATCCCAGAGGAGAGTGGGACGCTCTGCCTGTGAATCCAGCAAAAGTTCTACTTTTCTGGAGCACATGATAGGAAAGATGAGGGCCATGGTAAGACCCTTCTGGGTGGCAGTTCTCTGAATCATGAAGCAGAAAGAAGCCCCTTCTGGGGGTACCTGGGCTTCTCCACCAGCCTCCTTCGCCAGAGGACATCCTCAGCCAGTGCCCACCTGGGATGTGCATGTCTGTCCCTGTCCCCTGGAGAATCCTGCTAAAGTATGGGAGAGGATTCTTCTCCAGCCCAGGGGTGACCTTGGGTGAGCTAAGATCACAGGGTCCTCTAGTCCCTAGCCTGGTGATTTTGGATAGGTCCTTCACAGCAAGACAGAATTTCAGGACTCCTGGGACTTCTGGCACTGCAGACTCCCTTACTTTCAAAAAAAGGCTCAGAGAACTCAGAGAACTCAGAGCTGGGCCCCTCATTTGTTAGGAAAGAGCTGTGAATTTGCAGACAAAGCTAACATTCCTCAAACACAACCACCACTCCCCACCCCCACCCCCACTTCCACCCAGGGTTGACCCCATGCTTAGTCATCACTCACTTTTCTTCTGTCCCACAAAGGAAACAGCATCCCGAACTTTCCAGAAACTAATGCTCGGGTGGTTGGAGGGACTGAGGCCCAGAAGAATTCCTGGCCCTCTCAGGTGGGTGTTCCTTCACAGCCCAAACTTTTACCCAAATAAGAGTTGCTGCACACTCAGAAAAAGTGTTGTGCTGTCTGTGTGCGTCCTGATCAACAGGCAGCTCTCCAATTGTCTATTTTAAAGATGGATGGGACCAGGCTTGTGTGGATTTCTAAATGCAAAAGCCTTGCAAGAAGGGGTTTGAATATCAGCCATACTCTCCCAGACATGCACCCAAACACAATGACTTTTATACCTCAGAGACACTACTGTGACACACCTGCAGGACTATGTGCTAGACCCACACACTGGGCTTCACATACCTTCAAGCACGCATGCCCTCACCAGCGCATGAAGTACACATGTACACGCACCACACAGTACCACACGCATTGAGCGCTGTGCTTATTTGGCTAGAGTTACCACTTGCTTCATGCAGGAGCTGGCCCCTGATCCAAGCAAATGTAAATATATAAAACTGGCAGCCTGGGTGCAGTGGGACATGCCTGTAATCCCAGTAGTTTGGGAGGCTGAAGCGGGAGGATCACAAGGTCAAAATCAGCCTCAGCAACTTAGTGAAGCGCTAAGTGACTTAGCAATACTCTAAGCAATTTAGCAATACTCTGTCTCAAAAAATAAAATAAAATAAAAAGGGATAGGGATGTAGCTCAGTGGTTAAACACCCCTAAGTTAAATCCCTGGTACCAAAAAAGCAAAAACTGGCATATTGATTGGTGAATAGCCACACCTGGAAATTAAACTAGATTCAATTTATGACAGTTTGAGCCCCAATCTTCAGGAGATTCGCTGTGTGATACAAGGAAGCATGAACTTAAAAAAAAAAAAAAAGCATTCCATTAGCATTTCTAAGTATTCCCTGGGTTGGGGGTACAGGATACTTCTTGAAAACATTGAAGGGAGAACTCTTGAGAACTAAATGGTATAGGGCTTAGATGAAGGAGTTACAACTGGATACATTTCCTTTCCAACAGGGTACAGAGATAAAAGGACCTGGGCTCTAGGCCCATTGCAACACTAGCCTATAAATGCCAAATACAGTATTGTGCCTTTATTTCCCTATCCATGTGCACAGCAAACATCACCAAACAATGGAGCACCCTTTCCAGCTGACCCCAGAAACATCTATGCACCCCTTCTCAACAACACCCCCTGAGTAGCCATTACCAAACAAACAATAGCAATTGACTGGTCAAAGGAAACCTGCCTGCTCTCCCTAGTCCAGAAAGTTAAGAGGATGTCCTGAGGGAAGTCAGGAATTTAAGGTGACATGTTTGGGGGCAAAGACTTTGGGCAAACACCAGCCTATTCTTCTTTTCTTTCCTCCCCGTCTAGGTTTCCCTCCAGTACCAGTCTGGAAGTTCCTGGTTTCACACTTGTGGAGGGACCCTCGTCAAAGAGAACTGGGTGTTGACAGCGGCTCACTGCGTGGACCAGTGAGAAAAAACAAAGACTAACATTTCTGAGCCTCTGGGAGGGGAAAAAGTTATCTTTTTGGAGAAATACGCAACTTTAACTTATACAGGGGCAGTATAATATGGGTGTGGGCAGTGGGCTGTTGCCCAGCCCATCTGTGTTTAGGAGTCAGTGGAGCAAGGGTATGAGAGAAAAGTACAAGTTTTGGAGTCAGGAAGGATCCCTTCCAAATTTTGTTGCACTGTCTCCTACCCATGTAGCCTTGGGCAACTTGCTTAGCTCCTCTAGTCTCCCATTCTCTTATCTCTAAAACTAGGTAATAATACCTATTTTGTAGAGCCGTTATGAGGAGTGAGTAAATATCTAAGTGCCTAGTCAACATAGAACTAAAGTTTGTTCATATTTGTCATGAGCAGAAGTTCTCATATTTGAGCATGAATCACCTGGTGCACCTCTAATCCCAGCAACTTGGGAGGAAGCTGAGGCAGGAGGATCACAAGTTTGAGGCCAGTCTCAGCAACTTAATGTAACTCCATCTCAAAATAAAAAAATACAAAGGACTGGGGATGTAGCTCAGTGGTAAAGCACCCCTGGGTTCAATCCCGTGTGTGTGTGTGTGTGTGTGTGTGTGTGTGTGGTGTTTGTGTGGGGGTCACCTGGAAAGCACAAGGCTCCACTCAGCAAAGTTTCTGATTTGGTTAGTCCCGAGTGAGGCTGGTTCCAGGACCACAATTACTAGCCGAGAAGTTTGTTCTTCCTTTAAAGTCCTTCTGTGGCTAAGAGCCATGATTTTACTGTGCTTACTACAGCTGTCCCAGGTGAAGATGTTTAGCTTAATAAACCGTGAACATGAAGTTGATAGTTTTCCCACTTCCACAAGTCAGTAGTAAATTAAGGAATGAGAGAGCTTGTTACTTCCTCCTCTTGGAGGGTCTTCCATCCTCGTCTGCGGGCCAACTAAGATGGGTTCCTATCCTAAAGATAAAAGAGTTCTTTTCAACTTTCCTCTCGGGAGGAAAGGGAGCCTCCTGAATCACTCAGGGCTTTCCCCTCTCACTCCAGCCCAATGGTCTTCCGTGTGGTGGCTGGGGACCACAACCTCGGAAAGGAAGAAGGGACGGAGCAGTACATGGAAGTGGATAAGATCGTGATACACCCGAACTGGGACAGCAAGGACGTGGCTGCCGGGTAGGGACAAGGTGGAACTGGGGGGTGGAGAGCTGATGAGCCAGCTGCTGGATCTAGTTGGGTCTTGGTTCCCTTCACGTGTTCTCCCAGAGGCTAGAGGGGCCTGCATTGCCTGAAACTTGGTGGCTTATGGGGCCTTTGATGAGGAGTCTGGAGAATCTCTGGGCACTATGTCCTACAGGGAGTAATAAACTGGCTCATTCATCCAGAAGAACTTTGAGAATTTAGATTGGGGAGGGCTTGAGAATTTCTGAAGATCTTTAGGATTTGTTCGATGTAGGTGGGTTTGCGTGATTTGATTAAGTGAAAGCCCTTCTCTCTATTTTAATGTCTCTAGGCTTTATTTGTTTGTTATTATTTATTATTCACTTTATGGAATACACTCTATAAGTAAAGGGAGATTTTTTTTTTTCTATTGGTGCTGGAGAAGAAACTCAGGGCCTCAGGCATGTTAAGCACGAGCTCTCCCACTGGGCTAAGACCCAGTGTCAAAAGGAAATTTCTTAAAATGAACCTTACATAAGACCAAGTTGTACACTTTTGGGGAAGAAATTATTTTTAATTTTTTTTAGTTGTTGACAGATCTTTATTTTATTCATTTATTTATATGCGGTGCTGAGAATTGAACCCAGTGCCTCACACATGCAAGGCAAGTGCTCTACGACTGAGCCACAACCCCAGCCCTGGGGAAGAAATTATTAAAGTGATTTTTTTCAAGGCTTTGGATTTACCTCAGTGGTAGAGCACTTGCCTATCATGAATGAAGACCCAGGTTTCATCCCCAACACCAAAAGAAAGAAAGAAGAAAGAAAGAAAAAGAAAGAGAGAGAGGGGGGAGGGAGAAGGAAGGAAAGAAAAAGTTTAAAAGAAAGAATAAAGGAAAAAAAGGTGATAATTCTGTAGAGTGTGGAGGTGGGGATGGGTACAAGTATTGGGACACTTCTGCAGAGCTTTCAGAGCCATGCAGTCTTTCACATCTTTCTTTAAAAGCTGCCCCCAATATCATGCCATCTGCTCCATTCTGATTACCCATTCTCCACTTCCCAGGGATGCACAGATCAGAGCCAGGCTGCAATATAAAAATTTCTCCAGCAGATGGTGCTGTTAAACATATAATGTCCTACTGTAAACTCAAATGCTTAGCAACTTAGCTTCCTTCTTGCAAGTGTTGGTTTCCAGCTAGATGGAGTGACAAAAGCTTAGTACTGACCAGTGCCAATGCTGATCAGAGGGAAGACCTGATTCCACCAGTGAACTGTCTCCTTTCCTCCTGCAGCCATGACATCGCCCTGCTGCGCCTAACCCAGAGCGTTACCCTCAATAGCTATGTCCAGCTGTCTGCTCTGCCCCTGAAAGGAATCATTCTGAGAAACAAATATCCTTGCTCCATCACAGGCTGGGGCAGGACCAGGAGTAAGTTATCTACATTGGCACCATCTACCACTGGGATCTTGATAATGCAGCTAAGCTTCTGGAGTATATCTTTCTGTGGTTCTAGGTGTTTATAGTCAGAAACCAACAACCTAAAGACCATAGATAAAATAACTGATACATGAAACTAAGCTAAGTACAGGCGGTGGAATAGTCAAGTCAGCGATTCATAGACCCTAAGAACTAAAAAAGACTTCACTTGGGTGCAGTGACTCATGCCTGTAATCCCAGCCACTCAGGAAACTGAGGCAGTAGGATTGCAAGTTTAAGGCCAGCCTCAGCAATTTAGTGAGGACCCTAAGCAACTTTAGCAAGACCCTGTCTCAAAATTAAAAAAAATAAATAAAAGGACTGGGGATGTGACTCAGTGGTTAATTGTCCCTGGGTTCAATTCCCAGTATAAAATAAATAGATACATAGATAGATAGATAGATAAGACTTCTTACACGAAGAAACTAAGGCCCAATGAAATTAAGGACCTTAATCACATGACTATTAGTACAAATCTGGATTCAGAAGCCAGGCATCCTGGGTCTCACTTTATTGGTAATTATACCATCATGCTACCTCCATAGACAGGTACTGGGCTGAGTTGGAATAAATGAACCAGGAGTAGCTATAGATCCTCATGAGTCAGGGCAGAGGAAGTCTCAGCCCTCTTCTGATCATTATGAGAAGATTTCAAGTAGGGAATATTATTCAGAAAATATGGAAAGGTAGGAAGGCTATGAAGAGAAATAGGAAGGAACATTAATCTTGATGCAAAAGACTGTCAGCCACAAGGTGATACTTTCTTTACTGAAGGACAGGCAAGTCATGCTGTGACCAGCCAGTCCATTGGGAAAACCTAGAGCTGAAAGAGACATGCTTCTAATCCAACTCTGCCCTCCTGTCAGTTCACTGAATGTCACTGTGGTTCAATTTCTTGATCCATAACATTAAGCATTGTTGCAATGATCCAAAGAAATAGCACATGGCATCAGAATGAGAATGGTTCTGTGTTAGTAACTTTATCCTCACAGAATCTCAAAGTTGAAAGGAGCCTTAAAATTTGTCTTTCTTGAAGACTTTGAAAAGCCACAAGAGTCAAGTAAAAAAAGCTGTACCAGGCTCTTAAGAAATAAAAACAGGTGTGCATGATCACTGTTCTACTTGTATTGTAAGGAGTAGGACACACAGATGAGTTGTCAACAAATAAGGCCTTTCTAATTCCTTAACACAGTTATCCATGAGTGATAGAAAGCAGGAATAGGATTCTTGGTTTAGAGGCTGGGAACAATAAGCAAGGATACCTCCCCAAAGGAAGAAGCCGGTAGCTGCCATATAAGGAGGAGAGAGGCCAGCCTGGGCAACTTAGCAAGACACTGTCCCAAAATAAAATTAAAAGGGCTGGGGTATTGCTCAGTGGTAGAGCCCTTGCCTAGCACGTGAGGGAAAAGAGAGGAGGATTCATGACCTATGACAAGCAGAGAGAAGGAGCTCACCCTGACTCCATGGTACACCAAAGCTTGGGACAGTTTAGCAGGGTGTGGAAGGATTTTTCCCTAGTCAGCATCAGGGGCTGACTTCCAGTGTTGTATGCCCTGTTTAGCCGAAGGACAGCTAGCCCAGACCCTTCATCAGGCGCCCATGCCCACCGTGGACCATGCCACCTGCTCTCACCCTTCCTACTGGGGTTCCGCCGTGAAGACCACCATGATGTGTGCTGGTGGAGATGGAGTTACTGCTGGATGCCAGGTAAAAATTACAAGCATCAGGAGTCCCACTTCATTGCTTTCCCCTCTGTTCTCCCCACTTCCCTCCACCTTTGGCTCACTCCACACCTACTCTGGTATCCACATACAGTCTCCAATTCCTATTCTGGTATCAGAATGAGAATGGTTCTGTGTTAGTAACTTTATCCTTGCAGAATCTCAAAGTTGAAAGGAGCCTTAAAATTTGTCTTTCTTGGGCCGGGGTTGTAGTTCAGTCGTAGAGCACTTGCCTAGCATGTGTGAGGCCCTGGGTTTAATTCTCAGCACTGCATATAAATAAATAAAATAAAGGTCTATTGATAACTAAAAAAATATTGAAAGAAAAAAAATTTTGTCTTGCTTGCCACACCTATAATCTCAGCTATGTGAGAGGCTGAAGCAGAAGGATCGCAAGTTTAAAAGCAGCCCAGGCAATTTAACAAGACCCTGTCTCAAAAAATAAAAAAGCCTGGGGATATAATCTAGTGGTAAGGCACCCCTGAGTTTAATCCCTAGTACCCATCCCCCAAAAGTTTTGTTTTACTTGATGTCCCCACCTCAGAAGCTTGTGTATGGCCTAATATTTGTATATTGGTATATATATATATATGTTCTTCAGAACTTGTGACCTATATTTTTTATGACAGGAATGGGGCTGAGGCTGGAAAGATGGTTATAATTGGGTGTAAGGTAGCTCCCACTCCTATCAATCCCAATTGTTCCTGTATTTCCTCCATTACCACCCCTTTACCCCAGTAGTATTTACAGCAGTAGATTACAAGCGAATATGGTAGGGGAAAGTACACAAAATAATTTTATAATAGTTTTTATATAATAGAATTTTACTCTGTTTAGACAAGATCAGTCAGCAATAAGTCATATTATAGATTTCTTTCTTTTTTCTTTTTTGGGGGCCCAAATTGGATTTGACCCAGGGGTGCTTTACCTCTAAGCTATGTCCCCAACCCTTTTTAATTTCTATTTTAAGACAGGATTGCTCACTAAGTTGCTGAGGGTCTTGCTAAATTGCTGAGGCTGGCCTCAAGTTTTCGTTTCCCCTGCCTCAGCCTTCCAAGTTGCTTGGAATTACAAACATGAGCCACCACGCCCAGCCACTTTACAGATTTCTTAATGCAGTTCAACAATGTTTGGTGTGTAATCTACTACATGCCAAGCACTGTGCTAGGTGCTAGGGATACAAAGATGAATGAATCAGACAATGTCAAGGGGGGGAGAATCCAGTAGGATATTAGAATACATTGTGACTAAGTGCTAAAAAAAAAGACACGCAGAGAGTGATATGGGGACCTGAGGGCAAGTACTCATGGAGTCAGAAAAGAACTTTCTCTAAGAAAGTAAAATGTGCTGTGAGTCCTAAAGGTTAAATAGAAGGAAGCTAGACCAAAAAAAAAAGGGGGTGGGGGGTGGGAAGACATTTAGAAAAGGGGACAGCATGAATAAAGACATTAGTTGAATCTTAGAACACATGAAGAGTTACTGGGCGTTCCCTACAGCTACAGCAGAGCAGAGGTTTAAGGGCCACATGCCAAATCCAGCCTGCTGCCTGATTTGATATGGTCCATTTTTATATGGTTAGGGGAAAAAAATCAAAAGAATAATATTTTAGGGGCTGGAGTTGTGGCTCAGTGGTACAGTGTTCACCTAGCGCAGGTGAGGCACTGGGTTCGATCCTCAGCACTACATAAAAAATAAGTAAATAAAAATAAAGGCATTGTGTCCACCTACAACTAAAATATATATATATATATATATATATATTTAAAAGAATAATATTTCATGACATGAAAAATATATAAATTTGCAGTGTTCTAAATGACATTTTGGGGGGAGGGGACATGGCCTCAGCTGATTTACATAGTGTTTTAGGGCTGCCTTTGTACTACAATATAAAGGTTCCAACAGAGATTAGCATGATTTGGATATTAAGCTAACTGATAAAAAATTAGATATAAGAAAGAGGAACTGGGGGCAGAAAGTGGGGTTGGAGACACTTGAGAGCAACTGATATTCTATCTCCCGCCCCAGGGAAAAGTTGTAGAATGAGAAGCAGTGAGTTAGGGAAAAACTACAAGAATATAAATGCTTGAGTGCTTTAGGGCCAGGTGAAGAACAAAGAACTCACTAGAGTTCTAAGTAAGAGAGGAAGAGTAGAGTTATGAGAAAAATGTGTAGCAGGGATTTACAGAATCTCAGGAAATACTGAAGGTCATTACACAGTGTGGCTACTTTGGCAACTGGCCAATCACTGTTAATCACAGCAAGAGCAGTTTTAGTGGTGATGGCAGAAGCTCAATCAAAGGGTAAGGAATGTGTGTGGGCTAGGGTTATAGCTCAGTGGTAGAACGTTTGCCTAGCATGTGTGAGGCACTGGGTTCAGTCCTCAGCACCTCATAAAAATAAATAAAATAAAGGTATTGTGTCCGTGTACAACTAAAAAAAATTTTTTTAAAAAAAGGGTAAGGAATAAAGAAGCAATAAGAAAAATTGCAGAGGATGTAAATAACTCTCTCAAGAATCTTGAATGAATGGGAGGAACAGAAAAAGTCTGGTACTTTTAATGACAGCAAATCATGGAGGGGATGTATCTTTTAAAAGGGAAAGAAACTGAGTGCAAAGTTAGAAAGGGAATAATGGATGGCACAAGATCCCAGAAGAGAAGGGAGAGTTGGAACCAAGAGCATAGAGGGAACTGACTTTGACGAGGAGGAGGGACACCAGACATACACATGAATGTGAAAGAGTTTGTAGGGTGGGTAGCTGCAAGTTGTCAGGTGTTCTGTATTATTGCTTCTGGTTACTCATGAACTAGGAAGAGTCCACTTGACTGCTAAAAATGAAGGTGCAAAGGTTATATGCATTTGGAATAAAGAGGTGAAGGGAAGGAAGATTGTCCTCCAATGTGTTGAAGTTGGAGACTAGGTAGTGACCCCCTGGATGTATACTCCATCTTACTCACAGACCCAGATGGAGGGAATGGATTAATCCAGACCTGGGTTTCTTGCATGAGTCTGGAAATTGAACAGAACTGCAGATCAACTACAAGGTACAAGCTACACGGAGGAGGAAGAGATGTCACTAGCAGGAAGCTGGTTGGATGGCTGAAATAGTAGAATGACAGAATTAAAGGGATTTTTGTGACACACACACACCCAAAGAATTATGGAAATAAGGTGACCAACTTACCCCAGTTTTTCTATGGCTTTCACAGTGTTAAAACTTAAATGCCAAGAGAAACAGACTAATGCATATGTAACCTTTTCTAAGTCCTCATCAGTCTATAACTGTTCCTTGTTTTTTAGTTGTAGATAGACACAATACCTTTATTTTATTCATTTATTTTTATGTTGTGCTGAGGATCAAACCCGGTGCCTCACACATGCTAGGCAAGTGCTTTGCCACTGAGCTACAGCCCCAGCCCAGTCTATAACCTCTTAAGATTTATATCTTTCTGAGTAAATTTCACACCTTTCTGCTTTCTCAAGGCCTAGAACTCTGAAAAACCAGGGTAATTCTCTTCCAGCTGCCACCAAGTTGTTAATTCTCTGAGACAATTGTGTTTCTAGGTGTTTTCCCACTGGAGTTTCCCAAATAGTGTCTTGTGGCCTTTCAGAATTCTGAGTTCCCTTCTCCTCAGAGTGAATTCACAGGGCCGCTCCTGATTCAATGGGCCCATTTCCAGTAAATTCTTTTTCAGCTCTTCCTTCTGCCCTAAAATCCTCAGCCACACTCTCCACCCTTCAGAACCCCTTCTCTTTCCGGTCAATTAGCATAAGACAATGGTATTTCATACAATTTAATTATCTTCTGTTCCTCTAGCTCTGAAAAACTCTCAAATCCCTGGTAGGATATAGGTAGAAGAGATTCAGGTTGTTTTGTTTTGATTATAGTAGTCTAAAAAGAAAAAATTTTCCTAAGCAGTTGGGGTGGGGTACAGCTAGTTCCTCTCTAAAAGAATTCTCTCCAATTTGAACTTTTGGTGTTTTCTTTCCTTTCCTGTTTTGTTTTTATTTTTAAGGTTAAGTTTTATTGAAGCTATACCTATCAAATTGCTTAAACTGGCAAATAAGACCAAGAGACTCCATAGTGAAAAAGAGTAATCAGTATAAATAAAAGAATAATAAAAGAGGGGTCCACTTTTAACTCTTTCCACTGATTGTTTTGCAGTCTACCTCCATCTATGGGAAAAAAGAATATATAGATATAGATATATAGATAGAGATAGAGATAGATGGACACAATAACTTTATTTATTTAATTAATTTTTAAATATTTTTTAAGTTATCGGTGGATCTTTATTTATTTATTTATATATGCTGCTCAGAATCAAACCCAGTGCCTCAGACATATCAAGCAAGCGCTCTACCACTGAGCTACAACACCAGCCCCTAAAATATATATTTAACATTACTACTTAACTTTTCAGTTCAGGTATTATGGAATATGTGGTTCTCTCTTATGCCCACACATTGTCTCCTTCTGCCAACCATGAGCTTTTCCCATCACCTCCTCAAACTCTCTACCACCCCCAAATATTTTTGATTAGATTAACAATCAATGTTTATTATGATTATGTAAAATGCTATTCACAAGTAAATCATGTACTATTCTATGATTACTTTTTCTTTCTCATGTTAATTTTGTTTTCCCTGGAGTCAGTAACTTTTTCATTTGCTGAATACATAGTCAATTCATCACTAATTCAACTCTACATTCTCCTCTATTTTTTTTTTTTTTTGCTGGTAACAGTTTTTTTTTTTTTAATTGAATTTATTTTTTAAATACATGACAGTGAGGGGCTGGGATTGTGGCTCAGCGGTAGAGCGCTCACCTCACATGTGTGAGGGCCTGGGTTTTGCTCCTCAGCACCACATAAAAATAAATAAATAAAGGTATTGTGTCCAATTATAACTAAAAAATAAATATTAAAAAAATGACAGTTGAATGCATTACAATTCTTATTACACGTATAGAGCACAATTTTTCATATGTCTCTTTGTATATAAAGTATGTTCACACCAACTCATGTACTTTGGATAATGATGTCCATCACATTCCACCTTCATTGCTAACCCTCTGCCCCTCCCTTTCCCTCCCACCTCTCTGCCCTATCTGGAGTTCTTCTATTCCTCCCACGCTCCCTCTCTCTACCCCACTATAAGTCAGTCACCTTATATCAGAGAAAACATTCGGCATTTGTTTTTTTGGGTTTGGCTAACTTCACTTAGCATTATCTTCTCTAACTGCATCCATTTACCTGCAAGTGCCATGATTTTATTCTCTTTTCCCAGCCTTAATATTATTATTATTTTAAAATTTGAAACAGGATTTTGCTAAATTTGCCAAGGTTGGCCTTGAACTTGAGATCCTCCTGCCTCTGGAGTAAATAAGATTTCAGGGCTGAGCCACCATGACCAGCTTCTCCACTAATTTTTAACCTACCTGTTTCAGCTACTCTTACCACTATTGGTCTGTGTCTTGGTGAAGGTCTATTTATATTTATTATGAGGGATACTTAGTGGGTTTTTTTCTTTGTAGAAACTCCAAATCTTTTGTTCTGAAAAATGTTTATTCTTAATAGTTTTTTCCCCTACATTCTTAGTTTTCTCTTTCTAGAATTTTTTGTTTGTTGGTTGGTTGGTGCTGGAGCTGAAACCCAGGCCTTTTTGTATGCTAGGTGACTGCTCTACCACTGAGCTGCATATACCACTGCCCCCAGCCCTTTCTAGAATTTTTGTTGTTCACATGTTTATCTCCTGGTCCTCTCCTATATATTTTGTTTGTTCACTCTATGTTCCAACACTCCCAAACTTTCATTTCTACTATCAGATTTGTAAATTTTTGTTCTCTAAACATACTGTTTAATGACATGCTTCTCTTGTATCATGGATGCAATATTAACTATAGTTTTTTTTTAAAAAAAGAGATTTTTTAAAATTTTTTTTTAGTTTTTGGGGACACAACATCTTTGTTTGTATGTGGTGCTGAGGATCGAACCTGGGCCACACGCATGCCAGGCGAGCATGCTACCGCTTGAGCCACATCCCCAGCCCTTAACTATAGTTTTATTGCTTATTTTCTTTCTTCTCCCTGCATAGAGTTTGCCTTCACTTTTTATTCCTTTACTCCTCTCTCTTAGTATGTATGTATTTATTTATTTATATTTTGTGGTGCTGGGGATTGAACCCAGGGCCTTGTGCATGTGAGGCAACTGAGACAAATCCCCAACCCCTTATTTTTTATTTTGTTCAGAATTTGGGATTGAACCTAGGGGTCTTCTAATTTTATGTCTGGCATTATACACCTGGCATTCTAAAAGCTGAGTAAGAACGGTGTCGATATCCTAGTCTATAAACCTCTGGGTCATTGTACTGCTAAGCCTGAGCACATAACCATTACCTTATTCATCACTTTCTCTTCTCTTTACCACACTTAGTTTAACATGTGTTGATTACCTACTCTCTGAACATTTTGGTATAATTAGACCCATTGATCTAAATACTGGGGATAAAGGAATTATTAGAACTATATACTTCTCCTATCCCAGGTTCAATTTAAGTCAACTATTGAATTTATGATATTCAAAATTCAATTTGGGTACAGTGGCACACCCCTGTAATCCCAATGACTTGGGACACTGAGGCAGGAGGATCACAAGTTTAAGGCCAGCATGGGAAAAAATAAAAAATAAAAGGGGCTGGAATGTAACTTGGTAATAGAGCTCTTGCCCAGCATGTGCAAGGCCATGGATTCAATTCTCAGTACTACAAAAATAAACAAATAAAATGAAATAAAATAAAATGGCTGTGGGTATAGTTTAGTAGTAGAGATCCCTAGGTTCAATCCACAGTACTGCCAAAAAAAAAAAAAAAGAGTTCAAAATTTTGTGCTTGGGCTAAGGATGTAGCTCAGTGTCAAAAGTATGTGCTTAGCGTGGGCAAAGCCCTGGTTTCCATCCCCAGCACCACAAAAACAAACAACAAAAGCATTCTATGCTAGCACTGTGAAGAGGAATAATACCAGTAAGACATAGTTCCTGACTTAGAAGTTCATAGATATGTGTGGGAGGCAGAAGCAAATTATGAAACCAAAATACAAGGCAACTGCTGCAAAGAGAGGAAGAAGTGCTTTGGTTGTTTAGAAAGGAAGAAGAGATTCATTTTGATTGTGAAGATATGATGGAAGTAGATAATTGAACTGCAGTTTTAAAACTATACAAGATCTCACAAAAAGAAAGGGGTAAGCAGGGGCTGGGATAGAGTGTTTGCCTCGAACATGTGGAGCACTGGGTTCGATCCTCAGCACCATATAAAAAAAGGTGAATAAGTGAAATAAAGGTATTGTGTCCATTTACAACTAAATACACACACACACACACACACACACACACAAAAGGGGGGGTGGGGGGAATGAGCAGACCATAAGCCAAGGCAGAAAGATCAAAAGATCTAGTTTTAGGACTCTGCTTCTCTTCCTTGCAGGGTGATTCTGGAGGTCCCCTCCACTGCTCGGTGAGAGGCAAGTATTCTGTCTACGGAGTGACCAGCTTTGTGTCCAGCCTGGGCTGTAATGTCTCCATGAAGCCCACAGTCTTCACCCGGGTCTCTGCTTACATCTTTTGGATAAATAGGGTGAGTCCTCTCAAATAATGGGATGAAACAGGTTACCTTGAGATCCATATACTGGCTAGGTTAGGGAGCAAAAGGTGGACTGGGACAATAATTGTTTTCCTTATGTAAAGTCCCTTCCCTTCCCCTAGAGGGGAAGTGTACTTTCCCTCCATATTTCTGAGTTCCCTTTCCCATTGAGCAGATTTCACTGTATTGCTTAGCTTAGGCTAAGATTGGGGCAACCATAGATCTGAACCAGGCACACATCCTAATTCCAAGTCAAGGGAAAACGAAACTCAGAAACACCTGTGGGGCCCTCAGGATATGCTCCTTTCCCACAATTTCTTTCTGAGGGCATTTTGAGATTTTGCTTTAACTTTTGAAAGAAATTTTACCACCTTAAGCAATGCTTGAGAGTTAAATGAGACTCTGCCTACACTGATGTGGTAGTAGAACCACATAATACATCTCACTGTGTACTCGTAATGCATCCCGGAGTCTTGTGACATGAATCTTGGCTCACAGCAATTTCAAAGTCTGTCCTTGCTGCTATGTCCTGAGCATATACCTATAATACTGACATATCTAAGACCTAATCTCTTTACCCCCATCCTTATAAACCTTAAACCCCATCCTTATAAGGGCCGTACTTAATTAAGTAGGGCCGTACTTAATTGGGAGTCTTAAAAAACTAAGAAGGTAGACAGAAGTTACTGACTGTGGGTTAGGTGCTATGACACACACCTGTAATCCCAGCTGAGGTAGGAAAATTCAAGTTCAAAGCCAGCCAACTTGGTGAGACCTTGTCTCAGATTAAAAAAAAAAAAAAAAGGCTTGGGCTGAGGCTGAGAGGTAGAAGTGGTAGAGGTGGTAGAGCATCTCTGAGTTCAATTCTTGTACCACCAAAAAAAAAAAAAAAAGTCACTGACTGACTGTGGACATAACTGTTTTTTTTTTTTCCTTTAGGTTTTTCAAAACAACTGAATATTATCTTGAGTCCATTGGTCTTCCAAAGATGGTTCTTAGATCTGCAATAGGACTTGAGATCAACAAGGAAAAAACAGGGTTGGGGGTATAGCTCAGTGTAGATTGCTTACCTAGCATGACCAAAGCCCTGGGTTTGATTCCCAACGGGGTGGGGTGGGGGCACAATCTAAGAGACTATTGAATGAGAGATAAAAAAAAGCAAATAAAAATGAATGTACACTATCATACTATGTCTATTTGTAATTAAGCCCTCTAGAGGAAATGAAGTTATAGGACCCACTTTGGATTTCACCATATCTGTGGGCTGCTGCTTCCTTTTTGCTTCTATCTTTACCAGTTCACAAACTAAGCCCAGGAGGAGCGGTTTTACATTATCCATTTTAGGCTATTTTAGGAACTCCTTATCCATTAATTTATTCATATGCCCCCTCCTATGCATATTTGCTATATTGAAAGGCATAAAGTTCTTTTAAAAGTTCCTTAGTGACCAAATGTGCCCTAACTCCTCAAGGTAGACTGTGGGCTCATCCTCCTTATGTTTCCCCCCTCCAGTGCCTAGAACAAATGCTTACCCTAAGCTTCTGGGCAACAGGAACTACAAGAATATACTAGAGCTGGGCATGGTGGTGCACACCTGTAATCCCAGCAGCTTAGGAGGCTGTGGCAGGAGGATCATGAGTTCAAACCAGCCTCAGCAACTTAATGAAGCCCTAAGCAATTCAGTCAGACCCTGACTCTAAATAAAATATTTTAAAAGGGCTAGGGGCATGGCTCAGTGGTTAAGTGCCCCTGGGTTCAACCCCCAGTTCCAAAAAAAAAAAAAAAAAAAAAGATACACTAGAGATAGAAGTATAGGATTAGGTTGGTAGGACAGATGCCAGAACACTAAGGAAGTGGCAAGTTAGGGGACTGGGGAACAAAGAACTAAAAACAAATCAGATTTTAAATAAAGAGAAAGAAGATACTAAACAAACAAAGGAAAAGGTTGAGGGGAAGATGCAGAACAGAAAGGAAGAGGCAACAACAGGATGGGGCCTCAAGCTAAGTGTGAATCAGCACTTTAAGGCTGGTACTAAAATAAGCAACTGGATCCAGGGTTCTATAAACCACAGAGAACTGGGAAGCTGATAATTTTGCTCTGTCCTAGCAAAGGCTCAGTCTGTTAAGAGTAGCCTAGGAGAAAGCAAAGGGGGAAATGAAAGAAGAAGTCTAAGCAGATGAGAAGTTGCTTTTCATAACCATCACTAAAGGCCAGAGAGGAGGGACTAGGGTAGTAAACATTACAGCAGGGGAAATTAGCTAAAACAGGTCCTGAAATTGGTCCTATTATATCAACAGAGGCTTCCAGAATGTGGTATATACTATAAGAGCTGGGCTGGTGTCAGGACACCCGAGTTCCTGTCCACTGAATTAGAGGGGGTAGCTTGGGCAAATTAATCCTTTTCTATAACTTGATTTACCCATCTAATCAACTTCTAAGTATTGTTCCTGCTTTAATACTAAATGACTGGGTGACCATCAAATTCAGTTCCCAAGATACTGGCACTGAAGAGAGTTTCCTAGAAGGTAGTAGCTGCGATGCATTGCTAAGAGTGCTGTGGAGTCTTGGGAATGACCCTAGGTATCAGCTTCCTTCTGCTAGTGATGCACCTGTTGTCATTGTTATCTTCTCTTGGTGTCCCAGCAGCATCACCATCCTCTGCATTTCTTTCCTCTCCTCTCCATCCAACATCAAGTCCTTCCATCTTTACCATTATGGCTCTCACAGATGATCACAAAAAGCTAAAATCAGAATAAACACTAATCACTTATTGCCTAAAATTTTTGTGTCCATTTCTGTAAATGAACTAAGCAGACTACAGTGGAATCATCTGATTACCAACCTAGCTCCACCAGACTGTGAACATCTTGAGGTCAGAGGCTACATTGTATTCATCCTTGGCTTCCCAGCACCATCAATGCCTGGCACACAGTTTAGTTTGAGTGCACTGTGTCTACTGGGGGCGGGGGGGAAGAAGTGCAAAACAACAGCAGGTAATTTTGTGGCAGGCCTCCAACTTCTTGGGAAGTATATTTTGATCTCTTTTCCTTCCTTGAAAGAATTTAATATGCACTGTAGAATCCTTTTTTTTTAAGAGAGAGAGAGAATTTTAATATTTATTTTTCAGTTTTCAGCAGACACAACATCTTTGTTGGTATGTGGTGCTGAGGATCAAACCCTGGCCGGAAGCATGCCAGGCGAGCGCGCTACCGCTGAGCCACATCCCCAGCCTCACACTGTAGAATCCTTGAATAAATGGTTCCTCCAAATGTAATATCCCAATTTCCAGCTAACCCCTCAAACAGACAACAGTTATTAGTAATCTCAGTAGCCCCATCCTAATTTGCACAATCTGTGTCTGAGTTCACATTCGGCTTCCACCTAGTATACTGCACTCCAACTAGAAAAACTTGCTCCCCGTCCCCTGCACAGGCTCGCATACTCAGTCCTTTTTTTAATAAGATCGCCTCATTTCCTAAAGACGACTTTTCTCTCTGCGGTTGTTGCTCCCTTTCACATCCAGATCTGAAGCCCTGGCTCCTTTCGGCATTCTCCCACTAGCAATTCCAGACTCAGAGCCAACCTCTCAGGCAGTAGCTAAACCGCAACCTGGGGCAAGAAATACAGTTGACTTGCCCACACCACACGAATACTCCTAGAATTGAGAGACGTTTTCTGATACAATAAATAGCCACAGTGAGTTGAACTCAACATTTTCTGCCAGGTTGTTTGTTATTTTCCAATGTTGATGTGCTGGCTAATTTGTTTTCTGGAAGGAATGAGTCTAGGCTCACATTTGAAGATCCTGTTCAGTGGGGTCGATGCTCCCCTGCCACAGGCAAAGTGAGGACCCACTGACCCAGCCTGGGGATGTCCCCACGGGGCCCCCAGCCTGCTGCTCTGGGCTGCACCCTGAGCTGGGCTGTTTGGGGCTGTGGATGGGCCTTGGTGTCTGTGGTCCAGTCTTCGAGGCTGTGGGTGTCTTTGGTGTGGGGCTGGGGTGGCCTGTAGAGCCTGGCCAGGGCAGGGGGGCAGCCCTGGGGGCAGGAGGGCAGCCCTGGGGGCAGGAGGGGAGGCCCAGGCCGCCTGCTTGCTGGCTGGCGCGAGGCACGCTGGGAGCCGCAGCACTTCCTCCCGGGGCCTCTGGAAACCACAGCGAGCTGGGCCAGCCGCCCCTGAGCGGCAGGATGGCCGAGGGCAAGGCGAGCGGCGCCGCCGGCCTCTTCGCCAAGCAGGTGCAGAAGAAGTTCAGCAGGGCCCAGGAGAAGGTAGGCGGTGGGGCCTGGGCCGAGGAGGAGGGTCCCCGCTGACCCCCGGGGAAGTGGGGTGGGGAGTGGGTGTCCATGAAAACTGGCAGCTGGGAGAGAACGGAGAACACCAGGCCATCTTGAGCAAGGCTGGGCGAAGCCCAGGAGACGACGGTTTCTGTCAGGAACAACCCTCAGGCTGACCCAGAAAATGTGACAGAAAGGAGCCAGCGTTGGCGGCCATCCACGCTGCAGGGTTCGTCCTCTTAATAAGGCCAGGATGGTGGCCTTTTTACAGATGATGAAATTGGAGGGTAATTTCCCTAAAGGCAAAGACGGTGACAACCAGCTGTGATGCCCGACACCGACACTAAAACTTGGCTTTTGACATCCCCTGAGGACTCAAGAATCTACATAATTCTTTCTGTACCTACCCCTTCCTGGCCTCTGGTGGTGGTTTAATGACCCATATCTGCTTCCTGTACCCTCCCTTTGGCATTGGAGACCATCCTGCCCAGGATGATGGAGCATCTCTTCAATTGTGCCCTTCTTATCTGGGTAGCCTACTCCAGCATTGGGTAGGCTGCCCATTACAACTTAACCTGCCTGTCCATATCAGGTGGACACACTCTGTACACTTTAATGGCATTTTTGTAACTGTCCAATGTATTTTTTTTTTTTTTTTTTGCTTCTAACTTCCACCTACCAACAACCTAGTAGACAAGGTGGTATGGGAAAACAGGTAAGCCAGAAGAAAAAGGGGGATGGAGATACAGGAAGGACTTCAGATACAGTCTTGGTTTTCTAAGAGTTACAGTCTTAGAAGCATATAGATGAATACCACAGGCTTAACAACTGAAATATTTGTATTGTAAAGGTGGAGAAGCGGCTTTGGAAGGATAAAGGGCAACCAACTCTCTCTCAAGTGGGTTATCAATTGAGCAGTGATGGAATATAGATGTCATTCCTGATTTTAAGAGACCACAATGGAGGGCTGGGGTTGTGGCTCAGTGGTAGAGCCTTTGCCTAGCATGTGTGAGGCACTGGGTTCGATTTTCAGCACCACATAGAAATAAATAAAAAATAAAGGTCCATCAACAACTAAAAAAAAAGAGACCACAATGGAGCCAGATGTGGTGGTGCAGGCCTGTAATCCCAACAATTCGTGAGGTTGAGACAGGAAGATCACAAATTCAAGACCAGCTTCAGCAATTTAGAGAGGCGCTAAGCAACTTAGACTCTCTCTCAAATAAATAAATAAATAAAAATAAAAAGGGCTGGGGAAGTGACTCAGTGGTAAAGTGCCCCTGGGTTCAATCTCCAGTGCCAAAAACAAAAACAGATCACAATGGAAGGGAGAGGATCTATATACTTTTTCTGTCTTTTGAAGTCCTGTGAAACAGAAGAGGAAAAGGGCAAGATTTTGTGTGTTGAACTTAAGTTACTTCACTTACTCTAACCTTGGTGGTTGTTTCAGCCTTTCTAAAGGCTAATTACAAATCTGATAGATCAGAGAGAGTGACTGCTTATTGAGAAGGTTGGGTTAGAAACAGTATGGGGGAGCAGGTGGTACCCCAGAGAAAGCCACATTGTGGTTGAAAAAAAGAACAAAAACCCCAAAGGAAAAGAAAAAGGAAGGAAAAACAATCTCACAAATAATAGCATTTTTTTTTTTTAAGAAATACCAAGGGCGAGGGATGGAACTCAGTGGAAGAGTGCTTGCTTAGCATAACCAAAATCCTGGGCACCACAAAACAAAATTTTTAAAAAGACATAGTAATTAGCTGGGCGTGATGGTGCACATCTGTAATCCCAGCAGCTCAGAAGGCTGAGGCAGAAAGACCGAAAGTTCAAGGCCAACCTCAGCAACTTAGTGACACCCTAAGCAACTTAATAAGACCCTGTCTCAAAAAAAATAGAAAAAAAGGCTGGAGATGTAGGTCGGTAGTTAAGCACCCTTGGGGTTCAACCTGGTTAAAAAAAAAAAAAATACACTAATTGATTTTTTTTAAAAAACCAGGAATTGAACCCAGATGTGCTTTACCACTAAGCCACATCCACAGCCCTTTTTATTTTTTATTTTGAGACAAAATAAAAATTGCTTAGGGCCTCACTAAATTGCTTAGGCTGGTTTTGAACTTGCAATCCTCTTGCCTCAGCCTCCTGAGTTGCTGGGATTACAGGTATGCACCACCATGACCAGCTTGCTTCACTCTTTCACTCTGTCTTGACCTAGTCTGTCATCAACACTGTGCCCTTACTTTGGGCTTTCTATCCTTTTTAAGCATGGACTCCAAAATCTCAAGTAATGCCTGCTTTAGACTTTAAATCTTGCATCTATAAAATAAGAGAGTTGATATTCTTTATGAAATTCAGAGTGGCAATCCAAATTGAAAAGGAGAGGGGACTTGAACCTCAGAGTCAAATATTTCCCAAAAGGAAAACCAGCCACCCAGCTAGCACCCTCTTCTTCCTGCCCTGAACCCTTACGAGGTGGGGAAAGAAGAGCAAACATGAGTCTGCCCTGGGAAACTTCCAGGTTGATGCAGAAAACAGCATACTCTGAACACATACTCAAATATAGGAAGAGACAGACATGGAACTTGAAGTGGTAGCCAGAGGTACTGTGTGGACAAGGGAGAGAATGGTATGGGAAGATGGAGCTGGTTCAGTTCATTCAGCTCCCAACCAGAGTCGTTGTGTTTTGGGAGGTAACTGATAATAAGGTAAAGAGGGAGACAGTTTCAGTAAAGAGAAAGGATATAATCTTTTAAGTATAATAATGGTTAATGTGTCAAATATCATGCGCCTGTGATGGAGCAGGCACAGGAACATAAGAAGGCATGATCTCTCCCTTATGGAACCAACATTCTAGCAATATGATCTCACTTCATCTCTTCAACACACTTTAAATAAGATGTTTGTATTCCTTTTTTTTTTTTTTTTGGTCCTGGGGTTTGAACCCAGGGGTTTGCATATATTAGGCAAGTGCTTTACCACTAAGCTACACTCTCAGCCCCAGGATCCCAATTTTAGAAATAAGGAAACAAGTTTCAAAAGAGATTGGCAAATGGCAGAAAAATTACTGAAACCCAGGTGTTCTGCCTTTGAATAACCTCAGGCTGCTGCCTCTGCAAGGTTCCTGATAAACCACTCTGACATCTGTGCCTCCCCACTTCCTGCTGATCCTTTCTTAGAAGGATCAGGGGTAGCAGTGGAAACAGGCTCATCTTCCCCTGAAAAACTGGGAGTAACGGTCAAGTGACTGTTAAACACAATAGAGATGAAACATTCTTCTTGTTCTGTTTTCCAGTTCCCACCCAAACACAACATGAGACTGGGTTCAGGCTGGCTTCATTGTATTTTTACAGTTTGTTACATCTTCACATTTCAGACTACTGCATTCACCATCTGTTTGTGATTTCTCTGTGGCAGACCTCTCAGATCTCCCCTAAGTAAGAGCATTTTTTAATACTCCTTTGTTGGTCTTTTTCTCTGTTGACTTTTACTCAACTTCTATCCCAGAAGATTTAATTCATCAAATATTTGTGGAAAATTTCTTTGTTCAGGGGACTTGGCTGGATCCAGAATAAGAGGCAATCTTTTCTTGCCTGTCAGAAGCTTACAATCTAGTAAAAAATAAATAAATAAATAAAAGTAAGAGAGCTGAGAGATACATACATCTATGGGAATTCAGAAAGAGTGGGGAGAATGGAGGGAGGCTTAACTCTGGAGGCTGAATTTGAAACAGGAATTGTGGATGATTCCTAGTTCCTCGGGCAAGTTGGTGAGAGAGCATTCCAGCCAAGGAATGCCAGCATAATCCAGCAGGAGTCTGTAAATCCTTTTAGGCAAAGTAGTGAGAAATGCAGCTGAGCCCCAGCACAGGGAGTGGTTGAAGAAAGGGGTGGAAAAAGTATATTGAGGCCATATTAAGGAAAGCTCACTTCAGCATATATCCTAAAGATTTCTCACATCAACACAACAAAATTATTGCACCTAGAGAAAAATAATGCTTCATAATATCTAACATCCAGACCCTGTTCAAATTACCCCAATTGAGAGAATTAGCTGAAATGTAATTAATAATCACTTATGGTGAAGGATCATGTATTTGGTAGCCACCAAATATTTATGCAGTGATTTTTTTAAGCTTTATCACTCCACCCCAGTTTATGAAAGAGTTAGTAGAATAGGAATAGGGTCAGTGAACACTGAAATATTATTCATCCATATTCATCAAGTGTTAACATTTTGTCACATTAACTCTTTGACCCCCCCCCACCACCACCACCACCAAATGTCTGTATTCTAACTTTTCAGCTGCCAGGCCAGGCAAATTTGTGGCAGAATTCTCAGGACAGGACTTTAGGGACTGATGTTATATTGTAGGTTATCATTAGGAAGTGATCCAAAAATAGAATTTTTTTTTAACAAACAACTGTTGAGCTCAGCTCAATGGCACACGCCTGTACTCCAGTTATTTGGGAGACTGAGGCAGGACAATCATAAAGTTGAGGCAAGCCTGGGCAACTTAGTAAGATCCTGTCTCAAAATAAAATAAAAAGGGCTGGGGTTGTAGCTCAGTGATAGAGTGTTGCCTAGCATGTGCAAGGCCCTGGTTTAATTCCCAATAACTAGGGAAAAAAATCTACTGAGCATCTGTATATCCGGTTCCCTCTAGGGTTTCTCCTTGAGAGTATAAGTGCCCTGACACAGGACACATGGACTTATTGCTTATGACAACAGACAACTCTGGGCCCAGGGCCCTGAGGTACATTTCCAGGGTGATAACAATCGCCTTTTCCCTTTCAGAATTGAAAGCCTTTTGGTCTTCCTTTGGAAACTGGGCAGAGGGCTCCATCATACCCTACTTTTTCCTCTCTTTCTCACCCCCACCACCTAGGAAGAGCCAACCGAGGGCAAAGGAAGGGAGGGGTAGCAAAAAAGGAAGTAAGAGCTGCACTTACCACTAAACAAGGTAGTTTTGCAACTTTATGGTAGAGGACAATGTTTTGTTGGGGGAAGAGGGTGGAGCCAGAGAGGATGGCACTGTGCAGGCGTGGCAACAGAGGTGAAGTTAGAGACACACACAGACAAATAGACATGGCTAAACTGAAAAGGAAATACAGGCATTTATAGACAAGGAAGAAAAACTAGACATATGATAATAGATATGTATTGATTGCTCACTGTAGGGTAGCACAGAGAAAGGCAGTTCACATACATAACCTCATTTAATCCTCTCAACAACTTCAGGAGAGAAATATTATCCTAATGGAGGAAAGGAAGTTCTATACACTGAGGCTCAGGAGATTTAAGTGACTTGCCCAAAGGCTTATAGCCAGTAAGTGGAAAGACGGAGATGAGGGTTAATTAATATCTGACTTTCTAAGAGCCCTTGAGCTTAACCACTACAGAGCTCCATAAGTGAGAGACATTAACCCCCTGGGGTAAGATTGGAGACACTTGGGTCTGTCTCTACATAGAGCCTTCCTTACTCCCAAGACCTCAGCACTTACGCATGTGATTCAAAACCCTTCATAAAGAGACTCCAATCTCTCTAACTTAATTCCCCATCACTCCCCATAGCACACCCTAAATGAGCTGTGCCAAAACATCTTAGGAAGCTGCTGTGAAGTCACATCCTCCCATGACTTTGCTGATCCTGCTGTCTGCCTTGAATCCTCTTTCTTCTCCCTGTCCCTTTCTTCCTTTTTCTCTACTTTTTTAGCAGTGCTGGGGATTGAACCCAGGACCTTGCACATGTTAGTCAAGCACTCTACCAATAAGCTACATCCCCAGCCTTTTTTTTTTTTTTTTTAAAGACAAGGTCTTGCTAAATTCCCTAGGCTGGCCTGGAACTTGCAATCCCCCTTCTTCAGCCTCCCAAATCGTTGGGATTATAGGCGTGCACCATGCCTGGCTCTTTATACTCTACTCCAATCAGTCAAAATCCTACTTCAAGATCCAGCCAATGGTCTTCTTTTATACCAGTCTCACTCTCCTTTCCTGTTAAAATTACTAATATCTATTTGCTGGATACTGAGAGATCTAAATAAATAAAGAAAGTACTCAGTCCTTAAGGAGTCCCAGTTTGAAAAGACAGATAAATTCAAATAACAAAACAGTAATAGAAGCATATACAACTTACAGATGTTGCAACCACTGAACAGGGAGTGGTTAGCTTGATTAATGAGATGAAACTTATGTGGTTAAGCATCACAAAGGACATGGAACTGGTTTGGTTTGTTTTGTTTTAAGATATGTGCCTGGCAGACAAGGTGAGGAAGGGCATTCCAGAAAGGCAGTGTCCCCTTTGACAATAGAGACTGGGTCTTTTTTAGTATCTTGTCTTTTGCCTTGGCACTGAGACTGTATAATGGATGTCTCTCAGGTTTTCTAGTTGAGAGAAGACAGACCTGGATAGCATTCATTTCTAGCTGAATTTCAAATGTATTTTATTAGGGCTTCTCAAAGTTTTCCACAAAGGCCCTCATGAAAGAAGAGTTTCCTGCTCATCTCTCTAACCTCATCTATTGAGAAGAATCTGTGTCTATGGCTAGACAAGGGTCTTTTAAGAGAAATGTCTTCAAGGGAGATGGGGTTATAGCTAGTGGAAGAGCCCTTGCCTCGCATGTGTGAGGCACTGGGTTTGATCCTCAGCACCATATAAAAAGAAGGAAATAAAGGTATTGTGTCCATCTACAACTATTTTTTTTTTTAATTTTAAAAATATCTTTAAGGCTCATATTTATCTTTAAGAGCTATGCATATTTTATGTTCTTTTTGTTAATCTTTGTTTTAATATAATGCCCTCACCAGGCACAGTGGTACACACCTGTATTCCCAGCAACTTGGGAGGCTGATGCAGGAGGATTGCAAGTTCAAGGCCAGACTAGGCAACTTAGTAAGACCCTGTCTCAAAGTAAAAAAGACTGAGGAGGTAGCTAAGTGATAGTGCACCCCTGGGTTCAGTCCTCAGTACCAAAAATAAACAACATGTCTTCCTTCTTCCTCCTTAAGAAAAACACTTTAGGGCCAGAAGGTAGTTCAGTGGTACATCATGTGCTTAGCTTGTGTAAGGCCCTGGGTTCAATCCCCAACACCCTAAAAAACTTTATTTTTGCAGTACTCAAGATTGAACCCAGAGCCTTGCACATGCTAGGCAAATGTGTCTATCATTGAGCCACATCCCCAGCCTTAAAAAAAAGGACTTTAGGGGCTGAGGTTGTGACCCAGTGGTAGAGGACTTGCCTTGCACGTGTTAGGCACTGGGTTTTATTCTCAGCACCACGATATAAATAAATAAATAAATACAGACAATGTGTCCAACTACAATTAAAAAGTATTTTTTTAAAAAGGACTTTAAATAGCAGTGAGATTCTAGGAAGGTAAATCTTATTTATTTGGAAATAGATATATCCTCTAGCACACTGCTGCATACCTCCAGTTACACTTATTTGAAAAGAATCACAAAATATGATTGGTTTGTCAGCAACATGATATATTCCTAATTCTGCTGGGGTAATAAGAGTAAGACCCTTAGTTGCTTCCAAGACTATGAGAGAAGCCACAGTCATATAAGACCAACATATGAGAGATACTTGACTATAACTATGGCCTTTTCTGTCTTATATCTCCCAGGTCCTACAAAAATTGGGGAAAACTGTAGAAACCAAAGATGAGCGATTTGAACAAAGTGCCAGCAACTTCTATCAACAACAGGTAATTGGGGGAAGGGAAGCTTGGAGAAAGAAAGAAGACATGTGGGATGTGTGGCAGAAGAACACAGGTTCTGCAAGCATCCTAACCAACCCAGCCTCCCCCAAGGGCTCAGGGCCACAGGGTGACCTGCTGCTTATCCTTCCTCTGGAACCAGAGAAATTTACCTTTCTGTTCCTGGATTGAACTCAGGGGCAGTTAACCACTCATCAGGGATTTGTGGGAGATAGAGGAGTGTTCTTCTATTTTCTGTTTCTTCTATTTTAGCAGGGTATTATGGATAATTTTATGTAGAAAATTTACACTATGAAGTGGGATTTGTGGGAGATAGAGGAGTGTTCTTCTATTTTCTGTTTCTTCTATTTTAGCAGGGTATTATGGATAATTTTATGTAGAAAATTTACACTATGAAGTGGCTAACAGGTTTAAGCTCCATGGGATTTTTTACTTCCTATCTACCATGAGCAAGGTTTGTGCTCAGTATTTTACATACATTATATCATTTAATTTTTACATTAAACCTGAAGATTACTGTCCCCTCTTTATAATAAGAGTGTTAACCTGTTCAGGTTTGATAATTCATTAGAATGACTCTCAGAACTCATAAAGTTTCTACACATATTATGATTTTATTACAAAGGATACGAATCAGGACCAGCCAAATGAAGACACATATAAGGTGAGGTGGGAGAGGGTTCCAAACACAAAGCTTCTATGTCTTTAGGACATGTGCTTGGCATATCAGGTGAGCTTTAGGTGTCCAGAGTTCTTATTGCAGTTTCTTTCTTTTTAAAAAAAAATTTTTATAAGTAGTTAAACATAATACCTTTTTTTTTTTTAAAAACAAACCTGTTCAAGGTTTATCTTTTTTTTTTTAATATTTATTTATTTATTAGTTATTGGCGGACACAACATCTTTGTTTGTATGTGGTGCTGGAGGATCGAACCCGGGCCGCAAGCATGCCAGGCGAGCTCGCTACCGCTTGAGCCACGTCCCCAGCCCAATACCTTTATTTTTTTTAAAAAGAGAGAGAGAATTTTAAAAATCAAGGATAGAAGAAAAGTATAGACATAGATAAGATTGCCCATGAGATGATAAATTGGTTCCTCAGGAGGAACCAATTAAGAGAAAAGAACACTCTATTTATTTTTTTTGTTTTCGGCAGATACAACATCTTTGTTTGTATGTGGTGCTGAGGATCGAACCCAGGGCCTTGCACATATTAGACGAGCGTTCTACCGCTGAGCCACAATCCCAGCCCCTTATTGCAGTTTCTTTACATGTTGAATCATGGGCTATGTGCTTGAACTCAAATCTCTAGCTTCCTTCCCTTCCTCTTACCTGTCTCAAAGCCTGAATCTTCTAATGACAAGGTTGATCTTTCCAGCATGGACAGCCACCATCTTGAATGTAGTATAAACTCAGGTGTGGTCTGAGGGGACCACAATGAATAACAGAGACACAGTATTTGAAGGTTATCTCCCAGGAACCAGGGACAAAGATCAGCCAAATTCTACATATACAATATCGGTTAGTTGAATTATATGGAAAACAATTTTAAATGATAGTGAAAGGATATTAACTATTATCAAAGTAATTGACTATAAATTAGAATCACTTGGGAAGTATTTAAAAATGCAAGGTCTCTGGGAGTAGGACCTAGGAATCTTACTTTTACTTTTAAACTTTTAAACTTTTTCAAATATATACAAAGGAAGAGAAAGTTGTATGATGAACCATCATATACCTATTACCCAATAATTTATCATCTCATGGGCAATCTTATCTATATCTATACTTTTCTTCTATCCTTGATTTTTATGAAGCAAATTCCAGTAATCATTTCATCCATAAAAATTTTAATTTCATTACTCATTATAAGAAATAAGAAAGTACTTAAGAAAAAATAAAATGAATGTAAAAACAGTAAGAATTTCACACTCCTAAACTATGACCTCTGTGGTTTTACATCCTTACAACTATCTTGCTGTGTTTGTGTGTGGTATCTGAATGTATCCATAATAAATGTGAGGTTTACAAAAGTGAGATTATTCCATGCATGTGGTTTTACAACTTGCTTTTTTCCCCAATTTAACTACATACTATTTATTTTATATTAAATATTTAAGATATTTCAGATTAAATATCCCACTAAAATGCAAGTTTTAAGTGCTATCTAAAAAATTTAGCACCATTCCTTAATACTGAAATATACGGTTAAGGAGTTGCAACTCAGTGGTAGAGTGCTTGCCTAGCATGTGCAAGGCTCTGGGTTCTATCCCCAGCACCTAAAAAAGGGGGAAAAATATTCCAGTCAATGTTCAAGTTTCCGTGATTGAATCTTTTTTTTTTTTTAACAGTTTGTTGAAATCAGCAATTCAATGACATGCTTAAACCTCTCAGATTTAAATCTCTTAATCTATAGATTTCTGATTCCTCTCTTTGATTTGTTGTTGATATCAGGTTATTTGTCCTGCAGTTCCCTGCAGCCTATAGTTTGCTGATTGATCTCTGTCTTATTATTTGAGGAGTTCCTATGTCCTGGCAAATTGATTGATTTACAGGCTTGATGCGACTTAGTTTTTTGGTCTTTGTTTTGATGTCAAGAATATTTCATAGGTGTTTGTATATTCTTCTCTCAGGAAGCACCTGTAATGTCTGGTTGTCTCTCTTTGTGTGTGTGGTGCTGGGGATTGAACCAAGGGCCTTGTGCCTGCAAGGCAGGCACTTTACCAATTGAGCTATATCCCCAGCCCTGGTTGTCTCCTTGTTTGTGTAACATAACAGCCATAGGTGATCATTGACTATGGAATCAGCTTTTTATTAATAGCGTGTCCTATCCCTCCCAACTTCCCAGCTTGTGTCAAAGCCTTGCCACTTGCCTAGGTTCCTTACCAAATTTCCATAGGTAATTTTTCTTTGAAGCTGTGCTTGCTTTCCCCTTACCCTCTTTTTTTTTAAAGAATTTAACTTTCATTTTATTGTTGTTGTTGTTGTTTGTGTCATTCTGAGGATCGAACCCAAGACCTTGCCAGTGCTAAGCAAGCGTTCTACTACTGAGTCACAACCCCAGCCCCCATTATTCTCTTTTCAAAAACATATTACAGAGCTGGGATTGTGGCTCAGTGGGAGAGCATTGCCTAGTATGTGTGAGGCACTGGGTTTGAATTATCACTGCATATAAATAAATAAGTGCCCATCAACAACTAAAAAATAATAATAATGCTGACCACAAATGGTGTGGTTTTTTTTAATTACATAGAAAGAGTTAGTTTCTTAAAGCAGCACTTTAATCTCTTCTAATATTAATAGCTGCTTCCACTTTCTTGTCTTTAAAATCAGATCTAACAATCCAGCTTCATCTTTCCCTCCTAGATCTCCTTTAGATTAAGCACTTTGAGCACTTGCTCAGGGTTTGATTCTGCTATTTATACTTGTTTTACTAAGTGTTTGGGTTTCTCTGAGTCCATTTTTTCTCTAGGAAATAGGGAACTCCAGGACAAGGACCTTCTTCTCCATGTTCAGTACCCCAGTATCTTAGAACCTAGATTGTGCCTAGCTTAGGACAGACTTCCACAGGGAACTAGTGGCTCAATAACTGAGGGCTGAACTTGTTTGTATAAGGGGTGGGAAAGACTGACTCAGAATTTTATGGCAATACCAGGGTTTGGCAAGATTTCAGAAAGTAGAAGTGATAAAATCATAAGAACTAAATGGCCTTACACTGCATTTATAAATGAGGAAACTAAAGCCTGAGAAGTGGACTAACTTGCTAGTTGGGAGTAGAGTCAAGATACTTGACTCCCAGACACGTAAGAGCCAAAACTGTGAAAGTCAAAAAAGGAGTAGATTCTGGGAATGACTACTTGGAGATGTTTTAGGGGAAGATGGATAGGTCAGAGAAATAAAATGACACCCAGTGCTGTCCCATCTTCCCTCCATTCCACCCCCGCCACCATTACCACCTTCACGTATATTCCCAGACTTCATCTCCTCAAAGGAATGAACAAGAGCGTGGAGGAAAAACTTTGTAATTAAGAGGCTTGATTCTAAAACAGAAATGGAGGTGGGCTTTGTGAGGTACTATGGAGACAGGAGGCACTCACATTTTCTGGACTATGATATAAAATAGCACCCATTAGTTTTAAACAGTGCAGCACCATACATAAAAGCTTTGATAAGTAATATTTTAGGCCATATGATATATACTGAGAAAAAACTAAAAGTGTAAATTGTAGAAATCATGCAAAATAATTTGACTGGTTTTGTTAGTAATCTATTTTTGAAGTCAAGTTTTCATACTGAAATAAAAAGTTAAGTAAGCATTGTTTTCTTTCAAAAAAGAACTTGAAATTCTTGTTAATTTTATAATCCATAAGACACTTTCAAATCTCTCTAAAATCTTGATCATCATATTCAAAGTTTACAGACTTATATCCATATTTAAAAGACATTGCGTTCATTTAACAAACTATCTAAACTTTTTCTGTAAATGAAAACACAAGAAGGAAGTTAGATATCCTTCCTGGTGAGTGCTGAGTGTTCCTAAATTTTGTTAACTGACTGAGTCTGTCTTCATTGTACTACTGAAAATGTTTTCTCAAGGTCACCAGTGACTTCCAATTACCAGCTCTAGTGTTTTTTACTGACTCTTCTTGCATTCTGATCTCTTTGTGGCATTTGACTCTTTCTTGATCATTTATCTGATGTTCTCTTGATCCTCATTTACTACATTTATATAACCTTACTTCTTCGCCCAGCTTTCTGACAGTGCCTTCAACTTCTTTGAGACGTGTCCTTATAGCCCTGGGCATTCAGCCATTGAGAGGGACTTTCAGTATGAAGCACGATCAGAAATTTGGGCTGGCCAGGCACGGTGGGGCATGCCTATAATCCCAGTGATTCTGGAGACTGAGGCAGGAGAATCCCAAATTCAAGGCCAACTTGGTAATTTAGCAAGACCCTGCCTCAAAATAAAAAATAGAAAAGGGCTGGGATGTGGCTCAGTGGTAGAGTGCCACTGGGTTCAATCTCTAGTGCTGAAAAATAAAAATTAAAAAACAGTTCATTGCTGGGTACATGCCTGTAATCACATTTAGGAGCTGAACCAGGAGGATCTTGAATTCAAAGCTACCCTCAGAAACTTAGAACCTTAGTGAGACCCTGTCTCTAAATAAAATATAAAAAGGGCTGGGGATGTGGCTCAGTGGCTAAGCACTCTTGGGTTTAATCCCCGATACCCAGAAAAAAAAAAAAAAAAGATTGAAATTTGAACTTCGAACTCTAGATGATACTTTCCTGTCCTTTTCCCCTTCTTTTTATTTATTCTATTTATTTAGAGACAGGTTCTCATTATGCTGCCCAGTCTGGCCTCAGTCTCCTGGGCTCAAGTGATCCTCCTGCCTCAATTTCATGAGTAGCTGGGACTACAGTTGTGTATCACAAACCCAGCTCCCCTTGTTGTTTAGAAACAGGAGGAGACCATTTCTGCACTTGGGAATTCTAGCCAAAAAAGAGAATTCAGACATAGGAGCAAAGATAGAATGAGAGAGAGATAGATAGATAGATGGGGGGGTTGGGAAGAGAGAAAATGAGAATGAACTATAGATGAAGATTTGGGGATTATAAATGGAGATATTAATGACAAGGCCCTTTAGAGAAATATAAAGCAGGAGACTGCTAGCTGGGTAAGGTGAGGCAGGGTAAAGGATAGCAGGGTGAAGAGAAGTATCTGTGAGAGTAGTCAGAGAAGAAGAAAGCCTGGAATCTGCAGAAGATGGCAGTAGTTTATCTACCCAGAGAGGAGGATGTGAGCTGGAGGATCACATAGATAGGAACATAGATAGGATCATATAGAGGACACTTAAATTTCAACAGAAGAGCTTGGCTATAGGTTTTTGTTCACTGGAAGGAATAAGCAGAAGAAAGAAGAAAGGATATCAATGCAGTGGACACTCTAGCAACCTCCCAACTTAAAAACTGACCCAGAGGAGACAGCCTACAACTTAGAGAAAGTCTGGTTTATGACAATTGTGAATATTTGAAGAAATTCTAGGAGTGAATTCTGCATTTAATCTACTTTTCAACTTTGATGTCTGGAGCATCTTTAAAAATATACCTCTTTAGTCACCAAAACTACTTTGCCCTTTCAGGCAGAAGGCTACAAGCTCTACAAGGACCTGAAGAACTTCCTTAGTGCAGTCAAAGGTGGGTATTAAAGCTCAGAAAAATCCAGAAGGCCTTTGTGTAGATGCTAAAACTTCTGGGGACGGTAAAACAACCAAATCCCATCTTTTTTTTTTTTTAATAGTTTTTAGTCGTTAATGGACCTTTATTTATTTAATTTATTTATATGTGGTGCTGAGAATCAAACTCAGTACCTTGCACATGCTAGGAAGTGCTCTACCATTGTGACACAACCCCAGCTCCCGGACCCCAGCTTTTTACCACTTTTCTACCCTTGATTTCTGAAATTCTGTGGGCCTATGGGGAGTCACTTTTCCTTTCACAGCCTCACCTAGCTTCCTTCACTCATAAGCCAACCTTCTGAGTTTGTCCTTCTGAGTTGGACCCACTGATTTGTCACCCATATGATTATATCAAAATGCTTTTTGGGAAATTTGGTGGTAGAACTGAATTCTCTCCTTTCAGTGATGCATGAAAGTTCAAAAAGAGTGTCAGAAACCCTGCAAGAAATCTACAGCAGTGAATGGGATGGTCATGAGGAGCTGAAGGACATTGTAGGGGTAAGGGCAATGTGGATTTCACCATTCTTCACCATACACTCCAATTTTCATCTCAATCTCAGCTGAACTTCTCCTTCCAAGGAAATAGGAAAACAAAGGAGCCAGTCACATTATCCATTTGTGTAGCCTCAGTCTCTGGGTGGTAGGAATAAGCTGCAATGTCAAGGTAAAAAGAAGCTTCCCCTAATCAGTGGCCTCCTCTGATTTTGACCCTCTTTCCCTCTTTAAAACTTTACAGAAGTTTTACCTCCTGAAAATGGGTTGTTTTAAAAAACTAACTTTATCAGTTAATTACTCTCAAATATCCCTGGACCCTAAGCTGTAGAGTCCCTGGCCCTGATCATATGATCATTCTTTATTCCAGGTTTGCTATAGGGCACTTCCTTGGGGGCAGAGATTGTCTCTTCTCCCTTTGAATCTTCCCTAGACTCCAACATGATTTTCTAAATACAGGACTACAAAGAAGTACTTGCAGGAGAATTTGGGTATTTGGGTAGGCAATTGTTGAGATGCATGAAAGGGGCCCTCACCAGCCTCTGACTCCATCCCACAGAATAATGATCTCCTTTGGGAAGACTATGAAGAGAAACTGGCTGACCAGGCTTTGAGGACCATGGAAAACTATGTAGCCCAGTTCAACGAGATTAAGGTACTTGATAGGGGCTGGGGCTGTAGCTCATGCAGCTTGCCTTGCATGTGTGAGGCACTGGGTTCAATCCTTAGCACCACATTAAAAATAAATAAAGGGGGCTGGGGATGTGGCTCAAGCCGTAACGTGCTCACCTGGCATGCGCGAGGTGCTGGGTTCGATCCACAGCACCACATAAAAATAAAATAAAGATGTTGTGTCCACCAAAAACTGAAAAATAAATATTTAAAAAATTCTCTAAAAATAAATAAGTAAAGATACTGTATATTCATCTACAACTAAATAAATATTTTTTTTAAAAAAAGGTACTTGATATACAGAATTGAAGCTAGGTTTTAGGTGGGCCACATTCATTTAAAAAAACAGGTTAAGATTTAGATTTATTTATTTACCTTGGCACGCTGGCAATTAAATCCAGGGCCTCATGCATGCTAGGCAAGTACTGTACCACTGAGCCACACCCCAGTCTCACATTAAAGCCCATAGTTAAGGGTGAAGTTGGGTAGGTAAGGAGACAGATTAAGGCTGAGGGTTAGACGGGAGGTTAGGATGGAGAGCTAGAGATAGCATGAGGTTATACTTACACTTAGATTTCAGTATCTAAATTTGAGCTCAGTGAATCAGATCTCGGTCAGAACATCTTTTAGATGTGAGATATAGCTGATGGGAATAAAGGTACTTATTGTATAGAAGAATAAACTTGGGGGAGGGTCATAATAGTTATTTTCAAATATTTGAAATTATGCTTTAGAAGAACTCAGCCTGTTTTAAATGGTTCCAGAAAGCAGAATTTTCAAAATTCATTTATTCATTTAATTAAATTTATTGAACACCTACTTTGTTGGCTGCTGTGACAGTTTTAGATTTAGAGGATGAAATTAGAGGGAGACAGACTTAAAAATTTATATTAAATATTAAGTTTAACTTTTAAGTTAGAACTTTCCAAAATGAAATGAAATATGCTCTCAGACAGTGAGTTGTCTGTTCTGAATTCAACCCGAAGTTGAATATATCTGGGTTATTGTAGAGGAGCATTATATCATACAGGAAGTTGGACAAGACAGTTATTAAGATCTTTTCAATTTCTGTGATTCAGAGAAGTGAAATGGCCAGTGACACTTTGGTTCTCCCTGGTATCATTTGTAGTTTGGATGAGATTGAGTAGATTTTCTCTTACTGCTCATAGTAATTTACTATTTTTATTGGGCTTTAGAGGTTTTAGAGCATTTTATAATCAGCATTTGGTCTTTAAAATAATACTTGTGTGGGGAAGATGGAGGCTTCTGAGATGCCAAAATAGATAGGCCTTGCTCAGGCCACAGGACTAATTAATGACTGTGTTGGGACTAGGAACCGAAACTCCTGATTTTCAATTTAGTGGCATTCTCAATTTTATTTATCTTGGAGGCTGAGCCAGTTTATAAGGGATTCATAGAAAATACTAAAAGTTAATATGGCTTTTACATGCTTTGTAGGATTGTCCCTTACTCTCTTTCCCCTGAGAATTCCCATTCTTCTAACAGAGTGAGGGAAATTTCTGGGGCACCAAATCCTGTTAGAAGGTAAAATTTTGTGATAAGACCAAGAATTTTGTTTCTCTGCTTGGTAGTATGTTACCTCCGTCGTGGCTACAGAAAAGCAAGTATCCATACCCTATCACTCTGGTTTAGGAAAGAATTGCCAAGAGGGGTCGAAAACTTGTGGACTATGATAGTGCCCGTCACCACCTAGAGGCCATACAGAATGCTAAGAAGAGAGATGAGGCCAAGACTGCCAAGGTAAAGAAAACAAAGATCTGGTAAAACTTTCCTGCCCTCCCTGCTGTTCCTCTTCCCAAAGTGGTAGCAGGTAGCCGGACCAAGGTGGGCATAGGAAGTGATAAATTTGGCATCCAGTGCTCTGAAGGAAATCCTATTTCTTCTGACACTGATACTGAGTCTTGAAGCTGGGGAGGGCATGTGTCTGGGAAAGAAGAGGAGAGGCATTGCTCCAAATAAGCCTAGTTCCTGAAAAAAATGCAGAGGATGAAGGAGATTTTATCTAGCCTTGGGTTCAGGATTGAGGGGGATTGTCTTGTTCTTTTACCACACAGGCTGAGGAAGAGTTCAACAAAGCCCAGAGTGTGTTTGAAGACCTAAACCAGGAACTACTGGAGGAGCTGCCTATTCTTTTTAATAGGTAATGATTGAGATTTAGAAAAAGGCTTACTTCCTGGGCAAGTGGAAGACAAGGCCACCTTACAGCCCAAATCTATCATCTCATGAAAGAGGCCTGATCCTCCAGATGTTGTGGAGCATGCCTGTAATCTCAGCAACTCAGAAGGCTGAGGCAGGAGGATTGCAAGTTTGAGGCCAGCTTGGGCAATTTAAAGAGACCCTGTCTCAAAATAAAAATTTAAAAAGGACTGGGGGTATAGCTCAGTGGTGGAGTGCATCTGGAGTTCAATTCCCAGCACCACAAAAAAAGATAAAAAATGAGGGTGGGGAGGGCCTGGTCCAAATCAGGATCTAACTTGCTGTGTGATATTAGGCAAGCCACCTTAGCTCTACACCCTGGTTTCTTTACCTATAATTCAATGATAGCCATCCTTGCTCTGCCAGCTTTTCTGGGTTTGACTACAGGATATTTCTTGGTTAGGAGAAATCTTGGCAAGTAAAGTGCTGTCAACATGCACACTGCCAGGATCTGCTTTCATGCTCAAGTATGTATTGTTTTAAACAAGCTTGGTTTATATAATACCAGATCTACATAGATTAGCCATAGGATGACTATTTGTCTTAATGGAGGTGTCATTGCTTCATAGTAAAGTGTTTTAGATTTAAATTTTCCTAATTGGAAGAGAAATCTGAGCAAAAATTCCACTTGTATATTGTTTTCATTGTAAAGATATGCTTTAGTACAATTGTAGTAAAGAGTATTGTGTATTGTAACTTAGTCTGCATAAGAGGTATTGAATTAAAAAAACATTGGTCTATATATGGAGCCTTTTAATGATACATCTATTGTAAAATAATAATTATGTAACTCCTAATTTAAATGGAATTTAATTTCTTTGGCTAGATTATGATTTGCCTGATTTATATTAAGATGAGTTTTCATTCCCAGGATCAATTGAGAGGAGCAGCTAAAACCTAAAATCAAAACTATCAAATTGAGATTTGATAGTTTCTTTAAATGTAAACTTCCCCAATTCATTTATAGAATTCCATTAAGGTATATACAGGTGTAGAAATCCTGTATCATACAAAGAGAAAGGATAACTACTTTTTATAATAATCATAATCATATGGTCTTCTATTTATACATCCCTTAAAAAAATTCTTCGAAGCACTTTCATATCTACTTTAATACCTCAAAAACTTGAATCTGATAACTTCTTGAGCCTGGACATTGGTGTCAGCCTGGCTGATATTGTCTCCCTTGGTCTTCTTGCTCCCAAAGTCATATGTGTGTAGCTGATGAATCTAGCCCACACAACATCCAAGTCTAGGATGAGGGGTTCCTTTTTCTGAACAGCCTTGGTGATGGCTAGTTTGGGCTTAAGTTCCTACTTTGTATTTCAAAGACCTCTTTTCCTGTCCCTAACTTGTACATATTTGTTGTTTTGCTTCCTAATAGTCGTATTGGCTGTTATGTGACCATCTTCCAAAACATTTCCAACCTGAGGGATGTCTTCTACAGGGAGATGAGCAAGGTGAGAAACATCTGGCCAGCTGTGATTCCTAGGTGGATATTTCTAGTCAATATAAAGTAGCACTGATTTACCTAATTTCTTTGAACATCTAGATTGGTACCACCAATTTTGACTTCCATCCCCTGATGAAATAATAACACTTGATTTGCTGTGTTGAACATGTTAAAGCACATGTATACATTATCAGAGGGCCCTCTCCAACACCCTTAACAACTAAGAGCAGCTAAACTAGAGTTTCAACATACATAAAGAGGACTAATGGAAGGAAGAATTGAAATGGGGAACCAAGTTTTGAAGTCTATCTGTTGTTGGGGAGTGGTGAGAGTATTGTTTAAGCACTTTCTCAGTGGTTGGTCTTGAATAGGACCAATCCTATCAGTAACAGGCAGCCATAAAACATGACTCATGAGGTCTTTTCTAGTCTGGAATTCTACAGTACTTTGCTGCTACAACATTATTTCACATACAGCTACATATATTCTTCTCCACTGTTTCTTTGGCTAGATTATGATTTGCCTGATTAATATTAAGATGAGTTTTCATTCCCTGAATCAACTGAGAGGAGCTAAAACCTCAAATCAAAATAGTTATGGATCCTGCCATAAGAGAGCTGCCAGACTAATGGAAAAGGTAGACCTTAGGACACAGAGAAACAAAGAAGAAGAGGTGATGGGACAAACCCCTAAAGGCTAGTGCTAGAAACATGAGATCAGAGTTAGAAGGGTGAGGAGGTTTTATTTTGGGATCCAGTTTGAAGGAAAGGACAGTCTTGGGGTCTGTGCATTTGGCTAGCATCCCCTTCTTTCTTGGTGGCTATAGTTGAACTACAATCTCTACGAGGTGATGAGCAAACTGGAGAAGCAACATTCCAACAAAGTCTTTGTGGTGAAGGGACTATCAAGGTGAGCAACTTCTGACTCTCTTCTGGATCACTTATACTGTGTGTGAACATGTTCAAAATCCTCGTCTCCAGTCCAAAATTCTGGTCTTCCCTTTATGTTCATGGTCATGATGTTGGTTGTGCTTCATTTGGTTGTGTTTCTTTTCATTAAATATTTTAGACATAATTGAAGGTATAAAGAATAATACAACAAATAACCATATATATACCACCAAATTTAAGAAATCAACTACTGGGGCTGGGGAATGTAGCTCAGTGGTTGAGCATTTACCTAGTATTCATGAGGCTCTGGGTTTTATCCCTAGGCCTGCAAAAAAGGAAAAAGAAAGAAAATTGATTATTACAAATATAGTTAAAACTCCTAATGTCCCTTCCCCACTCTTTCCCTTCCTGCCCCCTCCAAAGGTAACCATTACATTAAAGTTAGCATTTATTATTTTCATGTATATCTTTTTCCTTTTACATCACACATACATACACTATAAAATATTGCTTGGCATATTTTTAACCTTATATAAATGGACTTTTACTGTATATATTCTTATGCAACTTCTTTTGTTCTCTTAGTATTATTTAATATTTAGCCTTGGTGCTCCATGTGGTAGCAGTTTCTTTCCATAATTGTTATTATTACTATTGCACGCCTACTTCATGACTTATATATCTATCCTCTTGCTAATTGGCATTTGGGTTGTTTTCCCATTTTTTGCTATTACAAGTAATGTTGCAATAACCACGTTTTACATTTCTCCTCATGAATATTTATCAAGAGTTTCTTTAGGGTCTGTATACATGGGGCAGAATTGCTGAGTTAGAGGGTCTGTCACTGGTACTTCTTTAGCCTAACTAGATAGTGCCAAATTGCTGTCAAAAGTGATTATTCTAGTTTGCAACTCACCAGCAATGAATGCAAACCTCCATGGTTCCTCATTCTTGCTGCATGTGAAATTGACAGACCTTTTAATTCTCCTAAGCTCATGGGTAAGAAATGGAATCTTTTGTGGTTTTCAAGTCACAGCCTCACAGTTATCTGTTGCCATCTTTTCATGTTATTGGCATTTAAGGTTCCTATTCTGTGACTTTCCTATTTATCCTTTTCACATTTTTCAATTTGGTAGTTAACCCTTTTTCTAAATTAATTTATATGAAATTTTTGTTGTTATATTCTGATACTAATCTTTTGATTATATACATAGCAAATATCATTTGCCAATATGTTATGGCTTGCTTTTTCTTGTGTGTGTGTGTTTGCCTTCATACATTTTTTTTCTACTGGTAAGTATAAGTAATTCAGTGGTCTCTTGGAATGTGTTTACGTGTTCATTCCAAAGTCTTAGTTTTATTAAGCTCTTTCTATGTAAAAGGTTTTATGTCAGGTGTTAGGGATCCAGTGACATAGGAAAGTTGGCCTTTTCCTAGTGTGATTTATAAAAAATTGGAAGTATAGAAAGTGTACCTGAAGAGACAAGGAATGAAGGATATGAGCATGCACATACAAGTGCCTAATGAGACCAATAGGAACTGCAGAGGTAAGTAGTTGCCAATGTGTGGACAGTTAAGGAAGACTTTAAGGAGGTGGTGAAACTGGGCTTGGGACTTAAAGGAAGAATAAGGCTCACATTTGTTGTTTGTACTTTTCACTTAGCTATTTAAAAAATCACTAAAGGGCCAGTGTAGGTTTCCTAGACAAATTTCTGTTTGCTCCAAAAGCTGCATTTCTCCTCTTTCCAGCATTGAAAGCCAGAATTTGTAATTATTCATTCTTCACAAACTTATTATTATTTATACTAAGGCGTCCCAGAACCTCAAGTAGAAATCAGGTTTTTTTCTTATGTCCCAAGCCTTCAAAATTTACTGACTCTTAGAATGCTAGTACTAAAAAGAACCTTATGTCCCACAGCTTATCCCACATCAGGAACTCCCACCAGGCAAGAACTCTTTTTTTCTTTTTCTTTTTTTTTTCAGGGCTGGGGATAGTGCCCAGAACACAGCACATGGTTCTTAATTGTCAAGTACATATTTGTGGTCTGCTCAATCATTTGGTGGATAGTACATAAGAGGCACAGGGGGTAAAGTAGGAGTCAAGCTCATGTTGCCTGTAAAATAAGTACTTGGTACAATATCCAGTAGGCACTGGATAACTGTTATAGTGCATTTGTTTTATTCATAGTTGTTATGTTCTATAAAGTTGCCATAAACACTGAAGACAGAGCCATTGCTCATTAGGAAAACACAGGGTTAGGTTCCTACAAGTCTCTTGTCAACAATATTTTTATCAATCAACCAATATATAATCTTGTTTTATGTAAGTTTCTGCTTAAGGCACTTATTTAATAATACTGTTGCTTCATTAATATTGAACTTACAATCAATAGCACTGTAACTCATGCCTGAATGAAGTTTGTCTCACATGTATTTTCTCTGTAAGGCACATCAATTCAGCTTGGGGCCCATCTGAATAGCAAAATCTCCACCAACAGCTGGGTGGGGGTGGCAAACACCTGTAATCCCAGCCGTCGGGAGGTTTAGACAGGAGGACTATGAGTGTAAAGCTAACCTCATCAAAAAGCGAGGTGCTAAGCAACTCAGTGAGACTCTGTCTCTAAATAAAATACAAAATGGGACTGGGAATGGGACTCAGTGGCCAAGGGCACCTGAGTTCAATCCCAGGTACCAAAAAAAAAAAAAAATCATCACTGCCAGGTTTCTGTTCTTACGACTAAAAGGCTCAGGGGTCACTCCAGGTAAACTGGGCTAACTGGGCTGTGCAAAATAAACACACAAGAAACACAAATACCTTCTTTGGGGGGTCCCAGAAAGAGAGAGAGTGAGAACATGCGTACGTGCGCGCGCACACACACGCACAGGTTTCAAGGGGCTGAGTCTATCTTCATGATGTCCACTGTCTGTAGGTTGACTGACACCTGGGTAGGCCACACCCAAAGGCACAGTAAGAGAAAGGGACACACACAAGGCACTTCCATGGAAGATTCTATCTTAAATAGGGCAAGGGGTTATTTTACAAAGGAACAGGTGAGCATAGCTCCACCCATGGGGCTGTAGCAAGACACACCCATGCATGAGACACCTCCCTCAAACCCAAGAAGGGAGGGGAAAGCTCTGCCACATTTCTGTGACTGGGCACCTCAGCACCCAACCGGGGAATGTGACTCAAGTCACGTGCAAGGTTGGTCTCCCACACACCACCAACATAAAAAAGCAAAAACATGGTGCATAGAAACTTGTTTACAGTATGAGAGCTAAAACAAAAAGGTAGATCATTGCCTTATTAGGCTTCAGCTGAGAAAGTACATGTCAGAGGAATTATTTTTCACCACTTATACATGTCCACCAATGACTGGGAAAGTGCCAGAAGTATTGATTTGGGGGTTACAAATAAGTAGGTGAATTTGCAAATTAAAAAAAGAAAATCTTTTCACCGGAGGAAATATTAGTTAATATTTTGCAATGTATTTTTTACATAGGTTTTTATATAATTGAGCTAATGTAGGTAAAAATTTGTAGCCCCTTTTTATTTCACTTTATGACATTAGCATAATTTTCAATTGTACAGAATTTCTAACATGAGTATAAATTGCTTTATTCTATTTTATTATTATAGTAAGCATAATTATTTGGCAGCATTTACTTCCAGTCCGCCTCTTCTGAATCCAAATGCCCTTCCTTTTTTAGCAGTGGCAGGCGCTCTTTAGTCATCTCTCCCCCAGTTCGAACATCTACAGTCTCCAGCCCTCTTACCTCACCCACCAGCCCCTCTTCACATTCCTTGACAAGTGAGACTGAATCTATCTCAGCAACTGAAGAAGAGTTGACACCTGATGCAGCCCAAGGAGAAGATGATTATAAGATCAAAGAAGAATCCTTAAAAGACAAGGAAATAGAGGAGGGAGAGTCTGAACCAAGCTCCCCTGAGAAGGAAGAGCCTCTACCAGCCTGTAATGGCCCAATCCAGGGCCAGCCCACACCCACCATTGACAGTGACAAGTGCCAGGAGGAAGTTCTCCCTAGCGTCCCAGCTCCAGCATCAGAGAAATCCCTGAACCCTTCAAAGCAACCATCCTCTCTTCCAGAAGTAGTCCTACGAACCCGCACCTTAAGTGAAGAATCTGAACAACCAAAGAAAAGAGCTTCTATCCATAGGATCTCAGCACCTCCTTGTAGGCCTCCCCCACCCAGAGCCTCTCCAAGCCCCAGGCCCGCCTCAGGGAACATACCCTCTAGTCCTCCAGCCTTTGGAGGGGGTTCACCTTCTAGCCCCAGGGCCCTCTTGGGGACTGGGACTCCAAGTCCTAGGGCCTCCTTAGCAGCCTCTCCTGATCCAGAACCACCAGAGAAGCCATTAAGAACTCCTGAAGCCAGAGAAAAGGAAAACTCTCACAATCTGAACCCAGAAGAACTTTGTACTTCCCCCACCTTGCACACCTCCCAGGTAACAGTGGTCTGGTTGGGTCTTACTCCCTTTTATAACCTCCATGTAGATGATAAGATGTCGTTTATTACAGTCTCAAGAATACTCTTTGACACTTTTTTGTTGTTCTACAGATTGTTTCATATCTTCATAGCAATTAATTTAATAATCTAATCTTAGGGTAATTGACTTCTATAAAGGCTTTCACTAATATTATGAGCAGATTTTTACTCCTTTCTGTCTTTTTTGCTCCAAGTTATAGAAGTTCCCATATAAAGAACCTATAACTGGCTCCCAGAGCCTTACTTTTTTTAATTGGGGGGGGGGGGAACTACAGTGTTTCATACCTATGACTATGGCAAGTAGAACCTGAGGAAAATGGCAGCAAATTCCCAGTGTGTACCTTCTTTGATGAGAAGGACGTAGAAGCAGGAACACAGGAAGATAAAACAAAGGGGATAGCTTTTTGAAAGGTGAGAATAAAGATGAGAACAAATTGAGAGATGCTGACCCACTAGAGACTAAGTGTTTTGTGAAGGATCTGGAAATCAAGTCATACTCTATTCAAATTATATGGAAGAGCCATCATATAGAAGAAAGATTTGACTTGTTCTTTGAGACACCAGAGGGCAGAAGTAGGCCCTGTGTAAAAAGATGATTTTTTTTTTTAAGGGTACATTTTAAACCAATATAAGAGACATTTTCAACAATTAGCTCTGAATAAAAAGTGGGATAGAAAAAAAGCAGAAATATGGAAGAAAGAAGGAGGCACAAGGGTGTGACAAAAACCAAAGTGTGGTCTGGGAGTATAGCTCAGTGATAATGTGCATGCCTAACACACAGCTCTGAGTTCAATCTCCAGCACCATAAAAAATAAAAAGTGGAAATTTAAAAATGGAATGGACTACCTTGAAAAACAGTTCTCATTCCTTGATGTTAGGCACTAAGGATATATGATTTCTGATCAGGGGCATGGTAGAGAGGATTATGGTGAAGTGTCTGATTAGATGGAACCAATATTCATTCATTCAGTCTACAATTGTTTTTTGACCCTTTCAGTATGCCAGGCCCTCTTCTAGGAGATGGGATATGACAGTGAACAAAACAAAATTCTCTGCTTTCCTAGAGCTTATATTGTAGTGGAGGAAGACAGATGAGAAAATAAATAAATAAATAAATAAATAAATAAAATTATGACCTAGTGATGATAAGCAATATGAAAAAAATTAAGTGGGAGATGACACAGGAAATTGGGGGCTAAATTTGCAATTTTAAGCAGTCTGGTCAGAGAAGGTGACATCTGGGCAGTGAAAAATGCCAGGGCATGAGCCATGTGGATGTCTGGAAGAAGAATATGAAATTTGTAGTACCCCTCAGATCACATCTGCTACCTGAGAAGAGCAACATGGACAAAGGGTACCAGGGTGGCATTCAGGACGGGAAGGTATGGGACTTTCTCCTACATTGTTCCCTTTGATCCACAGGTTTTTTCAGGGCCTGGAGAGGTGGAGAAGATGGAAGACAAAGAAGAAGACAATGAACTTATCTCAGCCAGCTCTCTTGAGGTACTAAAATCTAAGTCATTGACATTATTATACCTTCAGTCTTGATTCACATAAAGCACTGAAGGCCTTAGCAGAACAAGATACAAAACTTTCCCTTGGCTGGTTTCTAGTTGGAGGCAACAATGCTAATTGTGAGATGCAGGATGTGGATGGTGAAAAAGTATAGGGTCAACACAGGGTGTTAAACTACACCCGTAGCAGGTTTTTGTTTTGTTTTGTTTGTTGCAATGAAAAGAGCAACTTAATGGTATGGAAAATAAAAAATTGATTTCAATTTGATTTTGTAATTATTACATGATTTTAGTATGAAGACAGTAATAGAATGACCTTCTGTTTGACTCTGATAAATAATAAAGAAAGTTTACATCCTTGGAGTAATCTTATTGAAAGGGAGATGATGAGCACCAAGAAGCTGTTTGACCATCTTGAGGTACACACTCTTCCCTGAGAAGTACAGCACACAAGCTTCTTTCCCCTGAGGTTATGTCCTTGTGTTTGAGATCTATGGTGTTTCCTTACTTCCAGCCTTTGTGGTAGGATTGTTTCCAGCTGAGAAGACATCCTGTTCCTGAAGTATTAAGGGACTAGAGCATCTTAGAGTCTATCAGTGTCAACAAGCCTCTGAAGCTATGTCCTACAATATATGCTCCCTTTCCTTGCAGATGCATCCTAATCATAAATGAAATGATTTCATACTCTTATTTCATACTACAAATTTCATACTCTTTTTCCAGACATCCACATGGCTCATGCCCTGGCATTTTTCACTGCCCAGATGTCACCTTCTCTGACCAGACCGCTTAAAATTACAAGTTAGCCCCCAATTTCCCACTTAATTTTTTTCATATTGCTTATCATCACTAGGTTATAATTTTATTTATTTATTTATTTATTTTCTCATCTGTCTTCTTCCACTACAATATAAGCTCTAGGAAAGCAAAGAATTTTGTTTTGTTCACTGTCATAACCCACCTCCTAGAAGAGGGCCCGGTATACTGAAAGGGTCAAAAAACAATTGTAGACTGAATGAATGAATATTGGTTCCATCTAATCAGACACTTCACCATAATCCTCTCTACCATGCCCCTGATCAGAGATCATATATCCTTAGTGCCTAACATCAAGGAATGAGAACTATTTTTCAAGGTAGTACATTCCATTTTTTAAATTATGGACATATCACATGTAAAATGCATAAATCAAAATGAGCTGGGTATTATGGGGCACACCTGTAATCCCAGCAACTGGGGAGGCTGAGGCAGGAGGATCACTCATAAGTTCTAGACCAACCTCAGCAATTTAGTGAGGCCCTAAGGACTTAAGTGAGATACTGTCTCAAAATAAAACATAAGGAAAAAAAGGGGTGGGGATGTATCCCAGTGGTTAAGCAACTCTTATACATATGTAATGGGGTGGGGATTGTTCAGCATCTGAAATATTTGAGAAAGGTGGCTTTGATAACTTTTTGGAAGCTGATATTGCTTTTGAGCTAATTCATGGCCTGGAAAAGAAGGAGAGAGAAGAAGGAAATTTTTCTTAAATCACAGAATTTCAAGTAGCTGTCACATTGTTAATAATTGATTCTATTTTAAAAGGATGAATTTTGTAGTGTGAATTAAATGTCAATTTTTTAAAAATAACTTTGTTTTAAACCTTAGTGTGCTGGGATCTTCCCAGGCATAGCAATTCTTAGATAGGGCTTTCTATACCTTGGGTTCCCATCTCAGAACCTAGAACTTTTCCCAAAGAAACCATTATACCACTGTCCTCTCCTAACTGCTTATAATGGTTTAGGATAACTTGCAAGTGAGAGAGCTACAGTGCATTTTTAAGGAGGGTTAGTCTAAAAGTGGCAGGTAGTGGTTTTAAGACCTCACACTCCCACAGGTATGTGTATGTATATACGTGTATGTGTGTGTGTGTGTGTGTGTGTGTGTGAGAGAGAGAGAGAGAGAGAGAGAGAGAGAGATACAGATCACATGGTGTCTGATCATGGAAGCAACTCTGGAATCCAAAGACCTTCTTTCCTGTCCCAGCAAGTTATTTCACCCTTTCATTCTTGGTTTCTTTATCTTTAAAAGAGCATGGAGGAAAGTCGTCCCTGATGCTTTGGGCTCTTTGAAACAACAGGGTGTGTTTGCCCTTTGTGTTGTATAGACCCTTAAAAAATGTGAGGCACAGAAAACCCTGCTAAGCTGAGAGGCTGGGGAAGTTGAGCCACCTCTTACTGGCAGAACTCTTCTTTTTGTAGGCCCAAGGCCCTCAACTCCATGTCTCTGCACTTCCAGGAGAAAATATCACAGCACCTGAGCCTCAAGAAGAGGTAAGAAGGGGGCTGTGGCTGTGGCTCAGTGTAGAGTGCTTGTCTTGCATGTGTGGGGCACTGGGTTTGATTCTCAGCACCACATAAATAAATAAAATAAAAGTATTGTGTCCATCTACAACTAAATTTTTTTTAAGTATTAAAAAAGAAATAAGAGGTAAGGAGATCAGTGTGGATGGTGAGATTGGACACTGGATGGACAGGATTTGGCTACAAGCTGCAATTCTCACCATGGGCTACAAGCATAAGGGGAATCGAGCAGTAATATTCTTAGGGCAGGGTCAAGCAGGTGTGAACCACTGCCCAAAACTTGGCCTTAACCCAATCCTATCTCCTAAGTATTTACTTAATTATATCTATACTTATTTCAAAAAGGAGTTTAGTAATACAAAAACATCATATATATTGTAATATATTTATAATCACACAATCATAATGTGGCAAAATAATTCCGAAGTATGAGACACAGAATAGTGATATAAAATGGAGTCATGAACTAAGCAAGTACAGAAAATGCATTCTCTAAATTAATATTATTAAGGATGGGCCACAAAATTGGTCCCAGGTTTTCTAACATCTGACAGAAAAAGAAACACCTGATCAGTTCACCTAATTCATGTTGCCTGTTCCTTTGGAGACAACAGTTGCTACTACTAAGAAAAAATTTTTTCCTGTGAATCCTCATAAAAAGGCAAGTGGTACAATGACCAATATCTGCAAGAAGTCCTAACAGTAACCCTAACTACCAGTTTCATATCATCTTTCTCAGTAGAGGCCAGTAGCATTAGATTAAATATAATTCAAGAAATTCCATTCACAATAGCCTCAAAAAATGCCCAAGAATAAATCTAACAACAACAACAACAAAAAAAAAATCTAACCAAAGATGTAAAAGACATCTACAATGAAAACTATAGAACATTGAAGAAAGTAATTTAAAAAGACTTAGAAGATGGAAAGACCTCCCATGTTCATGGATAGGCAGAATTAATATAGTTAAAATGGCCATACTACCAAAGAAATATGAAGTGTAATCCCCATCAAAATATCACTGACATTCTTCACAGAACTAGAAAAAACAATTCTAAAATTTACTTGGAAGAATAAAAGACCCAGAATAGCCAAAGCCAAAGCAATCCTAAGCCACAAAAGACAGTTTTGGAGACATCACAATATCTAACTTTAATTTATGTTACAGAGCTATAGTAACATAAACTGCATGCTACTGGCATAAAAACAGACACATAGACAAATGGTACAAAATAAAACATACAAAGACAAACATTTATAGTCATCTGATCCTTGAAAAAAGTGCTAAAAATCTATATTAGAGAAAAGATAGCCTTTTTAACAATTGGTGCTGGGAAAACTGGTTAGAAAGATGTAGAAGGATGAGACTAGACCTTTATCTCTGACTCTGTACAAAAATCAAAATGGACCAAAGACCTCTGAGTTAGACTAGAAACTATGCAACTCTTAGAAGAAAATGTAGGATTAACACTCCAGCATATAGACACCAGCAACGACTTTCTCAGTAGGACCCCTAAAGCTCAGGAAATAATGCCAAGAGTTAATAAATGGGATGGCATCAAATTATTTCCCTTCTGTATAGCAAGGGAAATAATTAAGAGCATGAAGAGAGGGGGCTAGAGATTCAGCTCAGTTGGTAGACTGCCAGCCTTGCATGTACAAGGCCCTGGGTTCAATCCCAAGCACCACCAAACAAAAACAAAACAAAAAATTTGAAGAGAGGACCTACAGAATGGGAGAAAATCTTTGCTAGCTACTTTACTGATAGAGGATTAATATTTAGAATATATAAAAAACTTTAAAAAATAAACAACACCAGGGGAAAAACCCAATTAATAAATGGACAAATGAATTAAACAGACAGTTATCAAAAGAAAATATACAAATGGCACGTGGTGCAAGCCTGTAATCCCAGGGGCTCAGGAGCCTGAGACAGGAGGATTGTGAGTTCAAAACCACTCTCAGAAAAAACAAGGTGCTAAGCTACTCAGCAAGACCCTGTCTCTAAAAAATATATATACAAAATAGGGCTGGGGATGTGGCTCACTGGTCAAGTGCCCTTGAGTTTAAACCTCAGGACCAAAAAATAAATAAACACACACACACACACACACACACACACACACGGCAACAATATATGAAAAAATGTTCAATATCATTGGCTATTAGGGAAATGTAAATTAAAATGTAACTGTTTGGGAGGCTGAGGCAGGAGGGTCTCGAGTTCAAAGTCAGCCTCAGCAAAAGTAAGGTGCTAAGAAACTCAGTGAGACCCTGTCTCTAAATAAAATACAAAATAGGGCTGGGGATGTGGCTTAGTGGCCAAGTACCCCTGAGTTCAATCCCTGGTAAACCCCCCCATCACCACTACACTGAGATTTCATCTCACAGCAGTCAGAATAGCAGTCATCAAAAGTACAAAACTGGGGCTGAGGTTGTGGCTTAGCGGGAGAGCGCTTGCCTAGCTCGGGTGAGGCCCTGGGTTCAATCCTCAGCACCACGTAAAAATAAGTAAATTAATTAAAGATATTGTATCCAACTACAACTAAAAAAAAATATTTTAAAAAAGTACAAACACTGGTGCTGGGGATGTGGCTCAAGCGGTAGCGAGCTCGTCTGCCATGCGTGCGGCCCGGGTTCGATCCTCAGCACCACATACCAACAAAGATGTTGTGTCCGCCGAGAACTAAAAAATAAATATTAAAAAAAAAAATTCTCTCTCTCTCCTCTCTCACTCTCTCTAAAAAAAAAAAAAAAAAAAAAAAAAAAAAAAAAAAAGTACAAACACTAATAAATGCTGGAGAGGATGTGGAGAAAAGGGAATCTTTTACACTGTTAATGGGATTGTAAATTAGTACAACCACTATGGAAATCATTATGGAGGTTCCTTAAAAGATTAGTCATGGAACCACGATATGACCCAGTTATGCCACTCCTCAATATTTATTCTAAAGAATCAATGTCCTCGTACTATAATGATAATGCAAATCCATATTTATAGCACCACAATTCACAATAATCAAACTATTCAACCAACCTAGATGTCCATCAGTGGATGATTGGATAAAGAAAATGTGGTATATATATACACAATGAAGTTCTAGTCAACGAAAAATAAAAATGAAATTATGTCATTTGCAGGAAAATGAATGGAACTTGAGATCATTATGTTAAATGAAATAAGCCAAACTCAGAAGGTCAAGGGTTATATGTTTTCTATCATATGTGGAAACTATAAAGGAAAAAGGAAGAGAGGTGATGGTGGTGGTGGTGGTGGTGGTGGTGGAGGAGGAGGAGGAGGAGGAAGACTGATCCCATGAAAAGTAAAGGAAAATCAGTAGAATAGAGGAAAGCGGACTGGGGTGGGGGAAGAGGGGAGGGAGGGGGAAGTGCTGGGGAGGGATATTAGACAAATTATATTTCTGTATTGTGTGCATGTATGAATATGTAACGACAAATCCCACCATTATGCACAAGTAAAATGCACCAATAAAAAGTGTGGAAGAAAATACAATTCAAGATAAAGAAATCAAGAGGTTGAAGGGAGGGCAGATCAGCATCTAATGCAAACATATTTTTTTTCCAGATATCTGTAAGTCAAACTGCACAACTCTGAAGAGAAACTGCCAAGACCTCCTCTATACATGTCTCCCCAGAGGAACTCCTTAACCAAAGGGGATAGGTCAAGGGGTATAACGCCACATTCACTTCTAGGTGCTCAGGCAGTGTGGATGCTGGTCATCTCCAAGACCTGGCATTAATGGATGCTGAGGAGCAGCCTTAGAGGAGGGTGGGAGGAAGGGAGGGGGTGGGGAATGGGAGGAAGGCAGGCTTGGGAGAGGTGAATATCAGACTCTGGTTTTATTCTTAAAAGAATAAGATTTTATGTGTTTCAATGGGGCTATTGTGACTATAAACAGCAAAAGTATCTATAGACACATACTTGTCCACAGAGATAAATAACCACACATACTCAGAGGATAGTGGACAAATTTGTGTCATTTTGCAGGACTTAAAACCAAAGACAGGTTTTCAGATTGCTAAATAAAGTGTGATTTTGACTATATATGGATTCTTTGTTTGACAGTGCACACTGTTTTCCACTTAGGTATGGGTGTTGATTTTGCCCTTAGGTATAGGTGTTGATTTGCCTCAGACAAATTTAGTCATATCCCTGACCCCCAGTTCACTCTGCCTCCTGGCGGTACCTCTTTTTAATAGTGCCTCTCTTCAATCCAGATACATTACTGCATATACTGGGATTGTATTTTAGAACTGTATCTGGGATTTGCAATTAAGTACTTGGTTCAAATAAGAATCTGAGCACAATGGAAGAAGATATGAAACTCCACAGGAAGGGGAAGGATACAAAATATAGTGGAAATAGGATTAAATTTAGAGCCAGAAGTACTGGATTCAAGTCCTACCATTTGCTTTCTATGAAAATATTTGTGAAAAATAAGTAACTCTGAAGTCCTACCACCTTGATAAATACATGTTCACATGTCAATGCCCTTCCATCCTTGTTCTTATTTTCAAGGGTGATGATGTCACTAGCTGTTCAATCATTCAGCAAGTATTGAGCAGCTACTCTGTGCCAAGCACTGAGTACCAGTACTAAGTAATAGAGAAACATTGATGAGGAAGGAAATGTGATCTTTAAAGAAGCAGTAAGAAGCTGGGTATGGTAACTCATACCTATAATCCCAGCAGTTCAAGAGGCTGAGACAGGAAGATCACAAATATAAGGCCACATCCTGGGCCGTTTAGTGAGACTCTTCTCAAAATAAACTGGACACATAGGAATTGGAGGAAAAGAAATGTGGATTTGGAGAAGTCTGCAGCCAGCTTGCTCCTCAAGGGCTCATCAGTCATCCCACATAGAGGAAGAAGAAAAATAAATAAATAAAAAGGATTGGGGGTGTAGCTTAGTGGTAGACATCCCTGGTTTCAATCCCCAGTACTGCAAAAAATAAAAAAGCAGTGAGAACATTGAGCAGAGAAAGGAATAGTCAGGATTTAATGATGGGTTAGACATGTTATAGACACTGAGGTTTTAAAGAATTATTCTGGGTTAAATTTGAGAGACTAGAATGTGGTGGTGTCATTTCCTGAAACAATGACTGTAGAAGGAAGCATATTTATCCGGGCCCTCCAGTTGCAAGCAATAAACTGACAAAATTAAGCAATAAAAGGATATGTTGGCAGAAGAGTAGGCAGCTCTTAGAACAAAGAACAGTCGGACTGGAGGAAGGACAAGAGCCAGCTCAGGGGTGCCTGCAGCAGGAATGTGAGGATTGCCACTTGAAGACTCAGCTCCAGCTACCTCCTGGCCCCATGTCTTCTTCAGATCCACATTCCCCAAAGAAAAAAATCTGTGTGGCCCAACTGGTATTATGAGCCCATCCTATGGCTAGGGAAATGGGGAACTGTGTCTGGCTCTATTATAGGATGGGGAGGTGCAGGGCACAACATGACCAGTTGGTATAGTCCATAATGCTGGGAACAAGACAAGTGGTGATGAGGATGGTAGATTATAAAAGAGCACAGGCAACTTTTAGGGATGATAGAAATGGTCTTAATTTTTATTTTGGTGATATGGTAATGGATATATACATGTGTTGGAGCTTATCAAATTGTGTATTCTTTGTGCAATTTATTATGTATCAATTATGCATTGAATACGCTATAAAAACAAACCATTACTGGGTACAGTGGCTTGGGAGGTTAAGACAGGAGGATCATGGATTCAGCCCCAGCAATTTAGTGGTCTTAAATAACTCAGGGAGACCCTGTCTCTAAATAAAACATAAAAGGATATGGCTCAGTGGTTAAGTGCCCCTGGGTTCAATCCCTGGTACCAAAAAAAAAAAAAAAAATCTTATGTGTGCCCTAAAGAGATTTGGAATTTGAGGGTTGGGGTTCTGGCTTAGTGGTAGAGCACTTGCCTAGCACAAGTGAGGCACTGGGTTCTATCCTCAGCACCACATAAAAATAAATAAATAAAGGTATTATGTCCATCTACAACTAAATAAATATATATAAAAAAAAAGAACTGCAGTTTGAAATACTTGTAGAATTTTCCAGTAGATGTGACTGTAAGGGAGGTGGTAATACATGTTTCTATTTAGGAGTAATTTTTCCACTTTATTTTTATCAAGCATTACATAACATACTGACTGCATACTACATAATATGCTGCATAGCTTTCTAGCAAGTGTAGATGACCGTAACTGAGTTATTTTTCATTAGTCAGGAAAAAGCTTCCAAACGCTTTGAGCAACAATTAACTCCAGAGATGTGCCTATCTCTTTCCTTCAGATTTCACTGATCTGGGTAACGAGCAGCCCCTTTTCCTTGCCCCTTTCTGAGAACTTGTGGATGTATGCAGTGGCCACTCCCAGACAAGCAAACTCACACCCATGATGGTGAGTTTAGGAAGAACCTTGAACCGCATCTCCATGGGCCTAAGTGAATCAAAGCCCTGAGTAGTCATTTTTCTAAAATCTGATATTGTATTCTTTAAAAAGAGTAACCATTCAAAGGATTTCTGCCATGTACAGCAGTAAATGGGAAGAGGTTGTATGGCCCTGTGGAGAGGAGGGTTTTTAAAAATGTAAAAGCCGGGGCTGGGGATGTGGCTCAGCGGTAGCGCGCTCGCCTGGCATGCGTGCGGCCCGGGTTCGATCCTCAGCACCACATACCAACAAAGATGTTGTGTCCGCCGAGAACTAAAAAATAAATATTAAAAAAAAAATTCTCTCTCTCTCTCTCTCTCTCTCTCTCTCTCTCTCTCTCTCTCTCTCCCCCCCTCTCTCACTCTCTCTTTAAAAAAAAAAAATGTAAAAGCCCCACTGCCTACTAGAAAACAGCCCCTCCCTTGGGATTCAGACTCACTGCTGGGAGTGACACTCAGGGAAATGGAAGGGTAGAGGGAAAGCTACGAATACAGGATTCTCCCTGTGCAAGCCCCTCACAGATTCATCTGGCAAAATCCAACTCAAGTCTTTCGTCTCCAGGGCTTTGCTGGTCCTCATCTCCCCAGGAAATGGATCTTCTTTGGGGAATGTTCCAGAGCAGACTTCTAGGGACTGATTTACCGCCCAGTGGGGAAAGAAGCAGTAACTGCTACAACAGAGGTGCAAATGAAGTGGAAATTTCCACTAAATTCTGAGATTGATACTTCATTTGAAGACAACCCTATTGAATGAAGGCTCTTAGGAGGCAGGGAAATAGCCCGTATGCTTGTGTAAGGTAAACAGTTTGGTTGGGTACCAAATGATTTCCCTTGATTTACAAAACGTTGTCCAGGGGAAAGGCTGCAGCTTAGAATACTGCCATCCTGGCAGCAGCACAAGATGGGCTGAAAGCCAATAAAATTAGGTGGAGATGAGTATAAAAATTAGGTGGAGCCAGGCACAACAGCACACTCCTGTAATCCCAACGGCTCAGGAGGCTGAGGCAGGAGGATTGAAAGTTCAGAGCCAGCCTCAGCAATTTAGTGAGGCCCCATACAACTCAGCAACACCCTACTTCTAAAATACTAAAAAGGACTGGGGATGTGGCTCAGTGGCTAGGCACCCCTGGGTTCAATCCCCATTACAATAAATAAATAAACAAACAAATAAATAAATAAATAAATGAAATAAAAACTAGGTGGTGGGCTGGGGATGTGGCTCAAGGGGTAGTGCACTCGCCTGGCATGCGTGCGGCCTGGGTTCAATCCTCAGCACCACATACAAGCAAAGATATCGTGTCCGCTGAAAACTAAAAACTATTAAAAAATTCTCTCTCTCAAAAAAAAAAAAAAAAAAAAAAGAACTAGGTGGAGATGAGTGTCTTCTTGTCCTCCATTCTGAGGTCCCTGGAAATCTGTTGATAAAAGGATAGCTGCTGTAGTTTCTCAGGCTTAGTATTTAATCCTCAGAGAACATTGGAAACTCACCACCACATGAGACTTCATTCATCAGCCACTGTAAGCATCTTTATATAGAATTACTTGCAGGTTCACCATCCAGTCCCTGCCCTCTAGCAATCTAAAGGAAAATATTGACAGGCTAGGTCATACAGAGAATCCTAGAAATATGCCACATTCTCCGGCTTAATAAAATATATCAAAGAGCATAATACCGCTTACAAATTTTTTTAAAAATCTTTTTTCATTACGGTTGGATACCATACCTTTATTTTATTTATTTTTTTAACATTTATTTTTTAGGTGTAGAAGGACACAAAACAATACCTTTTATTTTTATGTGGTGCTGAGGATCAAACCCAGTGCCCCACACATGCTAGGAGAGCACTCTATCGATGAGCCATAACTCCAGCCCTATAAATTTTTTTAATACAACAAATTGGGTGCATATGGGGTCTTATTTTTCTGCATGTTTACACTTTTAGAATGAATTATGTGCCTGCAATAAAAAATCATGTATGAGCAAAACTTTTAAGGTAATATTTTATTTTTTTAAAGAGAGAGAGAGAGAGAGAGAGAGAGAGAGAGAATTATTTTTTAATATTTATTTTTTAGTTTTCGGCGGACACAACATCTTTGTTTATATGTGGTACTGAGGATAGAACCCGGGCCGCACGCATGCCAGGCGAGCGCGCTTGAGTCTCATCCCCAGCCCCTTAAGTGCTGAGGGCCATTACCAAGTAGATATGACGCATCGTAATCCTTGCCAGTGTACCCCATGTTAAATGGACTTGCCTTGGAAATTTGCTGCGACCTTGCTTGTGTGTTTGAGAAAGGTGACCCTGCTCAATCACCAGGGTGGATCCAGGATTAGGGTGTATTCCTGCAGGAAGTATCCCCGTCCTTGGGTTTAGGGTGTGACAATAGGAGTTTTAGGGAAGTTGAGGTTGAAGATTATGGCTGCTGGGATTAGGGTGTTCCTGCTGCTTGTTCCCGTTGAGTTCTCATGAGATTAAAATGGGATTTGGAAAAAGCCTCGTGGAGTAGGATTTGGGGACGGGCATATTAGGGATTGCCCCTGAACGCGTGTGGAGGCTGGTGTGAGATCCGGAATAAAGAATTGCTGTTTGAACCTACAAAGCTGTGTGGTGGCTCGTGATCTTGTGCCAAGCCAAGACATTGGCATTCGGCACTTAAGGTTATATTTTAAAGAGAAAAAAAAAACCCTACTTATGAGAGATCATTAGCAATCATCAATAAAATTGTGAAAGTGACAGAAAATCAGTAGGGAGTCAGCTGGGCCACTTGCTAACAGAGAATGCTGTAGGAGAGACAAACCCAGATACAAGAAAGATCCCAACGGTTCCTACAATTCATGGTCAACTGGTTAGCCAGAATAAATGCAAGCAATTGTCTTCCTTTGGAATGTAGCCCTTAGGGTTTGAATTTCCTTTTCTCTTGGATATTTTCTTATCTGAGGTAGCTAGGGTGAACTTCTTTTTATTAACTAATGTACAACTTGCCTACATGACACATTGTTGTCGTTCTTGGTTGAACTGACCATTTCCTACACATGAACTTCTTCCTAGCTGATATTGCCTTGCCTTTTAAAAATATGAAGTGAATTTCGTCAACTTTTTCTTGTTTCCCCTTTTCTTCTTTTTGCTCCTGTTTTTTTTTTTAAATCAACTAACACTTTACGGATGAAAGCAATTACTCTTGCTTTACTATTTTTTTTCTCACTTCATACCTTTTTCTCAGACTTTCAGTCTTTATTCCCCAGATGAATACCCACAACCTGATGGCACCAGTCTTTCTAATCATCTATATAAATATTGGTTCTCAAATCTGTAGAACTTAAAGGAATAAGGAATAAGAACAGTTGTCTATATCACTGGGATGGAAGGCAGAATAACTACAAGAAGTCCAACTCTAAGTGGGTGGCCAGGATAACAATAGCTAATGTTTATTGAGCACTTACTATGTGCCAGGTAAGGCTCTAATGCTTTGTATGAATTAACTTATTCTATCCCCACAGTAATGTTATGGTGCGACAGGTATTCCCCTCAGGAAAAAGAAATGAAACAGAAGCAACTTGTCCAAAATTACACAGCAGAGCCAATTCCACAGCCTGTGTTGTATACTATTACATCCTCTTACTCATTGAGGTACTCTGATTAATGTGGGAACATTTCCTGCCACAAAGAAGTGAGTCAAAAGGGAGCTAAAAGTATGGTGCTAGTTAACATTTATATTAAGGTGCTTACCATATGCTAGAACTGTGGTTGTGAAATGGCTTTATAGGCAATGATCACTTTCAAATCTCCTAAATTCTGCTAGGAAACAGAATTTGGAGGTGTTAACTTGTCCAGAGTCACACAGCTAGCAAGCAGCGGAACTGGGTCTGTTTGAATCCAAAGTCCACGACACTCTTACCCTCCACACTACACTGCCTCGGTTGATTGTTGAACAAGGAAGATCTGGGTGAGGCCTCGTTTCTGTGCCTACCTCATTTGCAATGTCTCACCATCCGCGTGTGTGCCTCCTAAGTTAGCTTACAGTCCAAGTTTCGGGACACCAGACAATTTGCATAAATGATACGCAAACCAGGTATATGTAATTTTCCACACTTACAGAAAATTCAAATTACGTCAACCCCGGGGAGACCCGACGGACCTCAGTTAGCAGGGGGTTCAGATCCCATCTGCTCTGGAGCCTCTGGGCGAGAGAGGAAGCGGCTCCGGACGGAGAGCACAGTGACAATTGGAGAAAGGAAGGCAGCCTTTCCTCCCTAGGGAGCAGAGGCGGTCCGGCGGGCAGAGGGAACCTGCAGAGGGCGGTTTCTGTCCTCTTTTCCTGTCCCACCCAGGCGGCCTGGCTCCCACCCCCACTCCGGCCGGCCTCCGCCGCTAACTCTGCGCGTCTGTCCTCGGCTTCCTCCCGCGCGGGGTCCTCCGCCCGTCCCTCTCGCTCGGCCTCTCCGAGCCGCCGAGAATCTCTGCGGTTCCCGCCCCCGTCGAGTTCAAAAGGACCCGCGGAGCGGCGTCGGGCCCTGCCGGGCAGCCTGTCCGACTGGTAAGGTGAGCACGCGGAGGAGGGGACCTGGGGAGGCGGGAGCGCTAGGCGCGCGCGGTCGCCCACACTCACTCGGCAGTCACCTCGGCCGCGGCAGGAACTGAAACCCAGAGCGGCCGGAGCTCAGCGTACCGGGACGCACGGCCCGCCGCCCGGCGCGCACCGGCGCCCCTCTGCGCGCGGAGCCCTTCCGAATGCCGGTAACTCAGGAGGGCTGCGGGGTGGGGCGCGGCGGCCCTCCGGGGCGAGCACCCAACCCTCACGGTCCACGCAAGACCCTCGACATCCGCGGAGTTTGCGGGGGGTCCCTGGATGAGGGAGTCACAGGTTGGGGTTCGGCAAGGGCGCGCCAGTGAGTTCGGTGGGCTGTGCCCGGACGGCGCACTGGACAACGAAGGCAGGACTGTGGGGAAGCGGGCCAAGCACGGAGAAGCCGGGGTTTGAGACCAGCCGAAAGGCATCTGGGGGCCCCCTGCATCCCGTCTCGGTGTCAGATGGTCCCCCTGCCCCCACCCCGCGGGGCCTGACCCTGTCGGCCCTCTTCTGACACCTAGTGGACGGCTCCGCCCAAACTCCAGGCTGTAGCAGTCCAGGTACCGGTAGTCGCGTTTTGGCATTTGCAACACTTTGCCTAACTTTTTCGGCTCTTAAGAGGTTTCTTAGGTAAAAGTTGGGGGCCCTGTGAACGGGTCGCAAAGGTGGCACACCCCAGATACGGGGGACCCCGGATCTGCTCTTGGAGAGAGATTGTTACCTGGACCCCCAGGAGATAATCAGAGAGACCCAAAGAGAAGGGTTGAAGACAAGCGAGCTGTAAGGGAAAAAGGAAGTGGGGAAGGGACTCCAGAAAACCTGGCACCAAAGGAATCTCCAGGCCCACCCACCTCTTTACTGACTTTTTCCTTCTTCCTACAGATCTGCCTCTCCTGCAAGGTACTTATCCCTTGGCAGCAATGACTGACCTCCCGACTACGCCTTCTCCTGGAGGTAGGTGAAGGCCTTGCCTAACCCAGTAGCAAGAGGATTGTTCTACCTCTCCTACCCTTAGACTAGACCTGGAATTCTCAGAGGCCTCAGCCCTCCCTGCTTGCCTCACACAAGAAAACATCCTGGAAAGCAAGAGGCTACAGAGTGTGCCCCTTAGGGCAGTTTTATTCTGAAGTCTCCTGGACCAGGAGAGTTCTGGCCCTACTACTTAAAGCTTTATAACCTTGACTTTATGAAGTTCTTTATAAGCCTAAAGGAGCAGCTTTACATTCACTCCTCTAATCATTCATAGGTGTGGCAAAGAGTGTGGCAGCAACCCCCATAATTAAACACGGAAAAGGAACCTTTCAAAGATAGGGAGGCAAAAGATAGTATAGCTAACCTTTAAGTTCCAGTTTCCTGGTTTGTAAAATAAGGAAAATTTTATGAGGCTCTTTGTCCAGTTAAATGAGATAGTCCATATAAAACACCTAGAACAATGCCTAGTATCTAGAAAGCTCTAGTAACATTGAGTACTAGTTAGAAACCCACCTTTCCCTGGAAAGGGATTCTATCTTCTAATTCCACTCCACTTACACAGACCCAGTATCAAAACCCCATTGTTCCCTGGAAGTATGCTCTGGCAGAGATCTACCTCATGACACTGAAAATGGATTCTCAGCTTCCGTTTTATAATCAGGCTGGGTCAAACAAACTATGAGATATTTACGGTTTTTTTTTTTTTTTTTTTTTTTGGTACCGGGGATGGAACTCAGGGGCACTCAACCACTGAGCCACATCTCCAGCCCTATTTTGTATTTTATTTAGAGACAGGGTCTCACTGAGTTGCTTAGTACCTTGCAGTTGCCAAGTCTGGCAACTGTCTCAGTCTCCCAAGCCATTGGGATTACAGGCGTGCACCACTGCACCCCGCTGTTGATTGCATTTGCTAGACAGGGTGAGAGAGGAAGAACTGCTTGGCCTATATTCCTTCATTTTCATATGCACAGTCTCATTTGTCATTAGAACCAACATTCCTGTTTATTGATATGAAAATGGGCAAATGATAACCCCCAGGGAAGTCCAAGACAGTGTTTTCTATGAATGGTGATGAATACAGTTCAGACTTGTAGTTGTCTGGTGAGAAGGCTAAGAAAAAGGAAAAATAAGCAAAAGTCCAGCTCAATCCACTGAGACCCCTCAGTGAGAAAGGGATCTGAGCATCCTTGGCAGGATATGAGTGTTTGTCCAGGCAAAAAGGGATGCATCTAAATACATCATTTAGATGATGGTAGTGCCATGTGTGAAGCTATAGAGACTGGGGCTTATCCAGGAGAGTGTTCAGCAGGAGAGGACAGGGGACTTCCAGAATGAACTGCCCATGGGGGGAAAGAGGTGATACTTGGGTAGTTGGCATGGCTGGTTAAGAGCTGAGCAAAGGGGAACTATTTACATTTTTTTCTTTCTTCCTTTTCAAAAATATGTGGTAAAATATAAATACTACAAGTGTTAACATTTAGCCATTTTTGTGTGTATACTTTAGTGGTATTAAGTATAAACATTGTTGTGCCACCATCACCACCATCCATTCATCTTCCCAAATGAAACTCCATCCCCGTTTAAACATTGGCTCCCCATTCTCTCCTCCCCTGACCCCTGGCAACCACCATTCTACTTTCTATTTCTATGAATTTGACTCTTCTGTGTACCTTATATAAATAGAGTAATATAATTTTAGTCCTTTTACATCTGGCTTATTTCACTTGGCATAATGCCTTAAAGCTTCATCCATGTTGTAGAATCTGTCAGAATTTCCTTCCTTTTTAAATCTGAGTAATAGTCCATCATATGTATATGCTACATTTGGTTTATCCATTTTTCTGTTGGACCCTTGGGTTGCTTCTACCTTTTGGCTATTGTGAATAATGCCGCTTTGAACATGGGTATTCAAATATCTGTCTAAGTCTCTGTTTTCAGTTCTTTTGGATATATAACTGGAAGTGAAATTGCAGTATTATGTGGTAATTCTATGTTTAATTTTTTTTTTAAGAACCACTATGCCATTTTTCCTTGTGGCTATTCCATTTGACATTCCTACCAGCAATGTACAAAGGTTCCAATTTCTTCATATCTTATGAACACTTATTATTTTCTAGGGTTTTTGGAGTAGTCATACGGGGTGTAAAGTGTAGTATCTCACTGTGGTTTTGATTCACACTTCCCTAATGATTAGTGATGCTGAGCATCTTTTTGTGTACTTATTGGCTATCTGGATATCTTTGGGAAAGTGTCTGTTCAAGTCTTTACCCATCTTTTAATTGAGTTGTTATATTGTTGTTTTGTTAATATTTACATTCTTGACCCAATGACTGATATTTTAGGACATATAAATACCTACCCACAGGGTCCAAGCAAATGTAAGTTCAGGAACAGAAATGGAGAAAAGAATAGCAATCACAGGGGCTGGGGTGGTGGCTCAGTAGTAGAGCACTTGCCTAGCATATGTGAGGCACTGGGTTTGATTCTTAGCACCACATAGATAAATAAAGGTATTAAAAAGAAGAAGAAGAAGAAGAAAAATAGCAATCACGGACAGGAAGACAGCTTATTCTTTGAAGGATGAGATCAAGGGTCCAGCTCTTCACTCCACCTTTCCTGCCAATGCCTCCTCCTTATCCCTCTGCCCAAACTGTAGAGATATCCTAAAGGAGATATCCTTTAGGGGTGGAAAGTGAGGCTGATGTATAACCTTTCTGGCCCTTGGCACATTTGCCTTTGTGTGTTTCTTCATAAAAAAAAAAAAGTTAAAAATTGTATTTTATAATTGCTTTGGCATAAGGAAGATATAATAATATTATCTACCTATAGTTAATAATCAATATAGCAACATTAATATTATTTAACCTAAAATTTGTTGTTTCTTCTTAAATTTTAAAGGAAATTAAAATTAAAATCATTAAAAAGCATTTTCACGGGCCCACAAAAGTTCTGTGTACCCTAGGCACCTTGCCCAGTGCAGAAGTCAGCCCTGTTAGAAACAGCACAACTGAAACTTTACCTTGGTGGGCTCTGCCCACCCCACCGGGGAAAGCCCATCTCTTGCCACCTAATAATCATTAGCTACCTCCCAAGTCAGCCTCACCATTTTAAGATACTTAGCATTTTTCTCCTTTCTTCTTCCCTCCCTTCTTTCCTCCCTTTTCCCTTCTTTTCTTTCTTGAATTGAACCTAAGGGTACTTTATCACTGAACTACACCTCAGCCTTTTATTTTTTAATTTATTTTGACCCAGGGCCTCACTAAGTTGCTGAGTCTGGCCTCCAATTTGTAATCCTCCTGCCTCAGCCTTCCAAATCACTGGGATTATAGGTATTCGTCTCCACTAAGCATTTTTCATCGTTCATATTCCTTGTCACAACCCTGTGAGGCAGGTTTTATTCTCATTTTACTGAAGCAAAAGCCAAGGTTCAAGAAAGTTAAGAAATTTTCAGTGATTAAGAGAATTTTCTGGGCTGGGAATGTAGCTTGGTTGGTAGAGTGCTTGCCTCACATGCACAAGGCCCTGGGTTCAATCCCTAGCACCACCAAAAAAGAGAAAGAGAGAGAGAGAGGGAGAGAATTTCCCAACATGGTGCAGTTAATCATGACAGGCAGGATTTTATGCCAAATCTGTCTCACTCCCAAGCCTGTGTTCTTTCGGTCATGGTCTACTGCTCCCACGGTCTCACTCCACCCCACTGACCACTTGGCACACATGAAAGAGAAGGAAGGAGAAAGGGACAAAATTCCAGGGTGGATTCCCACGGTAAGAACTGGGGGAGTCACCTTTTTGCTGGGCAGGTCTAGAGCAAATAAGTAGGTTGGCAGCCTCAGGAGGCAACAGATCTGATGCCTCAGTGATAAGAGCTTCAGTTCCACCTGGGAACAAGGACCACAAAGAAACCAGCCAGTATCTGTGTCAACAAGAAGACTGAATGAACAGAATAGATCTTAAAGGTCATTTGCTATTGGTTGGGACTTGGGTGGAGCCTTTAATCTTGTGGTCCTCTGCCCTGGCCTCCCACCTATAATAAAAATGGTCCTTGGGGGGGCTGGGGTTGTGGCTCAGTGGTAAAGTGCTTGCCTAGCACATGCGATGCCCTGGGTTCGATCCTCAGCACCACATAAAAATAAACAAAATAAAGGTATCATGTCCAACTACAACTAAAAAATAAATATTAAAAAAAAATTCCTGCAGTCTTCCCAAACCTAAGAAAGGAAGGTAGAGAATAGCATTATTATTTCTTTGTTTGGATAAGTTGACAGGAAAAAACTGGAAAGGAACAGGAGATAATGGGGGGAAGGTTTTAATCCATTCCCCCTCCCTTTTTTTCCATACCTTTATTTTATTTATTTATTTTTATGTGATGCTGAGGATTGAATCCAGGGCCTCACATATGCTAGGCAAGCGCTCTACCACTGAGCCCAACCCCAGCGCCCCCAATTCCCTTTTTTTAGGTGCTGGGGATGGAACTCAGGGCCTTGCATATGCTAAGCCAGCGCTCGGCCACTGAGCTCACCCAAGCATGTTGCTTCCCTTTTCACGCCAGGCTTCCTGAACTGAGTTTACTTTGTTGTTGTTGTCTATTTTTTTCATTTAAAAATTAATACATGTTGGCTGGGTGTGGTGATGCACACCTGTAATCCCAGAGACTCAGGAGGCTGAAGCCAGAGGATTGCAAGTTCAAGGCCAGCCTCAGTAATTTGGTAAGCCAATTAGCAACTTAGTGAGACCCTGCCTCAAAATAAGAAATAAAAAGGATTGAGGTAAAGCACCCATGGGTTCAAGCCCCAGTACCAAAAAAAAAAAAAAAAAAGCCCCTTAGTGAAAGCCTTCTAGACCTTTCCTTTCCTGTGTACATACAGACATGGGTGTGCATGTTTATAAAGATTTTTTAAATTTTCTTTTTTTTTACAAAGATTTATTCATATGATGCATATTACGTGGCAATTTGCTTTTTTGTCAAGCGGTATACATACTCTGTCCTGGTAATGTTGTAGACCTACCACATTCTTTTTTATGGAGGGACTGGGGGGGGGGGGCGGACAGGGTTTTTTTGTTTTGTTTTGTTTTTTGCAATTGTAGATGAATATAATGCCTTTATTTTATTTGTTTACTTTTATGTGATACTAAGGATCAAACCCAGTGCCTCACACATGCTAGGTAAGAGCTCTGCCACTGAGCTACAGCCCCACCCCAGGACAAGGTTTTGATATATTTCCCAGGCTAGTCTTAAACTCCTGGGCTCAAGTGATCCTCCTGCCTTAGCCTCCCAAGTAACTGGGACTACAGGTGCCCATGTCACTATGCCCAACCCTAACACATTCTCTTTCTCTCTCTCTCTTTTTTTTTTTAGTTGTCAATGGACCTTCCTTCCTTTCTTTTTTTCTTTCTTTGTGGTGCTGAGAATTGAATCCAGTGACTCACACATGCTAGGCAAGTGCTCTGCCACTGAGCCACAGCCCAGCCCCTATCATATTCTCTTTAACAACTGTATGGTGTTTCCAGAATGGATGGCCTGTAATTATTTCAGCATTTCTCTACTGACAGACATTCAGAAATGTGTCACTCTTGCAAACAGTGCCACAGTGAACACCCTTTCCATTCTGCCATAAAATACAGAGAACACTATCCAATGGATGTGTAAATAAAATGCCCAACTGAAGACAAAGAAGAGAACTTGGAGAGTTGGTAGTGTCCTGTGGACTAAGGAGAGAGGCTTGAAACACCGCTCAGCTAACTGCTGCGCAGTCCATGGCTACATGATTCAGCTTGCTCATCTGCACATTCTTGGGGTGGAGATAAAATGATGTGTGTTTTATAAACTGCAGATCATAAATATTGATTATAATTCTGATACTTGAACCTGAAGGCCTTGCTCATAAGCTCCCAGGACACTGTGTTAGGGGTTCAAAGTTTTGATTTTCTTATTTATTTATTCTTGGCAGTGCTGGAGGTTGAACCCAGGGCCTCATGCAAACTAGGCAGATGCTCTATCACTGGGCTTCATCCTTAAATATTTTATTTTTGAAGAATTTTAGATTTATAGAAACTGTCAGTTTTCTCTAACGACATTATCTTCTATGCACATACATTTGTGAAAACCAAGAAATTAACATTGGTACAATATGATTAGTCTATAATTAAACTGTAGACTTTGCTGAAATTTTACCAGTTCAAAAATTGGATTTGGGGTCTGGGGATGTGGCTCAAGCAGTAACACGCTTGCCTGGCATGTGCGGGGCACTGGGTTCGATCCTCAGCACCACATAAAATAAAATAAAGATGTTGTGTCCACCGAAAACTGAAAAATAAATATTAAAAAAATTCTCTCTCTCTTCTTTCTCTCTCTGTCTTTAAAAAAATTGTATTTGAAGAGAACTCTTATAGAACACTTTGAATTTATAAAATTTTTTGAAATTAAATCTGAGAGAGGTCCTGAGGGTCAGCTTAGTTCAACTCTTATTCTGTGTTCAGATTTTCTCTCCAGTAGCCCATGAACCTGTGTTCATTTTTTCCCTTCTCTCTGTCCAGGAGACATCTGTCTTTTCTCTCTATTTTCTGTGCTTAGTCCTCTTGAATAGTCACCCCTTGGCCTACTAGAAGGCAGAATTCAAGCCTCGCTCTCCCTGAATTTTCTCTTGCAAACTTTCCTTATCTGACATGGTTTGCCTGGACACCTAAAAATTGTGACAGCAAATGAGCTCAGCAGTCTAGGAGTGGGACAAAGTAAGGCTGCACTAAACCCCTGGATGCTAAATCCAGGTAGAAGGTATCAGTGAAGTGCACACCAAAACCAAAGACCTTGCAAAAACTCTGGAGATATGTATAGATCTAGATATATATTCAGTATATATATATATGCCATATTGTGTGTGTGTTATGCTATAATCATTATTATTGCCCTAATATATTGGACTTTCTTGTTTTTTGACTTAATTTTATTTTTGATTACATGAAGGTCTTAACTTGACCCAGGTGTGATTTGGCATAACAGTATCAATCCAAAAGAACTAAGGTCAAATCCCAGGGAAGAACTTCTCTCTATACTGGCATCATTTTATTCAGACAAGTTTTACTGCCCCACTTACTTAGTCCTTAAAGTCAGACTAAATTAGTTTCCCCTTCTCACAAGGATATTATAAACAATTTTATCACATTTGGGGGACCTCTATCAACTCATGCAGCACCTCTCTCCTTAAGCCCCCTCCCTATCCTCATTCTTATTCATTCATTCACTAATACTGGGGATTGAACCAGGGGTGCTCTACTAATGAGCCATATCCCCACCCCTTTTTATTTTTTATTTTGAGACAGGATCTTTCTAAGTTGCTCGGGCTAGCCTCAAATTTGTAATCCTCCTGCCTTCACCTCCTGAGTAGCTGGAATTACAGGCGTGTGCCACCATGCCTGATCCTCTCCTCACTTTTAACAGATGACATTGCATCCTATTTTCTTGAGCAAATTCAAATTCTCAGAAGAGAACTGCCAAAGCCCCACCCCTATCTCCCTCCTACCTGTGTCTGTGCCACCTACTCTGCATTTCCTGCTATTAAAATGGATCCACTCTGCTCCTGTCTGTAGTCAACCCCTCTGTTTGTGCATGAGGTCCCTTTCTTTCAAGGACATGGTTCTAGCCACTCTCCCCTGACATGCATCGATTGTTCCCTCTCATATGAGTCATTCCTGTCCATACATAAACATGCTGGCATTTCTCCCATCCTAAAAACAAAACAACCAAACTCCCTTTCCCCTCTAGTCACAGCCCTATTTCTCTGCTCACCTTCACAGAAAAACTTCTTGTAAGAGTTTATTTATATTTTGCCTCCAGTGCTTCTTCCATTTCTTTTTTGAACCCACCCTAAACCACAGTTTTATATTCAGCACTTCACCAGCACTTGCAAAGGTCATTTGTGACCTCTGTGTGGTGAAATTCAGTGAACAGTCCTCATACTTGATCTGTTTACCTGCTATTCAGTCTCCCTAGGCTTAGTCCTTGGCCCTCTTTATGTGTACTTCCTGCCTGTGTCTTACCCACCCTATTGGTCTTCAGTATACTGATGGGTTGGGATTTTTTGTTTGTTTTTTGTTTTAATCTTCTATCCCAATCTCTTCTCAAAATTCTAGTCTGACATCTGCACTTGTATATCTGATAAACAGTCATGTCCCTTCCAAGTCTGTTTCTCCTTCAGGCTTCTTTATCTTGGATAACAGCATGCCTTACCTCCTTTCAGTTACTCAGGCCCAAAACATTGGTGTCATTCTTGATTCTACCCCACGTCCAATGTGTCAGTCCTTGCTTCACAATAGAATGGAACCCCGTCACTTTCTTACTGGGCTGCTGCTAAGTCCAATCAAGGCTTTTGTGTAAACTGGAAAAAGTCTCCCCTTTTAGTTTTGAAGAGTACAACCTGCTTTTACCCTTGCCCCCACCTTTCCACAACCTGTTGTTCACACAGTAGTCACAGGAATCTTTTAAGATCAATTCCTGGGTGGGGCTGTGACTCAATAGTAGAGCACTTGCCTGGTATGAATGAGGGAGGCCCTGGGTTCTATCCCCAGCACTACAAAAAATCAAAAATAAATCTCTGCTTCAGTTATGTGCTGCTGCCTAACAAACCACCCCAAAACTTGATAGCTTAAAATAATAATTTGCCTGAGAGTGTAGGTCAGTGTTGGAGCACTTGTCTAGTATGTATAAAGGTATAAAGTTGTCTTCAGTGCTCACAACACAACAAATTAAAATCAATTTATGATTTTTGACAGTTCATTGGGTTGGTTGGACATACCTCTGGTGACTTCACCTGTGCTCAGTTGTATAGCTGCAAGGTCCAAAGTGGCCTTCCCCACACATCTGACAGTTGATGCCATCTGAGCCATGAGTGTTTGGTTTCCCTTCCCATGACCTCTTATTCCCCTTTGGACTAATTGGACTTCCTCACAACATGGTGGTCTCAGGGTTTCAGAAGTAGTCTTTGGAATTCCAGGCCCCATCCCAGACCTACAGAATCAAGAGTTTGCATTTTAACAAGAACCTTAAGAGATTGTTTTGAACAACAAAGCTTAAAAAGCATTACTTTAAAATGGAAATTTAATCTGTTTCTGTTCAGAAACCTATAAAAGCTTCTCATCACAGAGGAACTGAGGCCCTGCCAGATGCAAGGTAGCATGCCTGAAATCCCAGCAGCTCAGAAGACTGAGGCAGGAGGATCAAAGTTCAAGGCTGCCTCAACTTAGCAAGACTCTTGGCAACTTAGTGAGCCCTGTCTCAAAATAAAAAATAAAAATGGCTGGGGATGTAGCTCAGGGGTGAAGTGGATCCATCCTCAGTATCAAAACAAAAATAAAACTCAGGTCCTGCTGGGTGCGATGGCGCATACCTGTAATCCCAGTGGCTCGGAGACTGAGACAGGAGGATCATGAGTTCAAAGCCAGCCTCAGCAAAAGTGAGGCTCTAAGCAATTCTGTGAGACCCTGTTTCTAAATAAAATACAAAATAGGGCTGGGTATGTGGCTTAGTGGCTGAGTGCCCCTGAGTTCAATCCATGGTACCAAAAACAACTGAGGTCCTTTTAGTGGCCTACTAGGCCCACATTCAGTTATCTCCTTGACTTCATCTCCTCTTCCTCTTGTTCCATCCTATGCCTTTAACATGCCCAGCATGCTCCAGCCCAAGTACTTTTAACTTGAACTTTCTGTTTTCTCTGCCAGGAATATTCGTCTCCCAGATCTTTGTATGACTGCCTCCCTCATCTTCTTTAGGACTTTACCCAAATTGCCTCATCAGTAAAGCTTTCCCGGATTCCATACTTAAAATTATAACCCACTCCACATCCCTACTCCCTATCCCTTTCCTGCTTGTATTTATGTTTTCTTATGCATTTTGTTTATTGTTTACCATCTTCTCCCTATAACAATGCAAATTGTATGAAGAGAAGGGTTTTTGTTTGTGTGTGGTAAAATTATACATAACATAAAATTTACCATTTTAATCTTTTTTGGGGGGGAGATGTGCTGAGGATTGAACCCAGAGCACATTACCACTGACCTATGTCCCCAGCACCGCCCCCATCCCTGTTTGTTTGTTTTTTTTTTCAGTTTTATTTTGAAACAGGGTCTTGCAAAGTTGCCCAGACTGGCCTCCAACTTGCCATCTTTCTGTGTCAGCCTCCTGAGTTGCTGGAATTACAGGCTTGAGCCATTTTTAAGTGTGCAGCCCTCTGCATTACATATATTCACATTGTCAGACATTTACTGTTGTCATTATCCATTCCAGAACTTTTTCATCATCTCAAACTGAAACACTACACCCATTAAACATTCATTCCATATTCTCCAAGCTTCTGACAACCTCCATTCTATTTTCTGTCTCTATGCATTTTGATTATTCTAGATAATCAATATAAGTAGAATCAGATAAGTAGAATAAGTAGAATCAGATATTTGTCCTTTTGTGCCTGGCTTGTTTTACTTAGCAAAATATCTTCCAGATGCTTTTTTTAAAAAAAAATATTTTTAGTTATACATGAACACAATGCCTTTATTTTATTTATTTATTTTTATGTGGTGCTGAGAATCAAACCCAGTGCCTCACATGTGCTAGACAGAGTGCTCTGCCACTGAGCCATAACCCAGCCCCCAGATTCTTCCATGTTGTAACATGTCAGAATTTCCTTCCTTTTTAAGGCTGAATAATATTTCACAGAGTTTGTGAACACACAGACACACACATTTTGTTTATCTATTCATTTGTAGATGGACATTTAGATTGTCTCACCTATGACTATTGTAAATAATGCTACTAAGAACACTGGTATACATATCATTGAGTCCCATTCATTTCTTTTAGGTATATATATTCAGAAATGGGATTACTGGATCTATGAAACTTTTGTTTAGTTTTTGGAAGAACAGTAATGGTAGAAGCTCTTTCCTGGTTCATTCACTGATCTGTGCCCAGAGCCTAGCACAGGGTTCACACTCATTAAATGCTTATTGAATTAACTTTTTAATTTCTGTCTACAATCCTAGAATCTCAGTCTAAGAAGGCTACACAGCTTGCCTGCCCCAGCCTGCTCTTGGTGGTCCCATACTTACCCTTAATGATTGCTCTTCTGAGTTCAAGGCCCCTGAAGCAGGCCCTAATAACTTGTTCCAGAATGTTGCTGGGGAAGCCCGTCAAGCTCACTAGTTATTTACAGAATCCACCTTCTAGCCAAGTGCAGTGGTGCACACCTGTATTCCCAGCAACTTGGGAAGCTGAGGCAGGAGAATCACAAGTTTAAGGCCAATCTGGGCAACTTAATGAGATCTTGTCTTAAAATCAAGAGGGGTGAGGATGTAGCTCAGTGGTATAGCACCTCTGGGTTCAATCCTCAGTCCTTCAGGTTCCTGGCCCCTTTCTCTTCCTCAGAAGCTCCTATGTTTCCAACAGAGATCTATTTACAAGCTGTCAGATCCCTTGACTATCATGTCTCTGGACCCTTTTTAGATTGGCCTGGCACTTTCTGGGAAGCTTCCTTTTTCTCCATCTCACTTCTCCATTCCCCAAGGCTCCTACTGCTCCATAGTGTAAAAATCATTCTCTTTGATAGGAAACAGAGGCAAAAAAGTGCTGGGGGAATTCTGCTTTCTCCTACCTCCAACCTGACATCTTCAGTCCCAAATATCAAGTCTAGCTCTTTCCATGTTCTGATTCCAAATACAATGTTTTTGAAATTGTCCTTCAAATTTGTTTGCAACTTTGAACTACATATAGCTTCCTGACACTATTCTTCTAAGTCTCTGGTAGCCTCTAAAATAGGCATTTCTGCTAGAAAATGTTACGGATATTTTTTAAAAGATTCATTCTGAAATTACATTATTGAACAAGGACTTCAGGAAAAAATAGCAGTGGGGCAGACAGCATAATTCTTACAGAACATTGCAACCAGCGCTCTGATCAAATATAACAACCCCAATAAAAATATTGGCAGAATTCAGTCCCCACTAGCATTTGAACCTTGAGTCCCAAGTCAGTCGTTTGCAGCCAGGGCTGGGTGCTTCCTTCTTCTAGATGTAGATTCCAAAGAGACTTCGCTTCTAGTACTGACCATTTTCATTAAAAATGAAAATCTGAGGGCTGGGGTTGTAGCTCAGTGGTACAGCACATGCCTAGTATGTGTGAGGTAGTGGGTTCAATCCTCAGCACCACATAAAAACATAAATAAACAAAAAAAGGGATCATGTCCATCTACAACTAAAAAAAATTTAAAAATAAAAAAATATCTGAGAAAGGTATGTCTTCTTCATTAACTCATTATTTTAGTTTCAAGGTAAATTGCTTTTTACTTCCCTCATCTGTGTTTACTGCTTCTACAGATGGCATAATAGAAGTGGAAACCAACTATATCCAAAGAAGGCATTCTATTGAATTTTTTTTCTCTCAAGATCTTCCTATATTGATAAAATGTTCTCCTGAGGCAGAAGGATCACAAGTTTTAGGCCAATATGGACATTTAGTGTGAGGCCCTGTCTCTAAAATAAAAGAGCTGGGATGTAGCTCAGTGGTAGAGCACCCTGGGTTTGATCCCCAGTACCACCTCTCCCCTGCCTCCCCACCACACATAAGGTTTTCTAGTTGTGAGAAAGCTTGCCTCTGGTCAGGTCAAGAACTAAAGCTAGGAAAGTTGTATATGAATGAACATGCTGTCCACATTACACCGGTATGCACATTATCTTCTCCTGACCACTCACCTATGATCAAGTTCACTTTAAATCTGTATTTGATTGTAATCTGGCTTTTCTTATAGGTATCCATACCTCTCCCAACTCTCTCTTTCTCACTCACTCTCTCTTTCCTGGCAGCACTCAGAATCAAACCTAGGACCTTGTACATGCTAGGCAAGTGCTCTGCCACTGAGCTACATCCCCAGCCCACCTGTATCCCTTTTAAACCCTTAAACATTTTGGAAAGTTTGTGTTGCCTTATAGTTATGTTTCACTATTGGGAAAGAAAAGGACAGTAGTAGAAGCATTTGGCATGAATATTTTGCTTGGGCTTTGAGATAAGTAGTCCTAGATTCAGATCTTGGTCCATCTCTGTTACTTCATGTGGAATATGAGTCATGCCTCTTAACTCTCCTTGGGCCTCAGGGTCCACATCAGCAAACAGAAACTCCCACTTTGAAGTGATGGTGTTAATTAATAATAATGTATATGAAGTACCTAGCACAAATTAGGGTCTTAGTAACTGGCAGTTGTTATAATTGGGTTCATTTGCGGAATTTCCCAAACAGGAATTACCTTCCCTCTCAGATTCTCTTTCCAGGGATTCTTCTGTATCTGTTATCTAAAACATACTAAAATTCAGCTCCATGGTTAGTCTCTGGTTGACCTCATCACAGGTACATTCTCAGCTTCTATGTCAATGTCTCTGGCACATGGTAGGTGCAGAGTATATTGTTGATTAATTGAAGTGAAATGACTCATCTTTATATTTAGACCTCAAATATACATTAACATTCTCAGTGTTTGTGTATCTTAAATTCTTATATGTTTAAGGAAGGCAAAACTAGAAGCAGCCTTTGAATCAATGGTGGGAATATGGAGTGTGGGCCTGGGAGATTTTTAGGGATCCTCCCTAAAGTACCTGTTGAGAGGAGGCAGTCTGAGGTAATGACCAAGTAGAAAATCTTCAGGACATCTTTTTGGTAGAACTCAGGATTGTGAAACCTAGTCTCAGAAGTGACATCCCATCACTTTCACCACAGTCTATTCATTAGAAGCAAGTCACTGGATCCATCCCACACACTAGAGGATACACATGGTGTCAGTATTAGGAGGTGAGGATCTTCAGGACCCATCCTAGAAACTGCCCACCCCATTCCCATTTCACAAATGAAGAAACCCCTGAGGTTCACAAAATCAGGGACCAACTCCATTAGTGGGCTCATTCTGTCATATAGATTCTTGCACATACTTCCTTGAGGTCATCCTGTAATTGGCTGGACAGGATTCAAGCCCAAAACAGCTTTTCCTTTTAATCACTAAGCATATAGTTACCTTAAATGATACTTTAAGTAGTACCTATTATAATGATACTTACGTGTTTTCTCATTTAGTCCACATAATAGCCTTGCAAAGTTGGTTGGTATAGTTTCTGTGGATAATAGATGTGAATGAACAAATCAAAGTCAAAAGGTGACCGAGGACACTACCATTCCTAATGGTATGTCCTGGCCAGGATTTGGCCTGGTCTTTGGAAGAGGAAGAGGAAGCACCCTAGGGAGCCTACCTTTGCCTTCTCTGTTACAGGACCAGAACTGTTCATGAAGCTCCCCTTGGCCTGTGTGAAAAGAACCCTCAAGACTCTTGAGCCCTCTTAGCACAGGCTTACAAGTCACTATTGTTGACATAATTTCATTTGCCCTGGATGGAAACCTGAAGGTGTCAGGCACTGGGCAGGAACATGCTCATACTCTGTGCCAGCCATTCTGGCCTTTGAGTCTCAGAGCTCTAATCCGGGCTATTCTCTCTGCTTACAATGTGCCCTATCCTGGATATCCAGCGAACTCCTACCCCTACTTCAACTCTCAGTTCAAATATTACTTCCTTGGGAAGTCACCCCTGGCTGGAAGACTGCATTAGGTCCCTCTACCAAATGCTTTTTTAAATGTGGGATTTCCTTTGTTATGCTTTTTGTGGTTCAGAACTGTGGAAACTGTGGGTGTGGTGGAGGGTAGGCTCTGTGAAGCTCTCCCTGTCTGCTTTCCTCCGCCTGGCCAAGTGTGGACGGTCCAGAGTGCTGCTGTGGTTATTTATTGAATGAACACCAGGGTGATTCCAGGGTCAGCCATGTGCCTTTGCTGGATAAACTCTAACCTGTAGTAACCTCTACTTAATTTTACCTTTTCAAGCCGTTACATTAAAATACTAATTAAGAAAGAATTGAAGGGCTTCTTGACTTCCCGTGGAAACATTTTAAAGGGACTTCTGGAGGCTACAGTTTTATTATGCCCCAATTCTGATAATGACTTAGCTGGGGTTTTCAGGCTCTGAAGGATAAATGGACACTACAGAAGTGGGTGCAGGATAGATTTTAGGACAGGAGAGGCCTGTTTCAGAGTCTTTTAAAGTATACAGCCAATCCTGGAAATACAGAAAAGGGTTTTCAATGAGGGTGGGGGTCATTATTTTATTAATTAAAAATGATTATAAAGAGCACTTGCCTAGCATGTGTGAGGCACTGGGTTCGATTCTCATCACCACATATAAATAAATGAATAAAATAAAGGTCCATTGACAACTAAAAAAATTTTTTTTAAATGATTATAAAGAGAACCCTGAAAAGAATGTACATACTATAATACTATAATATAAATAGCTATATAGGTACATATGCTCATCATTTGATTTCACTGATGTAAAAATATGTATTCTTGCCAACATGTAAAATTGGCATATGCCTATAATTCTAGCCACTTGGGAGGCTGAGGCAGGAGAATTGAAAGTTTGAGGCCAGCCTGAGCAACTCAGACCTTGTCTGAGTTGGGGGTAGGGTGGGTTGGGGATATAGTTCAGTTGCAAAGCACCCCCAGTTCATTTTCCAGTAACTGCCAACACACACACACATTCTTAATAATGACTTATCCTTACTGTTACTGTGTCACAATAACCCTATAAAGTATTATTACCTGCCTTTTGCATATGAAATGACTGATGCATAGAGAGGTTAAGTAATTTTTCCAAGGTCATACAGCTAGTAAAGAACAGAGCTCACATTTGAAACCCAGTGAGTCAGTCTCAAAAGCTCATTCTCTTAACCACTGACCTAGGCAAAGATTCATTGTCTTTGGAAAGCAGTTTATTTTTTCCTCTGTTCTCCAGGTTTTTCTAATCAGATTTCCTATAAGAGCTGAATGATACCTTTTGAATAGAGGAAAATGTGAGGTAATGAAATCTGAGGGACAAATATGCTTCAGAACAAAAGAATTTACACCATTTTCTTTTCCACTTTCTGAACTTTCCAGAACTGACCACCCCGCTTCTGCAGGCCACCGAGGCCCTGTCCCCAGAAGCTGAAGAAGCCAGCACAGCACTTATTGCAGGTAACAAAGGCTCTGAACCAAATCCAAAGGACCGCTGGGATCAAGTGCCCTCTTGCTCCAGAGCAGCCTGTAACCTGGTGGGATGAACCAAGAACTAGGAAAAACACCACAACATCAGGGACCAAATCCATTAATGGGCTCATTCTGGCATATAGGTTCTTGCACTCACACGGCTATAAAAAACTTCTGTCAGAAGCACTGCTGGTAAATGGTAGGCTGGGAGGTGACCACAAATAGGCATTGGTGCATATGGACACTACACTCAAGTATGTGGGTAGGAATGAGGATATATATGGTTTGTTAAGTGAGTGAAGAAGAGGGAAAGATCAGAGAAACTCTGCCGGAAGCTATGGATTTAAAAACATCCTTCCTGTTGGGATAACATGTTTACTTCCTTCCTTCCCATTTTCATCATAATCATCAGGAACTGGTTTGGGAGGGACATTCAGTTTTGTCAAAAACAAAAAGCATTGTGTCATTGCTGAGCAAGGTGGTACAGCTGACTCAGAACACTGAGGCAGGAGGAATGCAGTCTCATGGCCAGCCTCAACAACTTAACAAGACCCCCAATAACTTAGTGAGACCCTGTCTCAAAATAAAAAGGGTTGGGAATGTAGCTCAGTGATATAGTGTCCCTGGGTTCAATCCCTAATACTGCCCCACCTCCAAAAAAAAGTTTTGCCTCCTTAAGAAATAGGAGATCCTGGATACCATGGGTACCATGTACTGTGGAAGTTGGACTTGGTGGGGGAATGTAAATTTGAAAGTGGACATTAACTAAAAAAGAGAACTCTTAGGACGAGTGAGGAAATCATCTAATTCAGGTGACCCAGTAAACCCCTGAGAGGTCCTCAATCCTGAAACATCTCCATTTTCCCTCTCCTTTCCAAGTTGTTATCACCGTGGTCTTCCTCACCCTGCTCTCGGTCGTGATCTTGATCTTCTTTTACCTGTACAAGAACAAAGGCAGCTACGTCACCTACGAACCTGCAGAAGGCGAGCCCAGCACCATCCTCCAGATGGAGAGTGACTCAGCCAAGGGCAGAGAGAAGGAAGAGTATTTCATCTAATGATTCTCAGCCCCAAGGAGCTAATTCCCGGCTCCAGTGCTAACACATCAACTATTTAATTTATTAGGGGAAACTTTTTATCTGAAGCCAGTGAGTGACACTGATGTGGGCAATTCCAAGCTCCTTCCAGGGCACAGGCCCAAATGCCAACAGGACTGAACTCCCAGTCCATGACCAGGGTCATGGAGAAAACTGCTTATGTTTTTAACCAGGCCATGTAATAGAGTTGGTGTTTGTGACTTGCCAACAAGGTGGGGCTATACTAGGGAACATTTGAGTATGTGCCTTAACAGGTTGAAGGGAGGAAAAAGAGTGTCACTGGCTATACTCTGTTCCCTCACCTGGTCACCTAGCTATAGCCCTAGTGGAGATATCCACAGAATTTCTTCTGAGAGGCTCAATATTATAGGAAAAGCCTGCTAGGAGGGATAGGAGACTCAGAGGATCTTACTGATAAATGTGCTGCATCCCTTGGTTGAGCCCCCTTTTCCATGTTCCCCATCAACCTCATGCTGTTTTTAGCCAAATTAAACTTTTTGATATAAAAATCAGGTTTTCATGTGCAAGGAGTAACTACATTCTGACTTATCTTTGCTTAAACTTTGACATCATTTTATTTTGCTGTTTAACCCATTTGCATATGTTCTAAACAATAAGGACCCTAGAACTATATCAGCAGTTTGAGACAGTGATGGTCCAGGAAGCTTGTCCCAGAAGAGCATCATCAGAAACATACCATGGGAGATGAGTTGGTTGTCTCCATGCTGGCAAGGGTCAGCGGGTCCCAAATCTCATATGTATACACAGAGGGAACAAGGAAAAATCTACCCACCTCCTTTTCCACCAGCTTCTTCACAATCGATCTAAGAAGCTTCTTGAATTTAGTTTCAAAATGAGATGTTTAAAAGGTACAATATTTTGGTATAAATTATTGCTCCTCAGATGTTTACTTTGGAATTAAGCTAGCCCTCCTTCAAGGTCTTTATGTATTAACTTCATTGTTCAAGCTCAAGCAACCCAAGATCCAAAGGCTGAGCAATCAATCTTGGCAGCCTAGATTCCAGTATTTCCCCACACAGAGCTTTGAGAAAACTAACTGAAGGTCACCCGGAATGTATAGAGGGATTGCAATACTAAGACATTTTCCTCAATTTGAACTGTAGAGCAAGTAAGGAGAAACCAATTTTGTTCCCTTAGTAAGTTTAGGTTCAGAATCCCAGAATATGAAAGTTGTTTAGGTAATAAAGTGAAAATAGGTGTAACATCTAAAGTGAAATTCATGAAAATTGTCAAATCTTGGCCTTGTACTCCTGCATTTATTTAAAAGAAAACAGAACAGCAGCAGCACCTAGCTGAGATATAAAAGAAGTTATATGCAGAATAGATCTAAAAACAAGCTAAGTAAAGAATCCTTGGAGTGAGGTGTAATGCAACTTCATCACTTTATTCAAATCTTCAAAATAGTCTTTATTCTACATTTTTAGTATAAAAAATCCACAAGTTAAGTGCACCACAGTGTAGAGAGAGACATACAACGCTGAACTTCCATAACAGTCAATGGTACAGTCAAACATCACATGTACAGAACACAAAATTTAGATGAACTGAAATTATAAGATAAAATAAAATCCAATTTCAGAAAACAAAAATCAAAATATTAAGGATCCCTGAAACATTCTTAACCCTAATGAGATTCACTGGACTCAAGTCATTTTATAGTGAAGCATTCACATATGACCCTATTAACCAGTTTAGGAATTCTTGGGAGCTATGAGTGGTGGCATCAGATACTGACAAAAATGGTAACCAATTTTTGATCTGAAAACTCCCTTTAATTTGGCTCTAAAGTCAAGCCTTTGAAATGCATCCTCCTCCTTGCCCCTCATATTTTAAACAAACTTTTTTATGGGACAGTTTGCACTGATATCCTTTGTTAAAACAAAAGCTGTTTCTGGCACCAAAGCAAACTGGGTCAGGTTCATGTATGCAGAGACAACCTATGAGGAGGGTCCAAAAGGCACCCTCTAGTTTTGCCTGAGGAGATGCCAAAGCAGAAGCAATGCGCTTGGGGCACAGAGGGGGTTTCAGAGGATCCTTGTGAAAGACGAGTTAAAAGATGGCAAGTGGGGAGAAGTGCAAGGAGAGAAGGAAACAAGTCTGACTGGCTTTCTGTCCTGCACCACTGATTTAATGGAGATTGGTGGGAGGAATGGAAGACTAGGGTTGGAGATGGCACATGAGGCAGAGGATGGAAAGGAAGAGGCAGACAACTAATGCATTTCATTTAACAAGAAATATAAATCAAAGACTTAAAGGAGATTAAAGACCAATCAGAATAATTTGGCAACTTTAATTCTTAGGAAGATCAAAGTTCCCTCCAAACCTAATTTGATGTTTTATTACTAAAAGCAAAGACCAGTATGGTACAGTATTACTCCAGAGGAATTAAAGGAAGATCCTTAGGGCTGCTTCACCCACATTCATTTTATGAATGGACACCTCCCCTACCTTAAAATGCTTTAGGGAGGTACTGCTACCATTACATGGTTCCTTATTAAATTTGAAAAGTGCCTGAAAGTTTGGGCACCAGAAAGACACCCCAACAACATGTGTCTAAACTGCAACTTCAGGTTAATATGACTAAAGCAGTTACATTGTGAGAAGTGCTGAAGGTATGTGATGTCTTTCCCGGCACAGAAGCGGCCTTGGTTCCTCACCAGATGGTGTAGCCACCATCTGAGCCACCCATGAAGAAGTTTCCCTTCCGCTGAGTTACGAGGACGTTGGCTCCCTGCATGACTGCAAGCTGAGCAGCATTGGGAGGGCATCCAGGAGGCGGAGGCTGAAAGGAAAGGACAGGTAGAATGGGCAAAGGGAAGAAGACATGGGTGAAGCAGAGTACCTTAAGAAGATGGCAGAGTGCTAACCAATAGCATTTAAGGAGCTAGTGCTGCCACCACATTGAGTTCTAAAGCTGGTGTATTTTCTCTGTGAACCCAAGACGCAAACAGGAAAGGGAGTCTATCACTCATTCAAAGAGTTCTAGCTCCAAGATTAAGCCTATGGATACCAGCCCCCAAATAATTTTCAGGGTAGAAAATCACTCCTATTCATTTTCCCAAAACAGGGACAGATCTCGCAGGATCCCTAGGTAGTTGTGTTTTGGGGGTGCTGAGGGGCTTTGCACACCTAAACCTACATTCTACCAATGAGCTACATCCTAGCCCTCTAGTTTTTAAAAAGACCACTATACTAACTAAAGGTTTGCTAATGACACCATTTCCACTTCATCTCTAGCATATGGTTCCTGAGTAGATGGCCTTAGCAAAGACCATGTGGGCTCTAAATCCCATGCACTGGGGAACTAAGCAGGAGACACTGAAAATTAAAATCCCTATCTTTCTAAAAGCTACTTTCTAGGGATTATGCATTCTACTTTTTTAATCATCCAGTTCCTAATACAATATCATGCTGATAGCAAATATCAGGTGAATGCTTATGGAATGAATGAAGAGCATTACTCGACTAGTTTGCAGTACCAAAATGAACTGGAAAAGCAGCAAGCAGGACTCATGAGGCAAGAAAACAAAGCAATCTGGTTAACTCAGACCCCAGTGAATGTGCCAGATGCTCATCACTTGCCACAGTTCTACTGCCCCCTGACCACTTTCTGCCTATCGGATAGCAACAGTTGCACTAATACTGGCAATGATTTTCCAGGATGATAAGAGAATGAAGTCACTGCAAAATGTTAAAATATATGGGCTGAGTTTCTTCTGATAAGGTCATACTCACAGGAATGTTGCCAGCAGTAGCCCCAGCTCCAAATCTGGCACCTGCGTCATACCCTCCTTCCACCAGCACTGTTGAACCAGGTGGATAGATGGGACCAACTGGATAATAAGCCATAGGGATTGTGGAACCTAAAGGCCCAACAGCCACAGACTGGGCCATGGGAAGATACAGAGAGGCGCCAGGAAATGCAGCTGACATGGTAGGGACTGTGGCAGCCCCTGGGTGCACAAAGCTCGGACGATAGAGCTAAAAGGGGCAGAAGAGAAAGCAAAATGTTACTCTGTGACATATCTACTTGAAATCTCTTTATCAAGTCAATTCTTAACTCTCCATATGCAGATTACACTTTTTATGTTATACAAGTTGTTTTTCCACTGGCATTCAATATTCTGGATCATTTCCTGCTATAGCCAGTGTTAGGCTAAAAGCCCACAAACTCATCTTCTTAACAGCAACCTGTACAGAATAACTTGTTGAATAACATAAGATAGTCAGATAATGCAGTCTCAACTCCAACAAATTGCTGGATTTTGTTTTAGATTACTCATGTGGACACTTCTGTTTCTAAGAGCAGACTTAAGGACTGAATATATGGTCCAACAGTATTCTCAACCAGTTCAAGTTTGATAAACTTAAAGTACCTCTGAGTAAGCAGGTGGAGCATCAGTATAGGGTGGAGCCTGAGGAAGATGCAAGGTCTGAGGGTATACCGGATTCCCAGGAGGCTGCACTGGGTAGGTTGGCTGCGTTGGATACTGACCTGGAGGACAAGAAAAAATATAGGTTGCCTACTATACAGAGCTACCAAAATTAAGCAAGACATACCCTACAGCTAACTTAGTGGAAGCAAGTAGAAGATTTATAGACTACTCCAGAGGGCTTGACTTCTGAAGCCAAGAAAATAAGCATTGTCTTTGTATCTTTATAAATGGAAGGTGCTGGGTTCTGACTGGACAGGAAAGGCGCTGTTCCCACTAGCATACTGATGTAAAGGAAAAATCTAAACGGGCCCCCTCCGGAATGCAGGACAAATCTGGGGACCCGTTCCTGAGGTTCTGGACTGTTGATGTATCTACGGTGCTTCTGCTCTTGAGTAGTCTTCACAGGCCCAGCTGTAACCACCCCAGACTTTATGAGTAACGGTGGTTCTAATTATTTGCCTCGCAGATTCTTATTCAAGGTCGACTTCCAAATAAAGAGAGTACGTGAATGGAAGTGAACCCCGAGACCGGGAAAAAGTGAAAGGGATCATGTTCTGGAAAATACATTGGTACAATCACAGGGGCAGGGGTAAAATCTAGCCTCGCCAGTGAAGGGCAAAGAATGCGCAAGAAAGGGGGAAAGGGTCCTTGTAGGCCCCGGCCGCCCACCAACCGGCACTTCACTAGTTAAACCCGGTGCCCTGCCTGTTGTTCTTAAGCGGGGCGCCCCGCCTCTGCCAGCTCTCCATTGGCCCACCCTAATCCCTGCTCTAGCTCCCCATTTGCTCCTGAAGATGTCCATCATGACAAGGCCCCCCCACACATCGGAGCCCGCAGCTCCAAACTGCGCCACAGAGTTTAAGAGCTAAAGGACTGGGACGAAGCGAGCAGCGGTAGTTAAGCAATGACGAAGGCGTCAGCTGCAGCCCCCAGGACTGCGGCCGGCCGAGGGGCGCGGCGCAGCCCGTCCCAGACCTGGCGTTTATTGACCCTGGGCTCCGAATCCGCTCGCTCCCGATCCGCATTACCCCTGCGACGGCCCCAGCCGCCCCCAGTCCTTGCCTTTGCTGTTCATGGTGGCTGCGGGTCTGGTTTGACTCGGCGTCGCGGACGGTTATTTTTTTCGTCCTCTTCCTGTTCGGAGTCACTTCCGTGTCACGTGACGATCCGCCCGCCCGGCGTCACCCGACGCCCAAGTGCCGTTGCCGCCGGAAGCCCCGCCCCTTCGCCCGGCCTCCAGTCCTTGAGGGCAGGGCCCGCGTGGCCCCGCCCAGACGCCCTAGACTTCTACCCCCACCCCTATCCCTCTACTGGAGGAAAACCAAATATGTACAGGTATTGTATCGAAACAGGGTCTGTTCTCTCGGTCGGACGCTCGGAGGCTGGACGGTGAAACCATTCCCCGAAACCTTTTTCTGCCTACGCTCACTAACTCAAGGTCGCCTCACCTTGGCAATCTTTCCACAAGAGGCATAGGTTACTACCATTTTCCAAACTGCCTAAAATATTTTCCCCAAGTCTTGGTCTGTTTTGCATTACTTTTCCACCAAGCCCAGTGTCAGCTTCAGCTCCGGAAAGATTTATTTTGCTAGTACAGTTCACACTGTCCTTTCTTGAAGTAGACCCTCCCAGGACTCTTTGCTGTTTTGTACCAGCTACTAGCTGTGGATGGTTACTTCTGTGTGTTCCTGACTTTTTCGCTTAAAGGAGGGAGTTGTGTTTTGTGGTGCTCCGCAAGAGCTAGCTGTGTTCAGAGGCCCTACCCTTTCTTTGGCGCCTGTTACAGGTGACCTGCCTGGGTGCCTTGTGGATATTTGTATGTTGTTTTACCTCAAATTTAATTGTCTTGAAGGGCAGCGATTAATTTTTTTCCCTTTCTTCATTCAAAAATATCTGCTGAGCACCTGTTTTGCACAAGTAAGGAGATGGAGCTAAACAAAACAGCCCAACACTATAATCTTGTGGAGTTTACATTCTATATTATTCTTATTAGAATAGGTAGAAAAACATCTAAGACAGGAGGGCTTTGGAGAGAATAGCCTTCAATAACATTAGAATCCTGATAAATATTTTCTGGTTAGTTAATTAAACCAATAAAAAGAGCCATACTTACTTCAACTGGGTAAACCCTTGGTTTTTTTAAATATTTTTTTAGTTGTATTAGGTGCAACATCTTTATTTTTATTCATTTATTTTTATATGGCGCTGAGGATCGAACCCAGAGCCTCACGAATACAGGCAAGTGCCCCACCACTGAACCACAACCACTGAACCACAACCCCAGTCCCTAAACCCTTGCTTTTGACCAGTATTGCATCACAGTTTGCAGAACACTCTGAAACAATCTCATCTGGTCTTCACAGTTTTCACAACAGTCCTATGTGGCAAGCAGAGCTTGTTTGAGCATTCCTGGTTTTAAAATTAGAGAATTGATCAAAAGAGATTTTCCCCACCTTCACACATTAACAAGCTATTTAGGGCTGGGGATGTGGCTCAAGCGGTAGCGCGCTCGCCTGGCGTGCGTGCGGCCCGGGTTCGATCCTCAGCACCACATACCAACGAAGATGTTGTGTCCGCCGAGAACTAAAAAATAAATATTAAAAATTCTCTCTCTCTCTCTCTCTCTCTCTCTCTCTCCCCTCTCTCACTCTCTCTCTTTAAAAAAAAAAAAAAAAAAAAAAAACAAGCTATTTACAGAATCATGGTTTTTGTCAGAGCTCCCAGGTTCCCAGGTCAGTGTTTTTGTTGTTTTGCTTTGGTTTTGTTTTTATGTTTAATCAACACACACTACTTGGTATGACTAAGATACTTGAAAAGTAATTTAGGCACCTGTAATCCCAGTGACTTAGGAAACTGAGGCAGGAGGATCTCAAGTTTAAGGCCAACCTAGACAACCTGTCTCAAAATAGAAATAAAAAGGCTGGGGATATAGCTTAGTAGTAAAACACCCCTGAGTTTAATCCCAGTACAAAAACAAAAGCCCACTAAATGGTAATTTAAGACATTCACTTATTCAATAACTTATTTGTAGGTCACTTACAAAGGCCAGACATTAAGCTTTCTAATTCAGGGACTTGCAAACATTTTTTGATGAAATCCATAGTAATACACTTTAAATCATGACGCAGTACATGTTTATAACTAAAGCAACATTAGTACTTACCCTTCTATGTACAGTACACTGTGATATTTTCTATTTTCTCCTATTTTGTCTCCTCAGTTCTGATTGTTTCACATCCCACTAACAAGTCAGGACCTACAGTTTGAAAAGCACTCTTTTTAGTGGACTATCATCCCCAAGGCCTAGCATTTTTTCTTTACATGATGTTTGCAATCAGTAATTGGTGAATAAACTAATAAATAATTCCTTGGAGGTCAGACCAGGAAAATCTTCTCTGTATCCTAACTTTTCCAAGTCAGATCCTAAGTGATCTCAATTCAAAGCTTGAAAATGGAAGAGGTCACTAATCTGCCTTCACTCCTACTCAGTGATCAGGAACTAGGGAAAAAAAAAAAAAAAAGGAATGAGCACAGGAAAGGAAACTTCCCTATGTCTCCTTCTGAGACCTCAGGACCCCTGATATTGTGTTCACTGTAGTAGTCCATGTCAATAAGAGTTCAGGAGGTAGACTCAGTGTCAAGATACTAATTCTTCCAGGCACAGTATAACATATCTGTAGTTCTAGCTACTTGGGGTACCGAGGTGGGAGGATTATTTAAATCCAGCTTAATGCCAGCCTGGACAACATAATGAGCCCCCATCTCAGGGCGGAAAAAACAGACTCTGCTACTAATTAACTGACCTTGATCCTCATCTAATCAGCTCCCACTTATTCCCTACCATGTATGAGTCAGACACTATAACAGGCGTGTTCATTTAATGTTCATAGCAGTCTCTGAGGAATGTGCAGGTAAAAGAGCTATATTTCAGACATGTTAGTATCTGAACTAAATACACAACTGCATAGGCAAAATCTAAATTCAGGTCTACTTGACTTCACAAGCCAATCATTGTTTTTAATCTGTTGCCTCCCAAGGGTCTCAGTTTCCTCATTTGCCAAAGAGATCACACAGTCCTTGTTTCACCTCCAGCTCAAATCTAGATTCTGTTTTAGGGGAGAAAAAGAACAAAAGGGAGAGGAAGGAGAAATGGACAGATTTGATAATAAGCTTGAAAATTCTGGTCAGGCCCTACTAATGCTAAAAATTAAATAATTCAACCAGGCATGGTTGTGTACTCCTGTAATTCAAGCTACCCAGGAGTCTGGGTCAGCAGGATCAGAAGTTAGAGGCTAGCCATGGCAACTTAGTAAGACCCTGTCCCCAAATAAAAAGACATTGAGGATGTGTCTCAGGATAAAACATGCCTGGGTTCAATCCCCAATACTTCAAAAAAAGAAAAAATAATTTTAGATATTTCTATGGGATGGTCCTTCCCAGGACCTCTCCATGGTCCAGTGACTAATAGGTTAACCCTTGGTATCCAGGAACCCCCTTGGACCTAGCTAACATTCCTTCAGGTTGCCCTTAGATTGGTCGGTGTCTTCTACAAGGTGTTTGGGTATTTTGTTTATCATTTTGAGACCTGGGCATTGAAAAAGCCTATGAAATCATATAGAGAGACACCCAATCTCTTCGACTGTGCTCAGGGAAGTTTTCCTGGTAGAAATGATGTCTGAGTTGAAATCTGAAGGGTGAGGGCTGGGGTTGTAGCTCAGTGATGGAGTGCTTGTCTAGCACATGTGAGGCACTGGATTCAATCTTCAGCACCACATGGAAATAAATAAATAAATAAAGATGTTCATTAACAACTAAAAATATTTTTTTTTAAATTTGAAGGGTGAGTGGAAGTTAAACAAGTGAAAATGGGTTCCTAGAAGAGGGGATAACATTTGCAAAGTCCTAGAGAAGAGAGAGAGCTTATAGAGAGAAAGGGCATGAAGATAGGTCAGTATGGCCGGAATACAACTGGTAAGGACTGGTGGGGATTGGCAAGAAATAAAGCTGAAGAGGTAGATAGGAGACAGAACTGCATGAACACTCTAGAGCCCATGTAAAAGCCTATATGAAGACACTGGATTCTATCCTAGGCACTGACAAGCCACTGAAGAGTTTTAAACAGGAGAGTGGCATGATCATGCTATTTGTGTAGAGCAGGCAAGAGGAGGATACTGGGGATCAAAACCAGGGCCTTGCAAACTGGGCTACATCCCCAGCCTTTTTTAGAGAAAGGGTCTCATTAGGTTGTCCAGGCTGGCCTTGTAATCCTCCTGCCTCAATCTCCTGAGTGTCTGGGATGATACGTGTGTGCCATGGTGATCCAGGATCATGTCTTTTTCTTTTTGAAATACTGGGGATTGAAATCAGGGGCACTTCACCACAGAGCTACATCCCTAGCCTTTTTAAATTTTATTTTGAGACAGGTTCATATTAAGTTGCCCAGGTTGGCCTTGAACTTGCTATCCTCCTGCCTCAGTCTCCCCAAGTTGCTGGAATTACAGGTATGCAGGCTATATTTTTATTTTTTAAAAAGTCTTATCACGCAGCTGGGCATAGCATCACACGTCTGTAATCCCAGCAGCTTGGGAGGCTGAGTCAAGAGGATTTCAGGTTCAAAGCCAGCCTCAGTGACTTCAGTGAGGCCTAAACAACTTAGTGAGACCCTGTCTCAAAATTAAAATTTTAATGCACCAATTTAAAATAATAAAAAATAAGGAGCCGAAAATGTAGCTCAAAGGTAGAGCACCTAACTAGCACCTAGGTCTGATTTCTTTTTCAAATATTTATTTTTTCAGTTGTTTATTGCAGGATTATTTGTAATAGTTGTAGTTGGACACAATACTTTTGTTTTATTTTTTTAATTTGGTGCTGAGGATTGAACCTAGGGCCTCGCACATGCTAGGTGAGCATTCTACTGCTAGGCCACAACCCCAGCCCACCCTGGATCTGATTTCTAGCAACGCACATACATTCACACACACAAATAAGAAGATGACTCAGGGGAAAAAAAAACTCTCTAGTTATAGAATGCAGAATAGGTATTAATGGGGTAAACTGGGCATGTTACCACATTCCTATAGTCCCAGCAACTCAGGAGCAGGAGGATCACAAATTCAAAGCCAACCTCAGCAACTTAGTGAGGCACTAAGCAACATAGCAAAAACCCTGTGTCAAAATTAAAAATAAATAATTAAAAATAATAAGGGCTGGGGGTGTAACTCAGTGGTAGAGTGCCCCAGTACCACCAAAAAGAAAGAAAAGGGGAGCAAGAGGTGGAATCTAATCCCCATTAGATTCCAAGAAACGTCATTTAGGTAAGGGATCATGGCAGACTGGCCTAGTGAAGTGGCAGTAGAGAGAAGTGGGGGAATTCCAGATTGATTAGGAGATAGAAACAACTGGACTATCAGGATTAATGTTCAGCATTAATTAACAGGAGTAATGGCAGGGTTGAAAACTCCATAAAGTCAAAAGACAAATGACAAACCAGAAAAAGATATTTGCAATTCATATAATATCCCTGCATATCAGGATCTCCTAGAAATCAGTAGGCGTATAATCAACATTAGGAAAAATAGCAAATAATATTTACTGAGAGTTCACAGAAGAGGAAAAACAAATAGCCTCCTAACATGAAATAATGTTTAGCCTCAGTCATCATAAGAAAGCAGCAAATTAAAACCACACAGATACCGTTATCAGATGGGCAAAAATCCAAATGCTTGCTAACATTATTTTCAGGGCTGTGGATAAACAGACATTCTAATTTATTTATGGTAGGAGTGTAAATTGGTATGATACCTATAGGGTGAATTTGCCAATATCTATCAAAATTGTAAACATACCATTTCCACTTCTGGGAATGATTCCTAAAGATTTATTTGTACTCAGGAGAAACACCGGTATGTATAGAGTTGTTTATTGCAGGATTTTTTTTAATAGCAAAAGATTAGAAATAACCTATGTGTCCATGAATTGGAAACTGGTAAAATAACTCTTAGTATATACAGATAATGAAATACCATGTGGCTGTAGCAAAGAATGAGAAAGTTCTCCAAGATATTTTTTAAATAAGAAAGGAAAGCCAGTGGTGGCACATTTCAGTAGTCGAAAGCAGAAGGATCCCAAGTTCAAGGCCAACCTGGGCAACTTAGCAAGGCCCTGTCTCAAAATAAAAAATAAAAAGGGCTGGGGAGGTGGTTCAGTGGTAAAACACCCTTGAATTCAATCCCTAGTGCTGCTGCTGCTGCTGCTGTAATAATAATAATAATAATAATAATAATAATAATAGGATGAAGAAGAGGAAAAAAAATCAAAGATGATGGCTAATGAACTCTTAGTATGCCTTGGGCCAGGCACCGTGGTGCATGCCTGTAATCCCAGCAGCTCAGAGGCTAAGGCAGGAGGATCACAAGTTCAAAGCCAGCCTCAGCAAAAGCAAGGTGTAAGCAACTCAGTGAGACCCGGTCTCTAAGTAAAACACAAAAAAGGGCTGGGGATGTGGCTCAGTGGTTGAGTGCCCCTGAGTTCAATCCCTGATATCCCCCCACCCACACACACACAGAATGTTCCTTGGTCAAGATAAATGCTAGATGGAAAATTACAGCAGATGGAAAATTACAACAGAACTCAGTAAATGCCATATTGGATATGAGTAAGCTGTGGTAAGAAATTCAGGAAACAATGGTGACTGCTGTGGTTTTGATATGGTTTGTCCCCCAAAGATTTATGTGCTAGAAGCTTAGTCTCTAGTATGTCAGTTGTTATAGGACCTTTTAGAGGTGGGACCCAGTAGAAGGTGATTAGGATAGGGCATCGCCCATGCTGTTCTTGTGGCAGTAGGTCAGATCTTATGTGACCAGACTAGCTCTTTTATGTGTGTGTGTGTGGTGCTGGGGATTGACTCCAGGGTGAACCGAGGGCCTTGTGCATGCGAGGCAAGCACTCTATCAATTGATCCCCAGCCCCCAACTAGCTCTTTTGAGAGTGGGATATTATAAACCCAAACTATCCCTAGTACTTGTCCTTTTCTGAACACTACCAGTTCCCTTTAGGCTTCATCATGTGACACAGCCTTCCCAGAACATTGGCACCCCAATCACCAGAATCATGAGCCAAATAAACTACTTTCCAAATTATCCAGTCTCGCTGGACACAATGGCACACACCTGTAATCCCAGTAACTCTGGAGGCTTAGGCAGGAGGATTATAAGTTCAAAGCCAGCCTCAGCAATTTAGCAAGGCCCTGAGTAACTTAGCAAGACCCTGTCTCAAAATAAAAAATGGGCTTGGATGTGGCTCAGTAGTTAAGTGCCTCTGGGTTCAATCCCTGATACCAAGAAAAAAAAATTACCCAGTCTCAGATATTTTTAGAGTTTTATTTTGAGACAGGATCTAAGACAGTGACTTTTCCTGCTAAGCCCCCTGGTCTCAGTTGGACTGATTAGAATTTTTTAGTATACATTTATTGAACACTTACAATGTATTATGTTCTTTACTTATGTAACTAGAAGAACAGAATAACCTCCTATTTCCCAGCCCAAAGAGGAAGGTTGGAGCTTTGTTTAAGAATCCAGTCAGGCTTTTTGAAATAACCTTTTCAAAGTCTTAGCTGGTTTTTGTGTCACTAAGGGAACAGTTATTATAAGGTATATGGCTCAGAAGTGGACCCTGCTTTCTTATTCCTGGCAAGCCACTATAGGAAAGGCACAGATACTGCTCTGCATAATAAATGTAAAACACCAACTCTACCATGGCTGGGGCAGCCTAGGAAGTCTCAGGGGTCTCTTCTTTTTTGGTTGTGGTCAATTTTCTCCCTGTGAAATCCCAACTCATTTGTATTATTTGGCTTATTAAAAATGCAATGGCCTGATATCAATGCATACCAAAATGTTCTGGTTTGGGGGTTTAGAATTCATTTTTTTTTCTTTGAGAGGTGTGTGTGTGTGTTCCAAAAGTTACCCAGGGCACTCAGAAGAGCAGAAGAGCAGAGCCTCATCTGTGTCTCAATATGGCCAGGATACTCAAAGGGATACCAGTCTTCCATAGACAATTCTGATGGATAGACTGTGCCCAAAGCTTATTCCTACAAGGCCACTATGGAACCTCTTCCTTCACACACACACACACACACACACACACACACACACACACACACACACATCCTTCTCACCCTCTGAGGTGTTGTCCAGAATCTAAACTAAACTGTCAGATTTGGAGAAATGTCCTTCTGGGGATAGCTGAGGGACCAGAGGGAAGAAGCATCTGGGGCTTCCTAGAAATGAATGGAAGCTTGAAGGAGAATTTCCTGGGGACAGAAGTAGACCTGAGGACAGGAAGCCAAGTTATGGTCTGGGATCCATTCATGTAGGGTCCTTACACCCCCTAATTAAGACTCAACTTCTTGCCAGGTGCAGTTGCACACATCTGTAAGCCCAGCAGCTCAGGAGGCTGAGGCATAAGGATAGCAGGTTCAAAGCTAGCATCAGCAACTTAGCAAGATTGTAAGCAACCTAATAAGACCTTGTCTCAAAATAAAAATATTTAAAGGTGGGGTGGTAGGGATGTGGCTCCATGGTTAAGCACCCCTGGGTTCAATCTCTGTACAAAAAAAAAAAGAAAAGAAAAATTGAATTTCTTGGCTGTTTTACATTTGAAATGTTGGGAAAATTAAAACTCAAAACCAAAGTTTAAATACTTTCCAGTATTGTAATTCTCTTCAGTTTTCCCTTACCTCTGCAGTAAAGAACAACTTTACCAACTTTGTGGGGCTGGATATGCAGCTCAGTAGTTGAGCATGCCTAATATGTGCAAGGTCTTGTGTTCAGTCCCCAGCACTGAAAAAACAAAAATTAAAAAAACAACCTTGTATAGTCATGTTGGGGAGAATTCACACCTGTGTCCCACTATGACTGTAGTTGCATTTCATCCAAAGGAACCAAACCAGGAATTCCAGGCTGAGACCAGATATCAAGTGAGTGGTCCAGGGCGGAATGGGAGAGAGGGTCAATAAAAAGAGGTGACTGACTCAAGATGGAGGAAAATTTAGACCCCTGGATCTTATATACATTATGCTGTTTAAGATAATATCTCCAAATAAGAATTGTAATGCATTCCACTGTCATATTTAAATTTAAAAAAATAATTTTAAAAAATATAGTATTTCCTTTTTTCAAACAGGAAAACTATGGCTTAAAGAATGTAATTGCTGGCTAGGTGTAGTGGAACCCTCATTTAATTTCAGCTTCTCAGGAGGCTGAGGCACAAGTTCAATGCTAATCTCAGCAACCTTGTGAGAATCTGTCTTGAAATAATAGGGACTGGAGATGTAGATGTAGCTCAGTGGTACAGCACCCCTATTTCAATCCCCAGTGCTGGGGGCAGGGGAAGGAAAGAAAAATAATAAAGTCAATGAAAAATGTGAAATATCTATATTTTGGAAACAGTGGCTTTAATATTCAAAGTACTTCGGAAGTATAACGAATATGGGATATGGAAGGAAATTTAGGTTCAAGTTCACTCATACTTTTGCTCTTTCTGTATGTGGCCTTGGACATGTCACTTGTGAGTTTCCATTTTCTCTTTTTCTCAGTTTTTTAAGTATTTTTTTTCATTCTGAAAATTATTTCTACCTTCAAGACCTAGTGTGAGGGTCAAGTAAGAAGATAATAATAAAGGGGCTGGGGTTTTGGTTCAGTGGTAGAGTGCTCGCCTAGCATGCATGAGGCACTGGGCTCGATCCTCAGCACCACATAAATGTAAAATAAAGATATTGTATCCACCTAAAACTAAAACAAAAAATATTTAAAAAGAAGATAATAAATATTTCTTAAGCTATAGAGTACAACCAGTATCTAGTTTATATAGACAATAACTCTATCAGATTTGCTGAAGCTGCCCTTTTGTTTCAAGAAACAGGACCAGTTTGGCTATTTTCTGGGCACAGTGACTGGGAAAGCAAGAGTCAGGGGTCTTTATCTGACCATGTTAAATGAATGGTGGTTGATTCTGCCAATTTATTTCCTACTCTAAGCTTTCTTTTCCTATATCAATACTTCTATATGTCAGGAATAATTTTTCCCCTATAATATAATTTTTGATGGAAACTTCCAGACTTAGAGGGGAGAAACGAGGGAGGAGGACAAAAGCCCACATTTCTTCAGCATTTCAATCAACAACCTCATTTTCTTCTAACAGTTGAAGTGAACTTCTTATGAATAATGGATGATAGCCTGATGAATATGCACACAGCCTATTATGCCTGTGAGGTTTGGTAAATAATTTATGAGCTAAAATGTTCCTCACCTTTTTACAGTACAGAAAGTTAAAAAAAAAAAAAAAAAAACAGAAAACCATATTTACCCTTTCAGCTGGTAGGGCAATCTGTCAGAGACAGTGACAGCAGCCCAGCAATACAGTTTTACATCATTGCTGAAATTAAATAGAATAAAATGCTGTATGCATTTCAGGACAGGAGGTGGAAGTCTACAAAAACCAGAGCATGCATAAGCCATATTCCTTGTCATACAGAATTTTCCCCAAACTCTGGCTTCTCATCTTAAGATATTCTTGCATTGTTAATAGCTTTCAGGGACCTTCTCCTCCATGGCCCCTTATCCTGACAGGATTTCAATAAGGCAAGCCATGACTGATAACTGCCTCTTTCTTTTATGCAAACTGACCTAGAAGCCCTTGGAAAGGCACTGCTGCTTTTCCTCTCCTCAAAAATGAGAGGGTTTTTGTTTGTTTTCCTGCAGACCTACCTTCCACTCAGTCCCACCTGCCCTAGTCTTATTCCCTAGGCAGTAGGGACCTCTAATCTCGTGGTTAGAGTGGGGGAGGGGCAAACTTGGCCTGTGGAGGGGGGGCAAGCATGTGGGAAAATACACATGGATCCTGGGAGAACTTGGTTGCTTTGGGCTGGGGATATAGCTCAGTAGAAAAGTGCTTGCCTAGCATGCATGAAGCCCTGGGTTCAATTTCCAGCACCTGCCACACACACACACAAAAAAAGAACTTGGTTGATTTATGACAAGTTTTAGAAGACCTGAAACTGGGTCTGTTCACAAGTCAGGTTAGATGGGAACCCACGGCTTTTCTACTTAAATTCCAGGAGCTTTCTGAACACAGTGCCAAGGAAGACAATGTTAACAAAGCATCTCTCCTGTTGGGTGCTTGGAGGACTTCAGAAGAAAGAGGAGACATAAGGCCCTTCATAAGGAAACACAAGGTCATTCATGTGTTAGGTAAACCATGTAAACACACTCTCGAGAAACAGTAAATGGCCTAAAAATTACAAATTTTATGAAGTTATTAGAACAATAATGTAATTAAAGTAATAACATTAATTGGAACAATGTGGTATTATTTAAGAAGGCTTCTTATAGAAGGTAAAATCTTCAGTGGAGTTTGTAAAGCAAAAAGAGACCCGATTAATTTGAGAGAATAGAGGAATATATGGCCAAATCTGCCTGACTTGGGCTCTCTCTACCCAAAATGAAAGAATGGTTTTGTGTGATCCTTTCTATTGCTGCCGTACTCCTGCTTGCTTTAGACTAAATGTTTGTATTTTTCCAAATTTATATGTTGAAATCCTAAGCTCCAATTTGGAGATGGGGCCTCTGGGAGGTGATTAGGTCATGAGGGCGTGAGATTAATGCCCTTATAAAAGGGAACCAGAGCTGGGTGTGGTGGCACATGCCTGTAATCCCAGCAGCTCGAGAGGCTGAGGCAGGAGGATCTCAAAGCCAGCCTCAGCAATTTATCAAGGCCCTAAGTATCTTAGAGACCCTGTATCTAAATTAAATATAAAAAAGATCTTGGGATGTGACTCAGTAGTTAAGTGCCCCTGAATTCAATCCCTGGTAGCAAAAAAAAAAAAAAAAAAAAGAAGTGGGAGGGACCCAGAGAGCTTCCCAGCCTCCCTTCTACCACATGAGGATGGCTACCTGTGAAGTTGGAAGTGGGTCATCACAAGATATCAAATTAGCCAACACCTTGATCTCAAGGCCCCCCCAGTCTCTGGAATGGGGATAAATAAATTTCTTTGGTTATAAGACAGCCCGTCTATAATTTTTAAATAGCAGGCAAACAGACTAAGACATGGCCACACTAAACCACTTTCAGTTTCCCAAGCCATTTCCTGAGCTCTTTCCTCCCTCATCACTGCTGCCTATGCTGTTCCTTCTCCCTCCTCTTATCCCATCTTTCAGGCCTTCCCTTATATGTGACTTCTTCAGAGAAGTCATCCCTGCTCTCTCATATCATCTTCTTGTGGTCTTAGTCCCTGTGCATAGTGGTATATTCATATTTTTTTGTTTAATGTCTGTTTTTAAATCAGTAGTTTTTAAATCTACAAATATTTTTAGTTGTAGATGAACACAATACCTTTATTTTGTTTATTTAGGTTTTTTTTTTTTTTTTTTTTATGTGGTGCTGGGGATTGAACCCAGTTACTCACACATGCTAGGCAAGTGCTTTACCACTGAGCCACAATCCTAGCCCAAGTCTACTATAATTCTAAGAAACATGTCTGTTTTGTCTTTTGCTAAAAGGCACTCAAACCAGTGTTTGACATAGAGTAGATAATAAGTATTTGTTGAATTAATGAAATCTCAGAAAGCATGGGAAATCAGAGTGAAGGAAAAAAAGAAAATAGGCTGGGTGGAGGATCTTGTTAAAGAGTTTTATTTAGTATGAGAAGCAAAAGGAAGCTACTAGCAACATCTCCTCACCTATCCATGGAAATATTTACACTGGTCTTTTTGTTTGTTTTGTTTTTACAGTGCTGGGAATTGAACTCGAAGCCTCACAAGTGATAAGCAAGCACTATACCACTGAGCTACATCCCTACCCTAACTATTTATCTATATATTTATTTATAGACAGAGTCTTGCTAAATTGCCAGAACTGGCCTCTCAAACTTGCAATCTTCCTGTCTCAGTCTACTGAATTGCTGGGATTACAGGTGTGTGCCAACATGCCTGGCTTGTTTGCTTATTTATTTTTGTATTTTATTATAGCGCTAGGGAGTGAATTCAGGGCCTAGCATATGGTGGGCAAGTACTCCACCACTGAACTACACCTCCAGCCCAATTGTTGTCTTTTTAAATATAAAAATAATATATATTCATTGCAAGAAGATTGCCATTACTAAGTATTGCTACCAAGTATTGATAAGGATGTCGAACAACTAGGACTCATATGTTACTGGACTAGAATTCTTGTATATTACTGGTAAGGATACAAATTAGTTCCAACACTTTAGAAAACCATTTAGCATTATCTACAAATGCTGAACATGTACCCTAAACTTAGAAATTCCACTTTTCAGTATTTACCCCAAAGAAATAAGTGCACATGTTCACCAAAAGACTGGTCTAAGAATGTTCATGGCAACTTTATACATAAGAATCCAAAATCAGAACCAGCCAAACAAAAACACTCAAAAAATAGCAGAATGGATAAACTGTGGTATAATTATGCAATGAAATACAACACAACAATAAAAATAAGTAAATAAAATCACTACACTTGATGACATGAATGAATCTCAAAAACATCAGGAGCCAGACACAAAAGAGTACATATTATTTTATTCAATTTATATGATGTAGACAGTAGAATGAATTGGACATAACTTTCATATGTTCATATATGAATACACAACCTGTGTAACTCCACATCATGTACAACAAGAATGGAAATTTATACTCCATGTATGTATGAAATGTCAAAATACATTCTACTTTCATGTATATCTAAAAAGAACAAATTTTTAAATTATATGATGAAGTTCAAGAACCAGAAAAACTAATTTATGTTATAGAAATCAGAATTATGGTTACTTTGGAAATTTCTCTAGAGTAACACCAGGGGATTTTCTTAGGTATTGGAAAGTGTCTCTGTCTTATTTATGTATTTTTTTAAGTTGTAGATGGATAGAGTATCTTCATTTTATTTATTTTTGTGTGGTGCTGAGGATCAAACCCAGTGCTTCACACATGCTAGGCAAGTGCTCTACCACTGAGCTACAACTCCAGCCCCTCTCTGACTTGTTTTGAGTGGTGATTGCATAGATCTATATGTAAAAATTTGTCAAGGTGTGCACTTGGGCTGGGATTGTGGCTCAGTAATAGAGTGCTCACCTAGCACATGTAAGGCACTAGGTTTGATCCTCAGCACCAAATAAAAATAAATAAGTAAAGTGATTGTATTCATCTACAACCAAAAAAAAAAAAAGATTTTTGTACTTTAGTGCTGGTGCTGGGATGTAGCTCTGTGGTAGAGCAGTTGCCTGGTGTGCATGAGGCCCTAGATTTGCTCCCAGCCCTTAAGGGAGGAAAAAAAGAGCTGGGCATGGTAGCACACCTATAATCCAGCAACTTCAGAGGCTGAAGCAGGAGAGTTACAAGTTTAAATACATCCTGTATAATTTAATAAGACCCTGCCCAAAAATAAAAAAATAAAAAGGGCTGGTGATGTAGCTTAGTGGTAAAGCATACCTGGGTTCAATTACCTGATTGATCATCACACATTCTATATACGTATGTTGAAATGTCACAACTCATAAATATGTACAATTAGGGGCTGTGGCTGTGGCTCAATGGCAGAGTGCTTGCCTAACATGTGTGAAGCACTGAGTTTGATCCTTAGCACTGTATACAAAAATAAATAAAGGTATTCTATCCATCTACAACTACGAAGAATAAATAAATAAATAAATATGTACAATTACTATGTGTGAATTAAAAATTTTTTAAAAGTTGGGGGGGCAGGGGTACAGCTTTGTGGTAAAGTGCTTTTGTAGTATGTGCAAGATCCTGGCTTTCATCCCAAGCCCCCAAAATACATATCTATACGTGTGTGTGTGTGTGTGTGTGTGTGTGTTTAAAATAAGTCAAATGATAAGCTGGGTTGTAGCTCAGTGGTAGAGCACTTGCATAAAATGTGTGAGGCCCTGGGTTCAATCCCCAACACCACCACACATACACACAAAAAGTCAAACAATGATAAGTGTATTATATCCCAATGAAAAATGAAACAAAAGTAACATAGGTTCTTGAGCTATTTAAGCAATGAAGAAGTGTATACAATGTAAGTTTTCCTTTTCCCATAGAAAACTTTGATTCCCATTAACTCTGTGTCTCCCTGAGCTTCTCTGATCATATATGTTCTTTTAAACTATCCCAGATATCCATGTCATGCAGAGTCTTTAATTTATTTAGGTGCAACGCCAACCAAGTCACATAGACTTAAGAGTTTCTGTCTTCATGTGACAAAGTTCAATAGCAATACTGTGTCCCTTGTTCACATAGAGAGCAGTAGGAAATACAGATGAGTAAGTCACAACTGGTGTGCTCAAAGAATTTACAGTCCAAAGGGACAGACTAGACTGTAGATCAAACAAGCCCAAGAGCTGTCATACCATGCCATGTAGTGTTTTAGAGGACCAATAAAATGGGTTCAAACTATTGTACAGATAATGATGCTTTATAATTGTATAGACGTTACAGTTTTCAAAGTTTTTTTTCTTTTTACATATAAGCTCACAATTAAACTTAACCCTATTAAGTAGTTATTATAATTTTTTTTCTTTTTTGAGACAGGATCTTGCTGTGTGGCCCAGGCTGTCCTGGAATTCCTAAGGCTCAAGCAATCCTCCTGCCTCAGACTTCCTAGTAGCTGGCACTAAAGTGAGGTCTCAGGGCTCTATCTTCCTTTTATAAGAAATGAAGTTAAATTGCTTGCCCAGACTATTGGCGAAAGAGCTGGGATTAAGACCCAAGCATTCTGACTCCTAACCCATGGGCAAGCTGATACAATCGGAGCTCTGCTGGCCAGGCAAATGATAATGCCAGGTCCCAAAAAGCAAGATTCTGTGAGCAGCGCCTCCAGGAGTGAGCAAGTTCCAAGTAACCTCTTTAAAAAGTGTGCACCCTGGTCTACAGCCACTTGGTAGTGGGGACTTAAGGAACAATTTCAGGAGGGAAGCAGTCTCCACTTCCTGTCTCTTTACCTATAATTCATCTACCTCAAGCTCATCAGACACTACCAAATGTGGAGCTGGAGCTGGAAGGTAAGAGGCCAGCAGAGTAGACTGACAGCTGGCTGCCTCTATGAAATCCACATTCACTGAATCTACAGAACCTCCCTCTGCCCCAAAGCTTCTCTCATTCTTTTTCTTTTCCTTGGTTTTCCTCTTCCATTTGCCCAGTATTACTCCAACCTGCTTTCCCTTGACCCCTAAATCTGTCCGTTCTTAGCCCAAACCTACCTTCAAAAGCCAATAAGTAAATCAAACCTTTCTCACTCCCACAGCCACCAGAGCAGAAGTTTTTTTTTTTTTTTTTTTTCCTATTCCACTAAACTTTTGTCTTTCTTTTCACATTTCCTTGTCTACTTGAACAAGAAGGCCCGGAAGTTATCTTTAGACAACACAGCTCACTACAGCTCCTGGGGTAAAGGTAGGAGGGTGGAGGGACCTGGATCCCCTCCTTGATTTGGAGCTGGGGGCACAGCTGCTTTGGTGGTTCCACGATGGCTTGGCTGAGTTTGATTCCCTCTCTCTTCTGGGGTTGGGGAATAGACATAAACTTGACTTTCCCCGTTAAGGGTGGCTGACTACCTAGAAAGGAAAGGAAGCGGCTGAAAGTCACTGCCTTCACCACCCCAACCCTCATTTGAAGGGAGGGTGGCATAGGGTCACCAGTCAGAACTTCCCTGCTCCTACTCTCATGTTCCAAAATGAAACGACCTCAAGCTGCACTCGGAGGCGGCTGACTAACTAGTCCTACCGACCCCCTATTCTTGTCCTAGGAGAGAACCTCTGGGATCTCCTGACCTGGTTCGGGGAGGAGGATTCGCTCCCCATCACGGTGCCTCGATCCCGGGTCCCCAGATCCCCTCCCTTCTCTGACCGCCGCCCCCGGCGGTTGGCGCGGGCGGTGCAGCATGCGGCAAAGCTCTTTGCATAAATTATGCTCATGACGCAGCAGCTAAAAAAATCCAAGTAGCAGAAGGAGGGAAAAAAGGGGGGGGGAGGGAAAAGGGGGGGCCGTTACAAAGGGGGAAAGAAGAAAAATATATACCTGACCGCCCCCCCCTTCCCCTTCCCGCTTCCCTGCCGTCCCCCTCCTCCCAGCGCAGCCCACAGAGCCCCCTTCGGCTCTGCCCAGCCCCGGCTTGGGGGCCCGGGGGCGGCGGCGGGTCCCGACCGGCTCCCGGGCCGAGCTGAGCCCAGCCAAGCCGCACTGGCTTCTTTGTCTGCGGGCGGCGGCCGCCCTGGCCCCGGCCCGGGTCCCCTGGCCCGGGCTGTGAGATGAATCTCTAATCGGTGGCCGCCGGGCACCCGGGGCGAAGGCGGCTCGGGCTCCGGTAAGTAGCGGGGTCCGGGGCGGGGAGGGGTTTGCACGGAGGGGGAGGGGGCCGGGCAGGGGAGGTTTCGGGTTTGGTTAATATGCAATGCCCGTAATTAGCATAATTTATATATTTATGATAAAGAGAGAAAAAGCCGCGGGGCCGGGGCGGCGGGATGGCGGGCCAGGGCTGCGGGGAGCTCCGGGAGTGGGACGGCGCGCAGCTGCCCACCTGGGGCCGCAGACCCCGGGCCGCGCCCTCGGCCGCCGGCGGGCAGACTCGGACCCAGCGGGGAGGGGCGGCCGCCAGGTGGACCCGGTGGGAAACCTGGCCCTGGCCGCTCCGGGTTTCTGTCCCCGAAGCCCTGGTCGGGAATGAACCACCGATTCCGCCCCACAGGAGAACCCGGGTGCCTGGGTTCCTGGTTACTAGGGCCAGCTGAGGCGGCCAGGGCGATCTGTCACAATTCACCCGCACGAACCTACGAGAGAACTTGTGGGACTCGGGGCTAGAGACCTGGGTGTTGCTGGAAGGTGGGGATGTGGTAGGAGGGTCACCATCGAGCACAGCATGAGCACTTCATAAATATTTAATCACAATATTATTATTAATAATAGTCATAATAATGGGCCCAATATGTGCTCCCTAGGCATTCGCATCTGACAAGGCCAAGGGAGCTCTACGTGCTTTCTAACCGCCACTTTAAACATTGAGATTACACTCTGGACTGTGATTGTAAACCTAAAACATTCACAGAATAACCTGGAAAGGGGGAAATAAAAAGGGGTCAAGAAGCTTTCCTGGGCCAAAGACAACCGGCTCTTTGCAGAGATTTTATCCTCATCTGCTCCTCCCAATACCTTGTTCCCAAAGTAGAAGGCTGGTCTTCAGTTGCTCACACACATTTATCCCTCCTCCACTTATCTCGGTAATTTAAAGCAGCCAATATTGACTGGCCTAGGCCTTCTGAGGAAAAATTCCACCTATTTCATTTTGATTGAAGTCCTGGTGCTCAAGATGATGCTTCTGTGACCTGGAACTTCTTTGCATATCTGCTGTAGAACTTCGCTCATTCTTCCATTGGTTCAACAAAATATTCACCAAGGGCCGTACTAAGGTCAATTTAGATAAAGCTTCTTCTGCGTAGTTTTTCCTTCTGGGATGACCAGTAGATCGTAAACATTAAAACAAGATAATACTGGAGAAAGAGACAGAGGGTTGGGGGAAGCTATTCTCTTTTCTTCCTGGGGGTACTGCCTGGCAATTAAGAAAATAGGATTGGGGATGTACTTTAGTGTTAAAGCATATAGCATGTGCAAAGCCCTGAGTTCAATCCCCAGCACAACCAAAACCCAAACAAAACAAATTATCTATCTATATCTGTCCCCCCATGTGTGTGTGTATATATGTATGTATATATTATATATATATGTGTGTGTGTGTATGTGTGTGTGTGTGTAAGAAAGTGAGCCAAAAAAATATTGCTTTTCCAAGGATGCTCTGTTTTAAGAAAAAATCTGGGATAAGATAATAAGATTTAATCACAATAAAATTATAATTGCGGGCGAGGGGGGGTTGTAGCTCAGTGGTAAAGTGCTTGCCTAGCACATATGAGATATTGGGTTCAATCCTTAGCACCACGTAAAAATAAATAAAGTTAAATGTCCATCTACAACTAAAAAAAATTATTAAAAAATTATAATAGGGCTGGGGATGTGGCTCAAGCAGTAGCGTGCTCGATCCTCAGCACCACATACAAATAAAATAAAGATGTTGTGTCCACCAAAAATTAAATATATATATATATATATATAAATTCTCTCTCTCTCTTTAAAAAAATTATAATAGTTGTAATAGGGATGTGGCTTAGTGATGAAGCATATGCTTAGCATTGCAAGGATCTGAGTTTAACCATCACCCCCAGTACCATAAATAAAAATAATTAACTAATTATAATTGTAATCTTTTTCATTTTTTATGATGCTTTACAATTTAAAACATTTTTTTTTTCAGTACTGGAGTCTGAACCCAGGACCTTGATCATTCTAAGTAAGCACTCTACCACTGAGCTGCATCACCAGCTTTTTTTATTCTTTGAAACAGAGTATTGATAAGTTGTTGAATCTGGCCTTGAACCTGTGATCCTCCTGCCTCAGTCTCATGAGTGGCTGGAATTATAGGTATATAGTCACTGTGCCTGGCTTAAAACATTTTTATAGTCTTGTGGGTGGGCAAGTGACAGGAGGGTCACCATTGAGCAGAGCATGAACACTTCATAAACATTAATGATAATATTATTTTGGGGGCCAGAATAGTCCCCATAAGAATTCCTCCTGTTTCCTGATAGGAAGCTTTTTGTGTTTTTGGAAGGATAGAGATCTGAAGCAGGTGGACTTGGCCTGAAAGTTTGAATCTGCTATTCCCTTGATCAAGTCACCTGGCCTCTCTCTACTTCCATTTCCCTACAGATAAAAGTGAGGGTCATGTTATGTGCACCATGCTAAGTATTTTACTTACATGATTCTATATTATTGTGTAAGGCTATTTAGTTGCCATTTTAAAGATAAGGAAATTAAGATTCTGAGAGGTTAAATAAGTTGCTCAAAAATCACACAACTGACTGCCGGGTGCAGTGGGGCACCCCTGTAATCCCAGCAACCAGGGTGACTGAGGCAGAAGGATCCCAAGTTTAAGGCCAGTCTCAGCAACTTAATGAGACTCTGTCTTAAATTAAAAAATAAAAAAGGTTTTATAAATAAAAAGTTGTAAAAAAATAAAAGGGTTGTAGCTCAGTGGTAGAATTTCCTTGGGTTTAACCCACAGTGCAAAAAGCAAACAAAAAAACCACACAACTCTTTTATGGCAAGGCTAATATTCGAACCTAGGTTTGCTTGGAAGCCCATTCCCTTATCTCTCTTTCTTTATTTTTTATTTTTTTAAATTATTTTTTAGTTATAGGTGGACATGATATCTTTATTTTTTTATGTGGTGCTGAGAATCAAACCCAGTGCCTCACGCACACCAGACGAGCGCTTTACCTCTGAGCCACAATCCCAGCCCCTCTCTTTCTTTATTTTTGTTATATATATATTTTAGTTGTAGTTGGACATAATACCTTTATTTTATTTATTTATTTTTATGTGGTGTTGAGGATCGAACCTAGTGCCTCACACGTGCTAGGCGAGTACTTTATGGCTGAGCCACAACCCCAGCCCCTCTTTCTTTATTTTTAAAAAATATTTTTAGTTGTAGATGGACACAATATTTTTATTTTATTCATTTATTTTTCTGTAGTGCTGAGAATCAAACCCAGTGCCTCACATGTGGTAGGCAAGCACTCTATGACCCCAGTCCCCCCTTATCTTTCTTTGATCTTTAGCCTTCTCATCTGTAAAATGGAAGTAGTATTAGTATATTAGTCAGCTTTCTGTCACTGTGATAAAATACCTGAGATAAATCAAGTTAAAGGAGGAAAGGTTTATTTGGCTCATGATTTCAGATGTTTCAGTCCATGGTCAGCTGGCTTCACTGCTTTTAGGCCTGTGGCAAGGCAGATGATCACGGTGGGGAAGATGTGGTGGAACAAAGCTGCTCACCTCTTGGCAGCTAGTAAAGAGAAGGTGGGAGAGGGAAGAGGCCAGGGACAAAATATGCCCATTAAGGAAAGACCCTCAGTGACCTAATTCCTTCAACTTGGCCCTGCCTCCTAAAGTTTCCACACTAGTACCCAGTGGTCTGTTAAGCTATGACTCCATCAATGGGTTAACTTATGGGTGAGATGAGAGCCCTTGTCACCAACCACCTTCCAAAGACTGCTCCTCTGGACATTCCTAGAGACCAAGCCTTCAACATATGAGCTTTGGGGGGACATTTCAGATTCAGACTATAGCCACTAGTTAATGCATTGTTCTTGGTGTTTTGTACAATAATTCCAAAGTAAGCCCTCTTATTAGGATCTTTTCAGTGAGAAAACAGAGAGGTAATCTATCTACCCCCAGACAGTCATACAGTTGGTCAAGCTATGGTATTCTCTATGTAACCATTAAGCTCTGTGGCCTCATGGGGCTGGTGTCAAATTATAATAATAATAGGTAACACTTATTGTACTTTTTTTTTTTTTGGTGCCAGGGATTAAACCCAGGAATGCTTAACTACTGAGCTACATCCCCATCCCTTTTTTTTTTTTAAGATGGACACAACACAATGCCTTTATTTTTTATTTGCTGAGGATCGAACCCAGGTCCTGCCTGTGCTAGGCCAGCCACAATCTCAGCCCCTCATCCCTTTTTAAAACTTTTTTTAAAATTTTGAGACAGAGTCTTGCTAAGTTGCTGAGGCCAGCTTTGAACTTGAGATCCTCCTGCCTCAGCCTTCTGAGCTGCTAGGATTACAGGTGTACACCACCATGCCTGGCTTTATTGGACTTTTACACAATTTATTACAAATATGGTAACTGAGGCATAGAACATGGGCCCTTGCCCAAGTTCTCACAATTAAGAAATAGTGAAACTGAGAGGCAAACCAAAGTTCTTAACTATTACACTAAGTTGAAAAACATAATTGAGATAAGGTATGCAAATTAATTATACTATCTTCCACTTCTGATCACTTAGTATATGTCAGGCATTCATATACAATGTGTTGATTATTCGTTCTTTACAATAGCCCTAGGAAATAGGTGCTATTATTATTTCCATTTTGTAAATGGAGAAACTGAGGCACAGAAATTAAATCATTTGTCCAAAGTTCTCTACCTCGTAAACATCAAAACTGAGATGTCTCTGGACCATGCTCTTAATGCTATGTATTAAAGGCCTGGGTTTCATAAATTATCATGACTTTTGTTCCTCAGGAATGGGAGGAATGGGGGAATGAGGATGTAGCTCAGTGACAGAGTGTCCCAAAGTTCAATCCCCAGTACTGCAAAAATAATAAGCAAGTAAGTTCCCAGACTGTGTGAGAACACCCAGGGAAGCAGTGAAGAGTGAATTGGCTGTACCATTCTCTGCAGCCCCAGCTACCTCTATGTCCCAATCTCCTGCCCTCTTCTGGCAGCCAGTCTGAGTGTCAGCTCTGCAAGAAGTAAGCAGGTGTGAATTTAAATGTAAAAGTGGTTTAGCACTAATGTCAAAAAACAACCTAACCAGAGAGCATTATAATGTTAAAATTCTGAAAGATGAATTTACAACAAATGTGACTTTCTTTCAATTGAATACAGATAAAACTAAATTCAGCTTACCCAGGCTTTCTTTGGACTCTGGTAACTTCACACAGAGTATTCTCTACCCTAAAAAATGAGTATATAATGGGAAGATATTTAACACATTGCAAACTTTGACCATACTGAGTGTTAAGGGGCTGATTTAAAAAAACAGAAATGGGTCCGAGTTAAAAGGCTGAATCTAGCTGAGCACAGTGACACCTGTAATACCAGCTACCGGGGAGGCCCATGCAGGAGGTTTGCAAATTCAAGGTCAGCCTGGGCAACCTCATAAGACCCTATCTCTCTCTCTCTCTCTCTCTTTTTTTTTTTTTTTTGGTGTGTGTATGTGTTTCTGGGGATTGAACCTAGAGCCTTGTGCATGGGAGGCAAGCACTCTATCAACTGAGCTATATCCCCAGCCCTACTGTCTCAATTAAAAAAAAAAATGAAATAAACAATGAAAAGGGCTGGGAAGTAGTTCCCTGGGTCAGTCCCCAGTACCACACACACAAAGTCTGGGGCTGGGGTTGTGGCTTAGTGGTAGAGTGCTTGCCTAGCATGCATGAGGCACTGGGTTCGATCTTCAGCACCACAAAAATGTAAAATAAAGATATTGTGCCCACCTAAAATTAAAAAATAAATATAAAAAAAATCTAAATCCCACACAAGTTTCACTTTCCTACAAAGGACAAGATTTTTCTTATATCAAGATTCATGTCTGAAATACATACCTTTATGAGAATAAGGATCACACAAAACTACATTGTATGTACCTCCTGTGGATCCTCCACTGACTTCTCTTCATCCACCAGGATACTTAGAAATGCTGTATTATACTTACCTTTTTATTTCCTTGTCTTCCCTATTGGACTGTAGACTTCTTGACAAAGGTGGGAAATGTATTTTTTCCTCCCACTATACCCAACATAGTAGCCATGGAAATATGTGTTGACCAGGACAAGACATTTCAGGATTTCTTCTACTAGAATCTCATACTGTTCTAGGAAGTTCTGACTTGTTTGGGATTTCTCAATGCTCCTCCTGGGTGTCTGGGAATATTACCTGAAGTCCAGAACAGTTCCAAAGGAGAATGACAAGTAGAACCAGCTCTTCCTCTCCATTGAAACTCCTAGATGGCCTTGGACCTTTCTGGGTTCTTAGGTTGTGGACAAATGCCTCAGCACCCACAGTTCATTCTGTTCTGAGATTGCTTGGATTTTAGACTCTAGCACAGAAAAGCAAAGGATACATGAATTACATAGGTGTCTTTTTAATTTTTTTAGTTATACATGGATACAATATCTTTATTGTTATGTGGTGCTGAGTATCGAACCCAGTGCCTCACAGGTGCGAGGCAAGTGCTCTGCCACTGAGCCACAACCCCAGCCCCTACATAGGTATCTTGATTCAGGTGTTTTTCAAACTTGAGTCATTGTAGAGAGAAGGCAAAGGAGAAGGTTCTGGATGGACTCTGATTCCCTCCCCAGCTTTAACCAGATCAGTTCTGCTTTGATCTGTTTATATATAGGGTTCCATTGCTGGGGTGGGGAAAGGAGCTCCTTCTCTTAAACATGACAGCTGATTCTTTTTCCTCCCTGTCTATCAGGCTGTAGACAATGAATGGCATCCGGGGCTCAAAGGGGATTCTCCAAATGTGCTATTTTCACATTACTGGGGAAATGGTCTGAAAGCAAACAAGATAACCGCCTAATCAGTGAAACCAAGTCACAGCCTGAAGCTTGAGAAAATGTGGAAAGTGATGAGGGGTTAGAGCAGGTCCAGAGTAAAGTGCACAAATAAGCAAGCAAGGGAATCCATGGCACATAGCTCAGAGTTAAAATGCTGAGTGCCTACTCATTAGAGAGACATTTATATCACATATGTGACTCTGATAGGAGACTAAGATAGAAGGGAGGCCTAAAGTCTGGAACAAGGGGAGTCTTTTGCCTCTGCTGTATGCAGATTTCTGTTGGACTGAAGTCTGATTAGTGGGTTAGGATGAGCCTAGGTATGGCCAGCAGCTGACTCAGGCCTACTGTCCTGAACACAAAGGACTAGACACCGAGGACCCAGGTTCTCAAAACTCATAGAATCTCAAAGGTGAATCACCAAGCCTTAGTTTTTCTTATATCAGATTAAATGATGTGAGCATTCAGTAGGGAGTTTGATATGAGTCTAAAGTTCTTGGATGAAATCTAAGATAGAGATTTTGATTTGGTAGTTGTCAAACGGATTGAGATTACCTAGAGAGGGACCGAAGGGTTGATTGACTGTACCCTTCAGCTCAGCTCTCATAACACAGTCACAAAGTGAATACCAGCCTATGCTTAACCACTCCTTATGAATGGCCTCGGCCACTATAAGATTCTGAGCAAGCTTTTACTTCTCTGAGCAGATGTCTCAAAGACTGGCTACTGCTGCCTTCCTCATGATGGCCTTCTTTGGAAATGGAAATTTCTTCTTCCTTTGGAATGTATATTGTCAAACTATAATAGACCTAAATTCACCTTGCACACCTTTTCTTTCAATTTTATCTCTGCCTTTTAATTGAATTTGCAAATGACTTACTGATTACTTCTACATGAACAACTTTCATTGGCTCATCTCAGTTTTCATTCAGCAGTGGTAGTAAATTGCCAAGTCCCTAGAAAATTTCATGGAAGACTCCCATGTACAAAATATGGTGGGAGGACATCACCCAGGAATGAGGCTAATATCCCAGGAAGGTAGGCAGATGCTCACTAGTTCTTCCAGAAAATTCTTCTGTCTCTCCTGCATCCCCTGTCCTGCCTGGAAAGGGAAAGCTTTTTTCTTTTTTGAAATGGACAGCTATCTTGAATTGCTTATCTTTCCCTTGACTCCCACTCTAACAATGTTTAGGAAGGAAGAGGAGGGATGAAACCTCAAGGTTCGCCTTGCCTGGTTTACCAGGAGGCATTTTGTCAAGGGGGAAAGATGCTAAAACCCCAGCAATAGATGCATATTCAAAAGAATTGAAAACAGACATTTAAACAAATTATGCACAAATATTTATAGACACACTGTGCACAATAACCAAAAGATAGAAATAACCCAAATATCCATCAAATCTAGTGAATGGATAAACAAAATGTAGGCTGGGTGGTGCATACCTGGGATCCCAGCAACTCGGGAGGTTGAGGAAGGAAGATCACAAGTTCAAGGCTAGCCTCAGCAACATAGTGAGGTGAAGCCCTAAAGCAACTAAGCAAGACCTTGTCTCAAAATAAAAACTAAAAAGGACTAGGTATGTTGCTCAGTGATAAAGTGCCCCTGGGTTAAATCCCCAATATCTCAAAAAAAAAAAAAAGTAGTAGATCTGGGGCTGGGGATATAGCTCAGTTTGTAGAGTCTTTGCTTAGGCTTTGGTTCAATCCCCAGCATCACACACACACACACACACACACACACACACACAAAGTAGTAGATCCATATAACAGAATATTATTCAGCCATGAAAAGAAATGAAGTCCTCATATGTGCTACTATATGGATAAACCTTGAAAACATATGCTAAGTAAAATGTCATATATTGTATTATTCCATTTATATGAAATATCCAAAATAGACAAATTCATATATAGAGAGAAAGCAGATTGTTACCTCCTGGGAGGTGGTAGTCGGGGGGGAAGTGTTAACTGGCAGAATTTCCTTTTGGTTGATGAAAATGTTCTAGAACTGGTAAGTTCTAGTTGGTAACAGTTGCACAACATTATGAATGTACTAAATTCCACTAAATCATGCACTTAAAGATAATTAAAAAGGGGACTAGGAATGTTGCTCAGTGGTAAAGTGCTTGCCTAGCTATGCCCAAGGCTCTGAGTTGGAGTCTCAGCAGTGAAAAATTAAATAAAATAATTAAATTGTTAAAATGGTGAATTTTATGTTACGTGACTTTGTCTTAGTCTGTTTGGGCTGCTATGACAAAATATCATAAATCAGATAATTTAGATACAACAGAAGTTTATTCCTTACAACCCTGGAGGCTGGGAAGTCTAAGATTAAGGTGTCAGTGTCTGGTGAGGACGTGCGTCCTCCCAGTTCCTTCTTGCTATGTTTTCATGTAATCATATATGCTCTGTGGTCTCTTTTAAAAGGCTCTAAATCTATTCATGAAACCTCATCACCTACCAAAGACCCCACCTCTTAATATCATGACTTTGGGAAGTAGGATTTCAACATGAATTTGGAGGGGACAGAAACATCCAGACCATAGCAGAATTTTACCCCAAATTTCAAACAGGGTGAGAGATGCGGGTATGGCTCAGGCAGAACACTTGCCTAATATGCACAAGCCCTGGCTTCTATTCTTAGCACTGTAAAACAAAACAAAACAAACAAAAACAGAAGAAAAGAAAAAAAATGGGGGTGATATGAGAAAGAGAAAAAGGAAGGGAAAAGTAAAGAATTCAGAATACCTTCCTGAGTTTCGTTTCCTCACTGTAATGTGGTGATACTAATGTCACCACTTCCACTCCTCACCCAGAGTGGGCATGAGTAATAATACATCAGTTAGTACAGTGAGTATTACATAAAGTACATAGCCCACAGTAGCCTACAGTAGGCTTTCAACTCAATTTTAATGCCCTCATGTCTATATAAACGTCTAAACATAAATCTATTTACCTCTTTTATTTACTTTTTATTTTCTTTCTTTTCTTTTTTTTTTTTGCATCACTAGAAATTGAACCTAAGGGCACTCTACCACAGTGTTACATCACCACTCTTTTTATCTTTTTATTTTACTTTGAGACAGGGTCTCACTAAGTTGCCCAGTTTGGCCTTGAATTTACCATTCTCCTGCCCCAGCCTCTGGAGTAGCTGGGTGTACAGGTGTGCACCACTGTACCTGGTTATTTATTTTATTTCTTTCAACTCTGTGGTTTGTGGCTCCAGCCAGACATGGGTTTGCCCACTCCTTATTGGATTTGGCAGGCTGTTCCACCATCTGAGATGTTCTATCTCCTATATGCCGGCAGGCCACTGTGGTCCTTAGGCTACTGCCACAAACTCACCTGAGAGCAAAATCTGGGATTCACCCTCTGAATCAGACTCTGAGAGTTGTTGGAGGGAAAGGTTCTGGGATATGCATTTTTAGTAAATGCTCCAGGTGGTGATATTAAAGGTGCATATTAAAGTTTGAGACCACTTTGCTAATTTATGTCTTTACCATCTTTTCCAGGAAGTTCACCCAGATTTCTCCTCTGAGTAATTCTCTGATAACCAGAGTGCTCCTCATCTTTGTCTAAGGGTCTGATTAACTGTCATATTTGTTTTGGGTTCTTCTGGGTGTGCTGTCTCCCACTGGATCAGGGAACTCCCAGGGAGAAATGCCTGGTCCTCCCTTTTCTCTTGTCATTCTAAGCACAGATGTTCCTGGTTCCTCCTGAGTGTAGGTTCTCCTGGGATTCTGTAGGAAGTGAGACTCTTAGAATCCTGCTTCCTTACTTCTCCAGATACTTGGGAGAACCTAACTTTTCTGTCTTCCTATCATTCTATTTCTGACTTTTCTAGATGGTCTGGAAATTATATTGCTGTATCATATCAGCCTTTGCTTTTCCAATCCCATCTTACCCAGGATGCACTAGGTGTGGGCCAGCCCCCACCCCACCCTGACAACTGACCATGGATCCTGGAGCCGGGTCCGAGTCCTCTCTGACTGTCAATGAGCAGGTATCTTCTGGGATAAGAAGGGATGGGGTGGTAAGGGCAATGGACAAAAGGGTGTGGGTAGGGGAGGAAGGCTCCACAGCACCCCTCTTTGTTTCCTACCAAAGTTCATGGTTATTTCATCACAGGGAGTTGCCAACTAGGACTTCTCAGATTCTGAGTTGGGGGATTTAGCTGTGACTTTTAAAATTGGAATTAAAATGCACAAATACATATAATTTAAACAAGGAAAGGTTTGGACACCAAGTAATTTACTTTTAATTTTTTCTAATTTTAAAAAAATTTCTGCAATGACTGTTTAGTTCTTGTGTCATTTTTTAAAAGGTGAAAAAAAATGAATGTCTTAAAATGTAAGTGCAGTGAAGCCCCTCATAGATCGAGTTTGAGTCAGTAAAAGGGAATGCTTTGGGGGATTTATTTCACTTTTATTTTCCTGTTGGGAAAGTATCATTTTGTCACTTTTTACAGAAGTTTCTGGCTAGATTCAGTTTTCAGGCTTCAGAAGCATGTGTGGCAGTGGTTTGTGGCCCAGGCCAAGTGCACGGGAGGACTGACACAAAGCACTTTAATGTACAGATTTTGTCTCTGATTCTTGAAGGGCCCAAGTGGCAGTACTTCAGTGCTTGAAACAGGGCATTTGAGCAGAAGACCACCAAGTGTTCTAAGGTGACTCAGGGTCTGCCTGCATCATACACATGGAGGATCACCCTTGTACTCTGAGCATGCCCACTGCTGGGTAGCATGATAGAAACCACAGGCTGTTAAGATACCCAGCTCCACTGGAGCCATAGCTGGCCTGGGTGAGGAAGATCAGAACATCTTTAGGATTCCTCACCCTTCTTTCAGAAAGTTAACTTGCGGGGGAATCCTGGTCATTTACTCCAGAGTTTTGGAAATAAAGGCATTGTGAGCTTAAAAGCTACTCAGCATAGGGAGCATTTATTTTCCATCCCTTTATCTTTGGGGAACTTCCAGACAGATTCAAGAGAATCAAAGATGGATTTGTTTCCCGGTCCAACTTAAGTCATGTATACTGTGTTAGGATCCCTCATAGCCACACTACCATGTCCTAGCAGCCAAGAGGACATCCTTGCAAGTTTGTGGGATAGGCCATTTCCTATTCCCTGAACTGAGCCCAAGAGGGGGAGCAAATAGAACTATCTCTCAAGTGGTAAAGTTCTGGGACTTTTCCCAACTGTGTCAGACTCTTCTCCCTGACACTAGGACCTGTCTTCTTCTAGCAGCTCTTTCCATGGAATAGGAGAGTAGTAGCCTGCCCCAGAATCTGGTGTTCTCACAGAGCACACTGTTTGCTGCTTGGGAGGCCTACATCTGAAGTACCCTCTCTCTCCTCCAGCCATACCAGGGGCTATGCTGACTCCTCCTCTTAGCGGTGTTCCTTGTCGTCTGCCTACAGGTCATCGTGATGTCAAGCCACGAGACCATCCGAGTGCTAGAAGTTGGAGTGGATGCCCAGATCCCTGCTGAAGATGAGGGCAAAGGACTGGAGAGTGTGGCTGCTGACAGCTCTCAGCGTGGAGGCCCTGCCGAAGCCAGTAACCCAGGACCAGACAACCCAGACCCCTCTGCAGAGGCTGGTATGAGACCATTGCTCCAATCTGGTATCACTACCTCTGAGTCCATTGTGATTCTCTGGGGAGCCAGCATGTGTCCCAGAGGCCCAGGTGGCATTAGGATTTTGTCTTCCCATCCGCTGGGCAGCCTGTGACCACAATCCACTTTTAGTCAGCATGTAGGGCTACTCTGCATTTCCTTTTTCCTGGAGCTTTAGTTCCTCTTACAGCCACTTCTAGGCCTAAATTGGGAATGATGGGAGGTGATTGGCATGTTTCAGCTTAGTTTGAATCAACCTCAGAGAGCTCCTAGGTCCAAACCAAATGGTCAGACCCAATGCAAAAAGAACTGGGCCTTCAATATCCTTCTGGCCTTTCTAACCCTGTCCTTTTTGTGGTAGAACTGAGATGTCCCAGGAACTGAGAATGGGAGGGCATCCTACTTTCCTCAAAGAAGGAGACTAGGTAGAACTCCTGAAAAATCCCTGCTCCTTCCTCTGCAGTTTTATAGGTGCTGCCCCTCTGCAAAGCCAACCTTACAGAGTAAGCTGCATTCACCTGCAAGACAGCTGTGAGAGAAACAGGGCTGCCCTGGGTGGCCCTGGTGCTGCTTTCCAGCCTTGAGGGACCTTTTATTGACTTTCCTCCTCAACACCTTGCAGAGTGGTCTTCTTTTGCAGGAAGCCTTAGGCCTCCTTTACCAGTTCCCTCAGAACACCTTGATTCATTTCCTCTGGCCTTCTACTGTTCTTCACCCCTTCCCTAGACTGGAGATTCGGACAGGGGGAGGGGATAAGGGGAGGAGCCAAAAAAGAGCAAATTAGAACTAACAAACTTCAGAGAAATAACAGCTTCTTAACAAGAAAATGGCATAACTTCACCATCCTTGATCTACTTGCAAATCAGTATGCAGGTTCTTGGAACCCTAGTGACCTCAGTATCTTAATTCTCCTTTTGAATATAGGAATGACAAGGGATTCCACCTACTTTTTTTTAAGGTGCAATTCCCTGGAGAATGGGCAGGACAGACAAGGACTCTTATCTCACTTGTTCCTCTCAGCAGAGCCACTGTGGAGATGGGGCTCCTTTTCAGAAAACCCTGAGGAGGTTTCTTGTCTTCCATAACTCATTTTCTGGCGCCTAATTCTGCTTCTTTTCCAAAACTGCTCTGAAAAATGGATTCTAAATCAATTATTTACACTTCAGCATGAGTGCTTATGTAGTGTGCATCTTCTTCCAGAGGTCTGTATATTTAAGCCTTTCACCAAAGTTTTCCTTTCAGTGAAAGGATTTTAGTCATTGTCAGGGCGCAAGCGTGTGTGTGTGTGTGTGTGTGTGTGTGTGTGTGTGTGTACACATATAATACCTTTATTTTATTTATTTATTTTTATGTGGTGCTGAGGATTAAACCAGTGCCTCACACATACTAGGCAAGAGCTCTACCACTGAGCCACAACCCTGGTCCCATAGTCAGGGTAGTTTGATGGTACTACCTAATAAGCTGCCAGCTTAGATTGATGGGACCTTTCTTGGTATGCAATACTAAGAAGGGGTCTCTCATATTAAAACAAAACAAAGTAATAGAGGATCTTTTCAGGATTAAAAATAATCTAGTAATTTGTGTCTCTCTTGTGTCCAGTCCTTGCCACACACATATTTTTGTATGTGCGGCCACCGAGAGTAGACATGGAGTATAACACTCTGCACCATATTATTTCATATGCCCATTTCTATTAGTGACATAGATTCATACACCTACTTCATGTGAAATTGTTTGTCTTTTTATTTTCATTAACAGTTCTGCCTTGAACATCTTTACTATTGTTTCTTTAATTATTTTTCCCCTTCCCAGCTACTGAGAATTCATTTCTCAGAGCAGGTTTGAAAAGGAACAGAATTAGGTATCAGGAAGGATGGCAACCTGGGCAATTTAGCAAGACGCTGTCTCAAATTTTTTAAAAATAATAATAATAATTTTTTAATTAAAAAATGTCTTCTTTGGAGGCTGGGGTTGTGGCTCAGTGGTACAGTGCTCACCTGGCATGCACAAGGCACTGGGTTCAATCTTCAGCACCACGTAAGTATGAAATAAAGATATTGTGTCTACCTAAAACTAAAAAAAAATAAATAAATATTTAAAAATTGTCTTCTTTGTGGTATAGTCCACTAAAAATCCTGTCAAAGAGAAATTAAATATTGACATAGAAGGAAGTCATCATATGGAAAAATTTTTAAATTTGCTATCATTGAGAAGAAAAGTAGTTGACTTTGAAGTATCACAGATGCTGGTGGCACATGCCTGTAATCACAGCAACTCAGAAGGCTGAGGCAGGAGAATGGCAAGTCCAAGGTCAGCTTCAATGACTTAGAAAGACCCTGTCTCAAATAAAAAATAAGGAGTTGTGGCTGTGGCTCAGTGATAGAGAGCTTGCCTAGCATTGTGAGGTGCTGGGTTCAATCCTTAGCACCACGTACAATACATAAATAAATAAATAATGGTCCACTGACAGCTAAAAAAAAATTTAAATAAATAAAAAATATAAAAAGGCTGGGGAGCCAGGTGCAGTGGCACACACCTGTAATCCCAGCCTCTTGGGAGGCTGAGGCAGAAGGATTACAAGTTCAAAGCCAGCCTCAGCAATTTAGTGAGTCTCTAAGCAGCTTAGCAAGACCCTATCTCAAAATAAAATATAAAAAGGGCTGGGGATATGGCTCAAAGCACAATGACTTTTCTCCTCAACACCTTGCAGAGGGGTCTTCTACTGGGGTTTACTCCCCAGTACTGCCATGGTGGGTGGGCAGGGCAGACAGGGAAGGTAGCACATGACTATTAAGCAAAAAAAAAAAAAAAAAAAAAAAAAAAAATGTGCTAAAACCTAACTTAGGTGGTGCTGTGGAGAAGCAGGTACATTTTTGGTGATTCTGAGAGTTAGTTTAGTCTTTCTGTAAAGCAGTATGGAAGGAAGTGGAAAAATCCTAAATATATATAAACCCTTGGACACCAGGGTCCAAGGAAATAGGACCTAATAAAATGAATGTTTCATTTCTTTAGATGAAAAGAAAAGCCCACATATAAGGTAGGTTTTATAAGTTATGTGGCAAACATAAATCATAAAAGTCTACCTTTTTATGTTTCATTACATTTTGTCCAACAAAAAATATTTTTTTAATTTGAGATATGATCTTACTGTGTGATCCTCCTGCCTCAGCCTCCTGCTTTGCTGGAATTACAGGCATGCACCACTGCTCCTGACCCTTCCAGATTGTTGACCACATTACAGAAAACAATTTAAGGACACATCAGAGTTTCAGTGGCAAAGGGAATTTATTGCAAAGTGAAAGTACATACTCAAGGACTAAATGCAGGCATGCCCAAAGTTTGAGAGACTCACAGATATATGGGTTGTGGTTTATATTGTTCAGGAAAATTAATCCTCCTAAGCAGAGGCTGAAAATGGAAGAGATTCTCTGAATTGGGAAGACCTTTTAGGGAAAATTGCTCAGTTTTAATTAGGCAGCTAAAGGGTATGTTGAGTATATATAGTAATCAACCTTAATGAGCAAAAGGTAAAGGTAAGGTCAGGAATCATTATGGTGAGTTTGTGCAAGAAACCAGTTACAGCTGGCTCTGGAGTGTGGCCTACCTCATGGTTAAGGCAAAATGTTTTCTCTAATCAGATGCTAGCAGGATACCTGTGGTTAAGCAGGAGCAGCCCACAGGTTGCTTGCAGAGGTGCCTGCCAGCACCTAATTTCCCTGTGCCTAACTCAGGAAGAGAGTGGCTATCTTCCAGATCTGGCACAGAACTACCAGCCTCCTACTCTCACTATAAGTAGCGTTGGGGAAGCTGCCTTGTGGGCCAGGGAAGGCCAACAAATAGTTTTCAGTTATGCAGAAATACAAAATGGGGCTGAGAGTTGCCACTTCAGGTGGCACTCAAGATGTTCTACCCCAGTGACTCCCTTCACTCACATCAGGCTCACTCCATGTCCTTCTTTCTCTCAATGCCATATGAAGTGAAGTCACTTCCCGGGATCCCTCCGAACCCTGCCCCCGCTATTGCCACCTTCAGCCAAGCCCCAAGCCAGCCTCAGGCATCGCAGACCCTGACACCACTGGCTGTACAAGCTGCCCCCCAGGTAAGGGCCACCCCAGGGAGCTGGACTGAGGGCAGTGGGTAGGAATGAGGTGTGGGGTGGCCAGGGTCTGGGATCTGCATGAGGCAGGACAGAGAAAGGGTATGGGTTGAGGGAGGGAATCTCTTACTGGGACCCCTGGCCTCTCCCTTCCCCAAATCAGGCCCATTGGAAAAGATCTGCATTTGCTGGGCAGTTTCTTTGGGTCCAGAAAGAACTATAGAAATTCCATTAACTCTTTCATGCTGCAGAGTTTCTGCTTATCTTAATAATGAAATAAGTGAATAGCTTTGTCAGCTCCTTTAGCAGATGCTTGGAAGAGTTAATAGAGTGTTCAGAGTCCTCATTTAGAGACAGGGAGCAGCCCCAGCCAGTGAGAAGCTGCCTGTAGGATCCTGCAGGCAAGCATAGCCCTGGTGACCTTTGTTCCATGCACTAATCTCTGAGGCATCCAGTCAGAGGGCATCCTCTACCAGAGCCTGGGGGAAACTTGGGGGAGGCTTAAGAGACAGCAGACCCCAGAGAAGGTCTGTGCAGCCCTACCTGTCCAGTGGGCAGGGCTGGGCCCTGCCTTGATTTGGGCCACTTCTTTGCAGGCAAGATAGTATGGCTCAGGCACCCGCTCAGGTCCAGCCTCCAGCTAGGGCATGGCTCTTCCCTGCCTCCTGTGGCCTCTCCCCACTGCCCTTAAAATGTTTTGTTTGTGCTCAACTGGGTCTAAGAGACCCAGTGTTTGCGCTATCAATGTTGATTTTTTATTTTTTCTTTTCTTTTTGAAATCTTGTTTGCTTTTGCAGGTCTTGACTCAGGAAAACTTAGCCACAGTTCTGACAGGAGTTATGGTTCCAGCAGGGGCAGTTACTCAACCTCTTCTTATCCCCATCAGTATTGCAGGTCAAGTGGCTGGGCAGCAGGGGCTGGCCGTGTGGACAATTCCTACAGCAACTGTGGCTGCCCTCCCAGGACTGACTGCTGCTTCTCCCACGGGGGCACTATTCAAGCCACCTTTAGCTGGTCTGCAAGGTAACGGCAACTCTCCCCAGGACTGCACCAGGCCCCCCACCACCCTACACTACCACTCCTGCACACGTGCTTGCCATGTCGGACTCAGAACCCACGGCCCACTCAGGGCAACAGCCCTGGAGTCTGCATCAGTGTCCCAGGCTCCCAGCCACAGAGCCGCTGCACCATCTTGGAACTCTAGGCCAGGACATCATGTCAGCCCAGCAGGCCTTTCTTCCTTCAACCAACTGCCTGAGACTGCCCCTCCCCCCATGCCAGCTTCCTGAGAAGGACTGCAAGAAGATTCAACATCTGGTTCTTGAACCTACACATCTCCTGGCCCAAGGGAGGGGGGATGAGAGATGCTGGCATGTGCCAGCCCTTCAAGGATCAAAGCAGCTGCGTGCCCCCTATGCCCATTGCCCCAACCCCATGTTATTCTTGTGCCAGATCCCTTGGGATTGGAGCCACTCTGGGCCATGGCTAGGCGTTTGAGCACCTCTGTCTCTGCCTTGCTCCATAGCAGCTGCCGTGCTGAACACCGCTCTCCCGGCACCCGTACAAGCTACCCCACCAGTCCAGGCCTCTTCACCGGCCCAGCCCCGGCCACCAGCCCAGCCCCAGACACTGTTCCAGACCCAGCCGCTGCTGCAGACCACGCCTGCCATCCTACCACAGCCCACTGCTGCCACCGCTGCTGCCCCCACCCCCAAGCCAGTGGACACCACCCCACAGATCACCGTGCAGCCTGCAGGCTTCGCGTTTAGTCCAGGAATCGTAAGCTGCTGCCCTCACCCAAGGCTGACCAGGGATGGATCAAATCTTGGGCCAAGGGTAGAACTGACCCTTCCCGCAGTGGAGGACCTGCCCCTTGAATACAGCCCTTTTCCAACACATCAGCCGAGATGAGCTCCCTCTGAGGTCTTCTTGCAGCTGTCAACCTGTCCAGCTCAGGCAAAAGCATACAGCCTCTGCCAAGAGGGCTGGGCAAATTCTCCAGAACCTGAACCACTGGACCAGCCTTGGAGGGTGGGATGATGTCTAGGGATTGCGAATCTGTGAGCTGCCATGAAGTGCAGTTAGAGGCTCACTACTCTGTGCTGATGTCTATTCGGTGTGGCTCCCGACTTGGCAGTGGAGCTGTCAGATGTGACTAGGGACACATCAGCCCCTCCAGTCAGGCCCTTCTACCCTCCCAGGCCTGGCCCAAAAGATTAACCAGTTACTGTCCTGACTGTGGTCTCTGCCCTACCCTACTGCCCCCTGAAGCCCCTACATAGTACTGGATACTATTCAGCTGTGGACATGGGCCTGCAGTCCTGGCCATGTTCACAAATGCCCATCCCCATGCCCCCAGCCCTTTTCCCTCTATCAGAGTCTCTTTCTCACCCCTTGGCCTCTGAGCAGGACTCTTCCTCCACCCACAGATCAGTGCTGCTTCCCTCGGGGGACAGACCCAGATCCTGGGCTCCCTCACTACAACTCCGGTCATTACCAACGCCATTCCCAGCATGCCAGGGATCAGCAGTCAGATCCTCACCAATGCTCAGGGACAGGCAAGTGGTCAAAGCCAAGTCTGGGGGGTGGGGGCTATGGAGAAGCTGGCCAGGAGTGGGCCAGGAATTGGGCTAACAGTCATAGAAACTCAAATAGGGTGTCAAATTGCTGTTCATAGCTCCCTATGGTGGCTCTCTGATGATGCTGAGGCCAGGCAGGGGTAGTACTAACCTGTCCTACAGGTGCTCATTCTAGTTGGGGGGTTTCATTTAAAGAGCACCTACTTTGTGGCTACGCTTTGGGCTAGGTGCTTTCTTATACATTTTCTCATTTTGGGTACAAATCTATTAGGTAGAGATTTTTATTCCCATTTGGTGGGAAAGAAGACTGAAGTTGAGATAAACTAAGCCACACAACTGAAATGTTGCAGAGCCAGGATTGGCATCCAGGTCCCTGATTCATAAACAGACCTATTGCTGTCATGCTGCAGCTCTGGATAGAATAAAGAAAGGAGCCCCTCTAGTGTGAATCCTTTACTTTGATGATGAGGAAACGGAGGCCAGAGAGGTTAAGTGATTTGTCCAAATTAGCATCTTCATCTACCAGTGTGGGGATCTGGGTTGGGGAGGAGCTGGGCACTGCCCTCATGCCTGGGGTCCCTGCCTTATTTCCTCCCAGGTTATTGGAACACTTCCATGGGTGGTGAACTCAGCTAGTGTGGCAGCCCCAGCACCAGCCCAAAGCCTGCAAGTCCAGGCCGTGACCCCCCAACTGTTGTTGAATGCTCAGGGCCAGGTGATTGCGACCCTGGCCAGCAGCCCCCTGCCTCCGCCTGTGACGGTCCGGAAGCCAAGCACGCCTGAGTCCCCTGCTAAGAGTGAGGTACTAGGGTTGGGGGTATGGGTGGGGTGACAGGCAATACTGTCTCCATGGGCTGCTTACCTCCAGGTTGTGACTCCTGAAAAAGAGCACCCACCGAAAGTGAAGGGAGAGCCCTGAGTAGAAGGACTACATGAGTTCACCCCAACCCTACCCAGGACATAGCATCCTTTGGTCCCCTACCCAATCATACCAAAACATGTGTCTGTGCCCTCAGAAGTCAATATCATTCTAAGAAGGAAGGTGGAGGGTGGGTCTGAAATGTGTGGGGTGGTCAAACTGCTGGAAAAGATCCAGGAGGTTCGTTCTGTACCCCCTCCTCCTTCACCTCTCCACTCTGCTCCTTGATTTTGATTATTCATTTCATTGTTCATTTCAGAAGCATTTTTTGAGTGTCTAATATATCCTAAGTACTGAATATACAAAGATGACTGAGATGCCCTTGCTGGCCTTAGGTAGCTCAGCATTAAAAATAACTACAAATCAATATCATAAACCCAGTACAGTGGCACACACCCATAATCCCATCAGTTCAGGAGGCTGAGGCAGGAGGATCCCAAGTTTGAGGCCAGTCTTTGTAACTTAGTGAGACCCTGTTTCAAAATAAAAAGGGCTGGGGATGTAGCCCAGTATAGTTAGTGCCCAGTACCAAAAATGAGGAAAAAAACATTTTTTAAAGTCAACATTATAGAACAATACATTAGATATATTATATCCTCAAACAAGGATATATCCAATGTAATGGGATTATGTGGATAATTTCGTATCTATACAGATTTATTAATTATTAGGTTGTTAAGTCATCATATATTACTTATTAATTTCTTCTTTTTGTTGTTGTTGTAGTAGATGGACACAATATTTTATTTTATTTATTTTTATGTGGTGCTAAGGATCGAACCCAGTGCCTCACATGTGCTAGGCAAGCTCTCTACCCCTGCCTACACTCCCAGCCCCTAATTTATTCTTTTTTCAAATAAATTTTTTTCATTGTCAATGGACATTTATTTGTTTATTTTTAAGTGGTGCTGAGAATAGAACCCAGTGCCTCACACATACTAAGCAAGTGCTCTACAACTGAGCTACAACCCCAGTCCCCTAATTTATTCTTTTTCAAAAAACATTTTTAGTTTATTTTATCTATTTATTTATTGAACCCAGTGCCTCACATGTGCTCTACCACTGTGCCTCAGCTCCTGTGCCCTAATTTATTTTTAAAATATTTTTTTCCATTCAAAATACTGTCACATTGGAAGAAAATGAAATGAAATGAAGGGAGGAAAAAGTCAACATGATAAAGACTATGATAGAGGCGTGAATAAAGCAATTTGAGACACCAGAGAAGGGAGTTCTGACAGGAGAGGGAGTCAGGCAAGTCAACCTAGAGAAGGAGCTTTGAACTAATATGAAAGGATGAGTTGGCTGTGAGGGTGTTCTGTATCTGGGGAACTACAGGGAGTATCCTGTGCTAGAGCAGCAATTCTCGAACTCATGCATCAGAATTACCTGAAGGGCTTGTGGGATTGAAGAGTTTCTTTTTCAGTATGTCTAAAGTGGGGCCTAATAATATGTTTTCTAAATTCCTAGGTGACATTGAGGTCAGGGGTTCTCAAATGTGGTAGGCTGCTTCTAAACTTTGTAAATAACCCCTTAGCCTCATCTGTAAAATAAGGGTTGTAAGAGGACCTACCTCAGAGGGTTATGAATGTCATGCTGCAGCAACAAACACTGATGCATTTTTTAAAATTTTCTGTTATCCAGATAAATCTAAGAACTAGACTGTTGTGAGACTTGAATCCTTGTCACCTGTTAGGAGGCAATTTAAGCAGTTCCAGCAAGAGACAAAGAGCTTTGAACAAAGGTAGAGGTTTTAGGGATGAAGAAGAAATAGACTTGAGGGCTGGGGCTGTGGCTCAGCAATAGAGTGCTTGCCTAGCATGTGCGAGGCCCTGGGTTCGATCCTTAGCACCACATAAAAATAAATAAGTAAAGGTATTGTGTCTAACTACAACTAAAAAATAAATATTAAAAAAAAAGAAATAGACTTGAAAGCTGCCAGGAGGTAGAACCCAGGGAATAGGACCATTCTGGAGAAACATGCATTTCCTAGAAAGCTTTATTAAAAAAAAAAAAAAACTTTAAAACACTAATTTCATATATTTATAGTTTCTTCTCATTACAAATATGACATGATTTTTATTGAAATTTCAGTATGTATCATGTAAAAAGTAAAAATCCCATGGGCTGGCAGGGTAGCTCAGTGGTAGAATATGTGCCTAGCACACCTGAAGCCTTGGGTTTCATCTCAGCACTGCACACACACACACACACACACACACACATAACACACACACACACACACACACACACACACACCATAAAAATTCCTTCTAATTCTACCACCAGAAATTACTTCTGTTGTTAGCTTGCTTCATATGACTCAAGATTTTTTTCCTGGAAATTCATAGGTACATTTTAAAAAATTATTTTTTTTTAGTTATAGATAGACAGTACATTTATTTATTTCTATGTGGTGCTGAGGATCAAACCCAGTGCCTCACACATGCCATTCAAGCACTCTACCACTGAGCCACAACCCCAGCCCCTCATAGGTATTTTTTTAAAGGTATTTCTCCATAAAACCTTTTTTTTCCTTTTTGCAGTATTGGGAATTAAACCCAGGGGTGTTCTATTGCTGAGCTACATTCCAGCCCTTTTATTTTTTTTATTTTGAGACAAGGTCTTGCTAAATTGCAGAGGCTGGCTTTGAACTTGCAATCCTCCTGCTTCAGCCTCGTACATTGCTAAGATTATAATAAGTGTGAGCCACTGCACCCAGCTAAAAACTATATTTCACCTTAGGTTTTTTCATTTAGCCTCTATGACTCAGTACAGTTAAGAGATGTACTTTATTCTTTTAATATATGCATAATCTCTCATTGTTGTGAGATCAAGGAGTTATCTATCTGTTCCCTACTCATGGATATTTGAGGCCTGGGCAACTCTAGAATGAGAAGAACTTACTCCTGATTAGAATCTAGCATAAGCTTTTCCTTTGAGGGCAGAGATATGAGATCAGTTATCCCAAAGGTAGAAACTTGGTGGGGCTTTCACCAAGAGTACTGAGACATTCTGAGCCTCTCATCTGCATAGGTGGCTTCAGCTTCACTGGGCATGTTGCTCTACTTATTTCAGAGGTCACTATTGTGAAATGGGTATTAGTAATCAGCAGCTTTAATCTTGTTTTGTGAGAGGATACAGGTGGGAGGATACTGGTAAGTGAGAATTTCATACTCTCCTGCACTGGTCCATCCAGGGATTCTGACCCCCTGAGTTACGCAAGGAACAACAGGGGCTTATCTCTCTTCCAGGTGCAGCCCATCCAGCCCACACCAGCTGTGCCCCAGCCTGCTGTGGTCATTGCCAGCCCAGCCCCAGCAGTCAAGCCATCTGCCTCTGCTCCCATCCCAATCACCTGCTCAGAGACCCCCACGGTCAGCCAGTTGGTATCCAGTAAGTGGCTCCTGGAAGAGAGAAGGTGGGGGGCATTTGTTTGGGCATTTTAACTTGCTCACATACTGCTTTTATTATATATTTCCTGGAGACATATGCTATGGCATGGTCCTGGAGTCCCAGCTACTCAGGAGATTGAGGCAGGCAGATCACTTGAGTGTGGGCAATCAAAGCCAGCCTGGGCAATCCCATCTGAAATGAATCAAATTCCTGGATTCCAAAAGTCACAAAGGGCAGAAGCCCAATTCGAGGAGCTAGCTTTCTTATTCCTGTTGCTGTTGAGCTTGATAGATTCTGGACAGGATGGTAGAGACTGCTCAGTTGGTTGGCTGACTGCTTCTCTGAGAGGCCAAGCCATTGGCTGTCTGCTGTGGGCTCTCATCCAGCACTGAGGAACGTGGACAGCCAACAAGTGTGCTTGAGGCAGGATGAGGGACTGTGGGGTGGGGGAAAGGTCAGTAGTTAGAGCGATAAGAACTTGAAAATAAGCCTTATCCCTGAGAGGGTGGTCCAGCCCCTTTCCCACAAGTCTGCTTGCCTTGGGAAGGGGTATTGAAGGTAGGTGCACAAGCCTAGTGTCCCCATTCCTCACCATGCACTCGTCCAGACCAATGGACCAGATAATCAGTGATGATTCCCATCTTACACACTCATCTCTGATCTTTCCTTTGGCCTAGAGCCACATACTCCAAATCTGGATGAGGATGGGATCAACTTAGAAGAGATCCGGGAGTTTGCCAAGAACTTTAAGATCCGTCGGCTCTCCCTGGGCCTTACACAGACCCAGGTGGGCCAGGCTCTGACTGCAACAGAAGGTCCAGCATATAGCCAGTCAGCCATCTGCCGGTAAGTAAGGCTGCCCTGGACAAGGTCAGGGTCTGCTCAGTGCCTACCAGGCATCTAGCCCCTTACCATATCCCCCTTGCTCCTGACTTCTACCAGATAAGATGTATTTATCTGGATATGAACACCTGGAGTAGCTAAAGACTGACTAAACTCTCTGAAATTTATTCTCTGATCCTGAGCATTTATGTGGTCTTTTGGGGGCAATCTAAGACCCAAATCCATTCAGGAATCCTAGCAGAAAAGGAGTTATAAACTTAGTCACACAAGTAGGAACTTCAGTTCCCTTGTGGCCCTCAACCAGGCCACACCCTGTCATGCTGTCATCTCCCCCTCCTATAAGGCCTGACTATAAAGTACGAGAGCTGATTTTTCTGTGTGTACCTTATAAACTGGTTTTGATGTCAATATCAGAGGAAGGGGAGCAGAGAGTTTCAAAGAAGAAACTCATTGGGCTCAGTGGATAACCCAATGATTTCATCTGCCTGCCAACTCTGTAGCTAAGACTATAATGACTATTAGAGCGACAACCGTGCCGTGTTGGCTCGGCCAGAAAAGTAGCCTGTCATGTTAGCCATGTTCCTATGAGAGTGCAGTTGGAGGAGGACAGCACTCATGTCCTCTGGAGGCTGCTCAAGATGACTTCTCAAGGGACTTCACTCATTTGGGTGTGAAAGTTTTGGAATGGTTGTTTAGGGCAGTATTGTCATCATCCTATTGACCTGAGGCTGTAGAAATAATCTCACTGTTAAGACCTGGGATTCTGGAGAGTCTGAGGAGTCTGGTCTTGGACAAGCCAAAGGGGTCATGGTGGAGGCAGTGAGAGGACACTGGGAAGGGCCTTACCAGTTCCACAAGGAGCAGCCCCTTGAAGGTAGTGCACTGAGACCAACACACTCTGTTTCTTCCTGGGCATGTGTTGTCTGCAGGTTTGAGAAGCTGGATATCACGCCCAAGAGTGCCCAGAAGCTGAAACCAGTGCTGGAGAAGTGGCTAAATGAGGCTGAACTCCGGAACCAGGAAGGCCAGCAGAACCTGATGGAGTTTGTGGGAGGTGAGCCCTCCAAGAAACGCAAACGCCGCACCTCCTTCACCCCCCAGGCCATAGAGGCCCTCAACGCCTACTTTGAGAAGAACCCGTTACCCACAGGTCAGGAGATCACCGAGATTGCTAAAGAGCTCAACTATGACCGGGAGGTAGTGCGAGTCTGGTTTTGCAATCGGCGCCAGACACTCAAGAACACCAGCAAGCTGAATGTCTTTCAGATCCCCTAGGGCTTGGCCTCCAGCCCTGTGTTCCAGCACTTTGTATTCTTCCCTTGACACCTGACTGTCTCCACTGCCATGACAGAACCTGTCATTTTGCCACATCATGAGACTCCACTGTGTGCATGTGTCAATGCCTCCCTCCTCTTTCCCACATATCTCATATCCTGGGGAGGCCAGAGGGGACCCATGAGAGAGCCCCAGGTTCTGGGCTGAGCATGACAAAGGAAAAGATTTGTGGTGGTGCTTAGGGAAGCACTTTGCTAACATGGTTTCTGAAGGGCAAATTCTGGCTGGGAACCAGATACTCCTGAGGACCATTAGCTCTTGCTTTTGATAACATTCTCTCTCCACTTTCCTTTCTCCTTTACATCTCCTTTACTGTGGAACCACAGCCTCACATTACCTTCCCTCACTTCACCTACAGACAAACTAAACCCCTGAAAGGACTTAGGATATAAATTCAGAAAAGTTGCCGGGTGCAGTGGTGCACCTGTAATCCCAGCAGTTTTAGGAGGCTGAAACAGAAGGATCGAGAGTTCAAGGCCAGTCTCAGCAATAGCAAGGCGCTAAGCAATTCAGTGAGACCCTGTGTCTAATTAAAACACAAAATCGGGCTGAGGATGTGGTTCAGGGGTTGAGTGCCCCTGAGTTCAACCCCAGTACCCCACCCCACCCCCCCAAAATCCAGAAGTTTCTGTGCTGCTCCAAAGGTCAGACCCAATGTCTGCCTTGACCTCAAGGTCAGAAGGTTCCTGAAGTCCTGTGCCAGAACATATGAACTCCTCTCCCTGGTTCTTTGGGGTTTGGGAGTAGGGTTTGCATTAAATCAGAAACTTTTCTGTTACAATCTGTGTTGAAAGAGCAACAGTAAACTTTACCTGTCCTGGAGTTGCCCTGGGCCAGCTGTGGGTCTGGAATTTAGTAAATAAGTCCATTCTCCAGGGTTTTAATCTAATTTCTGTCCTCAGCCATCCCCTCCCCCCAAAAAATGTGGGTTAAGAGAATTTGCAGCTGGGCCTGCAGCGCATGCCTGTAATCCCAGCTACTCGAGAGGTTGAGGCAGGAGGATAATGAGTTTGAGACTAGCCTAGGCAGCATAATGAGATCCTGTCTCAAAGGAAAAAAAAGAGAGCAAGGACTTGCACCCTGGTAAATCCCACTGCCCAGCAAGCAGGCAGCTCTGGAAAAAAATGAGGAAAGGAATGCTGATTTTTCTCTCTCCCTCTTTTGCCCCCCTAGCCCCCCACCCAATCCAGTATTGGAACCTTCTCAAAGGAGCAAATTAAACAATAAACCAGACAGGAAGGCCCTGAGGGAAAGGACAATATCTAGAAAGAGCTGATGGCAGCCCAGAAAGATCTTTTGGGGAAGTTAAAGACTTAATTCTAATTTTCTTTATAACTGTAAACCTTGGATATTGGAGAAATCTCACTTTGTCCAGAGTTGTAGACCATATCTGTTGCAGGCAATTCTCCCAGTGCTGCTCTGAGTCAGGACTACCCAGTTCAGGATGAATTTTGCCTGTAGAGGGGGTAGCTATGGTACCTTGGGGGTTAGCATCTTATCCAAGCTGTGAAGTGAGTTTCCAGCCTCACTGTGACTGGACACCCCTTAAAATGCAATATGTGACTTTAGGTCAGGAGAGACTAAGAGGTTGGCTTGGATGATCCCAGACTTGATATATACACTGTCCCTAAGATCCACAAGTCCCCGGAGTCAAATATCCTCTCCTTTCATTATTGTTATCTTTACAATGCCTGGTCTCTAGCAGCTGTCCTTCACTGTACCTCACATGATCTACCCCAAGTGGGTGACCGTCAAGTAAAGGCACGTTACTACTTCTGTTGGTCACTGGTGTAGAGCTACTATACCTAGCTTCCTTTCCTGCCCACTACTGGTCCCTCCTAGGTTCTGCAATGCCATTGTGGCCATCCTCTTGGTAACCCTGCCAGTGAGAGGAAGACAGTGTGAGTGTGCTACAACCAACCTGCCAGAGTGTGGTGGGGGTGAGGAGCGGGTGGGCAGTTTACTTGAGCCACCCCCCCAGAAGAGAGTACGTCTTCAAAGGAGAAGCTCCACACTTCAGGCCATGGTTATAAACCTGCCTCTTTGAGATGACAAACTCACTTGGGAGGGGTATTGTGAACAAGTTTTCAGTAGGAATAATTTTCCATATGGAAATCTTTCAAGGATTCAGTGACTCAGACTACAATGAGTTAGAAAGATGCAGGTTTTCTTGCTCAAACACTTGCATTCAGAGGTGCTTTCTTTTTTTGGGAAAAAAAAGTGGGTCACAGCTGGTGCCCTGGAAGTAGCATATAATATAGGGTGTGTCCATGCTGTGAATGTGCAGGAGGACACCATCTGTCCTGTGGCTTGACAGGAAAAAAATCATGAACCACTGGTCTAAATTAGGCCTGGTCATGATTTCTTAGCCCCTCCCTTGTCTAAATCTGTTCTCCCAAGGCTGGGCGAGAACTAAATCGTTTTCTCCTCTACTGGAAAGATGGGTCAGTCTTTCAGAAGAATACTGGGACCTGAATGTTTGCAGCTGAATTCTCCAGACCGGGGGTGCAGGATGTGCCTGAAATATATTCCAAGCAGAGCTCATTGGCCTATGGCCTCTGTCCGTGCTCCTCCATCAGAGGATCCCCCAGGAAGCAGATGGTGCCTGGGCCATTCACCTAGGAGGCAGTTTTTGTTTTTTGTTTGTTTGGGTTTTGTTTTCTTTGGTTTTGGTAGCATCATGCTCTGAAGGGTGTTAAAAATGAAGTCAGAGCTCAGTGGCTCCTTTGCTATGGAACGGCAGAAATGATTTAACTGTATAGTTTTGTTTTAAATGAAAGAAAGACCAAAAACTTTCTGTGGGCTGAATCAGCTGGGGCCTTTGACCCTGCACTAACCGTGGCATTTTATCCAGGCGAAGTCTAGGGAAAGAATTCAGTCAAATGAACTGAGGAACACACTTGAGTTTAGACTGAGCAACCATGATGTTTTTGTCTTCTCAGAAATCCAGTCATCTTCCTGTGCCCAGATTTTCTTTCCTGCCTCTTAGGCCAGATTCTGACATTGAGGTTCTGACTGTGACCCAGCACAGGGCAATGCCTACTGAGGGCTGGAGGGAGGGTGGGGAGGGGAGAATTGGAGAGAAACACTTGGTGTAGTTGTGTGGAATAAACAGTATTTTTTCTTTTGTACTGGTCTGCCTGTTTCTTGGTGACCTCCTAAAGTGGAAATATAAAGGAAGCAATGTCAGAGGCCAGGCAAGTGGCAGGGAGCTAGCTGTCAGCTTGCACCATTGAAAATCCCATTGTAAGAAGGTCAGAGTCAGTCCCCTCAATTCTCCCCTTACTATTTTTTAAAAAATATTTGTATTACTTATTGATGGACCTTTGTTTATTTGTTTGTTTATATGTGGTACTGAGAATTGAATCCAGTGCCTCACACATGCTAGGCAAGCACTCTACCACTGAGCCACAACCCCAGCCCATCGATTCCCACTTTATTATTATTTTTTATTAGATAATCTATGATTTGTTTTGAAAATTACATTATGATGAGGAACATGTGGTAGAGCAGAGCTGCTCACATGGTGGAAAGAGAGAGAGAGAACACACTAGATTCCCAATTTAGACCCTCCTTATTGGGCTGAGGGTCTGCAGGGCCCTTTCTCCTTCTAGACTATCCTCTTGGTACCTAGAACCCAGAATTCTCTGCCAAGCCTATTTCCTGGATCTCTCTTCTTGGAGTCCCAAGAACAGCCTATGATGTTGGTATATACACTTGTGTGTCCAAGAGGCAGCTGTCTTAGTCCATTGGGGCCACTATAATGAAACACCTTGGACTGGTAGTTTATAAACAACATAAATTTACTGCTTATGGTTATGGAGACTGGGAAGTCAAAGATCAAGGAACTGACAGATCTGGTTTTTGATGAGCGTCCTCTTCCCCATAGATGGAAGTCTTTTCACTGTAACCTCACATGGTACAAAGGCAAACATGCTCCCTAAGGCCTCTTTTAAGGGCCTTGTTCTGGTCAACCCTCATGACCTAATCAATCTTCCCAAAGGTCTCACTTCTTAATACTATCTTATTGGGAATTATGTTTCAATTTTGGAGGGACACAGATATTCAGGCCAGCAGTGACCAAGGGATAGCTGTTTGTCACGACAGAGCTTGTATATACAGGCTGAGGTCTACATGTGTACACAAATCCCTTTGCCTCTCCAGTTAGAGAGAGGGGAGATAAGGCAGTCTCTAGACTGGGAGTCTGGACTGGGGAACATTCTACCATGGAACTTCAAGGAGTCCTGGACATCTAAATTCAAACAGGGCTTGAATTGTGAAGGTATATTTAGAAGATATTTAGAAGGCTAGAACATTACTAGTTAGCGATTTATACAGTTCTTTATAAAAATGGAATGTATGATTAAGTGGGGCTTCATTTTTCACTCTTCCCAGGCCTGCCACCTGAGCATACAGCTGAGAGAGCCCAGCTGTCATGAGTGTCTCTTTGTTGGCTTGTCTAACTCTGAGGACTAGGATTTAGGCCATCTCCTTCACAGTCTTCTCTTCCCCCACCTGGTATCGACGATGTCTGAGCTGCATAATCTAAGCTGGCAAGGGCAAGGCCATGACTGCCCAACCACCATTACTACACCTCAGATGAGGTGAAGAGGATTGGTTCTAGACGGCCACCACCTGGCCCCCACTCACAGTGGTAATAGATGTCTAAGACTCTGACACAAGGCTTACAAATCAGAGGCACTTTACAGAACTCTGAAATACTGGGGAAATATAACAAAAAGAAGCCAACACTTACCCCAGCATAGACCTCACACACTGGGCTGTGACTCCTCAATACATAGGCCAGAGCACATTGTAAATGCTCAATAATTGTCGAATAGATAACTGAATGCATTTTCTACTGTTCCTTTCAATAAAATAATGAGAGCTGAGACTTCAGGCAACAGGGACAGAGCAGGGACAGGGGGGGATTCTGCTTACCATGCAGGGTTTGGACTGTGAACCGTGGGAGTGAATGGAATCTCACCAGATAGAGACAGTGCCAGCAGCTCCCACCAGGAGAGTCCTGGGAACTGATCTCTCTGGCTCAGACCAGTTGAGAATGGTTGCTGGCAGTTGGCCCAGGAAGGCTGTCCTAGAAGCAGGTGGGTTTGTGGAAGAACTGCAGTTCTTTTCCTCCCAGGCCTGGGAATTTCATTGTAAATGAAATGAAATGGTTATAAAGGGGGAACTGACCTTTTATAGTCTGGAGAAGATGTGGGCTGGTTTCTGAACTACAGACAGGAGAGGAGAAGAACCTGAGATTGCTTTGAACTGTGTAACTGTGAAAACTGATGATTTCATTTCCTTTCAACTAAAGGGTCTTTCAGAGAAGACAGACTCGACTTCACAGGCTCCTTGGGTGGGGTGCAGAAATACAGGAAAAGTTAAGGCTAGGTGGTCAGTCCTCAAAAAAGTTTCCTTGGTTTTAGTTTCTTCCTTTACCTGAAGGAAAATGCTCAGGGATTAATTTAGGAATTCAGCAATACTGATTGACCTGCAGGACCTGAGTAACTGAGTGTGAAGGGAAGGGGGGGGCACGGGGGCGGGATGGAATCACATTAGGGAAGGGAGCCTGAGTCCTCCAGCCTGATTTCTAAGAGGTAGATAAGTGCTGGAGTATTCTCTTTTTGTCAACCATAATAATGGCTAAATTTTACCCATTACTACCTAGGCACTGTTCTAAGCACTTAACATTCATTATCTCAGTCAGTTCTTACAATAATTCTACAAAGTAAGACTCTCATATTGATTTTAGATTCAGGGAAAATGAGGAATCTGCTCAAGGTTGCATTATGAGCAGCAGAGACAGGATTTGAACCCAGGTGGGCTGTCTTTAAAGTTTTGTGTTTAACCTTGTCCTATATAGACTCTGAGAGGTAGGTGGGACCTGGAGGTTGCTATCTTCCTGATCTTTGCAGTAGAGTTTCCACCCACCAGGGTAGACCCTGCTGTGTCTCATCTAAATAATGTTAAATTCCAGGACTTAATCTAGGTAAATGAACCCTTCACAATGAGACTAACTTCATCCGACGACCAAAATACTGAATTCTGAGCTCTGTACCACAGGTGCTCTGGTTAATTAGTTTCATTTATTATGTTTAATCGGAGCTATGATTTTTCATTGTAGGATGAATTTATGGGTACAACAAAATCTGATCTATTGATAGATGTTGCTGAATTTTTAAGGGTTGCTGCCTATTTCCAATCCTAGAATTCTGATTCCACTCTTAATTTAGTGAGGAAGGGAAAGGAAAGGAAAAGTTATTTCTCCAGTTATAATTCCAAGGGTAAATAGTCTGTAAGGTCTTTCCTGAGGGGGAACTGGTCTCAAGGGTATGTGTCTCAGGCTGATCCGCATTCCATCTGGGATGGGCCAGGGCTAAGGAATTGCCTCTTGTTTCACCTCAGTTTATTTTGGAATTAATAAATGGAAAGGTGGGCCTTTGTAAAAATCTTTATGTTGGTTCAGAATTTAGTCTTGGGGGGGTTGGGGTTGTGGGCTCAGCAGTAGAGTGCTCACCTAGCACATGCGAGGCCCTGGGTTTGATCCTCAGCACCACATAAAAATAAATAAAATAAAGGTATGGTGTCCAACTACAAGTAAAAAGTAAATATTTAAAAGAGATTGAGATAATGTATATGAAAATGCTACTAAAACCTTAACATATCATTCAATATAAATTAATGTAATTCAAATAGGATAATATTAACCCAATCTTAACAGAAAAGCAGAAATGGTCTGGTGAAAGACAGGAGCTAATATTAATTGAATCATTACTTTTTGGGGGCTACTTTGGTACCTCATTTAATCCTTACAACAATTTTAGGAAGAGGTATAATTATTACTAATTTTTAGATTAAATACCGAGGCTCAGAGATATAAAGTTATTTGCCCAAGATTATGCAGCTAGTAGTAGATCTCTTGTTCAAACAAAGGATGATTCTATCTAATAAGTATTTTACTATACTCTGGATTACAATTCTGGATTCAAGGAATTTTGAATCTTCAGGTCTCCATGTGATCTCCCTCTTCTGGTCTCTGAGATGAGGACCCATTCATTCCTTTACCCACAGATACACATTTTGGGATTAAATTGGCTCAAGGAAAGGAAAGTGTATTAAAGAGATATTGGATGGTCCATGAATGAAATAAGACTTGGATCTTGGGGCTTATCAAGGTAAGAAGGTGTGTTTAAGCCTAGAGCTCCTAGAGAGAAACCTATGGCTGAAACCAGGGGCATATCATCACCTTCATGTCAACCTCTTTCCCTTCTCTTAAGTCTCAATTCCTTTTTTAAGTCAATAAGTATTTTTAAAAAGTCCTTCGGAGGGGATGGGGGTGTAGCTCAGTGATTAGAGCATGTGATAAGCATGCATGAGGCCAGAGTTTGATCCATAGCAAACCCCCCCTCCCCTGCCATAAAAAAGTCCTATTCGATGCAGGAACTATAGTAGGAGATATTTAGAGTACAAGTCTGAAAAAAAACCTATTCTCTATTCTTAAGATCACTTCTAGTGAGAGAGGTGGATATATAAAAATATTATAATTAAAATTATTGTTTAAAAAAGTCAATAACAGAATACAACAATGAACTAGTACCTTTACATATGGGGGGGGGGGAATGCCAGTCTTTAGAGTTGGCTCTCAAATTAGGATGCTAATTTAGATGTGGCCAATTTAAACCCTTTAACTAATCTCATTATTGGTGAAATCTAAAGATAAATATAATATTTACCTTTAGAAATCAGGAGCTATGGCACACACCTGTAATCGCAGTGATCTGGGAGGCTGAGGCACGAGGATCTCAAGTTCAAAGCCAGCCTCAGCAATTTAGTGAGGCCCTAAGCAACTTAACCAGATCACGTCTCAAAATGAAGAGCTGGTGATATGGCTCAGTGGTCAAGTGCCCCTGGGTTCAATCCCCAGTACCAAAAAAATTATACATATATATTATATATTCATAAATATAATTATATATAATTAGAAACATAAATATATACATATATATAATTCTAATTACAAGATTTGTCTTGAGGACTTCCAATAATGTAATAATGTTCCTAGCATATAGATGATGCTTAATAAAAAGTGACCATTGTTGTTCCTTAATCCTCAAAAGAGAAAGAGGGAGAAGGCATGGTTACCTTTATTTACAATCCAGGAAGCTAAATCTCCTCCATAGATTGACTATTCGGAAGACATTAAACTAGTAAGAGAAGACACCAGCCCAAACTTTATCTTCAAATCTTTTAAATCCTAACATTTCTCCACCACAACCTTTTAAAAAACAATACTTTTGCCCATTTCGTACAGTTCAAATGCATCAGGAAGAAGGCGGAAGATGTGATGTGTATTAAGGGAAATGCAGTTTAAGAGGGTCTTGACCTCCGCAGAGGAGAGTTTAAGGAGCTGGGAGGATAAATAGAAGCAAACGCGCGCACACAGGGAACTTTTGAGAAACAGAGTCTCGCCAGGAGTTGGAGACGGTTTAGAAAAGGCTAGAAGGAGGGTTCCCGCTAAGACTTAGGCGCCAATTTGGTAGGCAGAAGACATCAGAACTCCGCCGTCCCCAGACACGTCTTAAATCCCGACACTCAACTCATGCCAAGTCCTTTCAGAGACCGCCCAACCCATCTCCCGGGGCGGGGCGGGGGAGTGCAGATAGCCTATCCTCGCTGCGAGGCCAAGGAGGTGTCTTCTTCATTGGCCAGTGGCAGGGTGACGTCATGCTCGCCGGGCTGGCGGAGGAAGAGGGTTCCAGGATTGGTTGGCGCTGGGGCGGCGGGTGGTGGAGGGGCCTGGCGAGTCTGGGTTTCAAGCCTGTGCTGGACTTTCTTCTTCCATGTTTCCAGGCCGTAGGGGGCTGCAGAGGGCGGGGAGTAGGTTCAGCAGAAACCTGGATTTGATTCTAAGAGCCGTGGGGTTGAGAAAGGTTGACCGGAAGTGATCTTGGTACTGACCGGAAGCGAGGCCTGGAGGGGAAAGAGAGCGGGTCCCCGGAGGGAGGGGGTTTCCATCAGAAGGGGGCGGGGGAAAAGGTGCAGAAGCGGCGTAAGAGCGTGGTGCATGTTGCCAGTCGCTGCTACTGGTCTGTGTGGAAGGTAGTGAGCGACCGCCAGCGAGCTCCAGAGGCTAGTCCAAGGAGTGAGAGTGCAGGAGTCCAGGGCTGTCTATAGGAAGTCTGAAATAGTTGAGCAAAGGGAGCCTTACACTCCTGAGAACAGGGCGGGAGGGATTTTGGAAGCCGCGGTGGCCAAGAGCGAGTAGCTAAGGGTACGGGAGATTAGTTGTGCAGCCACTGCTGCTCACGTTTGGGGGTGGCTGGTGGGCAGTGTGTGTGATCTTGGTTTGGAGTTTTCTACTGTCTTAACCCCTGTGGGGTAGAATTACGCTCCGCGCATTTGTAAAAGAAACGGTGTCACCTGGGGCACGGAAGGAGCCAGGATGGCTTGGGCTCTGAAGCTGCCTCTGGCCGATGAAGTGATTGAATCCGGGCTGGTGCAGGACTTTGATGCTAGCCTGTCCGGGATCGGTCAGGAACTGGGTGCTGGTGCCTATAGCATGAGGTGAGTGAGATTTTCCTAGACCCTACCTTTTGAATAACAAAGGCAGGATAGGGAGTAAGAAAGGCGGGGCTGGGCTATAGAGTTTAAAAAGCTGTCTGCCATTGGGGAAAAGAGACTTTTTTTTTTTTTATTGTTTTGAGTTGTGATTGTTGTGGAAGAAATGGAAGAAGAGATCGTAGGCAGTGTGAAGTCTGCATGGGCAGTAGAAGGAAGAATGACTCCTAATTAGCTATTAAATGAACGTTGAGAGGTCGTTGTGCCAATGTGGGAGACTTGGCGACCAATGGTATATATGTATGTGTGGATAGGTCTGGATTTGTGTGAAATAAGGGTTACGGTGAGCATGTGAGGGATGGCTAAGGAATTAGGGATTTGGGACCTGGGATTTAATGATGAATTTTGATTGACTGCTTGTTGGAAAATAGCTGTAATCTTATCACTAACCTCCTTAGAAGGCTTTCTTTACTTTGAGGGATTCCTGTCTTTCAAAACAAGCTGCGAGATGAAAAAGTTGCAAAAAGAACTTATGGATGGTTCTGGACCTGCATGTATCAAACTAATTGTTAATAATAGATTCAAAGCCTTTGAAAGCAGGATTGCTTCCTATGTAACCTGTTCTCATTCATTAGCTACTACATTCCCCCATATGGTTTCTTTATAAGTGTGAAAGAATCATGTGTGGAAATGCTGAAATAGCTGTATCTTAGAGTTATATGGACTATAATTGGATTTTCTAGAGCATTATTTGATACTTTAGAACTGAACATTTCATTGGTTTTATGAGTTTAGAGGGAAAAGTTGCTTTTTATAGGTAAGATGGACACATGTTTTATTCTGGTAGTGAGATCCTTTGAGAGTTATGTAAAGCTCCTTTCTTTATCTCTGCTAGTTCAAAGTGACTTTCCACAACTGAAGTAAATTATGAGTTAGAACTTAATATTTCACCATCTTCAGGAATCTTTGCTCACAAAATAATGGTCTGTCTTTATATGAATATGTTAGTGATTTTTCAGGGATTTAAGTTTTGTTATACAATGCTATTAGTCTTGAAAAAGTTATCTTTAGTTTTAACTTTAGCCTGTCCTTGTTTAGGTGATTTTGATTACAAAAATAGAAATTAACTTGGTCTGACAGCAAGTGCCCTGAATTTGCACATCAGAATGAGATATAATATTTGACAATTATTGCTGTTTATATAAAGATTACCACAGCAGAAAGGTTAATTATGTTTCGATTACCAAAGTTTAGAATGGATATAATTAAATATAACTGTACTATGTGTACAACTACTACATGCTGTGCATGACATATGACCTTATTTTAAAAAATATTTTTAGTTGATTTTTATTAACTTATTATTTATTTATCTAACTTGTTATATAGGATATCAGAATGTGATTCAGTTCATATTACACATATAGAGCACAATTTTTCATGTCTCTGATTGAACCACAAGTAGAGTCACACCATTCGTGTCTTCGTACATGTACTTAGGGTAATGATGTCCATCTCATTCCACCGTTTTTCCTACCCTGATACCCACTTCCTTTCATTCCCTCCCCTTTGCCTTATCTAACGTTGGTCTATTCCTCCCATGCTTCCCCCCACCATCCTATTTATGAATCAGCATTCTTGTATCAGAGAAAACATTCAGTATTTGGTATTTTGGAATTGGTTTACTTCACTTAGCATTATATTTATTCTCTATCTCCATCCATTTACCTGCAAATGCCATGATTTTATTTTCTTTTAATGCTGAGTAATTGGGCTGGGGTTGTGGCTCAGTGGTAGAGTGCTTGCCTGGCATGTGTGAGGCACTGGGTTCAATCCTTAGCGCCACATAAAAATAAATGAATAAATAAAAGTCAACAACTAAAAAAATATTTTAAAAAATATGCTAAGTAATATTCCATTGTGTATATATACCACAATTTCTTTATTCATTTATCTACTGAAGGACATCTAGGTTGGTTTCATTGTGAATTGTGCTGCTATAAACATTTATGTGGCTGTGTCCCTGTAGTGTGCTGTTTTTAAGTCCTTTGAGTATAAACCAAGGAGTGGGATAGCTGGGTCAAATGGTGGTTTCATTCATGGTTTTCCAAGGAATCTCCATACTGTTTTCCTTATTGACTGCACCAATTTGCAGTTCCACCAGCAGTGGATGAGTGTGTCTTTTTCCCCACATCCTCACCAACACTTATTGTTGTTTGTATTCTTAATAGCTGCCACTCTGACTGGAGTGAGATGAAATCTTAGAGTACTTTTGATTTGCCTTTCTCTAATTGCTAGAGATGTTGAACATTTTTTCATATATTTGTTGAATAATTTGTATATCATCTTCTGAGAAGTATCTGTTCAGTTAAAAAAGCCTACATATATTTTTATTATATTCAGTCCCTCACACATGCTAGGCAAGTGCTCTACCACTAAGCTACAACCCCAGCTCGTGACCTTACATTTAAGAGTGCTTTCCAAATCATCCTCTGTGTGGTCTTCACAGTTAGTAGGATGGTTTGCATGATTACATATTAAGAACTTTTTTCCAACATCAACTGCCTTCCAAACTATTTTCAAACATCACTTTATTTTTCTTAAGAGTACAGCATACCAGAGTTTTAAGTACTTTATTCTTTGCTTTACTCACCTTTTTCTTTTTCATGTATTATGTACTTGTCATTATTCTCTTGACTCTTACATATATTCAGTATTTTGCATTAATTTGTTAGATATTGATTCTCAAATTTTAGTATTCATAAGTTATCTGTTGTTCTTATTATAATAAAGTCTTCCTGAACCTTATTAAAGAAAATGTTCTCTTTGACAAGAATTTTTTTTTTTAGTTACATGACAGTAGAATGCACTTTAACACATATACATAAATGGAGTATAATTCTCATTCTTCTAGTTGTACATGATGTAGAATCAATGTCAAATTCTTTTTTTTTTTTTTTTTTTTTTGGTGGTGGGTACTGGGGATTGAACTACAGGGCACTCAACTATTGAGCCACATCCCCAGCACTTTTTTGTATTTTATTTAGAGATAGGGTCTCACTGAGTTACTTAGTGCCTCGCTTTTGCTGAGGCTGGCTTTGAACTTGTGATCCTCCTGCCTCAGCCTCCCAAGCTGCTGGGATTACAGGTGTATGCCATGGCACCCCGTGGTCTGGTTTCAGATTCATTTTGTTATCTTTCCTACCCCCATGCCCCCTCCCCTCCCTTCATTCCCTCTGCCTAATCCAAAGTACTCTGTTCTTCCCTAGCCCCACTCCCCTTTATTGTGAATTAGCATCCACATATCAGAGAAAACAATTAGCCTTTGGTTTTGGGGATTGGCTTATTTCACTTAGCATGATGTTCTCCAGTTCTATTCATTTACTGGTACATGCCATTATTTCATTCTTCTTTAAGGCTGAGTTCTATTCCATTGTGTATATATACTACATTTTCTTTATCTATTCATCTGTTGAAGGACACCTAGGTTGATTCCATAGTTTAGCTATTGTGAGTTGAGCTGTTATAACATTGATGTGGCTGTGTCACTGTAGTATGCTGATTTTAAGTCCTTTGGGTATATACTGAGGAGTGGGATAGCTGGGTCAAATGGTGGTTCCATTCCAAGTTTTCTGAGAAATTTCCATATCGCTTTCCATAATGGTTGTATCAATTTGCAGTCCCACCAGCAATGTATGAATGTACCGTTTCCCCCCATCCTTGCCAACATTTATTGTTGCTTGTATTTGTGATAATTGCCTTGCTAACTGGAGTGAGATGAAATCTTAGAGTAGTTTTGGTTTGCATTTCTCTAATTGCAGAGATGTTGAACATTTTTTTCATGTACTTGTTGATTGATTGTATTTTTCTGTGAAATAAATGTTCAGTTCCTTAGCCCATTTATTGATTGGGTTATTTGGGGTTTTTTGTTTGTTTTGTTTTGTTTTGTTTGGTGTGGTATTGTTTTTTTGAGTTCTATATGTATCCTGGAGATTAATGCTCTGTCGGAAGTATGTATGGTAAAGATTTTCTCCCATTCTGTTGGCTCTCTCTTAACATTATTGTTTCCTTTGCTGAGAGAAAGCTTTTTAGTTTGAATCCATCCCATTTATTGATTCTTGATTTTACTTCTTGTGCTTTAGGAGTTTTGTTAATAAGTCAGATCCTAAGCTGACATTATGAAGATTTAGGCCTACTCTTTCTTCTATTAGGCGCAGGGTCTCTGTTCTAGTGTCCAAGTTTTTGATCCACTTTGAATTGAGTTTTGTTCATGGTGAGAGATAGGGGTTTAATTTCATTTTGTTATATATGGATTTCCAATTTTTCCAGCACCATTTGTTGAATAGATCATCTTTTCTCCAGTGAATCTTTTTGGCGTCTTTGTCTAATATAAGATAACTGTATTTATGTGGGTTTGTCTCTGTGTCTTCTATTCTGTACCATTGGTTTTCACATCTATTTTGGTGCCAATACCATGCCATTTTTGTTACTGTGGCTCTGTAGTATAGTTTAAGGTCTAATATTGTGATGATTCCTGCTTCACTCTTCTTGTTAAGGATTGCTTTGGCTATTCTGGGTCTCTTCTTTTTCTTTTTTCTTTTTTCAATAACTACATTTAGTAATTAACATGAAATTGGCATTTTATTTTTTTATTTTTTATATTTTTAGTTTTAGATGTACACAATACCTTTTATTTATTTATTTTAAAATATTTTTATTTTTTTAGTTGTAGTTGGACACAATACCTTTATTTTATTTATTTATTTTTATGTGGTGCTGAGGATTGAACTCAGGGTCTTGCACATGCTAGACGAGTGCTCTACTGCTGAGCCACAACCTCAGCCCAATATCTTTTATTTTTATATATTCATTTTTATGTGGTGCTGAGGATCAAACCCAGTGTACTAGGCAAACGTTCTGCCACTGAACCTCAGCCCCAGCCCCTGGGTCTCTTATTTTTCTAAATGAATTTTGTGATTGCTTTTTCTAGTTCTATGAAGAATGTCATTGGGATTTTAATAGGAATTGCATTAAATCAGTTTTTGGTAGTGTGGCTGTTTTGACAATATTAATTCTGCCTATTTAGGAGCATGGGTGGTGTTTCCATCTTCTGAAGTTTTCTTCAGTTTCTTTCTTTAGTGTTCTGTAGTTTTCATCGTAGAGGTCTTTCACCTCTTTTATTAGATTGATTCTTTTATTAGATTGATTTTTTTTTTTGAGGTTATTGTGAATGGGGTAGTTTTTCTAATTTCTCTCTCAGTAGATTCATCACTGATATACAGGAATGCATTTGATTCATTCATGTTGATTTTATATCCTGCTAGTTTACTGAATTCATTTATTAATTCTAGAAGTTTTCTGTTGGAATTTTTTGGATCTTCTAAATACACAATCATGTCACTGGCAAATAGTGATAGCTTGAGTTCTTCTTTTCTTATTCATATCCCTTTAATTTTGTTCTCCTAATTGCTCTTCCTAAAATTTGAAGGGTGATGTTGAGTAGAAGTGGTGAAAGAGGACATTTAAAAAAATTATTTATCTATCTATCTATTTTGTATTGGGGATTGAACTCAAGGGCACTTTACCACTGAGCCACATCCCCAGCGTTTTTTGGATTTTATTTAGAGACAGGGTCTCACTACGATGCTTAGCACCTCATTTTTGCTTTTGCTGTCTTTGAACTCTCGATCCTCCTGTGGGCAAGTGCACCTGGCTCCAGCCCTTTTTATTTTTCATTTTGAGATGAGAATCTTGCTAAATTGCTGAGGGTCTTATTAAGTTGCTGAGGCTGGCCTCAAACCTGTGATCCTCCTGCCTCAGCTCTGGGATCACTGGGTTTATAGGCGTGTATATCCATGCTTGGTGTGGCAAGCAATTTATTATATAAAAATATGTTCCTTAATGTATTTGTTTTACTCTAGTTTGCTTATTTTCTGCTGTATCTTATAGTGGGTTCTTCACATTTATTGCTTTGTATCTGAGATTTCTGTTTTTGATTCTTGATCTGCTATTGAATGAATTTTGAATTTTGTGATTGCTTTTTCTAGTTGATCTGCTATTGTATTTCTAATGTTCTTTTTGTAAGTGGTCCTTTTATATTTTTTTCTTACCCTTTCCTTACATTTTTATGCATGGTGAAAACTTTATAATAAAACTAAAGGAGATTCTTTGAGAACATGCTGAGTGAAAGGAGCCAGTTACGAAAAACCATATAACATATTCTTTCATTTCTGTGACATGTCAAGAATAGGAAAATCTGTTTAGAAAGAAAGTAGATTAGTGGTTGACCAGAACTGCAGGGGAGAAGGGAATTGGGAATGATTGCTGATTGATGTGAAGTTTCTTAGGGGTGTGATAAAAATTATTCTAAAATTAGTGGTGAAGATTGCACAACTCATTGAGCACAGTGGCACACATCTGTAATCCCAGCATCTTGGGAGGCTGAGGCAGGAGGATCGTGAGTTCAAAGCCAGCCTCTGCATTGAAGCCCTAAGCAACTTATCGAAGCCCTAAGGAACTCAGCAAGACCCTGTCTCTAAATAAAAAAATTAAATGGACTGGGGATGTGACTCAGTAGTTAAGCACCTCTGGGTTCAATCCTCAGTACCAATCAATCAATCAATCAATAAAAGATTGTACAACTCTATGACTACATTAAAGACAACTGAATTATATACTTTATTTTAATTTAATTTATTTTTCTTTTGTATTGTGGACTGAACCCAGGGGTGCTGTACCACCAAACTAGAACCCCAGCCCTTTTTATTTTTTGAGGCAGGATCTTAAGTTGCTGAGGCTGGTCTCATTTTTGTGATACTCCTGTTTCAGTGTCTAGAGTATCTGGGATTACAGGCATAAGCCATCTTGCCCAAATAATTTCTTTTTTTTTTAAATTTTTTTAATATTTATTTTTTAGTTTTCGGTGGACACAACATCTTTGTTTGTATGTGGTACTGAGGATCGAACCCGGGCCCCACGCATGCCAGGAGAGCGCGCTACAGCTTGAGCCACATCCCCAGCCCCAAATAATTTATTTATTTATTATTATTATTGTTAATTTTATTCATTTGTTTTTTTGGTACCAGGGACTGAACTCAGGGGCGCTTTGCCATTGAGCCACATCTCCAGGCCTTTTTATTTTTTATTTTGACAACAGGGTCTCACTAGGTTATTTTGACAACAGGTCTCACTAGTTTGCTTACAGCCTTGCTAAATTCCTGAGGTTTTTTTCTTTGACTTAACATAATGTTTTCAGGATTCATCCAGAGGTTCAGGCTTTGAACCTCTGATCCTACTGCCTTAGCCTCCTGAGCTGCTGGGATTACAGGCATGCACCACCATAATTGGCTGTTTAATACTTATTTTTTTGATGTAGGACTAGGTAGTAAACTGAGGGGTACTGTACCATAAAGCTACATCTCTAGCCCTTTTTATTTTTAATTTGGAAACAGGGTCTCACTAAATTGCTGAGACTGACCTTGAACTTGCAGTACTGCCTCAGCCTCTCAGATCATTGGGATTACAGGTGTGCACACTATATGCAGCTTGAATTGTATACTTTGAATGAATGAGTTCTATGGTATGTGAATTGTATGTCAGTAGAGCTGTTGTAAAACAGTCTTAAGAGATTACATTTTGTGTTTAAAAAATTTTTCCTTTTTTAAAAGTTCAGGTGAAATTAAAGTAACAGAAAATTAACCAAAAAATGAACAAGTCAGTGCTATTTAGTATGATGAAAATGTTGTGCAGTCACCACCTTGATTCAGTTCTAAAACATTTTTATCACCATAAAAGCAAACTTTATGCCCTTTAAGCAGTTGCTCTGCATCTTCTCTCCCCTGTTCCCCTGGTAACCACCAGTCTTTGTTCTATTTCCATGGATTTACTATTTTGGATATTTCATATAAATGGAATCATATGGTATGTTACCTTTTGTGTCTGGCTTCTTTGACTTAGCATAATGTTTTCAGGATTCATCCATGTTGTAGTGTTATCACTACTTCAGTATTTCATTCCTTTTCATTGCAGAAGGATATACCATTATTTGGGTATAACACAATTTCCATATCTGTGCATCCATTGATAGACATTAGAGTTGTTTCTACCTTTTGATGATTATGAATAATGATGATATGGCCTTATGTTTTATGGTAGTCACTGTAACAAATAGCTTGAGGTGATTGATTTTGGCTTACAGTTTTGAAAGTTTTGGTCCATGATCAAATGGCCCCGTTGCTTTCGGCCCATGGTAAGGCAACACATCATGGCCAGGCTTATTTTGCCATGAAAGAGAGAGAGAGGAAGGGACTGGAGACCCACTATCCCCTTTAAAGGCATGCTTCCAATGACCTTCCACTAAGTCCCACCTCTTACTCCCAATAGTGCCAAACTGGGGACTAAGCCTTTAACACATGAGGATATTCCCAATCCAAATTAAAACATGTTTATGAAATAGAAGACCACAAAATAATTGTAAATGTTTATACACAAGTTTCTGTCTGGAGTTATGTTTTCATTTCTCTTGGGTATATATCTAGAATTGGAAATACTGGATCATATGGTAATTTTATGTTTAACTTTCTTTTTTTTTTTTTTTTGTATCAGGGGTTGAACCCAGGAGCATTTACCATTGAGCAAACTTCCCAGCTCCCACTGTTTTAAAAAATATTTTTATTAGTTATTGATGGACCTTTATTTATTTATTTGTTTATATGTGGTGCTGAGAATCAAACCCAGTGCCTCACACATGCTAGGCAAGCGCTCTACCACTGAGCCATAGCCCCAGCCCTCCGCAGCCCCTTTTTTATTTTTTAGTTTGAAGCAGAGTCTCACTAAGTTGCTTAGGGCTTTTTAAGTTGCTGAGGCTGTGAGGCTGGCTTTGAACTTCAGTCCTCCTGTTTTAGCCTCCTGAGTTGCTGGGGTTACAGGCATGTGTTACTGGCGCCTGGCCTGTGTTTAACTTTTTGAAGAATCACTCAAATGTTTTATATAGAAGCTGAACCATTTTACATATTGGACAATGTTCTTTAGGATTTTTATTTCTTCACATCTTTATCAACACTTATTATTTTTCACTAAAATTTTGTATTAAAACTATCTTAAGCAGTGTTTAGTATCTTATTTTTTAAAAGTATTTTTTAGTTGTAGCTATCAATACCTTTTTATTTATTTATTTATTTATTTATTTGTATGTGGTGCTGAGGATTGAACCCAGGGCCTTGCACATGCTAGGCGAGCGCTCTGCCACTGAGCCACAACCCCAGTCTCTTTATTGTGGTTTTGATTTGCATTTTTTTAATATATATTTTTTAATTGTAGGTGAACACAATACCTTTATTTTTATGTGGTGCTGAGGATTGAACCCAGTGCCTCTCAGTGCTAGGCAACCGCTCTACCACTGAGCCACAACCCACTCAGCCCTTGATTTGCATTTTTTTAAAAAAATAATTCTTGCGGTAGGGATATAGTTCAGTTGGTAGAGTGCTTGCTTCACATGCACAAGGCCCTGGGTTCAATCCCCAGCACCACTCCCCCCACCCCCCACACACATACATACACAAATAATAATTCTTATTTTTTTTGTGGTGCTGGAGATTGAACCCAGGTGCTCATGCATGCCAGGTAAGCACTCTTATTACCAACCCTTTTTATTTTCTTTTGAGACAGGGTCTCAAAATAGGTTGCCCAGGCAGGCATTGAATTTGTAATCCTCCTGCCTCACCCTTCTGAATAGTTGGAATTACTGGACTGGGCCACTGGGCACAGCTTTGATTTGCATTTTCTTAGTGACCAATGATGTTGAATATCTTTTCATGTGCCTGTTAAGCATTTGTATATATCATGTGGAAAAGAATCTCTTCAAGTCCTTTGCCCAGTTTTTAATGGAGTTATCAGTCTTTTTTTTTTTTTTTTTTTTGTCCTCATTGGTGCTGGGATCAAATCTAGGGCTTTGTGCATGGTAAACATATGCTCTGCCACTGAATTATGCTTCAGTCTGGGTTGTGCTTATGCTGGTGAGTTGTTAGAGTTCTTATGCATTCTGGCTATTAGATCCTTATCAGATGTATGATTTGCTATTATTTTCTCCCTTCCTTTAGGTTGTCTTGCACATTCTTGGAAATGTCATTTGATGCAAAAGTGTCTAGTTTTTGGTTTGGGAGGGGAGTGTTTTGGAGTGAATCCAGGGGCTCATGTACAGTAGGCAAATGCTCTACCGCTGAGCTACCTCCCCAGCCCCTCCCCAGCCCCACCCCAGCCTTTGTATATTTTGAAACAGAGTCTTACTAAATTGCCCATACTAACCTTAAACTAATGATCCTCCTGCCTCTACTTCCCAAGTACCTGGAATTATAGATGAGCACCAGCCAAAAGGGTTTAGTTTTTATGAAATCTATTTTATCTAATTTTTCTTCTGTTGCTCTTGCTTTTGGTATATTAGGCTAATGCTGGCCTCATAGAATATTAGAAAGTTTTCCCTCTCTTCTGTTTTTGTATTTTGTTTTTGTGGCATGTCGGTCTCTACCACTGAGTTATACCCCTAGCCCTTTTTTGAAATTTTTATTTTGATACAGGGTCTCACCAAATTGCTAAAGCCAACCTCAAATTTACAATCCTCCTGCTTCAGCCTCCTCATTCACTAGAATTACAGATGTGAATTACCACGGTCGGCCTCTTTTCTGTTTTTTGGAAGTAGAATTGGTGTTAATTCTTTCATATTTTTGCAGTACAGGGGATTGAGTAGAATTGGTATTAATTCTTTCATATTTTTGCAGAACAGGGGATTGAGTCCAGGGGTGCTCTAACACTGAACTACATCCTCAGCCCTTTTTTACTTTTTATTTTGAAACAAAGTTTCACTAAATTGTCTATGCTGACTTGTGATCCTCCAGCCTCCGTTTCCTGAGTCAATGGGGTTACTACAGGCATGTGCTACTATGTCTAGCTGCAGCTTCTCAGCAGTCAAAAGAAGTAATCAAAACACATAACCTTTGTTCAGTCTTCATTTAAAAATCAAACAAAAAGCCCCAAAACATATAATCTTGATTTTTGGAGGAGAAGACCTCTGTTGTCCACCCAAGAACCAGCAAGCTGCAGCAGGAACTTGGACCACTTTCCTCAGAGCTCCCTACCATGGGGCTAGGAGCTGGAAAATGAGAGAAGTTATGCCAAATGCTGAAATTCACTAAAATTTAGTAGCCCTTTTCTTTTTTCAGTTGTTGACGGGCCTTTATTTTATTTATTTATATGTGGTGCTGAGAATTGAACCCAGTGCCTCACATGCTAGGCAAGCGCTCTACCACTGAGCCATAACCCCAGCCAGCAGCCTTTTTCTTTATCAGGCATTTTCTTAGATGCTGCAGATGTGTGTTTAGATCTAAATAATTGCTTCAAGCAGTTCTTGTCATCTCAGTAGTTGTTTTGGTTAAGGGACAAATTCTTACTCCATCATCTTCTATGATCTCTGCAGCTAATTTTTAGTGTCTTTTAACTAGTTGATCCCTGCTTTCAACTCAGCATACACACACACACACTCCCCATCAATCCTATTTTATCTGTATACAGAAACTTTTGTAAGTGCCTGTACATTTTGTTCATTTAAAAAATAATTTTGATGGGGCTGGGATTGCGGCTCAACGGTAGAGCGCTCGCCTAGCATGCATGGGGCCCTGGGTTCAATCCTCAGCACCACATAAAAAAATAAATGAATGGAATAAAGGTATAAAAAAATGAAAACATCATTAAGAAAACTTAAAAAAATTATAGAAATAATAAAAAAATAAATAAAAATAAATAAATAAAAATTTTGAGGTTGGGGATGTTGCACATGCTTAGCATGTGCAAGACCTTGGTTCAATCTCCAGTATCAAAATATTATTATTAATAATGATAATAATAATTATTATCATTTCAGAAAGAAATTTGGGAAGATGGTAAATAGGAAACACCAGAAATCTGTCTCCCCACTTAGACAGTATTTGCCTTGGGAGAATCTATATTATGCAACTATTTTGGAACTCTGGAGTTTATTGAAGTCTTGTAGCTGTCAATAGAATTAACCACTGTTTACCGAACAATTAGTTAATTTCGGTGTTTCAGCTCTAAGTACAGTAGCAGCTGTCCATCCTGCTCCCCTCAGCAGTGCATGTATTCCTGCACAGCTTATACATAGCTTTCAGGACTAAGGGCAGGCCAAAAGAGCCCTGTCTTCCAAGTATCAGGGAATTAGTGCTCTGGTCATGACTTCTGCTTCTAATCGCAGAGGTGCACAGAGGTAGTGGCCATTACTGTTGTCTTTCTTCCTCATTCTCTTGCAAGCCCCCCACTAGCAATGTCTGGGGAATTTAAAGGACTGGTATTTTATTTCCACCCACTTCATTATTTTTTGGTTTTGTATTTTTTCCTCCCAGGGGTGGGGATTATACCCAAGGCCGCTAATACACGCTAGACATGTATTCTACAACTAAGCTACACCCCTAGCCCAATTTTTCCTTATGCTCTTATATTTACCACCCCACCTTTTTTTCCTTTTTGTGGTACTGGAGATTGAACCCAGGACCTCACACATACTAGGCAAGCAATCCACGATTGAGCTATATCCCCAGCTGCATCCCATTTTATTTTCTCTTTTTCCTCATTGAGAGCCAGACATAGAAGACCATGATATCAAAAAGCAAACAAATATATGGGAGAAATTAAGAAGTTGTTTTGCGTGTCCAGGAGAAGTCACAGGCTCAGAAAAGACCTGAAAAGATCTTAAGTTTACACTTCAGCCTGATCCTTAATGTAGAGACAGCCTTCTGCAATCAAAACAGGAGCAAAAAACAAAAATAGCAAACCCCAAGGAAGGGGAAGAATTTAACTTCCCGAGTTACCACATTATTAGATTCAAATATCCAATTTTGAACAAAATAATCACAAGGCATATGGAAAACAGAAAAGTATGACCCATTCAGAGGGAGTACCTAGAAAAAAGAGAGAAAAATGGGCAAAGAGAATATTTGAAGAGATAGTAGCTCAAACTGTCCAAATTTGCCAGATGTGGTGGCCCACTACTGTAATCCCAGCGGCTCAGGAGGCTGAGGCAGGAGGACGTAAATTCAAAGCCAGCCTCAGCAAAATCAAGGCACTAAGCAACTCAGTGAGACACAGTCTCTAAATAAAATACAAAAAAGGGTTGGAGATGTGGTTCAGTGGTTGAGTGCCCCTGGGTTTAATCCCTGGTACAAAACAAAACAAAACAAAAAAGCCCTGTCCAAATGTGTTGAAAGATATGAATATAAATGAGGTTTACTGAACTCTAACAAGGAAGAACTGAAAAGAGATTCACACTGAGGCATGTTACTATTGAAAAACCTTTTTTTTTTTTGTTTGTTTGTTTTGTGGTATTGGGATTAAACCCAAGGGCACTCTACCACAAAACTATATCCCCAGTCCTTTACAAAATTTTTTTAAAAAAATTTGAGATGGTGTCTTGCTAAACTGTGGAGGCTGGCCATGAATTTGCAGTCCTCCTGCGTCAGCCTTTCAAGTCACTGGGATTACTGGTGTCTACCATCATGCAGAGCTGAAAAAGAATTTTGAAAGTAGCAAGAGAATGGAATGACTTGTCATGTACATGAAATCCTCTAAGATTTTTTTTGGGGGGCTGCTAAGAATTTAATCCAGTTTCTGCCATAACCTTCAGTAAGATTTTTCAGTAAGAAACTCCGGATGCCAGAGGCAGTGAGCTGATAGATCCAAAGTGTTAAAACAGCAGAAAGCAACCACGTCAACCAAGTATCTAGCAAAAATGTCCTTAAGTGAGGAAGCAGTTAATACATTCCCAAATAAACAGAAGCTGGGGTGGAGGTAGGGATTGTTACCATATACCTGCCCTACAAGAAATGTTAAAGGGACTCTTGCAGGCTGCAATGAAAGGATACTACACAGTAACTTGAAACTGTATGAAGAAATAAGATCTCAGTAAAGGCAAGTGCATGAGTAATTATAAAAGCTAGTATTGTAATTATTTCATTTAAATAAAAAAGAATTGTTAGTCTTAAAGGTAATATGATTCTAACTTAGTTTGTAACTCCACACTTGTTTTCTACATTTTTTGAGACTAATGCATTAAAAAGTATTTGTTTATGCATAGTGTTAAAAGATGTAATTTTATGACAACAAAGGTATGGAGACAAAGCTGTTAATGGAGCAAAGTTTCTGTATGTTATTGAAGTTAAACTTGTATAAATTCAAATTAGTGTTATAAATTTAGGATATTAAGATACATAAAAAACAAATAGCAAAATGACAGAATTAAGTGCCTCTTTATCAGTAATCACTTTAAATGTAAAGTGATTACTGATAAAGTGGATTAAACTCTCCAATTAAAAAGCAGAGATTGGCAGAATGGATTTTTTGTTATTGTTGTTTTATGTTACTTAGAATTTAACCCATGGGTGCTCCACCACTGAGCTTCTTCCCCAGGCCTTTATTTTGAGATAGTCTCATTAAATTGCTCAGGCTGGCCTTGAACTTGCAGTCTTCCTGCCTCTGCCTCCTAGGTGCTAGGGTTACAGTTAGGTGCCACTGTGCCCTGCTAAAATTGGTGTTTTTAAAAGTCCAGTTTTGGGCTGGGGTTGTAGCTCAGTGGTAGAGCATTTCCCTAGCACACATCAGGCACTGGTTGATCCTCAGCACCACATAAAAATAAATAAACAAAATAAAGGTATTATATATATAAAGTGAAAGGATGGAAAAAGTATCCAATGCAAATAGTAACCAGAAGAAACCAGGAGTGGCTATACTAATAGCAGACAAAATAGACTTTTTAAAAAATATATATTTATTTATTTTTAGTACCAAGAATTGAACCCAAGGGCACTTAATCATTGAGCTACGTCCCCAGGTGTCCTTCAATTTTTTTTTTTTTTTTTTTTATTTTGAGACAGGGTTTTGCTAAGTTGCTAAGGCTGGCTTTGAACTTGCAATCCTCCTGCCTCAGATTCCTGAGCTGCTGGAATTACAGTGTGCACCATCATGACAGGCCAAAATAAAAAAGGTTACAAGTGACAAAGAAGGACGGTATATATTAGTAAGTTGTTCAACACAGCAAAATGATATACCAATTATAAACATTTGCATACCTAATAACATCATCAAATCTTGAAGTAAAAGTTGCAGAATTGAAAAGAACTAGTTCTGTATTAATAGTTGGAGATTTTAGTACCCTACTTTCAATAATGAATAGAAGAACCAGACAAAAGTTGGAACAAAAGAATAAAGCAACTAATCTAACAGCCCTGCAGAATACTCCACTCACCAACAAACTATTCATCCTTCTCAAGGGTACATGAAAGATTTTAGAGTATAGACTATATATTTGGCTATAAACTAAATCAGTAGATTTTAAAACATACAAAACATATTCTTTGGTCACAATATGTTGAAGTTAGAAATAAAGGCAAACTGGAAAATTCACAGGTTTGTGGAAATTAAACAAGGGATCAAGGGAGAAATCATAAGGGAAATTAGAAAATACTTAAGAGAAAACAACACAGCTTATCAAAACTTCTGGGACACTGAGAAAGCAGTGCTTAAAGAGAAATTTATAAAAGATAAGATCTCTAGTTAACAACCTAATTTATGATTTAAGGAACTGAAAAGAAAAAAGTACAAACTCAAAAGCAAAACTAGAAGAAGGGCAGAAATAATAAAGATTAGCGCAGAAGAACATGTGTGGTGGCCCATTGTCTATGACCAACAATAATAAAACAATCAACAATAAAAAGATTAGAGCAGAGATAAATTGCAGAATAGAAATATAATATAGCAAATCAAGGAAACCAAAAGTTGGTTCTTTGAAAAGATAACAAAAATTGGCAAACCTTTAGTAAAATAAGGAAATAAAATAAAATACTAAGACATAAAAGTGGGGATTTTACTACTGGTTCTACAGAATAAAAAAGGATTATAATAGAGTAAACAATTGTATAGTAATGAATTGGGTAACCTAAATACCTATAAACAAACCCACCCAAACTAAACCACTAGGAAATGGAAAATCTAAATAAACTTGTAACTATAAGAAGATCACATTAATAATAAAAAGTTTCCCAACACAGAGGTCCATGTTTTTCCTTTTTTTTTTTTTTTTTTTTGTACTGGGGATTGAACCCAGAGGTATCTTACCACTGAGTTATATCCTAAGACCCTCTTAGGGTCTTTTGAAGTTATTGAGGTTCTCGTTAAGTTGCAACCCTCTTATCTCAGCCCCCTGAGTTGCTGGAATTACAGGTGTGCACCCCCATGTCCAGTTTCTGTCAACATTTAGAGAACTAACATATGTCCTTAAAATTTCAAAAAAGATGAAAAGGAAGGAATATTCCCTAATATAATGAGGTCTACATTGCCCTGATACCAAAATCCCACAAAGTTACCGTAAGAAACTACTACTTGTGCTGGAATCCAAGATTAGAGACCCTAGAATTCTTTTTTTTGTTTGTTTCTTTTTTTTTCTTTTTTTAATTTTTATTGGTTGTTCACAACATTACAAAGCTCTTGACATATCATATTTCATACATTAGATTGAAGTGGGTTATGAACTCCCAATTTTACCCCAAATGCAGATTGCAGAATCACATCGGTTACACATCCACAATTTTACATAATGCCCAATTAGTAATTGTTGTATTCTGCTACCTTTCCTATCCCCTACTATCCCCCCTCCCCTCCCCTCCCATCTTCTCTCTCTACCCCATCTACTGTAATTCATTTCTCTCCTTGTTTATTTTCCCATTCCCCTCACAACCTCTTATATGTAATTTTGTATAGCAATGAGGGTTAGAGACCCTAGAATTCTGACATCCAAGGGAAGAAGGGTGTGCCAGCTCCAGGAGGGAGAATTAATTCACCTTTTTCTTAGTCTTTTTGTTTTATCTGGACTCCATGCTGATTGGGTGGTCCATCATTGAGGGCAGATCTTTCCTGATTCAGTTCACTAAGTCACATGCCAGTCTCCATGACACCTGTACAAATACTCAGAAATAACGCTTTCTAGGTATCTAGAATAATGGTTTCTAGGTATCTCAATCCTGTCATGTTGACACTGTAAATTAACTATCACCCTGTATGATTCAGCAATTCCACTTCTGGGCATATACTCAAAAGAATTGAAAGCAGATTTTTGAAGAGATATTCGTACACCCAGTGATCATAGCATTAACACAATAGAAAAACAAGTACCATCGGGGAATGAATAAGCAAAACATGGTATATACATTTTTAAAGAGGAAGGAAATTCTGCTATGTACTACAACATGGATAAACCTTGAGGACGTTATACTATGTGAAAAACATAAGACAAAAGGAACAATGTTGTATCATTCCACTACCTGAGATATCTGGAGTCAAATTCATAGGATGTAGAACAGGGATTACTAGAGGCTGGGAGAAAGGGGGAAGTTGAGTATATTGTTTAATGGATACAGAATTTCAGAATGAATGATGAAAAGCTTCTGGAAGTGAATAGTGTTAATAGTTCCACAAAAGTGTAAGTGTACTTAATACCGCAGAACTGTATACTTAAATGGTTAATATGCGGCTGGGGATGTAGCTCAGTGGTAGAGTGCTTACCTAGCCTGTGCAATACACTGGATTTGATCCCTAGTACCCCCTCTCCCCCACACATACACAAAAGAAAAATTTTAAATGGTAGCATTTTATATTTCATATATTTTGCCATACATATTTTCCCTTTGCCCAAGTCCTAATCCTTCAGCTAGATGCTAGAGTATCACCATCAATCATGATTGCTAGAGGCTAGTTATTGTCTGATGAGTGCAACACTCAGTTTTGCTAGATAAAGAGTTCTAGAGTTGGATAGTAGTGATGGTTGAATATCAGTATGAATGGACTTAATACCACTAATGTTCTTGTAAAAATGGTTGGGCTGGGGCTGGGGCTGGGGCTCAGTGGTAGAGCACTTGCCTCACACGTGTGAGGCATTGGGTTCAATCCTCAGCACCACATAAGAATAAATAAAGATATTGTGTCTATCTACCAAAAAACCAAAATATTAGGCTGGACGTGATGGTGCCTGCTTGTAGTCCCACTCGGGAGGCTGAGGCAGGGGGATTGCTTGAGTCCACAGTTCAGGACCAGCCTGGGCAACGTAGTATCAAAACCCAAAACATAAGATTGTAAATGTTATGTGTATTTTACCACATAAAAAGAAATTGGGGGCTGAGGTTATGGCTGAATGGTAGAGTACTTGCCTAGCATGTGTAAGGCACTGGGTTTGATCCTCAGCACCACATAAAATAAATAAATAAATAAAATAAAGGTATTTAAACAATTAAAAAAAAAAAAAGAAATGGTCTTGGAAAGATGAGGCAGGAGGATTGTGAGTTTAAGACCAGCCTGAGTATTTAGCATCTCAAAACAGGAACAGGGAAATAATTCAGTGGTAGAACCTTGCCTAGCATGGGCAAGGGTTTCAATCCCCAGTAATGTAGCAACAACAACAGGAACAAGAATGATAGAAAAGAAATTGGGGAAAAGTAATTTTGAGACTTAGAGAAGATTTATGTTAATACTAGAATTTATGATTACTCTTCTCTAAGATAACAGTTTACTATATATTTGCATTGTTCTTCTCTCCCAGATTTTTCTCTTTTTTTTTTTTAAATCACATACCCAGAATATATTTTTTTCTGAATCATTTAAGAGTAAATTGCAATCATTTAAGAGTAAATTAGCACAGGCTAATCCCACTGGTTTAGGAGGCTGAGGCAGGAGAATTGCCAGTTCAAAACCAGCCTCAGCAATTGGCGAGATCCTAAGCAACTCAGTGAGACCCTGTCTCTAAATAAAATACAAAAAGAGCTGGGGATATGGCTTATTGATTAAGCGTCCCTTGGTTCAATCCCTGGTATTAAAATAAGTAAGTAAGTAAGCAAATAAATAAATAAGTTGCAGATGTGATTCTCCTCCTATCTAAGTACTTATGTATCAAAAAGAAAAAAGGAATTCTCTTGCATAAAGAGGATTGGCCATGGGAACCTCTTTTTTTTTTTTAATACTTTTTAAAAAAATTTTTTATTTTTATTTTTTAGGTGTAGACGGACACAACACAATGCCTTTATTTTTATGTGGTGCTGAGGATCGAACTCATGCTGGGCAAGTGCTCCACTGCTGAGCCACAATCCTAGCCCAAGGGGAACCTCTTAAAGATCACTCCCATACAGAAGCCTCTTTTTAAATTTTTATTTTAAATATTTTTTTTAGTTGTTGATAGACCTTTATTTTATTTATTTATATGTGGTGCTGAGAATTGAACCCAGTGCCTCACACATGCCAGACAAGTGCGCTACTGCTGAGCCACAGCCCCAGCACCCCCCATTCAGAAGCCTTTTAAAACTAAGACCTAGAGCTAGGCACCCAGCTGTTTAGGAGGCTGAGGCAAGAGGATCACAAGTTTTAGCCCAGTCTTGACAACTTAGTGAGACCCTATCTCAAAGTCTTTGTTTTTTCATTTTATTATCAAAATAAAAAGGACTGGGGATGTGGCTGAGTGGTTAAGTGGCCCTGGACTCAATCCCCATCAGTCCTCCCCCACCCCCCTGCGGAAAAAAAAGGGACAAAACCCCAAATCCTAAATTCCTGTTGATGCCTATTGCCTGAGGTAACTATCAACATCACCTTTCTTCACTCAATAAAATGCTCCTATTTCCATGATAAATTATATGAATGTTTATTTTTTCATTTTATAATACTGAGTAGTGAACTCACTCTCTCTCCATTTTGTTTAAAAGGCAAGTAATATGAGCAATTCCTGAGGCAACTCTCTCTTCATTGAGGCTTTAGTTTCTTCATTATGTGTGAAGTTTTGCTCTTTTTGCTTTTTGCTGTGCGGTTTTTTCCGTCCGTACCTTTTCCTTCACTCTTTCTCATTCAGTGATCACCTCTGCGTTTTTCATATCTTCCTCTTTATTTTGACCATTGTTACTATCCCTTGACTTCCCTTTCATTCTCTTAGGATGGACAGTGTATTTAGATAAGATCCTCCCATTGCCACTATTTAATTGCTGCTACCTAAGATTGCACTGCTGTGAAAATACAAAGAAATGTGTAGTTATAATTAAGGCCAAATTCAGGATATTGTAGCTTCTGGGATTTGGAGGGAGCTCTAATGGGAGGGCTTCAACTGTTAGAGCTTGAGTTCTTAAGCTGGGCAGAGTGTACACAGGCATTTGTTGTACTGCTTTGCCTTTTCTTAATGTCTAAAATACAGCATAATACATTTATAAGAAAAAGTATTTACCACATAATTTCTGTCTGACTTCATCTTTTTTATGTTATTTATTGTCCTTTTTTTGTGTGTGTGCTACTGGGGATTGAACTCAGGGCTATTTATTGTTTTACTGAAGGTCCATAGATTTATCTTTGCTTTCATAAGGGTATGTTATGGAAGATGATCTACAAACCAACAACATTGCCATTCCTTCCTTCTACTTTGTTACCTACATTTTTTTTAAATGCTATACTGGCGATTGAACCCTAAACTACATCCCAAGCTTTTAAAAAATGTTTTATTTTGAGACAGTCTCAATAAGTTGCTTACAGCCATGCTAAATTGCTAAGGCTTGCCTTGAATTTATGACCCTCCTGCCTCAGCCTCCTGAGTTGCTGGGATTACAGGTGTGTACCACCACGCCTGACTTCCTATATTGTCTTCTAAAAGTTTTATAGTTTTGCTCTTCACACACCTTTCATCCAGTTAGAATTTATTTATTTATTTATTAGTACTGGGGCTTGAACCCAGGGTTGCTTTTTTTTTTTTTTTCCTTGTGGTTCTGGGAATGGAACCCAGGGCCTTGTGTGTGCAAGGCAAGCACTCTACCAACTGAGCTATATCCCCAGCACCCCCAGGGTTGCTTTTTACCACTGAGCTATACCCCATTCCTCTTTTTACTTTTTAGTTTGAGACAGGATCTAAGTTGAGGCTGGCTTTGAACTAGTGATCCTCCTTTCTCAGCCTTTGAATCTCTGGGATTACTCGTGTATGCCACTATGCTCAGCTAGATCAATTTTTTAAATAGTTGATTTTTTTTTTTTTTTTTGGTACCAGGGATTGAACCCACAAGTGCTTCACCACTGAGCTATATTCCCAGCCCTTTTTACTTTTCATTTTGAGACAGGGTCTTACTGAGTTACTTAGTCTTGAGAAATTGCTGAGGCTGGCTTTGAACTTGGGATCATCTTGTCTCAGTCTCCAAGTTGCTGGGATTACAGGCATGCACCAGGCAAGAGTTGGTTTTTGTATCAGGTGTGGGTAAGTTAAAAAATTTTTGTTTGTGTGCTTCTAGGAGTTAAACCAGTTTGTGCATGCTAGACAAGAAGTGTACCTCTGAGCTATACCCTCAGCCATTCACTTACATTTTTCATATACAAAATAGAAAATTGATATTGAAAAGTCAAAATTGATTATTGAAAAGATCAACCAGGTGTTTTTAGTCAACTTTCTTCATATGTGGGGTCTGTTTGTAGGTTTTGCATTCTCTTCTGTAAGTTAGTTTGCCTGACTTGCTGCCTTTTATTTTTTTTAATGGGATAGTGTCTTACTGTGTTACCCAGACTGGCCCCAAACTTCTGGTCTGAAGCAATCCTCCTATCTCCACCTCCTCAGTAGCTTGACCTATAGGCACTGGGGAGACTGAGAATGAGTGAATTGAAATGCAATCTGCTGTCATGTACAACTACATGTACCTGGCTTCATACTATCCTAGTTACTAAAACTTCAAATAATTCCTGATAAATCTAGCAGGCCATATCCCCCATCTTGTTCTTCTTTCAGAAGTCCTTTTGCTATTGGTGGCTTTGTTAATTGATCAGAATTTTAGAATCAACTTGTCAACTTGAATCTATTGGGATATTGATTGGAATTAAATTTATATATTGAATCAATTTGGGAAAAATTGACATCTTTATGATATTCATCTTTTCAATCACTGAATATGATATAACTATTTAGGTCTTATCTAATTTTCTTTTTTTTCTTTTTTTGGTACTGGGGATTGAACCCAGCAATGCTTTACCACTGAGCTATATTCCCAGTCTGTTTTATTATTTGAGACAGGGTCTTGCTAAATTGCCAGACACTAACATGTGATCCTCCTAATCTCAGCTTCCTGAGTTGCTAGGACATATGTGCTACCATGCCTGATTTTATCTGAATATTTCTTGAATTTGTCTCCTTTGTTTCTGTACTTTCATCGCAGGTTCAAATTCTCATTATTTCTTACTTAGACTGTTGCATTAGCTTTCAACTGATCTTCCTATCTTTAGTTTGTTTTCCAAGAATTAGTTGTGCATGGTGATAATTGGAACTAGACTTAAGGGTTTGAATTTTGGCTTCACCAGGATTGGGTAAGTTACTGAATCTGTCTGAGCTTCTCTTTAAAATGGAGGTAAAATTACCTCCTGAAGTTGTTATCAAGAGTAAATGAGTTAATATATGTAAAATAATCAAGACCATATCAAGCATACCGTAAATACTAGCTAACAATTATTATTATGATTTAAATTCTAGTAGTTCAACTCTAGAACCTTTACTCAGCATTAAAACAATAAAATTATGACATTTGCAGGTAAATGGATGGAGTTGGAGAATATTATGCTAAGCAAAGTAAGCCAATCCCAAAAAAACTAAAGGCCAAATGTTTTATCTGATTAGTGGATGCTGATGTATGATTGGGGAGGGGCATGGGAAGAACAGAGGAACATTGGATTGGGCAAAGGGAAGGGTGGGGTGGGATTATGGGGGTAGAAAATATGGCGGAATGAGATGGACATCATTACCCCAGGTACATGTATGATTGCATAAATGGTGCGTCTCTACACTGTGTATTATTACACTTTTTAAAAAAATATTTATTTTTTAGTTTTAGGAGGACATAATATCTTTATTTTATATTTATGTGGTGCTGAGAATCGAACCCAGTGCCTCACGCATGCTAGGCAATTGCGCTACCACTTGAGCCACGTCCCCAGCCCTATTACACTTTTTTATTATTTTTTTTACTGTCATTTTACTATTTATTATTATTATTATTTTTATTTGTTCTAATTAGTTGTAATGACAGCAGAATGCATTTCAATTCATCATACACAAATGGAGTGCAACATTTCAATTTTAGAGTAATGATGTTCATCTCATTCCACCATCTTTCTTATCTCTATAACCCCACCCGATCCTCCCCTTTGACCCATCCAAAATTACTCAGTTCTTCCTATGCCCCCCACCCCATCATAGATCAGCATCCACTAATTAGAGAAAAAATTTGGCCTTTAGTTTTTTGGAATTGGCTTACTTTGCTTAGCAAAATATTCTCCAACTCCGTCCATTTACCTGCAAATGCCATGATTTTATTCTCTTTTAAAGCTGAGTAATATTCCATTGTGTATATATACCACAGTTTCTTTATCCATTCATCTATTGATGGGCATCTAGGTTGGTTCCACAGTTTAGCTGTTTTGAATTCAGCTGCTATAAACATTGGTGTGGCTATGACACTATAGTATGCTGATTTTAAGTCCTTTGGTATAGGTCAAGGAGTGGGATATCTGGGTCAAATGGTGGTTCCATTCCAAGTTTTCTAAGGAATCTCCACACTGCTTTCCAAAGTGATTGCACCAATTTGCTGTCCTACCAGCAATGTATGAGTGTAACTTTTTCTCTACATCCTCTCTTACACTTATTATTGCTTGATAACTGCTGTTCTGGCTGGGGTAAGATGAAATCTTAGTTTTCATTTTCACTTCTCTAGTTACTAAAGATGTTGAACACTTTTTCATATATTTGTTGATTGCTTGTATACCTTCTGAGAAGTATCTGTTTAGTTCCTTAGCCCATTTATTGATTGGGTTGTTTGTTTTTTGGCATTAAGTCTTTTGAGTTCTTTATATATCCTAGTGTTTAGTGCTCTATTTGATATGCGTGTGGTAAAAATTTACTCCCATACTGTGGGCTCTCTCTCTCATTGATTGTTTCCTTTGCTGAGAAGAAGCTTTTTAGTGTGAATCCATCCCGTTTATTGAATCTTGATTTTATTTCTTGTGCTTTAGGAGTCTTGTTAAGGAAGTTGGGGCCTAATCTGACATAATGAGTTTTGGGGCCTAGTTTTTCTTCTATTAGGCACAGGATCTCTGATATAATTCCTTGATCCACTTTGAGTTGAGTTTTGTGCATGTTGAGAGATAGAGGTTTAATTTCATTTTGCTACATATGAATTTTTGGTTTTCCCAGTACGAATTGTTGAAGAGGCTATCCTTTCTCCAATGTTTGTTTTTAGCGCCTTTGTCTAGTATGAGATAACTGTATTCATGTGGGTTGGTCTTTGTGTCTTCTATTCTGTACCATTACTCTACATGTCTATTTTGGAGCCAAAACCATGTTGTTTTAGTTACTATTGCTCTGTAGTGTAGTTTAAGGTCCAATATAGTGATGCCTCCTGCTTCACCTTTTTTTTTTTTTTTTTTTTTTTTGTGCTAAGGATCGCTTTGGCTTATTCTGGGTCTCTTATTTTTCAAATGAATTTCATGATTACTTTTTCAACATCTATGAAGAATGTCATTGGGATTTTAATAGGAATTGCATTAAATCTGTATAACACTTTTGGTAGTATGGCCATTTTGACAGTATTAACTCTGCCTATCCAAGAGCATGGGAGATCTTTCCATCTTCTAAGGTATTCTTCAATTTCCTTCTTTAGAGTTCTGTAGTTTTCATTGTAGAGGTCTTTCACCTCTTTTGTTAGATTGATTCCCAAGTATTTTATATTTTGGAGGTTATTTTGAATTGGGTAGTTTTCCTAATTTCTCTTTCAGTGGGTTCATCACTTATGTATAGAAATGCATTTGATTTATGGGTATTGATTTTATATCCTGCTACTTTGCTGAATTCATTTATTAGTTCTAGAAGTTTTCTGATGGAATTTTTTGGATCTTCAAAATATAGAATCATGTCATTGGCAAATAGTGATAGTTTGAGTTCTTTTCCTACATATAGCTCTTTAATTTCTTTGTGTGTCTGAATTCTTGCTCTGGCTAGAATTTCAAGGACTATGTTGAATAGAAGTAAAAGAAGGCATCCCTGTCTTGTTCTAGTTTTTAGGGGGAATGCTTCCAATTTTTCTCTATTTAGAATGATGTTGGCCTTGGGCTTAGCATAGATAACTTTTACAGTGTTGAGGTGTGATTGTACTATTCTTAGTTGTTCTAGTGTTTTGAACATGAAGAGGTGCTGTATTTTATTGAATGCGTTTTCAGCATCTATTGAGATAGTCATGATTCTTGTCTTAAAGTCTATTGATGTGTTATATTACATTTATTGATTTCTGTATGTTGAATGAAACTTGCGTCCCAGGAATGAACCCCACTTGATCATGATACACTATCTTTTTAATAGGTTTTGTATTTAATTTTCCAGGATTTTATTGAGAATTTTTGTGTCTATGTTCATCAGGGATATTGGTCTAAAGTTTTCTTTCCTTGTGTCTTTGTCTGGTTTTGGTATCAGAGTGAAGCTAGCCTCATAGAATGAGTTTGGAAGGGTTCCCTCCTTTTCTATTTCATGGAGTACTTTGAGGAGTATTGGTATTAGTTCTTTTAGGAAGGTCTTACAGAACGCTGCTGAGAATCTGTCTGGTCCTGGGCTTTTCTTGGTTGATAAGCTTTTGATGGCATCTTCTAGTTCCTTGTTTGAAATTGAACAGTTTAATTGTGTGTGTCTTCCTGATTCAGTCTGGGTAGGTCATATGTCTCTAGAAATTTGTCGATGTCTTCAATATTTTCTATTTTATTGGAGTATAAATTTTCAAAATAGTTTCTGATTATCTTCTGTATTTCAATAATGTTCATTGTGATATTTTCTTTTTCATTATGAATTTTAGTAATTTGAGTGTTCTCTCTCCTTCTTTTCATTAGCATGGTTAAGGGTTTTCAATTTTATTTATTTTTTCAAAGAACGAACTTTTCATTTTGTCAATTTTCTTTTGTTTCAATTTCATTGATTTCAGCTCTGATTTTAATTATTTCTTGTCTTCTACTACTTTTGTGTTGATTTGTTCTTCTTTTTCTAGGTCTTTGAGATGTAATGTTAGGTCATTTATTTGTTGACTTTTTATTCTTTTAATGAATGAGCTTAATGCAAGACCTTTCCTCTTAGCACTGCCTTCATTGTGTCCCAGAGATTTTGAGACATTGTATCAGTATTCTCATTTACCTCTAAGAATTTTTTTTTTATCTCCTCCCTGATGTCTTCTGCTATCCATTGCTCATTCAGTATTATATTAGTCTCCAGATGTTGGAGTAGCTTCTATTTTTTATTTAATCATTGATTTCTAGTTTCATTTCATTATGATCTGATAGAATACAGCATAGTATCTCTATTTTTTTGTATTTGCCAAGAATTGTTTGTGGCATAATATATGGTCTATTTTTTTTTAATGAATACAATACCTTTATTTTATTTATTTAATTTTATGTGGTGCTGAGGATCAAACCCAGTGCCTCACATGTGTCAGGTGAGTGCTTTACTGCTGAGCCACAACCCCAACCCATACATGGTCTATTTTAGAGAAGAATCCATGTGCTGCAGAGAAGAAGGTATATTTGCTCGTTGGTGGATGAAATACTCTATAATATGTCTGTTAAGTTTAAATCATTTATTATATTATTGAGTTCTGTAGTTTCTTGTTTAGTTTTTGTTTGGAAGATCTATCTAGTGGTGAGAGAGGTATGTTAAAGTTACCCAGTATTGTTGTGTTGTGATCTATTTGCTTCTTGAAATTGAGAAGGGTTTATTTTACATACATAGATGCTCCATTGTTTGGGGCATATATATTTATGATTGTTATGTCTTCTTGATGTATAGTTTCCTTAAGCAGTATGAAATTTCTTCTTTCTCTCTTCTAACTAACTTTAGTTTGAAGTCCACTTTATCTGATATTAGGATGGAAACCCCTGCTTATTTATGTGGCCTATGTGAGTGATATGTTTTTTTTCCATAATTTCACCTTCAGTCTGTGTGTGTCTTTTCCTGTGAGATGAGTCTGTTGAAGGCAGCATATTGTTGGGTCTTTTTTTTTTTTTTTTTTTTAATCCAATCCTCTAGTCTATGTCTTTTAATTGATGAGTTTAGGCCATTGACATTTAGGGTTATTATTGAGACAATGTCTATATTTCTTGTCATTTGGGTTTGTTTTTGGTTTTTAAGTTGAGTGGGTTTCTCCTTTGATTGCATTTTCCTTTAGTGTAGTTACTCCCTCTGCTGATTTTCATTGTTATTTTTTCATTTCCTCCTCATGGGATATTTTGCTGACAATATTCTGTAGTGCAGTCTTTCTCATTGTAAATCTTTTAATTTTTGTTTATCTTTGAAGGTTTTTATTTCATCATCAAATACAAAGCTTAATTTTGTTGGATATAAGATTCTTGGTTGGCATTCATTTTCTTTCAGAGCTTGGTATGTGTTGTTTGAGGATCTCCTAGCTTTGATGGTCTGGGTTGAGAAATTTGAGATCTGAATTGGTTTCCCCCATATGTAATATGAAATGTTTCTCTTGTGGCTTTTAAAATTCTATCCTTATTCTGTATGCTAGGCATTTTCATTGTAATGTGCCTTGGTGTGGATCTGTTTTAATTTTGTACATTTGGCGTCCTGTAAGCCTCTTGTATTTGATTTTCCAATTGATTTCATGTTTGATAAATTTTCTGATATTATTTCATTGAAGAGAATTTGCATTCTTTTGATTTGTATTTCTGTGCCTTCCTCTAGCCTGATAATTCTTAGATTTGGTCTTTTTATGTTGTCTTATAATTCTTAAGAGTTTCTGTTCATGGTTTCCTCACAGTCTTCACTATGTGGTCAATTTTATTTTCAAGAGTATATATTTTGTTTTTATTCCCTGAGGTTCTGTCTTCCAAGTGAGCTAGTCTGTTGTTGATACTGTCTATTGAATTTTTTACTTGGTTTATTGTTTCCTTCATTTTAAGGAGTTCTGTTTGGTTTTATTTCAGAGTTTCAATCTCTTTCTTGAAGTAATCTTTCGCTACCTGTATTTCCTCTCATTTCTTTGTTGGAGCAGTCAATTGTTGCCTATATTTGCTCTCTTAATTTATTCTTTGCTTCACAGATCATTTTAATTATGTACATTCTGAACTTCTCCTCTGACATTTCATCTACTGTGCTATCTGTTATTGTATCAGCTTGGTTTGTTTCCGGCACTTTCTTCCCTTGTTTCTTCATACTGTCTGTGTGTCTTACTCTCTGGCAGAGTGGATTCAAGGTATTACAGTTTCTACCTTAAATCTTGTAATGTCCCTGCAGGTTACCAGTACCTTGCCTGCAGAATCCTGGATGATGGTCTTGTAGGTACTGGCTGTTGTCATTAGATGGAAGCCAGCCAGGAAAGCCACCCTACATGTTGGTAGATGGCCCAGCTCCTACTGTATGTATGCAGTTGCTCTGTTCCTCCTACCATTTTTATTCTTTATTGAAGAAAAGGTGAACCTAGGATACATTTGGGACTTGCTAATGGACATGAGGACAAGAAAAAATGATCAATCTGGGATGCCTTCAAGAATTCTAGTTAGAGCATTTTGATGGACATTGTTGTCTTTTAGTGAGGATGGGGGTAGCCTGGGCATGTGTGGAGGAAGATCCAGAGTTCTATATTGGATCTGGTCCATTTGATGTCCCTGAAAGACATTTTTTAAAAAAAGGTATTTAAATAGGTAAATCTAGAATTCTATACAATACAGAAGTCTTTACCTACTAGACACATTTGAGAGTCATGAGAATACAGTGGCACTTAAATGTATGAGAATTAATGAGATCATTTGGGAGTATAGAAATAAAATAGCCAAAATCAAGTTGTGAGGTTTTGTGGAGGAGAAGGGGCTGACACAAAGAGTTGAGAAGGCTGTAGAGAAAGAAGAAAATTAGGAAAGTCTATTCAGGCCATGGAGGAGACAGGTGAATTTAGGAGATAGCTGTGTTGAAGAGACCAGTCTCTTCAAAGCAAAAGTAAGATTAGCCCTGAGAAACCATCAGAGAGGTACGCTGTGTGGAAGTCATTGGTGACCATAACCACCACTTTCCATGGTGTACTTCAGTTAGAGCCTGAGGAATGAATCAGGGGTGGTAGTGTAAGATGCTTAAGTATATGTAAGATTTAATAAATTAAACTGTATGTGGAGAGGCAATTGCAAGTAAGAGGAAAATATTCTGGAGCACTTCACAGAGGTTGAGGACAGCCAAATGTTCAGTACAGATTTGATAATAATTGGTAGCAGCTTTTTCTTGACTGTTCATTTATATTTGTAACCCAGTCAGGCTTGCTGAGTAGCTTATCATAAAGATGCAGATTGCCTAACAGGCATTTTATTATTATTTTAGTCTTTTGGGGGCGGTACTGGGGATTGAATTCGGGGACACTCGACCAGAGCCACACCTGCAGCCCTATTTTTGTATTTTATTTAGAGACAGGGTCTCACCAAGTTGCTTAATGCCTCACTTTTGCTGAGGTTGGTTTTGAACTCCTGTCTCAGCCTCTCCAGCTGCTGGGATTACAGGTGTGTGCCACTGTGCCCAGCTTATTCTAGTAATTTCTCAAAACCATGTTTTATGAGTACCTACTACCCCAGACTTTATTTTTATTTATTTATTTAGTTTTTAGTGTTGGGTGTTGGGGATTGAACACCCACCCAGGGCCTCATACATACAAGGAAGTGTTCTCCCACTGAGCTATATACACCCACCCCCACGGACCTTGTTGATGTTAGGGTGACAGAACAATAAGATCCTTGCAGGAATAGATCTTGCATTCTTATGGGGAAAACAGAAGAGACCATTAAACAGATAAGAAATTTTTTAAAAAATATTTTAGTCATAGATGGTCATAACTTTATTTATTTTTATGTGGTGCTGAGGATCGAATCCAGTGCCTCACACGTGCTAGGCAAGCGCTCTACCCCTGAGCCACAACCCCAGCCCAGATAAGAAAATTTTGAAATAAAAATATATGTGGTCTACTTAAGGTAGGGTGGCCAGTAAAGGTGTCTCTACATAGATGACACTTTAGTACAGACCTAAATGATGAACAAGAACCATGTAGAAATCTAGAAATTTAGCCTTCTGGGTAGGGGAATCAGTTTACCATCTTTTTCAGGTTTAGTTGTAGTGTAATTAGTTAAGTGATAGTTGATTGATACTCATTCCATTAGTGTATAGAGTACAAATATCTAGAGCATTGAATGGGAACTTTGGCATTGATTTTACCTAGACTGTTGCATTAGCCTTCACCTGATCTCCCTATCTTCAGTTTGTTTTCTAAGAGGTGGCAACTTCATGAAGTAAAGTACTTTTACTATTATCTCCATTTTAAAGAGAAACACAGAGAGACTCAGTAACTTGCTCAATCCTGGTGAAGCCAAAATTCAAACCCTTAAATCTAGTTCTAGTTATCATCATATTTTCCCTCCCAGGATTATTTCAAGCAGGTACTGTTTTTGCCAGGCATTGAATGATAAAACTTGGTTAAAATTTTCTCATTTTTTTTACTGTTTTCCCATGGCCTAAAACATAAGGCACATAATGCTCATAAAGTTGTGTTTTTAATCTTATTTATTACTGTACTTCCCTCTCTTTTCCTTTTTTAAGTTCTACCTTACAAACACTGGTAGACATTTTGGACCTAAAAAGTTTTGGCATACACTTATAATCCCTTCAACTCAGGAGACTGAGGCAGGAGTATTGCAAGTTCAAGGCCAGCCACTGTAAATTAGGGAGACTCTGTCTTTGAAAAATACAAAAAAGGGATAGGGGTGTGGCTCAGTGGTAAAGCACCCCTGGGTTCAATCTCCAGTACAAAAAAAAAAAAAAAAAGAAAGAAAAAGAAGAAGAAAAAATAGGGTTTTTTTTTGAGGGGGGAGTGGGGCACACCATCATAAAGGAACAAGAATGGTTTCCCTAAATCACAGGAGAACAAAAACAGTTCTTGTTGCTGATTTCCCAATTATGTCTGTCATATTACAATGATATCATATCTTTGAATACAGAAATGTATTCTACTTTGTATATCAAAATTGTATTTTACTTTGTATATCAAAATTGTCAAATTCCCTGGAAGATATAGCTCATGAATATTGTTGCAAATTGCCTTTTTTTTCCCCCTGACTGGGAAGTCAGTGATTTTAGAAACTTAATAAAAGAACCTAGACCTAATGATGCCACAGGTGATATTTTCAATTAGCAGTGATTTAATGAGACTGGTAGGCTGGTGAGAACTAATCCTATAATGTATGGAAAAAAACTGAGAAAGGAAACCTATATCTGGCACATTTCCTGAAGTAGGGCTTTGCTAATTCGGATTTCTTTGATTAAATCTTAATGTTCTATAAGCTCTCCAGAAGTAAATTTGTTTCTTGTTGTAGTACTGGGGGTTGAACCCAGTGACACGCACATGCTAGACAAGTACCCTACTACTTCGTCACATCCCCAACCCTTTTCAGCTTCCAAAACTAAGATAGCAGATAGATTCAAATTACAAGTTTTTAGTGACTTTGCTTATAGAAGTAAATAAGTGGTAATTGGTAAATAATTTAGCAGGGTAGAAATGTGAGGGACTCAATGACTTGAGGAGGAAAAAGGGTAAATCAGCTTCATTTTTTGATAAACTTTGAGATGTTCATAATGAATATACATCTGGTGTTTTGTAACTGATATCAACTGATCTTATAACTCTCCTGAGGAAGCAGAATAATTTATGCTCTGTTTTTTAAAGAGAGAGTGAGAGAGGGAGGGAGGGAGAGAGAGAGAGAGAGAGAATTTTTAAAATATTTATTTTTTAGTTATCAGCGGATACAACATCTTTGTTTTGTATGTGGTACTGAGGATCGAACCCAGGCTGCACGCATGACAGGCGAGCGCGCTACCGCTTGAGCCTTATCCCCAGCCCTAATTTATGCTCTTGAAGCTCTTCTGAAAGTGTTTAATAACATTAATCCCAGTTTGAGATATAGAAAAAATTTCCAGAAACAGTATTCCCAGAGAAAGACAGTCAGATGACCAGCATCTCTATCAGGGTAGCATAAAATTCAGCTATGGTATAGGTTTTATCTATTTCTCACTGTGTTTTAGCACCACACTCAACAGTCCATTTTTTAGGCTTGAAGTTGGAGGGGATATAGTTGAACTACTCAAGGCAGAGTTATGTAAAATATGCACTAGAAACCTGCTAGACCCTTTTGAGTTACATCGTTTTTACTATATATTTTTAAATAGTTCATTTATGCTCTTTTGAATCTTAGTAGAACCATAAAGACAGTGACTGGATAGGAAGAAAACAATAGGTATTTGCAGAATAGTTTAGTATGATTTGTTGCTGGACAAAAAGAAACTTATTTGACAATGATGCCAGGCTTTGTAAGGGAACCTTATCTTTTTATTTTTATTTTTTGTAATTTTTTTGTTGTAAATGGACACAATACCATTATTATTATTTTTATGTGGTGCTGAAGATCAAACCTAGGCAGGACCTCACTTGTGCTAGGCAAGCGCTCTACCACTGAGCCACAACTCTAGCCTGGAACCTTATCTTTAATTTGTTTTTGCTATACTTCAACCACCTAAAATAGGACCCAGAACATAATAGTTGCTCAAAGACTATTTGCTGACTTATTTTTAAAAAAATAAGTTTTGAAGAGATGTACTGATCCAGTGTCAAGTTAAGTGTACCTCAGTAGCAGTGATACATATACACAGAACTGAACAAACTCCCTCACCCTATATGGTGTTTCAGAAGACTCACTGAGGACCTCTGTAAAATCAGGTCTTGGTATAAAAAGGTGTTCCTTCTAGAGGACACAGAGATCAAACCTGTTACCTTGGCTTATTAAGACAGCACTGAGTAAGCTCACCAACCCCTTCCCTACATTCTAATTTGATTGATGTTGGATATGGACTGGAAGGGATTTTTAAAAGCTCCCCAGGTGACATTAATGTGCAGCCAAGATCGAAAGCCATTGATATTTATGTCTTCTATACACACTTGACTTTGAATTTAGTAATGCAGTATACAAATACAGCAGAAGATGACATGAAAACATTTATTTCCAAATATTTTCTTATACAGCAGGATTTGGATTCCAATTTTTTTTGACAGAGAGAGAGAGAGAATTTTTTAATATTTATTTTTTAGTTTTCGGCAGACACAACATCTTTGTTTGTATGTGGTGCTGAGGACCGAACCCGGGACGCATGCATGCCAGGCGACCGCACTACCACTTGAGCCACATCTCCAGCCCCGGATTACAATTTTCAAGATGGTTTTTAGTACAAATATGGTGGATAGTAGATTTAATAGCATTCTTTCTTGCTTTGTAATGGAGAGTTATGTTATCTGAGCTTATAAATGAGAGGGTGAGGAAGAGTCACTTTTTTTCAAAATATATATATTTTTTAGTTGTTGACAGACCTTTATTTTATTTATTAATTTATGTGCAGTGCTGAGAATCAAACCCAGTGCCTCACACATTCTAGGCAAGCACTCTACCACAGAGCTACAACCCCAGCTCCAGGGGAAGAGTCACTTTTTAATTTTTTTTAATTTGTTCTTTTTAGATATACATGAGAGTAGAGTGTATTTTGACATATTATACCTACATGTAGTATAACTTCCCATTCTTACGGTTGTACATGATGTGGTGTTACACTGGTTGTGTATTCATATATGAACATAGGAAAGTTATGTCTGATTCATTCTGCTGTCTTTGTTGTTCCCATCCCCTCTCCCTTGAGAGTCACTTTTCTATTAAGTACTATCTTTATAAGTCTGCATGAGTTTTTGTATTTGTTTAATTATCAATTTAAGTAGATAATGTCCCTGTTTGTTTTCTCCCCACAGTCCTCCCTCTTCTCCCCCACAAACTTGTATTTATGTACTGGGTCTTAATATAAAATGGCTTACCAAATGACTTTTCAAGGAGGTTTGAAAGCTGCAAAACTATACCTTGAGATTTTGGAGGGCAAGAGGTGATTGTCTTGTCATTCCCTTAATGGGGCCAGACTGATTATTATACACAGTTATTTCCTCATTTTTTCTCACACTTTTGTTTTTTACTCAGTTGCTTATCTATTTGGATCTTGGCATATTCAAATTCTTTTTTTTAATAGCTGATATTCTTTTTTAAATTTATTTTTTATTTTTATATGACAGCAGAATGCATTACAATTCTTATTACACATATAGAGCACAATTTTTCATATCTCTGGTTGTGTACACAGTATATTCACACCGATTCGTGTCTTTATATCTGTACTTTGGATAATAATGAACACCACATTCCACCCTCGTTAATAACCCCATGCCTCCTCCCTTCCCCTCCAACTCCTCTGCCCTATCTAGAGTTCATCTATTCCTCCCATGCTCCTGCTTTCTATCCCACTGTGAATCAGCCTCCTTATATCAAAGAAAACATTCGGCATTTGTTTTTTGGGATTGGCTCACTTCACTTAGCATTATCTTCTCTAACTCCATCCATTTACCTGCAAATGCCTTGATTTTTGTTCTCTTTTATTGTTGATTAATATTCCATTGTGTATATATGCCACATTTTTTAATCCATTCATCTATTGAAGTTGGTTCCACAGTTTAGCTATTGTAAGTTGTGCTGCTATAAACATTGATGTGGTGCATCCCTGTAGTACGATGTTTTTAAGTCCTTTGGGTATAGACCAAGGAAAGGGATAGCTGGATCAAATGGTGGTTCCATTCCCAATTTTCCAAGAAATCTCCATACTGTTTTTTTTTTTATTGGCTGCACCAATTTGCAGTCCCACCGGCAGTATATGAGTGTACCTTTTTCTCTGGCATATTCAAATTCTTTAATATTGTTTCTCTATCTAAAGAGTAAAAATGGGTATATTTTATTGGTAACATAAAATATAGTCCAAGGTTTTATAGCATTGACTTGTTCTTTTAAAAGGTAATATAAAAGAGAATTTTTTAAATATTTATTTTCAGTTTTCGGTGGACATAACATCTTTATTTTATTTTTATGTGGTGCTGAGGATCAAACCCAGCGCCCTGTGCACGCCAGGTGAGCGCATTACCGCTTGAGCCACATCCCCAGCCCTATCAGGAAAATTTCTAATGTGGAAATCAGAAAACACCACAAATCTGAATTGCTGTTTTTTTTTTTTTTCCTGGAGAAACATTTGTTAAACATTTACCAGAATATCATTGCATAAAATTTACAATACAGTGACCCTTAGTGGACAGAAAATAGTTATTAGGGACAGAATTATCTGGATCCTCAGATACTTGGAACTCATTTGGCTTATTTGCTAGAGCCCAGAGCTTGTCTTACTTGGAAAAAAAAATAAATAAAAGGTAGTATAAGGAGTGGGTGCAGTGACTCATGCATGTAATCCCAGCAATTTAGAAGATTGAGGCAGAAGGATTGCAAGTTCATGGACATCCTGGACAATTTAATGAGACCCTGTCTCAAAATAAGATAAAAAGGGGTGAGGATTATAGAGCACCTAGAGTTTAAACCCCAGTACTGCAAAAAATTAAAGTAAAAAGATGAAAGGTAATATAAGTAAAGCTGGGTTGTATTCTGAGATGGTTATATGCTTTGTTGCATGTTTTTCCTACGCTAGCTTTTAAAATGTACTCCTCTTTTTTTCTTTGTTTTTGTTTTTAATGGATCTACTCTAAGTCAAGTTGACTTAGTATCTTGCTTTGCATACTCACCACCACTGTTAAGTTTGTTGTAGAGCAAAGAATTCTTCAGAAACTTTGAAATTGGAGACTGTTCTGCTATCTTATTGTGTAACAAACTGCCCCCAAAACTTAGTGGCTTAACCCAACACTTTGTGATTTCTTAGGAATCTGTGAGTTGATTATACATTTCTGCTTCATTGGTGTCACCTAAGGCCACAGTCATCTAGGAACCTAGGCTGGAGCATCCAAGATGGAACACTCACAGGTCTAGTCCTAGACTCTGCTTGGACACTGGTTTGGCTTGGCCACTCCTTCTAGGTAGTCTCAGGGTCCTTCTCTCTTTGTAACTGCTTTGTATAGTTGCTCCAACAGAGTAGCCAGACTTTTTACCTAGCAGTTCAGGGTTCCCAAAAGTGCAAAGGTGAAAAGATTGCTAACAATCTGAAAAGATTACTCCCTAGGCCAGGACTAGCACAGTTATTTTTCCACATTCTGTTAAAGCAGCCCACCAGATTCAGTATGAAAAGATGACTTAAAAGGGTCTATTTGTTGTTTTTGCAGTGCTGGGAATGGAAGCCAGGGCCTTGAGCATGCTAGGCAAGGTCTCTACCACTGAGTTACACCCCAGTCCTGAAAGGGTGTTGGAAGGATATTAAATCATCAGATAGCATTTTTGGAGATTAGCTCTCAAAGGCACATGTAACAATCTAATCATGAAATATTATGCAGTTTTGTGGTATATAAAATATAAGGTTACATTTGAATTGCCTAGATTTTATTGATTTATTTGGTCCTGGGGATTAAACCCAGAGGCAATTTACCACTGAACTACATCCCCAGTCCTTTTTACTTTCTTATTTTTTATTTTGAGACATGTTCTCCCTAAATTGCCTAGGCTAGCTAGGCTGGCCTCTAACTTGGAATCCTCATGCTAGAGTAGCTGGGATAACAGGCATGTGCCACTGCACCTGGCTAGATTTTATTTATTTTCAACCCCCTCCCCTCACCCAATACACATACCTTTGTTTCAGTATTTGGTCTGTTGCAGTTAAACAGGAACAATTCAGCAACTATTCAGCTGCAAATTAGGCATAAGTAAAAAGAAATTAGTGTCAGACATGGTGTCATGTGCCTGTAATCCTAGCTGCTCCAGAGGCTGAGGGTAAATAAGACCTTGCCTCAAAATAAAAAATAAAATGGAGTGGGGATATAGCCTAGTAGTAAAGCACCTCTGGGTTCAATCCCCAGTACAAAAAAAAAAAAAAAAAAAAAAAAAAAAAAAAAAAGAAAGAAAAAAGAAAAAAAGAAAAAAAAAGAAAGAAAGAAAACAAAAGAGAGAACCAAAAAAGCTAAAGTGGTATTTGGCTTCATTAGAATCATGAGGTTGTTTGAGTTTACAAAGTGTCACTCATAGATCTTATCTGCAAATTCTCCTGGCATATGATTCATCCAGGAGATTTTCATTCATTTAAACATATAGACATTCTTTGACATGCTCCTTATTTATTTTGGTCATTAATTTACTTTTCCTTATATTTGTTTTTTTTTTCTACTCTTAAGATTATTTTCTTTGACAAAAAAGAAGAAAAACAGGAATTAAGTTGTTCTTCTGTCTTAGCTTCATGTTAATTAGTAATTACATCTAAGAATGGGTCTGTGTTTACCTTACCTTTTTTGCAAGTCTCAGCATGTTTTGGGTTTAAGCTCAATCTTCCTTCATATATTATATACCTTTTTATTTTTTATTTGAGACAGGGTCTAAGTTTCCTAGGGCCTTGCTAAGTTGCTAGGGCTGCCTTTGAACTTCCAATCCTGCCTCAGCCTCCAGATGTGCACCACTGCACATGGCTATACCATTTCCTTTAAAAAAGTTGATTCTCTCTCTCTCTCTCTCTCTCTCTCTCTCTCTCTCTCTCACACACACACACACACATACACACACACACACACACACGCACCGCACGCACATACACACTATAGGTTCATCTAATTCTGACTTGATAATCTTTGTTTCTTTACCTCCCTTCTGTTTTCTTTCTATCTCAGATAATGTGAGAGTGCCAGAATTTCATTTTTTAGAACTTCTATCTTATTGTCTTTCCTTTTATTATCTCAGACCTTGGGCTGGGTTTCTATCTCTTGAGCTATTTGAATCCTATACTCTTAAGGGTCCAGGGACCACAACTGGCCATGCCCCATGTTCTCCCTGCCTGTTGGACCTGTTACTTTCTTTGGCGCCTCCCACCACATGTTTTTTTTTTTTTTCTTTCCTGATCAGTTTCTTCTTATTCCAATTAAGTTCAGAATTATAATTCTACACATTTCTTCTACTTTCTTGTGATAGAGCAAGGCAAAATTTTAATGCCATATATTTTGACTTTTAGTTGAATGAGAGTTTTCAGTAGTAGCAATCTTTTATCATTATTTGTGATAGAGGATTTCTGCCAAGAAGATAAGCTAATTTTTGCCTTTATTAGGTAGTCAGGAAATCTCACTGGCTTCATGTTAAAACTCTGACCATACTCCTTACCAGTTTTCCTCCTTGATCTAGCCTTATATCCTTCCCATAAATTTTAGGAAATCGGTCTACTTTCCTCTGTCAAATAAAATTACAATTTAGTTTAAAGATCCTTTACTTATTTATTTTCTTGAGAGAGGTGCTTTCACTGTGTTGCCCAAGCTAACCTCAAACTGTTGGGCTAAAGCAACCTTCCTTTCCTAGGCTTCCAGTTAGCTAGGGCTCCAGGTATATGTCACGGCATTTGGCTTTAAAGATCTTTATTGGCTTCAATTTTGATTCTAACATCAGGAAACACTTAATTCCATAAGGTAGAATAAATGTTCTCTGATGAGCTGAGCAGAAGAGGTTGGTTTTATAGGCAGAAAAATGCTGAAGAAAGCAGAAACAAGAAACTAAATAGGCTGGGGTTGTGGCTCAGCAGAAGAGCTCTCGTCTAGCACATGTGAGGCCCTGGGTTCAATCCTCAGCACCACATAAAAATAAATAAATAAATTAAATAAAGGTATTGTGTCCAACTACTAAAAAAGAAAAGAAACTAAAGTGGATTGGTAAGGCAGCAACAACAGGAAGGGAGGCAAAACAATAGGAAAATAACTGGTTACTACCCGGGTACTTTACCATCAGGTTATCTTTTTCTGTGAAAGAGCTAAGGCAGAGGGAATTTCATTAATAATTCTGATTTATCAGAAGGAAAGATAAAGAGCTTAGTTTCAACTTGTGAGAGTATACCATAGCATGAGTGACTCCATGTTGATTTTTAGTTTAGACTGTTGGGGCTTAGTAAAGGAGCTTAGTCCAAAACAATGGCCTTCTATAATTTTATTTAATACCTCTCATCTTTAAGGTTGTTACTACAAATAATTTACTGGATTTTTTTTTTCTTTTGAGGCTGTTCTTAGTCTCTTAAGTTCTTGCCACTTCATGCAGTAGCCGACTTAGGTATATTAGAATGTTTTTGTTTCAAATGCTTTATTTTCATCATTTTGGAGAGTAAATGAAAGTTACATATAGGGTAGTTGAAGTTCATAACATCTTATTGTCCCAAGTTAGTTTCTAACCTACTTAGATGCTTACCTGCTGCTTGTCGTGTCCCTTTCCCTTTCCCAGGCTCTTTCTGGAGGAGAGCATCTTAGCAGCTGGTAGGCCTGAGGGGAGAAAGGTAGGCCATACTTATGATTTCGTTGAGATTGTTCAGGGGCTGCCCTATTAACTGGGCAATAGCAGTTCTTCACAGAATCCTAGTTATGTTTAGGAAAACTCACTCCTCATATTGCTTCTGTTCCTCTTTTACTTCCACTCAAATGCTTTCTGACATGCCTTCACTGTCAGGTGTGAATTTCCACCGGGGAGTACACATTTTTAACATATACTCAAAACAGTACAGCCAAATCAACTTATCCCTTTAACAAGTAAGCTTTTTATAACTTTTTATTTGTTCAGAAGAGATTTGGTAAGTTGTCAAGAATGCCAAAATGATCACAATGTATATAGCACTGAGTATTCTGGGGAATGCAAATAAATGAAGTATAAATCATATCAACAAATTTGCTTAGCACATAAAAGAGAACTCATCCCTTCAAATAGCATATGCCTCATTGAAATGAATTAAGTATATGAAGCAATCAGAGAATATGATAAAATTCTAAATTATACAGTGGCAGCAACTACTTAGAGTGTTACCAGAGGGAATTTTCCTAATCTGTACTCAGTTAATCTCTAAGAGCAGATTTTCAGAATTGGTGCTTGTTGAATGTATTTTTGTATGGGAATAAGCAAGGGCTTAGAACTGTACTAGCTATCTTTGGGCTCCATCTCTAGGAATGTGGAATCAAATGTTATTCTTTTGTACCCCCAATAGAGTAAAAGAAATGCAATATAGCAAGAACATGAATAATTCAAATATACTTGGGGTTATAGATTCTTGAAATCTCTGATGAGGAAATGTAATCTTACTTATTTGATTTGGCTGTACTATTTTGAGTTAAGTTTAGGGATAACTTTTAGAGGTCATTTTAGAATTCTAGCCCTAAGTGGGACACAGTGGCACAAGACTATAATCCCAGCTACTCAGGAGGCTGAAGCAGGCAGATGGCAAGTTTGAGACCAGCCTTGGCAGTTTAGTGAGACCCTGTCTTAGAATGGAATAAAATATTTAAGAAAAGAATTTTAGCCCCGAGTGACATCCTTTGTTTAGCCATAAGAGGGTTCAGTGTAACTCCATGATGCAGAAACTAGGAACTGTTGCTCTATGTTAACCTTGCTTACCAGTGACATTTGAGATGAAAAACTAAACCAAAACAAAACAAAAAACCAAAACCCTGTATAATCAGAGTTGAGCTGTTTCTGTTGCAAAAATGCTGGTTCCCTTCATTCCTGGTAATTTTCACTAATCTTTTAAGGAATCATCAAAGGTGATGAATTTGAGAATAATATCAGTCAAGTCTCCCAAAGACTGATACTGTGTTTCTCAAGATTTGTGATGTTTTGCTTTATTTTTTATACTATTTTTTGTGGGAACCATGGTAGCTTCCTGATTTTTAGAGAACTAGGACAGAGTTCTAGAAAACTCTATGCTTCTGTACTTCTACGTACTCTCCAGGGAACATTTATTTACATAACAAATTAATATGGATAGGAAGAAGGATTCCCCACTTTCTCCGCTCTTAACTCTACCCACATGAGCAAAACACATACATGTTCAGGCCTAAGAAGAGGAAAGCACCTTTTGTGTTTATGGTCTTAATAATAATAATAATAATAATAATAATAATAATAATAATAATTTTTAGCAACTAGAAACTATTTCATAAAGTCTGATTTGTATTTAGGGTACCTGGATTCAACTGATAACATATATCCTTGCTATTTAAACATCATCGGAAAGAAATTTTTAGAGTTCATGCCATTAAATTTGTACAATCATGCATGTGTACACTAGGCCAGTAATAAGAACATTGGCTGCTTGTTTTGTTTTCCAATGAGAATTTTAATGTTGTCTTTAAGATTCATGCCAGGCCTGGTGGCACACACCTGTAACCTCAACAACTTGGGAGGCAGGAGGATCATGAATTCAAAGCCAGCCTCTGCAACTTAGTGAGGCCCTAAACAACAGAGCAAGACCCTGTCTCAAAATAGAATCTAAAAAGGGGTGGAGATGTGGCTCAGTGGTTAAGCATCCCTGTTTTTAATCCCTAGTACCAAAAAAAAAAAAAAAAAAAAAAAGATTCACAAGTATAGTCCACTTTCTAGGTAAGCAGGCTACCAAGGAGCTACACCCATAGCCTTGAATATGGTCAGCTTTCTGTCAATAGTGTTTTTTGCCTGCCTACAATCACACTATAATCTAATGTACTAGGGAATTGGTGTATACTGCTGAGGGATATAAGTACATAAAAGGAATTGTTTTTTCCTCTGTTCATGTAAAAAATTGATTTTTACTTTCTTTATAATATAATGTTTATAGATAAGGTTTGTGTTTATTTCCTTGTGAATGTGGAGAATGTTAACAAGAATTACTAGATTTCTAACTTTTAACCTTTTGGAGGAATCTTTTTAATTTTTTTTATTATTATTATTTGCATTACAATTCTTAACACACCTTTATACTACAATTTATCATATCTCTGATTGTATATAAGGTATGTTGACACCAAATTCACATCTTCATACATGTATTTCGTATAATGATGAGGGTTTTGGAGGAATTTTAATTGTTTATTTTATTTCATGTATCCTGTTCCCTGTCTTTTGTACTAGAAGTACTCTGTGGCCTATCAATATTTTCTTTCTTTCCTTTTTTTTTTTAAACTTCTAATTATAGAAAAATTTAAAAAATATACAAAGTCACCAGAGCAATGTGACGATCCCATTTTATATCCATTTCTCTGTGTTTGTTTGTTTGTTTACAGTACCAGGATGGAACCCAGTAGTATTCTACCACTGAGCTACATCCCCAATCCTTTTTGTTTTTTTGAGACAGAGTCTTGCTAGATTACTGAGGCTGTCCTTGAACTTGTGATCCTCCTGCCATGGCCTCCTAAATCACTGAGGTTACTGGAATAAAGAATAAAGAAAAGAGGAGCTGTGGTTGTAGCTCAGTGGTAGAGCACTCACTTCGAATGTGTGAGGCCTTGGGTTCAATCCTCAGCACCACATAAAAATAAAATATATAAAATAAAGGCATTGTGTTCACCTACAACTAAAAAAAAATAATATTAAAGAAAAGAGGTTTATTTAGCACACAGTTCTATTTGTTCTTGACATAAAATGCAGTTCCCACTTTGTAGATGAAGGAATGAAGACTCAAGGAGGCTGGCTTATGATTTGCCTAAGTTTTCCGGGACTGAAATTTACAGCTTCTGACCTAATCCAGTACTCTTATCCCAGCACCTGAGAATGCCTAGCATACTAGAGTTCATTGAATTTCTTTGGTATATCTTTTGTTTGCAAGTTTAGGAAAACTGATAGATATAAGAAGCTTTTTCTTGGTGGAGATAGCTAGTAGGGACATCTCAATATTAATTTTATTCCACATAAAGTTAGATCACTTTGAAATATGTACTAGTAATTGATTTGCTCTTTTTATGTGGCTTCTAAAGAATTATAAAAATTATTTTAGTCCTTATAGTAGATCAGCTAATGTGGTTATAAAGTTACTGTAGTTGCCTTTCTGAAAGCAAATATAGTACTGAGTATATTAGTCCATTTTGAGTTGCTTTAACAAAATACCTAATGCTGGGTGAAGAATAAAGAAATGAGGTTTATGTAGCACACACTTCTAGAGATTCAAGAGCATGGCACTGATATATGGCTTTGGTGAGGGCCACTTGGCAGATGACATCAGAATGTGTCAGAGTGATAGAAATACACTTAGATTTGTTGTTTTTTAAGAGACAGGGTTCCTCTATCTTGCCTAGGCCTGCCCTGAACTCCTGGGCTTTAGTGAGCCTTCAGCCTTGGCCTCCAGAGAACTGGAATTACAGGTGTTTGCAGCTATGCCTGGTGAGAAATGCACCTAATAAAGAGATTCAAGGGATGCCAAGCACCCTTATAACAACCCATTCTCTCAGGTACTAATGCAGTCCCAAGAGACCTGCATTCATCCCTTTTGAGAGGGGTGCCCAATTACCTAATTACCTTCCAGTAGGCCTCACCTCTTAAAGGTTTTACTACCTCAGCATTGCCACACTGAGGACCAAGCTTCCAGCTCAAAACCTTTAGGGACATACTAAAACCATACCCAAAGCACATCCCTGAGTGTCCTAGATTTACATTTTGGAATAGTGCATATAATTTTCAGAGCCCTTAGGACCCCCTGACAATAATTCCTAGAAATTCTGTCTTTGGGTGGTTTTAGCAGCGGATGTCTGTCATCACTTACATTGTTGTGGTCAAGGGCTATTACAGCAGGTAATATGAACTGAATGGTTTGGATGAAACCGTACCAAAGTAAGGAATGTTTATGACTTTTCCAAAGCAAATTGGAGTTAAATTTTTTGGACTGTAAATCTGCTTTTGCCTCATTGTCTGATATTAGTGTGTTGTTTGTTTTATTTTAGTGATGTCCTCGCATTGCCCATTTTTAAGCAAGAAGAGTCAAGTTTGCCTCCTGATAACGAGAATGAAATCCTACCTTTTCAATATGTGCTTTGTGCTGCCACCTCTCCAGCAGTGAAACTTCATGATGAAACTCTGACCTATCTCAATCAAGGTTAGATGCTTCCTCAACCATTCATATTAGCGCAGACCTGCTGAATACATGTTATTTTATTAGAAACATTTTTAATGTAAAATTTAGATATTTCTAGAGTGTCCTGTCATATTAGAAGCTTTGCTTAAGAGATTTGAGTTTTAATGTCACATTTGATATATATGACTGACTCCTTTTGTCTACCTGTCTGTTTTTAGTTCCCAGCTCTCTCTTTCTAATCCATGTTCTAATCCATCTCCCCACTGGTTACTATCTGAGAAGTATTATCCTATCCAACTCTACTATTTGCCAGTTATGTGGCCTTGGACGAGTTGCTTAAACTCTTCCAGTTTTAATTTCCATATCTGTAAAAGTGAGATTGATAATGCCTTAGAAAGTTATATAAATTACATGAAAAATTATGTGAAAGTGGTTACCACAGTGCCTAGCATATAGTAAAGCCTTAGATTGTCACTGATTCTTATGTTACCTGTGTATACAGCCAATTGAATTTTATCCTTTCTGAAAGTTTATTTGTGAAAAGTACCCTATGTAATTATTTTTTTTTCTAGGGCAGTCTTATGAAATTCGAATGCTAGACAATAGGAAACTTGGAGAACTTCCAGAAATTAATGGCAAGTTGGTGAAGGTAAAAGAAAAGGAGTAAATCATTCTTCTGTACAATATGCTTTTACTGACCCTTTTTGATTGATTTTTTTCTTTCTTTCTTTCTTTTTTTGGTCTAATATTCTTTTGTTTTCATTAAGAGTTTAATGGTTTATCGGTCACAATTGGCTGGAGGAGTGTGAAGCTAGTGTATTTTTTCTTTGGAGTCAGATTAAGCTCCCCCTCTTCACATGTTTTTTTTCAGAGATGCAGAAGGCTTACTAGTTCATGTCCAGGGTAGTCCCGTGGCTCAGTGAAGTTCTTTTGGGTGGAGTAAAGTAACCTCCTTGACGGTGTGTGTGTGTGTGCGCTTGTGTGTGCTGCTAGGGATTGAACCCAGAGTACTTTACCACTGAGCTACAAGGTCTTGCTAAGTTGTGATCAATTGGCCTCAAACTTGTGATCCTCCTGCTTCAGCCTCTCAAGTTACTGGGATTACAGGCCTGCACTACCTCTTCTGGTTTCTCCTTGTGATCTTTAGATAAACTTCAGTGGCTCTTTGGATACTTGGTCCTTGTAGCAAGGAAAACAGAAACTGCTATTTATGAATAGTAGTTCTTTTTGTCTAGACTGACAGTAAGGATTTTGAGAAATCATAACACAATTGGGACAAAGGAGTTTTATGAGCAGCTGTAAAAGTGGTGGTAGGGACTAAAAGGCACCTCCACAAGGGAAGTGTAACAAAAGAAAAGTTGATGGAAATGGGCTGTACCAACCCTAAGTGTTTTCAGGTTATATCTGGTTAGCAAGCAGGGAATGTGATGAGTTTTTCATATATACCTGAAGAACGAGCCAGATATTATGTAGTGTAAGAGTAGAAGCATATAGAAATGCTTCACATAGGAGTCCTAACAGTTAACTACAAAGACTATATGTGGGCTGGGGTTGTGGCTCAGCAGTAGAGAACTTACCTAGCACATGTGGAGGCCCTGGGCTCAATCCTCAGCACCATATAAAAATAAGTAAGTAAAATAAAGGTATTGTGTCCAACTATGACTAAAAAATAAATACTTAAAAAAGATTATATGTGAGAAATTATAAAATTTATCCTGACACAGAACTTGGTATCTGGCACAGGTTTTAGAGGGAAGTAATGTTAAGAAGACTTTAGATTTTGTCTAAAAACCCAATTAGCAATGACTCAACTAGTTTTCCTTTGTCAGCGCTGATTTTCAAGATAGCCTATTAACTGGTTTTGTTGTTCCTTTTTAGAGTATATTCCGTGTAGTGTTCCATGACAGAAGGCTACAGTACACGGAACATCAGCAGTTGGAGGGCTGGCGGTGGAACCGACCTGGTGATAGAATTCTTGATATAGGTGAGTTAAGAGAAATGCCTTTAAGGATGGACTGAGAATTGTTTTCTTTACTTGACATTTACATTAATTCATATGCTTCAGAGGCTCAGTTAGCATGAGCCTTGAAGTGGTTATTTACTAAACACAAAAAATTATTTGTATGATGGTATCAAAATTGAAGTTGGAAGTATAAACATTTCACTTCTACAGCAATTGCATCCATGACTTTGGGGTGGTTTCGTTTTGTTTTTAAACTGTGGGAAAATATGATAACATGCAATATTATAATGTATTATATAAAATTTATCTTTTTAGCTATTTTTAGCTGTACAATTCAGTATTAAGTACATTTACTTTATTGTGCCACCATCACCACCATCCATCATCTCCAGGACTTTTTTCATCTTGCAAAACTGAAATTCTGTACTCATTAAACAATAATCACCCCTCTCCTTCCTAGCCCCTGTGTCCTCTATTTTGCTGTCTCTATGAATCTATGAATGGATTACTGTAGATACCTCATGTAAATAAAATCATACAATATTTATCCTTTTGTGACTGAGTTCTTTTACGTATTAGCATAGTGTTTCCTCCATGTTAGAATTTCTTTCCTTTTTTTTTTTTGTGTTGTATGTGTACATGCATATATGTGTATGTATTGGGGATAAAACCCAGGGCCTTGTACATTTAGAATTTCTTTCCTTTTTAAGGCTAAGTAATATTTCATTATATGTATATACTACATATATACTACATTTTGTTTATCTATTCATCTGTTGATGAATACTTTTTAGTTATTGTGAATAATGCTACTGTGTACCTGGATATACAAATATTTGAGTCTCAGGTTTTCATTTCTTTGGGGTATATACCCAGAAGTGGGATTACTGGATCACAGAATTAAATTCTAATTTTTTTGAGGAAGAACTATTTTCTACAGTGGCTGCACATTTTACATTCCCACCGGTAGCGCTCAAAGGTTCCAATATTTAATGTGTGTTTGTGTGTGTATGTGTATCTGTGTCTATGTGGTATTAGAAATCAAACCCAGGGCCATATAAATGTCAGGCAAGCACTATACCATTGAGCTACAGCCCCAACCTTTGAAGTTTTTTTTTTTTTTTTTTTTTTTGAGAGAGAGAGAGAGAGAGAGAGAATTTTTTAATATTTATTTTTTAGTTTTCGGTGGACACAACATCTTTATTTTTATGTGGTGCTGAGGATCGAACCCAGCGCCCTGCGCATACCAGGCGATCATGTTACTGCTTGAGCCACATCCCCAGGCCTCATTTTTTTTTTAAAATAGCTATTGTAATGGATGTAAAGTGATATCTCATTGTGGTTTTGATTAAATTTTGCTTAATAATTAGTGATGTTGAGCATTTTTTCATATGCTTACTGGCCCTTTGAATAGCATTGTGTGTGGTGTGGGTGCTACTGGGGATTGAACATTGGGGCACTCTATCATGAGCTATACCCTCAGCCCTTTTTAATTTTTTTATTTTGAGATAGGCTCTAAGTTGCCGAGGCTGGCCTTGAATTTGCAATCTTTTTGCCTTAGCCCCCTGAGTTTCTGGGATTATAGGCATGCACCATTGCCCCCAGCAGTTGGTTAATATTTTCTATTGGTAGATATAGTTGTTAAGCAAGCTTAAGAACTACTGATTTTACCTGAGAAATCAGTGATTCTCATACAGTTATCCTGAGATTTGTATGAGAAATTGACCTCAGATGAATCCAACACAACTAATATTGTGGAATGGGATCTATTTGATGCTTTCTTGTTTGAATCATTGATGCCAAAACAGGAGTTTAGTTATAGCATGGGGTTGATAATAAGTAATATCACCTAACCTTATCTCTCTAGTTTGAATATTAATGGGAAAAGTCAGGGAATGATATTTGAATATATACCAAGTGGAATATAAAGTAAGGTTTTACTAAAATCCATTAAATTTTTCCCTCTTTTTTTAAACTTTATTTTTTAATTTATTTTTTAAATGTAGTTGGACACAATACCTTTATTTTATTTATTTATTTTTATGTAGTGCTGAGGATCAAACCCAGTGCCTTGCACATGCTGTGTTAGCATTCTACCACTGAGCCACAACCCCAGCCCCCAATTTTTTTCTTCTTGAGCATATTTGTCACTGTGTTATCAGATTACCTGGTGATTTGGTAAGTCAGCATCAATCTTTGTTAAACTTTTCATGCTTCGTCTGTGATATAATACTTTCTGCCTTTGTACAGGCACTGCTGCACCTGTCTAGTAATCCTCTCAATGTGCTTCTAGCAGTAACACAAATCTTCAGACTATAAATAAAACTCATCATAAATTACAATTTTTGTGATAGTAGAGCTGGTATATAGACCTAACTTATTTTCAAATAGAATTTTAGCAAATTAAAAAAAAACTGTCTTAAAATTGCCTGATTTCAAAGACTTGGTCAAATGGAAGAAAGGTACTCAAAAGGAGAATACTTAAGTCAATGTTAACTTTTATTTTCTTCAGTGTTGGGGATTGTATCCAGGGCCTTGTGTATGTTAGGGAAATGTTCTACCACTAAGCTATACCCCTAGCTCCCAGTTTTAACATTAATCAGATTTTACATTGGCAATAAAGAGATTATGGATTTTATATCCCCCAAATTTTAGTAACTAGGGATAAGTGATGTAAGAATGAGTGCTTTCTTACATAAATCTGAGCAGTCTTGGGTGTGATGGCACATGACTTATTCCAGCTACCTGGGAGGCTTAAACCAGAAGATCACTTGAGTCCAACAGTTTGAAGCCAGCCTGAATAACACAGCACAACTCTATCTCAAAACAAAACAAAGTAAAACAAGGAGCCCTCATAACCATTCAATGATTACCATTTTGTTTCTTAGATATCCCAATGTCTGTGGGTATAATCGATCCTAGGGCTAATCCAACACAATTAAATACAGTGGAGTTTCTGTGGGACCCTGCAAAGAGGACATCTGTGTTTATTCAGGTAAGGCCTTGCAAATGTATTTCCAGTTATGAAGAACATCTCTTTCTACCAGTTTGTTTCTTAATGGATGATATGTGTTAAATATGAAATTTTTTTGAGTGCTGGGGTTTGAACCCAGGACCTCACTACTGAGCTACACCCTTAGCCCCTAAATTTGAATTCTGTTCAGGGTTTTAACCTGTCATATACAAATTTCTCAACATGTGCCTAAGCACGGAGGAGTTTTTTAATTGCTCTTCTAATTACCCAAATTTATTTATTTATATCTTCCTAAAATTCCTATTAATGGCTGCATAATATATCATTCTTTGGTGGTACCATTAACTCACCTAACAGTTATTTAGCGTCTAAATTGTTCTGATTCTCCCGGTTATCTATAAGGATATTTTGAACATCTGTATACTTAAAATTGAATTTGCATATCTCATTTATCCTTTGGGTAGTTTCCTCAAAAATCTTTATTTTAATGATAGCTACTAGTTTGTTTAGTACTTAACATTGAGATAGTTACTGTGTTAAATGAACACTTTGTATATATAACTTTAAGGTTTATAATACTGTGGAGTAAGAACAGTCTTTGAGGCTTAGAAAGATTGAGTAATTTTTTAAATTAAAAAAAATTTTAAGTTGGGGATGCACACAATACCTTTTATTTTATTTATTTATTTTTATGTAGTGCTGAGGATTGAACCCAGTGCCTCACACATACTTGGCAAGTGCTCTACTACTGAGCTACAACCACAGCCCCAAGATTAAGTAATTTACTCAAGCTAGTAGGTGGTCAATCAGACAAGGTTCTATTGTTAAGATTCACCAGTTTTAGACTTTATGCAGTAGCCAAGCAAATATTTTTCACCTATTACTGTGAGCTTCAATATTTGCTATTTTCACAGCATGAAGTTTGCCTCCTCTTTCTAAAGTCCAGTTTAAAGATGAAACAATACTAACTTAAATAATTTCTCTTTTATATGAACTCTGTATTCTCTGAAGCAGATAATAAATTTAGTTCCTCACAATAGCTTTTGATAGCATGAGATCTGTATATCTACTTTGTTTACATTCATAAATCACTTACATTTTTCTCAATTCCTACATTAGACTGTATTTTCTTCAGAATGCAAAATGGAGGAAAAGTCTTTTGTAGGTATTCATAAATGTTTGTTAAAGGTTTTGCTGTTTGTAATTTCTCAAAAAATATTGTTGACTGGTTGGCTAGCTAGCAGTACTGAAGCCTTGATGTTGTATTCCTTTCAGGTACACTGTATTAGCACAGAGTTCACAATGAGGAAACATGGAGGAGAAAAGGGGGTGCCATTCCGAGTACAAATTGATACCTTCAAGGAGAATGAGAACGGGGAATATACTGAGCACTTACACTCAGCCAGTTGCCAAATCAAAGTCTTCAAGGTATTCCTGGGCAGTGGGCTGGACCTTGGATACTTTTTTCTTATCTTTCTATTTTAACATTAGTTACTAAGAAAGTCAACTTGTCATTTGCAAAAACTGCAAAGTCAGTCTAAGTTAGAGTCATTGAAATGACTGCTGAGATGCATGTTACTTTATGTGGGTATAGGCATGGAATAATGGGAACTTGGAAAAGGGGGCTATATGCAAAAAAGAAAGCAAAAGAATTCTCATTAAAAACTCTTAAAGCCTGTTGAAGTTACAAGCTCTTTTAAAGCTCACAAAAATTGTGGAGAGTTGACTAATTTAGTTTTATTCATACTTGATCTTCTTTATTTTGATCTTTCTTTTTATTACATGGATAAATACATTCTTATTGCAAGTGACTCATTAATATAAAAGTATTCAAAGCACAACACTGAAATTTCCCTTAATCACTCTTACCCTAACTCCCCAACTTCTTCCCAGAGATAGCCACTGATATAACATGGTATACACTTCTTCCCTTTTATGCTTTTATATGCATGCATGCATAGGTATTCACATATTTTTCTTTATTTGAAACATAAATAGAATTATACTATATAAATCATTTTGAGACTTGATTTTTTTTCAGTTAACTATGTACTTTAGAGATCTTCCCATCTGTCTTATTCTTTTCCAATTGTATCAAACATTTAAATTTCCTGTTTTCAGACTTAGATAGGGTGATGCATTTCATCATACATCATTGTACATACCTGTTTGTTTCAGATGTGAATATTTAAGTTTTTTAAATTAATATTGTTAACCAGGTATGGTGGTGCACACCTTAATCCTAGCTATTTGTGAAGCTAAGGCAAGAGGATTTCAAGTTCAAGGCCATCCTGGGCAATTGAAGGAGACCCTGTCTCAAAATAAAAAATAAAAAGGGTTAGGGATGTAGCTCAGTGGTATCTGACCCAAGGCCTGGGTTCCATCTCCATTGCCAAAAAAGAAAAAAAGTTATATTGTTGGGTTAAAGAGTGAGTACTTGAGGTTAAAATAGAACATTTCTCATTTCAGCCCAAAGGTGCAGACAGAAAACAAAAAACAGATAGAGAGAAAATGGAGAAACGAACACCTCATGAAAAGGAGAAATATCAGCCTTCCTATGAGACAACCATACTCACAGAGGTAAAAAGGATTTCTTTTGGTGACAATTTCAGTCCATAATTTTAACTCTTTTGTGTATGTGTGGTGCTGGGACTCGAACCCAGGGCCTTGTATGGCTAGGCAAGTGTTCTACCACTGAGCTATACCTATGACCCCTTAATTTTTACTCTCTTAAAGAAAAATCTGTCATTTCTAGCCTGTCTAAATTTACTTCTGAGCATATTCTTTTTTTGCTTATGGAGACCTCTGAGGAATTAAGATTTACTAATCAAGATGTTCTATTCAAGGAATAATATTTTAATGGAACACTAGAATTAAATGTGCTTTTTCATTATCTAAGTTATCCTTTGTTTTTAGTGTTCTCCTTGGCCTGAGATCACCTATGTCAATAATTCCCCATCACCTGGCTTTAACAGTTCCCATAGCAGTTTTTCTCTTGGGGAAGGGTAAGTCTGGGAAATGAAATTTGCTTTTGTTTGTACTAAATATGTATTCTTTCATTAGTTTCTGTTAACTTTCCAAATCAATAAGTAGTTCTGTTTGGTCAGTCTTGATGAAGTTTTGCAGTATCAGAGATTTGGATTATCTTCAAAAGAGATTGAAACAATTTATAGCCCTTTTCCCTCCCCTCTGTTCTCCTCATTCTTGAAATGGCGTTAACTATTAGAGCATTAATGGTCAGCTTTTAGTGATTTTTGGAAGGCTGGGGGATACCAGGGATTGAAATCAGGGGCACTCAACCACTGAGCCACATCCCCACTCCTATTTTGTATTTTATTTAGAAACAAGGTCTCACTGAGTTGCTTAGCACCTCTCTTTTGCTGAGGCTGGCTTTGAACTTGTGATCCTCCTGCCTCAGCCTCTGTTGCCGCTGGGATACAGGTGTGCACCAGCACCTGTCTTGCTTATTTAGGCTTCTTGATTTACCCTATTTTTGCTCGTGTTGTGGTTATGTCACATCGTGGTCAGACTTGCACCAGGAAGTGGTCATTGGCAACTGGAAAAACAATTGTATAGACACTAAAATTTGTTTTATTACTTGTTAAGAATGTTCCTAACACCTAGTTATTGTGGATCTGCGATCATTGGGGAAAGTAGTTTGAAGATGATAGTTAAAATAAAGTTTTAGAATTATCTGTGGGATTGCATTTAATCTTGGCATATTACATTTCACTATCAGAGATAATTGAAAGTTGGTGCAGAACCCTGCCCCAATTTTTAAAAGTCTTTAAAAGTCTTACAGTCCTAGCATTTAACATGTATTCTACATAGCCATATTGTAACTTGGAAATAGGCTACTAAAAAGTGTGAGCATATTGTTTGTTTGTAATGTTTGTTTTTTGGATTTATTTAGGCTCTATATTTGACCTACTTCTTAAAGTATTTAATTAAGGTAGCTTAAATATTTAAAATGAAGCAATTAAGCATAAAAGAGGCATTTATTTGTAGAAGGTCTATATATAACCAGGGCCCTGAGATAAATTAATTACTGTTTTTTAAAATTATATTAAGTTTTAATACCAAATTTTAGCTAAGGCTAAAAAGAGAAAAAACATTTTTTGTTGTTTATTTTAAGGGACAAGGTCTTGTGATCTTCTTGTCTCAGCCTCTGAAGTACCTGGGACTATAGGTGCACACCACTCTGTAAAGCTAAAAAAAAAAAAAAAAAAAGACCTTTTGGAAACAAAAATTTCTTGCCATCCACAAGGATGGCGCAATCTTCTTATAGGAACTTTAAATATTTATATGTGGTTTAAAGTTTGTGTTTTAAATTTTTCTCTGTCCTGTACTTCATTATTAGGATAATTTTTTTCCATAAAAAAGATAAGTGTTAGGGAAAAAAGATGATCCATAGAAAAAAGAAAGCATAAAGAAAAACCAAGGGTGTGGAGATAACTCTTGGATCACAAATCAGACAGCACTAATTTTTAAGCTGTTTTAAAAGTAATTGTTTTTCATTAGAAAAGTATGCAGTTCATAAATTTTCTTTCAGTTTTTTTCCTTTATGTATATGTTTACCTACTTAATATAGTAGTAATAGTAGTAAAATACTAGTACTTTTATATCCCCATATTTTTCATTCTAATCCATTTCTGTTAATAGCATTTATTTATTCATGAGTGCTGGTAATTGAACCCTGGGCCTTGTGCTTTCTAGGAAAGTGTTTTACCATTGAGCTATATCTCTAATCCCTTATGTTATGTTATTATTTTCTCATCAGTTTCACTTTTTAAAATTTTGATAGTTTTCTTAATTTCCTCAGTAATAAAAGTGTTGCAAATGACAGTTTCTTCTCTTCCCCCTGAAGTTTTCAAGTTAATTAACATATAACTTAAAGTTTTAGATCAAAGAATAAGAATGCTTTATGAGAATACATAGATTTTTTAAGTCTCTGGCTTAGGAGTTACTGTGAAGATGAAGAATGAGATAATGGACCCTACTATGAGTCATAGACTGATGCTTTCATTTTAAATGTTTCTTTAGAAATGGTTCACCAAACCACCAGCCAGATCCTCCCCCTCCAGTCACTGATGTAAGTCTAAATTTAAATGTCAATTATTTGCAATGTCTAATAATATTTTGATGACTCTGCAATTATGATATGCCCAACTTTTAAGGAATATTATTCATTCATGAAGCAAGCATTCATTGAATTTTTTCTGTAGGAACTGGAAATATGAACAAGTAATGGAGGACTCTTGGGGATTTTTTTTGTTTTGATTTTTTGAGACAGGGGTCTCACTATGTTGTTCAGACTGGTCTCAGTTTGTAAGTTTCAGTGATCCCTCTACTTCAGCCTCCTGAGTGGGACTACAGGAACCCTTCAATTTGAGAAGTTTATAGTTTAGTAGGAAAGATAAGGATAGAGCTTCTTGGATAGAGAAAGAGATTGATGTAGTATAAACAACTTCCAAACAAGCGAGGCCTGTCTGAGTAGGTGTGTGGGTGGGTGGGTGATGTCTGGCTATGTAATACATCAGTGAATCTATTTAATTACCAAAAACATGCTTTCTTCCTTTCAGAACCTCCTGCCAACAACCACACCTCAGGAAGCACAGCAGTGGTTGCATCGAAACCGTTTTTCTACATTCACCAGGCTTTTTACCAACTTCTCAGGTTAAATTTGCTTTTCTTTTGATATGAGCAAATCATTCAAGGGTCTTCTGTTATCCTGATAGACATGTTTCTAATATTAGCAAATGCCATAATTCCATTCTTCTTAAAGCTGAGTAATATTCCATTGAATATATATACTACATTTTCTTTATCCATTTATCTACTGAAGGACACCTATGTGGGTTCCAAGTCCCCCTATATGCATTTCATTAGTGTATTTTTTCATTATTATTATTATTATTATTATTATTATTATTATTATTATTATTTGTACTAGGGATTGAGCACAGGGGCACTTTACCATTGAGCCACATCCTAGGCCATTTTATTTTTTTTTATTTTGAGACAGGGTCTTATTAAACTGCTTAGAGCCTCACTAATTAGCTGAGGTAGGTCTTGAACTTGCAATTCTCCTGCCTTAGCCTCCCAAGTTGTTGGAATTTCAGGCATGTGCCACCGTGCCCAGCTTAGTGCATTTTTTTTGATGAAATGAATTTCATAAATCTTTCAGACTTTGTCACCATCTGGAGCTGTGCTGTGAGAGACTTAAAAAGAAACACTTCTTGGTTTGAATTCACTTTATTTAAAATACTTATTCCATGCAGTACTTCTAAAAATGTATATTCCATACATAATTTTATCAAGGGGCATTTGTAGGTAAAAATTTTCCGTTTGATATCACTATATTGTATTTTATTTATACAGCCCGCTTTTATTTAGTATCTTCTTTTTAAATTTTTGTTTTAATTAGTTATACATCACAATAAAATGCATTTATATATCATACATAGATGGGGTATGATTTCTCATTTTTTATTTATTTTTATGTGGTGCTGAGGATCTAACCCAGGGTCTCGCACGTGCAAGGCAAGAACTCTACTGCTGAGCCACAGCCCCTCATTTTTTTTTAAAATGAGAATTTTTTTCTAAGGTTATATACCATTGTGATCAATTTATTTATATGTGGTGCTGAGAATCAAACCCTGAGCTTCACACGGGCTAGGCAAGCATTCTACCACTGAGCTCTGATCCCAGCCCTTTCATTTTTCTGATTGTACATGTTGTAGAATTATATTAGTCATATATATATATATATATATATACGTATATATATATACATATATATATACATATATATATACATATATATATATATACATATATATATACACATACATACACACACACACAGAGACAGATATAAATATAGATATAGATAAAAAGTAATAATGTATATTTCATTCTACTGTCCATCCTATCCTCATATCCCTCCCCTCCCTTCACTACCTAACTCTATTCTTCCCTAGTGCCCCCACCATTGTGAACTAGCACCCACATATTAGAGAAAACATTCCACCTTTTGTTTTGGGGGATTGACTTATTTTGCTTAGCATGATATTCTTCAACTCCATCCATTTACTGGCAAATGCCATAATTCCATTCTTCTTAAAGCTGAGTAATATTCCATTGAATATATATACTACATTTTCTTTATCCATTTATCTACTGAAGGACACCTATGTGGGTTCCAAGGTTTAGCTATTATGAATTGAACTGTTATAAACATTAAACATAGATATGGCTCTGTCACTGTAGTATTTAGCATCTTCTATGTACCATCTTCTATAGTAGGAATACACAAATTGATAAGGCATACTTCCTGATCAAAGACTTCATTCATCATCTAGTATATAAAAAGCTCAAATCAAAATAAAATCCCAGTAGATAATGTTCTAACACACATTTGTAGGAAGTGAGATGTTCAGGGGAGAGTCTGATATATTAAGGAGCATATGTGACATGTGAAGTGAATCTTGAGGGATGAGAAGAGGAACCTATTGGTCAGACAGTCAAGGATATTTCAGGCAGGAAGAACAGCTTGCTCATTCAGCACCACCAGCATGATGAAAGCATAAGGTTAAGTGAAGAAATTCATTGGATGAGACTTAGGAGATGAGGCAGGGACCAGGTAAAGAGCCTATGTACCATGCAAAAGATCGTGGGTTATAACATTACCGGTGATGAGGTATACTTGTAATAGAGTCCATCTTAATAGGTATTAACAAAGAGAATCTTTGCCTTTATCACCCATTTTCTTACATTTATTCCAGGTGCAGATTTATTGAAACTAACTAGAGATGATGTGATCCAAATTTGTGGCCCTGCAGATGGAATCAGACTTTTTAATGCATTAAAAGGCCGGTATGTAACTAGAGTTAAAATATCAATGAAGGGGCTGGGGTTGTGGCTCAGTAGTAGAGTGCAGGACTTGTGCTGTTAGGCACTGGGTTCAATCCTTAGTACCACATGAAAATAAAAAGGGTATTGTGTCCATCTACAACTAAAAATATATATATATATATATATCAATGAAGTTGAATTTCAGGTGAATTTGGGTTCAGGGATTCTTCACAATATTTTGCACAATTAAATGCATTGTGTCAAAACTTTTTTTAAAAGAAAATACTAGCTATGTACCAAGTAAACACAGATTAAAAAAATCCTTTCTTAAACTTAAAATTGATTCCCCATAATACCCCATTTTTTGCAGTAGTGGGGAGCTTACCCAGTGCCTTGTACATGCTAAGCAAGTGCTGTTCCACTGAGCTACTTCCCTAGCCCAATTTCCAGGTAGTTTTTTTCATCCAATAAATATGTATTGTCTTTATCATGAGCCAGTTACTATTGTAGGCTCTGGAGACATATTCATGAACAAAACAGACAAGTACCCATTGTTACAGAGTTTACTCTTTTTTTTTTTTAACTGGTGAGTTTACTTTCTAGTAGGGAGAAAACTATAATAAATAATAAATTTTTTGGATAGTGAGGGCTTTAAAGGCAAATAAAACAAATGTGCAAAAACAAGAGAATGGGCTACAGAGTACAGAGAAGATGGTCAGGAAAGAGGTCTATTAGGAGGGGATATTTAAACTGTTACGAGAAAGATGAAGGAGCTATGGAGTCATGAGGGAAGAACATTCTAGTCAGAAGAAACAGCAGGTGTTAAAGCCCTGAATCAGTTTTAACTGGAGAACAGATCATTCCAAAGTTTTGGGGGAGGATTTATCTATTTTTAATGTGGTACTGAAGAACAAATGTAGGGTCTTAGGTATGCTAGGCAAGTGCTCTACCACTGAACTATACCCCCTGCCCCCAGCCCTGGGTTGGAATTATTTAAGTGTATGTTTACAAATTATACTTGTAATAAAGACTAGTTTGAAGTTCTTTTTTGAGATTTAAAATAGTTTTAAATACATAGTAGTAATATTGATGGAAAAAACAGCGGTCAATGACAATAGACCCAAATAACTAATAAATTTTGGAGAATTTATATTTATAATATCACAAGGGATATTGAATCAGATTGGCTATAATCTTGGAAAATATTAAGGAAAGAGATGAAATTCAATTGTCAGCAACTTAGGGGTAAAAGAATGGCTCTTTCATTTTAAGTGTATTATCTAAAGAATGTTCAGAAATAGAAAGGAATGAGATGATCAGATCAAGAGGTAAATGTATACCTTAGAGTAAGAAGTAAGAGGCCAGAAAGGGCTTAGGATACTTAGGAGAAGGTAAGATTCTTCAGTTTACTATATTAGCATTTTTTAGTGAAATGTTTATCTTGAGCCTTATCCATAAAGCAGTGATTCATACATTTTGGACATTTCTTATCTTTTCACCAAAGATCACAAACTTAAATGACTACAGGGACCACATAGATATTGTAAAGGAATGACAGTCAAAGTTTAGGGTTTAGTAAAGAATGCACACACCATGTAAGGATAACATGATTGCTTTCATGCGAGATTGGGGTTCCTGGACTGCTAGATGTGAATTTTCAAGAAAAGTCAAAATTCACAGGTTTATCTGATGCTTCCTGTTGGAACTAGTTCAGTTTAAACAAACAAAAGCCACCACAGGTGAACTAATAAAGCTGGCAAATGAGTTGTATTTAGCCCATGATTTGCCTGTTTTCAATCCCTGCTCTATACTATTAATGTAGAAATACAAGTTTTTCTTTAAAATGAACTTACCATAAAATATGCAAGATTAACAACCCTTTTCTTTACCGCTTAGGATGGTGCGTCCAAGGTTAACCATTTACGTCTGTCAGGAATCATTACAGTTGAGGGAACAGCAGCAGCAACAGCAGCAGCAACCACAACAGAAGCATGAGGATGGAGACTCAAATGGTACTTTCTTCGGTAGGTTGTTCTGGGCAGACCAGGATAGATGAAGAAAGGTGAAGAGATGATTTATGACCATGTTGGTAATTGCTCACATTTATTGAGCTCCTAACATATGTCAGGTACTATTCCCAACACTTTTTACACACTTTAATTTTTACAACTAATAATCTCCTCTTTGTTGTGAATTTTATTGTTATCTCCAACATTTAAATGAGGAAAATAAGGCCTAGGAATATTAAATAACTTGCCCTAAGTCACACAGCTAGCAAGTACCAGCTACAATTGATTTGTGAGTCCTTCTGAAAAGTGAGCATTCTTAATGATTAGATTACCTGCAAAATCAGAGAACCTTTGTATTGACTACTGTTGCTATTTCTCCTTTGCAGTATACCATGCCATCTATCTAGAAGAACTGACAGCTGTTGAATTGACAGAAAAAATTGCTCAGCTTTTCAGCATTTCTCCTCGACAGATCAGCCAGATTTATAAGCAGGGGCCAACAGGAATCCATGTGCTCATCAGTGATGAGGTAGGTTTTTTAGTACAGTTGAATTTCGTACAGATGATAATTAGTTTGTCAGGGCACCATGTAACAATAGCAAGATTAGTTCCACTGGAGAGGAGTTCGGTTTTTCTAGACAGGAGTTTTCTAAACTTTCTTTTTTATTTAAATTTTTTTAATTGTTCTTTTTAGTTATACATGACAGTAGAATGTATTTTGACATACTATACATACATGGAGCATAACTTCCCATTCTTATGGTTGTAAATAATGTGGAATTACACTGGTCAGGTATTCATATATGAACATAGGAAAGTTTATGTTCAATTCATTCTACTGTCTTTCCTGTTCCCAAACTTCCTCCCTTCCTTTCATTCCCCTTTGTCTAATCCAATGAACTTCTATTCTCTGCCCCCCATCCCCAATTGTGTGTTAGTATGCATGTCCGAGAAAACATTCAGCCTTTGGTGTTTTGGGATTGGCTTATTTCACTGAGCATGATAATTTCCAGTTCCATTCATTTGCCTGCAAATGCCATAATTCTATTCTTATTCTTTTTTTTTTTGCAGATGGACAGCATGACTTTATTTTATTTATTTATTTTTATGTGGTGCTAAGGATTGAACCCAGTGCCTCACATGTGCTAGGCAAACACTTTGCCACTGAGCTACAGCCCCAACCCCAATTCCATTCTTCTTTATGGCTGAGTAATATTCCATTGTGTATATATACCACATTTCTTTTTTCTTTTTTTTTTTTTAAAGAGAGAGTGAGAGAGGAGAGAGAGAGAGAGAGAGAGAGAGAGAGAGAGAGAGAGAGAGAGAGAATTTTTAATATTTATTTTTTAGTTCTCGGTGGACACAACATCTTTGTTGGTATGTGGTGCTGAGGATCGAACCCGGGCCGCACGCTTGCCAGGCGAGCGCGCTACCGCTTGAGCCACATCCCCAGCCTATACCACATTTCTTTATCCATTCATCTGTTGAAAGGCTCCTAGATTGGTTCCATAGCTTATCTATTATGAATTGAACTGCTGTGAACATTGATGTGACTACATCACTATAGTATGCTGATTTTGAATCCTTTGGGTATATATTGAGGAGTGGGATAATGGGTCAAGTGGTATTTCTATTCCAAGTTTTCCGAGGAATCTCCATACTGCTTTCCAAAATGGTTGCACCAATTTGCAGTCCCACCAGCAATGTATGAGTGTAATTGTTCCCCCACATCCTTGCCAACATTTATCATTACTTATATTCTTTTTTAAATATTTTTTTTAGTTGTAGATAGACACAATGCCTTTATTTATTTATTTACCTATCGGTCTGTTTATTTATTTATTTATGTGGTGTTGAGGATCGGACCCAGTGCCTCACATGTGCTTGGCAAGCATTCTACCACTAAGCCACAATCCCAACCCCTATCATTCCTTATAGTCTTGATAATTGCCATTCTGACTAGAGTGAGATGAAATCTCAGTGTAGTTTCAATTTGCATTTCTCTTATTGCTAGAGATGTTGAACATTTTTTCATATATTTATTGCTTGATTATATTTCTTCTGTGAAGTATGTGTTCAGTTCCTTTGCCCATTTATTGATTGGGTTATATGTTTTTGTGGTGGTAAGTTTTTTGAGTTCTTTATATATTTTGGAGATTAATGCTCTGAGGTGGCAAAGATTTTCTCCCATTCCTAAGGCTTTCTGCTCATGTTCTTGATTGTCTCCTTAGCTGTGAAGAATTTTTTTATATATACCATCCCATTTATTGTTTCTTGATTTTACTTCTTGTGCTTTAGGAGTCTTATTGAGGAATTCAGTTCCTAAGCCAACATGGAGTTTGGGGGCCTACTTTTTCCTCCTAGTAGATGTAGGGTCTCTAGTCTAACACCTTGGTCCTTGTTCTACTTTGAGTTGAGTTTTGTGCAGGGTGAGAGATGGGGTTTAATTTCATTTTGCTACATATGGATTTCCAGTTTACCAGCACCATGTGTTGAAGGGGCTATCTTTTCTCCCAGGTATGTTTATGGTGCCTTTGTCTAGTATGAGATAACTGTATTTATGTGGGTTTGTCTTTGTGTCTTCTATTCTGTGACATTGGTTTTCATGTCTGTTTTGGTGCCAATATCATGTCGTTTTTGTTACTATAGCTCTGTAATAAAATTTAAGGTCTGATATTGGGATGCCTCCTGCTTTAACTTTTCTTGCTGAGCATTGCTTTGGCAATTCTGGGGCTCTTATTTTTCCAAATGAATTTCATGATTGCTTTTTCTATTTCTAGAAAGAATGTCATTGGCATTTTACTAGGAATTGCATTAAATCTGTATAGCATTTTTGGCAGTGTGGCCATTTTGACAATGTTAATTCTGCCTATCCAAGAACAGGGGAGCTCTTTCCATCTTCCAAGGTCGTCTTCAATTTCTTTCTTTAGTATTTTATAGTTTTCATTGTAGAGGTTGTTCACCTCTTTTGTTAGATTGATGCCCAAATATTTCATTTTTTTCAAGGCTATTATGAATGGGATAGTTTTCCTAATTTTTCTTTCAATTGATTTATTATTGATGTATAGGAACACAATTGATTTATGGGTGTTAATTTATATCCTGCTACTTTGCTGAATTCATTTATGAGTTCTAAAAGATTTTTTTTTTTTAGTACTGGGGATTGAACTCAGGGGCACTTGACCACTGAGTCATATCCCAAACCCTGTTTTGTATTTTATTTAGAGACAGGGTCTCACTGAGTTGCTTAGTGCCTCACTTTTACTGAAGCTGGCTTTGAACTTGTGATCTTCTTGTCTCAGCCTCCTGAACTGCTGGGATTACAGGCGTATGCCACCATGCCAGGCTGATTTCTAAAAGTTTTTTGGGTCTTCTAAATATAGAATCATGTCCTCAGCAAATAAGGATAGTTTGAGTTCTTCTTTTCCTGTTCTTATCCCTTAAACTTCTTTCTTCTGTCTAATTGCTCTGGATGGAATTTCAAGGACTATGTTGAATAGAAGTGGTAAAAGGGGCATCCTTGTCTTGCTCTGGTTTATACAGGGAATGCTTTCAATTTTTCTGTATAGAATGATGTTGGCTTTGGTTTTACAATGTTGAGGTATGTTCCTACTATGCCTGGTTTTCTAGTGTTTTGAACATGAATGGATGCTGTATTTTGTCAAATGCTTTTTCTGCTTCTATTGAGATAATCATATTTTTTTTTAGTTGTTGATGTACCTTTAATTAATTAATTAATGTACTTATTTATATGCAGTGTTGAGAATTGAACCCAGTGTCACACATGCTAGGCAAATGCTCTACCATTGAGCTACAACTCCAGCCCAATCATGTGATTCTTTTCTTTAAGTCTATTGGTGTGATGAATTATATTTATTGATTTCTGTATGTTGAACCAACTTTGCATCCCTGGAATGAACTCCATTTGATCATGGTGCACTGCCTAGTATGTTTTTGTATGTGACTTTCCAGTTTTTTATTAAGAATTTTTGTATCTATGTTCATCAGGGATATTGGTCTGAAGTTTTCTTTCCTCAATGTGTCTTCGTCTGGTTTTGGTATCAGGGTGATACTATCTTCATAGAATGAGTTTGGAAGAGTTCCTCCTTTTCTATTTCATGGAATAATTTGAAGAGGATTGGTGTTAGTTTTTCTTTGAAGGTCTGGTAGAACTTGGCTGAGAATCTGTCTGGTCCTGGGCTTTTCTTTGTTGGTAGGCTTTTGATGGTGTCTTCAATTTCCTTGCTTAAAATTGATCTGTTTAAATTTTCTATGTCCTCCTGATTCCATTTGGGTAGTTTAAATGTCTCTAGAAATTTGTCATTGTCTTCTAGATTTTCTATTTTATTAGAGTCTAAATTTTCAAAATAGCTTCTAATTATTGTCTGCTTTTCAGTAGTGTCTGTTGTTATATTTTCTTTTTCACCACAAATTTTAGTAATGTAAGTTTTGGCCATGAACTCCTGAGCTCAAGTAATCCTCCTACCTCAGCCTCCACTATGTCTGTGGCTAAGACTGTTTTTGCTTTCTTCCTTACTTCCTAACATAATTTCTTTTCTTTTTTTTTTTTTTTTTTTGGTACTGTGAATTGAACCCAGGGATGCTTTACCACTGAGCTACATCCCCAACCTTCTTTTAATATTTTTATTTTCAGACAGAGTCTCAAAAGTTGCCAAGGCTGATATCAAGTTCGTAACCATCCTGTCTCAACCTCTCAAGTCACTAGGATTACAAACATGCCCCACCAAACTCAGCCTAATTTAAAAATTTTAAAATAGTTGTAAAAGATTTACCATTTGGGAGAAAAGAAGTTGTAAAAGATGTCATTCCTAGGCACATCATGATATTTAAGAATGAAATGGTTAGCCAGGTGTGGGTGCATGCCTATAATCCCAGAGACTCAGGGAAGATTGCAGGTTCAAAGACAGCCTCAGCAACATAGTAAGACCCTGTCTCAAAATAAAAAATAAAAGGGCTGGGGCAGGAAGCTGGGGCTGTAGCTGATTGGTAGAGCACTTGCCTAGCATGGGTGAGGCACTGGGTTCGATCCTCAGCACCACATAAAAAATAAATAGTCATAAAAATATATTTTTTTAAAGGGGAGGGGGCTAAGGATGTGGCTCAGTGGGTAAGCACCCCTGGTGTTCAATCCCTGCTATCCCCCAAAAAAGAATGAAATGGTTTCATTACTATTCTAATTGCATTCCATGTAATTTAAGTACAACAGTGATCCACCTCCCCCCCCATACGGAGGATCAGAATTATAAGAGTGATTAAATACAGACACCAACCATTTAAAAAAATACATAACCATGATTTTCTTTATGAGTTAGAATTTTTATATTATTCCTATGTTTCCTTTAACCCATATTTCCATTTGCCTCTCCCATAGACTTCATTTTTACTTTTTTTCCTATAATACTAGGGATTGAACCCAGGGGTGCCCCAGCCCATTTTTTAAATTGATCTGATCATCTATCTATCTATCTATCTATTGATTGGTACTGGGGATTGACCCATTTAACTACTGAGCCACGTTCTCAGTCCTTTTTTTAAAATATTATTTTTAATTGTAGATGGACCTTTATTTTATGTATTTATTTTTATGTGGTGCTGAGGATCAAACTCAATGCCTCATACGTGCAAGGCAAGTGCTCTGCCGCTGAGCCACAACCCCAGACATATTTTTATTTTTTATTTTGAGATAGGGACTCATTAAGTTGCTGAGGCTGGCTTTGAACTTGGAATCCTCCTGCCTCAGCTTCCTGAGCTGCTGGGATTACAGGCTTACAGTATTGTGCCTGCCCCCCGCCTTTTTTTTTTTACTTTGAGCCAGGGTCTCTCTAATTTTCTCAGGCTGGTCTCAAATTCAGTGATCTTCCTGCCTGACCCTCTTGAGTAGCTGGGATTATAGCCACTGCACTCAACATCCCCATAGACTTGTATCTGACCATAACATTTTAATGCTTAAATGTCTTTTATTGATTATCCTGCCATATTCCTTTGAAACAAAAAAAAAAATAAATATTTATTTGTTTAGTTGTAGTTGGATACAATATCTTCATTTTATTTATCTGTGTGGTACTGAGGATTGAACCCAGGGCCCTGCACATGCTAGGCGAGCGCTGTACTGCTGACCCACAGTCCCAGCTCCTGAAACAAAAATTTGTTTCAACCAAAACTAAAAAGGTTTTAGGAAATCTTTTGTTTTCATTAGAAGTTCAAAAATTATTTCTTCTGAATAGAATTATCACAATTGTGTAACTTTTTAAAAATAACAAAAATATTACATGTTTAATAAGTAATTAAACATGAAAAAGTGCTAGAGATGTAACTCCATGATAGAGCACATACTTAGTGGGTTCAATCCCCAGCACCAGAAAAAGAAATAAGTTTATTATACATGCATCTATTAATGAGGTCAATGGAATAGTTCCATTCCCTACCCTCACCCTAGCACACAATTAATGTGTCTGAAGAATACTGCCTATTAATTGCTAAAATGACTCAGCATTCAGCATCAATTCTATCCTGATTTTTCCCCCTAGATATAGGTGCTGTAGAGCCTAATTTACCTAAATTAATAAAAAGGAACTGATAGAGTTTTGTTACAACCTCAACACTGGTTTTTTTTTGTTATGTACTAAAAATTATATAGTGATGTTATCACAAATTATTTTGAGTCATGTATCATTTGACAATTTGAGATTAGGTCACTCTTCAATTCTAACGAAAGGAAAGAATTAGAAACCATGTGACTCATATAAGAGTGTTACCCAGTCATTAGAATTCACTTTTGTAGTTCCGCTTTGGCACCATGATGCTTTTACACCCAAGGCCAGAGCACCTTTGTAGTACTCTAGTATTCTCAGTAGTATTCTATTATTTTGTTAAAAGGGAGATGGGAATTTGAGATGGGGAAATGGGGAAGAAAAACTAAAAAGGATTTAAGAAAGTTGAAGACCTGGATGTCAGTTCTCACATAAGGGCCTATTAGTGTCTTTGTTCCCCTTGGAAAATTTGGGGGTTAACCAAGAGAAATGCATACTCCACTTTTAAGATGACTGTTCTAGATGCCTCTGTTTTATTTATTTCTTTTTTAATGTAGGTGGAAACAATACGTTTTATTTTATTTTTATGTGGTGCTGAGGATCAAACCCAGTGACTCATGCATGCCAGGCAAGCGCTCTACCACTGAGCCACAACCCCAACCCCTCTGTTTTAAAATTTCAAAATCAGACATGGGGAGGACCCCCCTAAAAACAAATAGACTCATGAAGCAGGCTTTTGAAAATTGGGAGGAAAACACTTACATGATTCTATAGAAATTCAGGTATACTCTATTTGTGACCTATAAATCCTGTCATATAAACCCCACCTTAGGAACACAGAAATAGGGTCTTTTTTTTTTTTTTTACTTAAATCTAACATTATGAAAAGCCACATTGTCAAAATAATATAGCAAACCAAAGTTTTTAATAATCAAAAAATTTTCTTGCCTTTTTTCAGATGATACAGAACTTTCAGGAAGAAGCCTGTTTTATTCTGGACACAATGAAAGGTAATAAAAGTGTAAGAGAAATAACTTTTAGTTTCTAAGTCTTTCAAAACCTCTTTTCAGGCTGTGAGTGCAGTTCAGTGGTAGAGCACGTGCTTAGCATGCACTGGGTCCTGGGTTCAATCCCCAGAACCAAAGGAAAATAAAGCTCTTTTCATATTTGCCTTCTTTAAAGAGAAATATGGAAGAAATCATATATGCAATAAAAAAGTGTTATTATGAGAGATTGTTTCTTTGTGTGAGTTGGCCTTTTTACCATTATCAACAAAGAAAGAACACTGACCATTCTCTCTACCATTCTCTTCCATCTTTTTTTTTTTTAATTAGGAAATCTTTATTTATTTATTTTTATGTGGTACTGAGGATCGAACCCAGTGCCTCACACATGCAAAGCAGATGCTCTACCAGTGAGCCCCAGCCCCAGCCCCTATTCTCTTCCATCTGACAAATGAGGAAATCAAGGCACATTATTTTTATAATACCTATTTTTTTAAAACATTGATTTTTTTAGGTGTAGATGGACACAACACAATGCCTTTATTTTGTGGTGCTGAGGATCGAACCCGGGTCCCACCAGTGCTAGGCGAGCACTCTACCTCTGAGCCACAATCTCAGCCCCTATAATACCTATTTATTATGGATGCTCCTTGACTTATGATAGGGTCACATCCTGATAAACCCATCCTAAGCTGAAAATGTCAAAAGTTGAAAATGCATTTAATGCACCTAACCCATCCAACCTTATAGCTTGACAACCCAGCACATTGTAGAATTCTAAGTTGTTTTCTCAGGTGATCTTGCTGCTTACCCCAAACTGTGCCTCATTGCCACTGCCCAGCATCATGATAGAGTTTCATACCACTTATTCCTAGCCCAGGAAAAGATCAAAATTCAAATTACATTTTCTACTGAATGCATATCACTTTTGCACCTTTTGTTAGCCTAAGTATCATAAATGGAATTATCATAAGTCAGGCTCCATCTGTACAAAGCATTCTATGCTAAATGATAAGTATGTTTTTGTTTTGTTTTGTTTTGTTTTGTTTTAAACCAGGGATTTAACACAGTGGTGGTGGTTAACCACTGAGCTACATCCCCAGCCAGTTTTTTATTTTAAGACAAGGTCTCACTAAATTGCTGAGGCTGGGTTTGAACTGTCCTCCTGCCTCAGCCCCCCAAGCTGTGGGATTACAGGTGTGAGTCACCATGCCCAGTTAGTATGCAGCCCTTATCTTGTGCTGGCTTTATTCCCGCTCACAAGAACCTTACCATAGTTTTTTTCTCCTACTGTTTTAAAGGTGACTAAAAATTCTCCCTTTCTCTCTCTCTTTTTTGCAGCAGAAACCAATGATAGCTATCATATTATACTGAAGTAGGAGTGGAGCATCCCATGCTCAGTGGCTGCTGCTTTCCTCACCTCTTGAAAACTGCCCTCTTGGCATGTGAATGGAAATTTGAAGGTCTGCAGGAATCTGGCTCATCTGGCTGTGTGGGGGGAATCTAGACCCTGGAGGCAGAATCCCAGCCCTCTGTGTTGGCCTAAGCTCTGTGTCACACACAGATCACTGCCCAACATGCAGTTCTGCAGAGATTTTTTTTAGTTAAACTTTTGGCCCCTGTTATTGAATATCAGTAGGAACTCCACATCATTTAGGTTATATGTAGGGCATAGGGATGATGGGAATTGTGTGATGTTTAATGGAAAGATGTTAAATTTTGTGATATGGAGTCATGTAATTTTTTTCTAATATAAAAATGAACATCTATATTCATAAGACTAGGTCCTCAATCTCTTTTGCATCAACCATATTGTCATCTCTATTTTTTGTTTTGTTTTAGGTTTTTGTTTTGTTTTGTTTTGTTGCCACAATTGGTTCCTGAAAACTTCATCAATGAGAGGAAATACACGAAGAATTGCTTCTGGTTCACTTGTAATACTATAACTGGTAGTTGTTTTGGCCAGTTATTTATTGAGCCAGGCAGAAAATTTTCTAAATGGATTATCTTATTTACTTCCTGTATGAAGTAGGCACTACAGTGATCCCTAACTAAAGATGGGGAAATGGAGACACATAGTAGCTAAGTAGCTTGCTAAATAACAGGCAACTAGCAAGTAGTGACGCTGAAATCCAAACCTAGGCTAACTGGTATTATTTTCCATCCAGTACCACCAGTGCCACCCTTCTTTATAGCCTATGCTCACCATTGTTTCTTACCATGGCTTTTCTGAGGAACTAAGGAATTAACCACTGAAAAAGACAAACCACACCTAAATAATAATGAACAAATCAAGACCTACAAAAGATACTTTTAAAGTGACATCTGCTATCAGAATCATAATTAGAGGTAGTAAAAACTCAGGATTATCTGTAACTCCTAAAATTCATTGTTCTTGAACGACATTCTTAAACCATTTATATATGAGTTAGGCCATTACTGCTTTCACCTCTGAGTCTTCTCTTGGTATAGGAAATACTTTTACTCATGTAGTATTATTTTATATAAACTTTACAAGAAATTAATTCCTGTTGGACATGGTGACACATACCTAAGTCCACTGACTTGTGAGGCAGAGACAGGAGGTAAAAAGGGCTGTGGAGGTAGCTCAATGGTAGAGCTCTTCTGGGTTCAGTCCCCAGTATCAAAAAGAAAAAGAAGATATTCATTCCTGTCCTATTTGCACTCTTACCATAAGTTTTTGTTCTTCCTTAAGAATGAGAGAGTGAGAGAGAGAGTGTGTATGTGTGTGTGTGTTTGTGTATGTGTGTGTGTATCATCATGGATCTTCTTTTTTCTCTTGTAGTTTTAGAAATCTCTCCACAGTTTATATTGAGGTGAACAAAGACAATGTTAAGATTCTGTATTGGATGTGTGTGTGTGTGTGTGTGTGTGTGTGTGTGTGTGTTTAAAGTATTTGACAGAGTTTTAACTTTTTTTTAACAGATATTTTTGTTTATTAAAATCTATCTGTGGGCTGGGGTTGTGGCTCAGTGGTAGAGCGCTCACCTAGCATGCACGAGGCACTGGGTTCGATCCTCAGCACCACGTGAATATAAAATAAAGATATTGTGTCCACCTAAAACTAAAAAATAAATATTAAAAAAAAATCAACCTGCAATGCAGTGTAATTTCTTTTGGTTTGAAACAAAATGAGAATCTTGAAACCAGAAAATTAAGTCAGTGACTTTTTATTTTTAAATTTATGTTTATGTGGTGCTGAGGATCGAACCCAGGGTCTCACATGTGCTAGGCTCTACCACTGAGCCACAACCCCATCCCCAAGTCAGTGACTTCTTTAAAACTGACTTGGGCAACTCAACATGTTAAGCCAAAATGCTTTTTTAAAGAGTGATTACTTGATGCCCCATTTTGAGGAGAAATTTTTAGTTGTTTTGTGTTCCTATGATTGGTTCTCTGCTTCAGTGAAGTTGGCTCTCTTTTCCTTAACAGGTTACTATTGGTTATGATTTTTCCCCCCTATTTTGATGTTAGGATAGCAGGGTTGGACTAGGTGACTTTTAAGGTTCCTTCCAAATCTGTGAATCTATGATTCTTATGTATTGCAAATGATGCATAGAATTCTATTAATATATTGACTATAAATTATAATTACTAATTTTTACTTGAAGTCAGGGTTTTATTAGAACATTATTTATGAAAATGAATTTATACAGCATTGTAATTACAGATCTTTAATTTTACCAGAAAATATCTTGGGCTTTCTTTAGCTCTCCACCAACACATTTATTGTGCCAGTGTGATATAATTGGTAATAATTGGTATAGTAATAGAACATTGTAATTATTTTATTTGCTTTACAAAATTGCATATGTTCACTATTGATCCTTTTAATTAAATGTAAATTTTAAACTACCTTTTTCATTTTAAAAGTAATACACAAAATTATAAATTAAAACAATAAAGAAGGGCATAACTTTCTCCTTATCTTTTAGTTCCACACTAAAGAGGTAATCATTGCATTTCCCCCTTCCAGTATACACACACAAACACACACACACACACACACACACACACACACACACACACATACACATACTCTCAGAAGGGTTCATGTTGTACTAATAATCTGTAACTTCATTTTTTTATTTAACATACATTGAACATCTTTCTATATTAGAATTTATAGTTGTATTCATTTTTTAAAATAACTATTCTCTATGGATGCCATTCAGGTTAAATATATTTGAACATTCATTTTTATGAGTTTTTTTTGCACGTATCTCTAAAATATATTTCTAGAAGCAAAATTTGCTGGATTTTATCGTTTTGTGATACTAAATTTTAAAGTAAATGGTTTTGTGTTTCCATTATATTGAAGGCATATAAGAAGCAGAATGGTTGTATTTTAGACCCTTCTGAGAAGTGGAATAGCATTCTATTTGACTTACTATTGTCTATACTGTTCCCTTGAAGAACAGTAGGTTCCATGTAGGAAAATCTGTATAAAGACTTGATAATTCAATTGGGAAATAAAAGGGGGGAGGAGTTGTAGCAGGACTCTTAAGGATTATTAGTCACTAAATGAATTGTGCTATTAACTAATAGGATTTTTTGTCCAATATTATGGCCCAATAAGAATGTTTGCCCACATAAATGATTTATTTAAGAAGTCCTTTAAAAGGAAGAGAAATTGAAATGGTCTTATTGGCTGGAAAGTGATTATAATATAACAAATAGAAATAGCTAACGACCCAAAAAGGCAAGGTCTACTTGAAAAGCAAGTGTTCTCATTCCTGGAAGTCAGTCACTTTGAGGTACTGGGTTGCTTGCAAGGGTCACAGCATAATCTCACCACTGAGCTGGAGGTACATGGGAAGTTTGGTAAGTAAGGATGGGAAATTTGTGGAATAATGGAGCCAGCCATTTTTTATTTATGTGTAATGGAAGACTGCTCTCAAAACCCTTTATATACCAAAATATTCTGAGATAGTCTTTTGTATAGGGTTGCTGCAGAGATTTGAACTGTTTTGCAAATCACCATGAAAGGCTGACTGAAACTTCATCATTCAGTCTTGAAAGTAACCTACTTAGAGTGTAAATATTTGAAGCCAGGACTGACTTCTCCCTCATTGTAACTTTTTTTCTCTGGCCAGAACCACAATTTTAGATAGTTTGGCACTGAAAGCTAAAGTAGAACCATTTTATTATTTTACTAAATCATTAGTCTGCTTCCTTGGCCATGGATGGTTCTTCTACAGGTATCCGATTTGTTATGGCCCCTACTGGTTTGTCACAAGAACTCCATCCAGTCTTAACAGGAATGGCACAAATGTCCCACATAGCTGAATCATTTATATTCTGTATCATAGAGAATAGCTCTCTGTGAAAAGAGCACTGTTTTTCACATAAATGCTCTTATTTTCTTAGTTGTGGGGTAAAGCTTTTTCTGCTAGAATATTTATTTTTAGTTTATGATTACATTTTTCCTTCATTATACTAATTCCAAGACTCAAATGAGGAAGAATATACTACCACTGCAAAATGGAATGATCTGGGAAAGATGTCCTATGTGATATGACAGTAATGCTACCAGCAACTGCTTTTATTCTGTGGATTCCTTGCTTCTTTCAATGACCTTGTATTTTACCTTCAACCTTGAACCACTTCCTTAATCTTTCTACATCTTCCCTCTTTATTTTCACATTTCTTTTATGTTGTTCCTTATGAACACAGGCCTATTCTAAAATGTTACCTGAGAAACTGCAAGTAAGACAAGCATTTGCATTCTCAAATTCAAAAATTTAAAAGTTGTATATAATTTTTTTTCAATGACTAATTTCAATTATAAGGAAACTTGCTTTTTAAAATAATACTATCATATTGTAATTATATTATTTTGTACTGAGTGTGATCTTTTGGGACATGAATAATAACTAGTTTATTAAAATGAGGAACATATACCTCATCTTAAAAAAAAAACTAAGTTTTTTAGGTTTTTTTTTTCCTTAGTTTTTTTTTTTAAGATATATGTTCCTCATTTTAATCACTGCAGATTCCTGTTTTATTTTTTTTCTGTCTAATTTTCCATTTAAAGGATTAGTTAATATCTTTCCCTAGACATCTTTATAATCTTGCTTCAGATTTTCATTCACTTACTTGAATTTATTAAGCTTACTCTCTAGTGCTAGGGTTGTAGTTCAGTGGTAGAGTACTTGCCTAGTATGCATAAGGCCCTGGATTCAATCCTTAGCACTACAAAAAAAAAAAAAAAAAAAAAGAAGAAGAAGAAGAAATGAGATAATAATTCATACAGTAGGGGTTTAATAATAGGGGTTGTTCAGAGATTCAAATGGAAAATGAGTATAAAACAATTTTATTTTGTACTTTATGTATCTATTTAGTTGCTCAGTAAACTAAAGATACTCCTGAGTATAAGATCGCCTTCCTATGTAGATATAACTGCAAGATGGATATATAAATACTGCCCAGAACACGAAATCTGACTTTGGGGATTTTATCCACAGCTGCTGTTTTTTATTCATTCATTCATTCATTCATTCATTTGCTGTACTGGGGATTGAACCCAGCTGTGTTCTACCACTAAGTTACATTCCCAGCTCTTTTTATTTTTTATCTTGAGACAGGGTTAGTTGCTTAGTTGCTCAGGCTGGCTTAGAACTTTTGATCCTCCTGCCTCAGCCTCCTGAGTAGCTGTTAATTACAGGCATGCATTACCTTGCCTGGGTTTTATGGCTTCTGTTTGCAGTGCTTGTTTTTGGTCTTATGTCTTTTGATTTTTTTTTTTAACCCCTAAAACAAACTAGCTATTAGTAATTTGTGTGCATTCCCAGCTGTCCATACATAAGCTCCAGCATGGTCTGGACAAAGCAGTAATATTTAGAATGGCACATCCAGTGTTATTCTTAACATAATAATATTAGCATTTTTCTCACTTTTCTTTGTAATTCTATTTCAAAGACATAGAAATTCTTTTCCTATTCTTATGCACTTGAGCTTCCTTAGCAGCTGCCATCAGACCTTTGCCTTCCAAAGGCCCTGCTTACTGGAGCAGTAATTATGCAGTTATTATGGGTTAACTGGCACAACTGTAGTAACTTAACCTAGTGATTGTATCATAAGGGCTAAATAGAGTGAATAAGTAACTTCATGATGAGTAGTTGTGATATTTGCTAGAAGTCCAGATGATCTTTTAACCCATCTAGAGCTTCTTGCATAATTGAATTCTGCTATTTTTTCAAAGAATGTGCTACTCATGATTTGACTATCTTCTAGTTTTTTGTTTTGTTTTTCTTTCTTTCTTTTAGGTGGACACAATATCTTTATTTTTATGTGGTGCTGAGGATCGAACCCAGTTCCTCACACATGCCAGGCAAGCGCTCTACCACTGAGCACAACCCCAGCCCCTCTTTCTTTTTGTACTAGGGATTGAACCCAGGGGCACTTAACCACTGAGCCAGATCCCCAGCCCTTTTTATTTTTAACTTGAGATGGGGTCTCGATGAGTTGCTTAGGACCTAAGTTGCTGAGGCTGGCTTAGAACCTGCAATCCTTTCTCAGCCTCCTGAGCCACTAACATAACAGGCTTGCACCACCATGCCTGGCCTCTTGTTTTTATAGTACTGGGATTGAACCTAGGGCCTTCTGCTTACTAAGCAAGAGTACTACCATTGAGCTACCTTTTTAAAAATTTTTGTTTTGAGACGGGATCTCACTAAATTAGCCAGGCTGGCTTTGAACTTGTGATTCACCTGCCTCAGCCTCCTCAGTAATGGTATTACAGGCATTTTCCACTGCACCCAGCCTTTGCTACTTTCTAGTTTGATGGCATTAATCAATAAACCTGGACATTGGGGTTGACAAATTTCTATGACTGTTGGAACTCTGGATGTGTAGGCCTATGAGATACCTTTTTAGCCTGCTCAACATCCCCTTTAGGCTGTTTTTTTTTGTTTGTTTGTTTTGTTTTGTTTTTGGTTACTTAGCCCACTGATTCACATAATGATCTGGGGCCTTTTCTTTTTTGTCTTTGCCCAGAAAGAGTAGATAACTTATAATTTAAAATAATATTTACATAGCACTGAGTGTGTTGTAAACATTTAGTAATATAGTAACTGTTCAACCTTCCTAAAATCCTGTGAGATATATACTGTTATCCCCATTTTTCAGATGAACAAGCTAAGGCACAGAAGTTATATAATTTGCCCAGGGTCACACCACACAGGTGAGAGGAGGAATAGGAGCAGTCTGGCTCTAGGATCCATGCTCTTGATCACATGTCATTCATTCTAAATTCCAACAGGTAGATGATTAGTGCCTGGTACCTCCCAAATTGACTTTTTTTTTTTTTTATAATGATAACCTGTTGTTTTTTCATTTTGCATTATGGTGTCCTAGGTGCTTAAAGTTTCTGACGTTCCCTAAGGGAGAAATCTGGAAAATAGTTGGCAATTTTCTAAGCCATTCATCCTCTCAATTCTAAAGGTGAGATGTCTTGATAGCCAGTAGATTTGGCTTCCTAATTTCTTGGTTGCAGTGAAAAATACACTAGCATTTGGAACTAGCCTAACTTGAGTTAAAATCCTGCTATTCACCAGCACAGTGACCCACACCTGTAATCCCAGAGACTCAGGAGGATTACACTTAAAGGCCAGCCCTGGCAATTTAGGGAGACCCTGCCTCAAAATTAAAATAATTTAAAAAGACTGGGTAGAGTGCCCCTGGGTTAAATCCTAGTAACCGCCCCCCCCCCAAAAAAAGTCCCTCCAATAAATATCTACTGTGCTTCCAAATGTCAAATATCAGGTTTTGTGCTAAGAATACAGTGACTCATGGAATTCAGTCAAGTGAAAGAAGACTGAAAAACAATAAATATGTCAGATGGTAATGCTTGGAGAAATGTATGGCAAAAGGATAGAGACTAAGGAGAAGCACTTCTAGGAATATGGCTAGGGAAACTCTGATATGTGGACATTTGAACAGATACTAAGTGAAGGAGTAAGCTTATGGTCAGCTGGTGGAAAAGGTTCTAGACAAAAGGTCCTGAGATAAGAAAAGCATAATTGCCCAAGGATACCAGTGGACTGTTATTGTATTGAAGCAAAGTATGGGACAGTGAAAGTAGAAGGAAACTGGATGACAGATTGGGGGTGGAGCACAACAGTATGATGGATTAAGGATGGAGCACTACAGGATGTATCTAGATCCAGCAAAGCCTTACAAGTCAAGGGAGAAACGAGATTTAGGGGAGGGGGGGGAAGCTCTGTGTCCTTGGCAAGTCTCAAGTTACTTTGGATTTCTTAGTCTTTGTTTTCCCCATCCTAAAGATGGGTTGCAAAGTTGTGAATGTCAAAGACAATGGTAAAATTTTTTTGAAAGAAAACACCTAAATCAGCCCATCATATATGTAGATAACTCAAAATAATGCTTGTATTTTCTTCTAACTTGGGCGGGCTGCAGCAAGTTATATTGCTGAAGACTAAGACCCATGTGTGAGTTCCTTAGGCATGGGAGTGTGGTACTGGATAAAGAGAAAAGGGAGAATTCGTTTAGTCATTGAAGATGTATAGCTGAGGGGGCTCCTGCCTTCCGTTTCAAAAGACTGCAGCGGCACCAAACCCGCCTTCCCAGGGTCAGCAGCGGACGTCGTCTCCGTAGTCTGTTAGCCGGCCGGCTTCTGGTTTGCGGCACTCGCCGCCTCCGACTCCCAGCATGCAGCTGGGCATGGAGCCGGTACGTAGACTCCATTTCCCAGCCTGCCTCGGGGCTCGGCTAGGACGTGCCGGCGCCTATAAGAGCCGGAGCGCTGCGGCCGGAGCCTATTGTTAGCCGGAGCCGGGGCGGTTCTGTGCTTCTGCTGCCAGGGGCGCCTGAGTTGCCGGAGCCGCCCGCCCCCCGCCGCCTGCCTGCCGGCCGGCCGGCCTGCCCACCCGCCCTCCCTCCCCGCCCTGCCGCCCTGGGAGCTCCCCGACCGTCGCCGCGGGGCCCGGGACTCGCTCACTCCTCCCTCCTTCCCACCCGGGCTAGGGCGGCGGCGGCGGCAGCGGGGGCGGCAGAGACCATCACGGGAGGAGGCAGCTGCGGCGGGGCTGGTAATGGGCCTGGGGGTGCGGGGCAGAGGGTGCCGCCTCGTCCTTTTTTGGGATCGGCCCTCGGGCGGCTGTGGAGGAGTGGTCAAACCCAGAGCCGTGCGGATGGAGGGGTCAGAAATGAGGGAAGCTCGGACGGGAGCGGTCGGGGGGCGGGGAGCTGGGGCGCCGCTGGGAAGGAACGGAGTAGGGGAGAGGCGTGGGAGCGAGGGGCACCGAGGATGCGGGCCCGGACTGCGGGGGTAGCTCGAGGGAGACGGATGGGCGCCTTGGAAGCCGGCAGGATTGCGGATGAGGTTGAGTTCGGAAAGGAGTGGAGAATGATGTAGGATGGAGGGAAGTGGCGGGGGGGGGGGGGTAGAGGAAAATGTGGGAGGAGTGGTTGGGAATTTGTGAGTAGCAGGCAGGAAGGGATGAGGAAGGCTGAGTACGGGCTGCAAATGATTGGATTGAGCGGGAAGGTTAGCAGGAATCAGAAATGGGTCGAGAGCTGAAAGATTCCTCAGGGTTGCTTATTAAAGGGAACTGGTGACTTGACATGACCCTTAAGCCTTGGTTCCTGATATCCCCCATTTTTCTGGCGTTGTGTATGAAAATGAAAGCATCATTTACCCTGGTTGCTAGCTTGATCTTTTTTTTTTTTTACAGGCCCAAACACGCAGCCGACTGCCATCCATCCCTTTTAGTCTTGATTCAGCCTTTTAAAGGGGTTTAGAGTGGCAATGTGACACACAAACCATTCTTCATTATGAAAGGTTAGAAGTTATCCCCAAGAGACAACACTGTACCCTTGTCCTGCAGTTTTCAGTTCATGGTAAATCCGTAGTTAATTCAGATTTTCCTTTTCTTTACTGGCTTTCCATCTTGCAAATCTCCAAAGCCAGGATGTTGGTGTGTGCCAGAGTTATAAATGACGGGATATCCTTGAGAGCTAATGCAGCATCATGTTCCATTTCTACCACAAAGATCTTGTGTCCTCCCTGTGATGGTAGTTCAGACATGGAAAGTTCAGTTCTAACCTTGTGTTAGTGAATGGGTAAAAACCCGAGTGAGTATGGGAAGGGAGCTTTCTCTAAACACCTTGTTTAAACAGGAGGTTTTTACTTGAGTGCTTTTTTAAATTTGTGAACCTGGTGATCACAAGGACACATGGATTCATGAAATTCATAGTATTTGAGAATCAATCACAGTATCTCATAAAAGGGGGAGCATGGCAGATACTATCTCAGTCAAGTTTATCCTGACACTTTAGCAGTAAGCTTTACTTCCTTTAACTCAGTTATGGGTAGCCCATAGGATCTTACTACAGATTTTGGTCTCTTGACCTTTAGCAGAAGATTGGGTTCCAGTTGAGTGGGGAGACTTCTTCTGAAAGATATACCCTGTTTTATTATTTTGGATTCATTTAAGAAAGAGGCTGATATTACCTAAACTTTGCATATATATTCTTCCACAAAACTTTTTACTGGGTTGACCCTCTTGCTAGTTTCACATATGCAGGGACTTTGGGTTTGTTTTGGTGCTTATAGGACACCTTATGGGCCTGAAAAAACTTAGATCTTAGTACTGAAATACATCTTCTGGTTTTATTTGGTGCCAGTCTAAAGTCTTTTACATACTGTAAATCTGAACAATTTCATATTCCTTTTGGAAATGTTCATCTACCAACACTTGAGAAAAGACCATAAGGCATATAGCCAAAAAGTGTCAGCTGACCTTCATTTCACTGGCATTTAAAAGCTTTTATAGAGGGATACATTATTTGTCCAAAAGTATTTGTTGTTTGAGTTGGTCATTTTGACAGTTAACTGTCAGTTATGACTGCATTTCCAGTCTCACCTTGATTATTTCCATATAGGTTTAAGTGCTTGGAGTATAACTTATAAGATTATCTCTTGAACACAAGCATTGATCCTCTACCAGTGGATATTTAAGAGAAGTGGGAATGACTCATTTTTAGTTCTGGTATGAAAGATTAGTTTCGTGAACGGGCAAGTATAGAACCTGTTCTAGTTGTTTCCCTTGCAAAGAAAAATCTCTTCAGGGAACATGGTTGGGAAGTTTGTTCTTGGTGCTCATGAGCATCTTTATCTGTCAGGTTCACATCAGAGAGTTGAGCAAGGAGAGTTGTGTTGAAATGTAAACTTTTATTATTAGGCCATGATAGTTGGAATTTTAAAAATTTAAATAATGAAGTTAATGACAGAAAAAGTGATGCTCATAAATCTTGGGAAAGGTGAATAGAGCTAGAACAATGCAGTCTCCTTGAGGATTTTCTGGAGTTCCATCCAAGTTGATGCAATTTTATTTGTTTTGTTGCTTGTTTTCATTTTATTGTTTTTTCTGGTGCTGGGGATTGAACATAGGGCCTCAAGCAAGCGTTCTACCACTGAACTGCATTCCCAGATCTTATTAATGGGATAGTTCGATCATGGCTCATTATTTATACGTATAGATTGTGGTTATTCTCAGATAACTGAAGGATTCTCTTAGATTTCACATACACACATACACCTCTTTCCCCCCTCCTCTCTTTCTCTTTTCTTCTTTTCTTTCTTACCTACCTCCATCGTTACCCAGAAACCACTATTCCAGAAGTAGAAGTGGGGAAGACATAGAAAAAAAGGAGGAAGGGACTAGATAAAGCAGCTAGCAATCCTTGCTGCACTTGAGTGTACAAAAGGTAACCCTAAGGGAAATTATACTCTAGAGGGCAACTGAGTTAAGACAGTGGAGAATTTTAGTAACAAAGATGATTTTGGACCAGACCCAAACTAGTGTGGGATTTAAAGAGAAATATTCAAAGGACACTCAAACTACTTGAAGCAAAGGTATACCTGAGGAAAAAACGGGAGTGCACATTTGCTTCTGATCATAAATCCTGAGTGTTTCCAGGCCAAGGAAAATGCCATTTTTCTCTAGTACTAGCATTAACTGGAGCTAGTTAAAACTGAAAGTGGACTTGAGCCCTTTCTGAGAAAGCAGATTTTTCAGCTCAGTCTGATATCTCATGTGGGCAATAAGGTATTTATTAAGTAGGAAAAATTAAGTTCAGTAGTCAGCATTATTATTATTTATTTTTTTACACTCACATGAGTATTCAATTATAAAGGTGTCCCCCTCATGCCCTTGTGACCAATAATAGAGTGGAATGAGAAATTTATTAGTTGTTAGGTATCTTTACATCCAGAGAAAATCTTTTTTTTTTTGGAACCTGGGATTGAATTCAGGGGCACTTAACCACTGAGCCACATCCCCAACCCCTTTGATTTTTTATTTAGAGACAGAGTCTCACTGAGTTGCTTAGGTCCTCGCTAAGTTGCTGAGGCTGGCTTTGAACTCACAATCCTCCTACCTCAGGCTCCAGAGGTTCACAATCCTCCTACCTCAGGCGTGTGCCACTGCACCTGGCCTAGCAAAAATCTTAACCCCTAAAGTCCTCAGTGTTCTCCATTCTCATCATGTCCTAAGAATATAGACTCTGATTAGTAACCTAAAGAACAGAAGATACTTTGGGCTCACTTTTAATTACAATTCTTATGAAGTACTTAATTATTTTTTTCCTTCCTGCCCAAATTTATTTGAAAATGTGTTTGTCTGAGACCTATGACAGCTGAGGGTTTTTAGGTACATCTTATAACTTGAATTAGAGACTTTTGATATGATCTGAATAGATTAGGAAATAGAAGATATTTCCTAAAAATATATTTCCTAAAGTACTTATTAGGTCTGGTTGATTTTCTAGAGCTGATCCAAATTACTTCCAAGAGACACAGGCCAGAAAAATAGCTCTGTACAGGCACCTTTTTCCTCCATGGTATATATTCTGGGTAGCTACTCTGCAGTAATGCAGCTTTGTCGTTCTGGGCAGTGTTGTTATTCCTGCTGCATAATTAGCAACTAGTGAGATCATAGTCTGGGGAGATTCTGGCATTACAGAGGCAAAGCAAGAGAGGCTTCTCATCACACATGGCTTTGGCTCTGACGGCATTTCTCCTGAACAAATTCATGTCCTTCTGGAACTTAAGTCCAAAGACAGATAAGGAGAAAGATTTGTACCTGGGAAGTGAACTTTAGGACTCCTTGGTTGTGTGACAGCATATTGAAAACACTGCCTGCCATATTGATGTAACCAGAATTAAAATTGTCACTTCTTTTGCTATTTGTTTTCCCCTTGCTGATTTCTTTTTAGAGGTCAAAGATTGTAAAGCTACATTCTCCTTGCACAGAGGATGATGATAGACCAGTATGAGATTATGAAAGATTCTGGTTGTTTTTGCTTTTGTTTTGTGTTGTGGTGATAGGGATTGAACTCAGAGCTTTGTGTATGATAGGCAAGCTCTCTACCACTTACCTACATCTGCAGCCCCAGATTCTGGGTTTTGAAGCCAGTACAGATTGTAATCTTGGGACCTTTAGTATTAAATTTGACCTTTTTAAAAGTTGGTGAGACAGTTTATACTTGTGAAGATCTGGGTCAAGGGTATTCATGACTGCCAGTATCCTTCAAAATTGAGAGCCTGGAGCAGTATTTCCAAAGGTGTGTTCTGAGCATTATCTGTTCCCTAACATACTTTGGAAACATTGGGTTCCATAATCAGGTTTGTGAAACACTGCATTCTGTTTACTCCCGGCCTTTGCCGTGTATATTAATATATTAAAAGCCTCTAAGAGGTTCTGCCATAAGCAGTTTTCTAAACAATTTTGACACAGTAGTGCTATTTCCATGTAAAAGCTATTAATATCCATGAAATTAATATATTTAAGATACACACTTTGAGAAGTGCCAGGCTGTTATGTTATTACTAGGAAAAATAATTGGGTCTAGTCTTGGCTTAGGCAAAGTTTAATTCCACCTCTGATCTCCAGTCCCTCCCACTGGTTCCTTGGAGAACCGCTCCTATGTGATCAGAAGAACAGTGACTGTTATCTTGGGCTAATGAAGCCTAAGCCCAGCTGGATTGGAATCAGAGGCATTCCCTCCATTGGGAAGGGTGCTGCTGCAACTCTTCTCACTATTCTAAGAGTGACTGATCCTGGAGGAGCAGATAGAAAATAAAAGTAGGCGCATACTGGCCAGAATCAGTTGAGAAATGACCTAATCTTAAGAACCAGACATTAGTGCTAGGTCAGGTACTTTCTTTCTTCAGTTAGAGAGCTGTGTATGTAGACTTAGGAGGGGTCTGTCTTAGGAATGCTGATTCCTCTTTTCCCCTGGGCAGAATCCTAATGCAGCGGGTTAGCTGGTGGTGAGCAGAAGCTTGGGGCCAACCTGGTAGGCTCCCCAAGGAAACCCTTTGAAACCAATGGATGCATTCACGGGCTCGAGTCTCAAAAGGAAGTTTGATGATGTGGATGTGGGCTCATCAGTTTCCAACTCAGATGATGAGATCTCCAGCAGTGACAGTGCTGACAGCTGTGACAGCCTCAATCCTCCTACAACTGCCAGCTTCACACGTGAGTAAGCCACTCCCTTCCTGCCTGCGCCCAAATTCCCCAAGCATAGAGCCTACTGCAGCTCTCCAGATAGCATCTGTCCAGTTTCAGGATTTGCCCTTATCACAGTTTTTCCTTGCTTTGCAGAGGACCTTGTTGCTCTGTTAGTGTAGACTGAAATCTGAATTATTCTTACAGATTTTATTTGTGTTGTGGTTTGTGGGTCCCCAGAGTAGCCTGAATTAGATCGAAGAAGTAGTTCAGGACTCTACCCTTCCCCAAGCAGAATCCCCCCAGAGGTTCAAGAAATTAAGAGCCATACCAGGATATAATACATGCTTGCTGCCTAGACAACTGGGACCCCTCCAGAGTTCTTAATTCTTATGGCTCAATTAGTTCTTGGAAAGAACTTCTGATCATCTAAATCAAGGGCCACATCTAGCCTATGGCCTGATTTTGTAAATAAAGTTTTATTGGAATACACTTATATCTGTGATTGCTTTCATGCTATGACAATAAGAGTTGAATAGTTGCAACAGATACCATGGCTTTAGAGCCTAAAATATTTACTATCTGGCCTTTTAGGGGAAAAGTCTTGCCCTCCCCCCTGCTATAGGTAAATTCTGTCCAAAAGAATTTTCTATTATGATAGAAATGTTCTATATTTGCATTGTCCCGTGGTAGCCATTAGCCACATAAGACTCATGAGCACTTGAAATGTGATTAGTGTAACTGAGGCTATGACTTTAAATTTTTTTAAATTTTAATTAACTTGAATTGCCACATGTGGTCAGTTAAGTTATAGATTGTTTTATCTTAAAAAGATCACCTAGCAGTCCTCTACCCAGCTGTTGTCTAAAAATAGATTTTTGTGGTAATCTGTTTAGGTGATGTCAGTCTAGAGGCAGTAGTATGAACCAGTGAGGTTCAAGGTCCTTTCTAACTATGCATTTATGATTTGAAAATTTTAGAAAGTTCTGTAGATGCAAGGAGCGCATTTAGAGGAGAGAAGTTAAGAGCCTAGATGAATGAGAAAGAGCAAGGTCCCAAAACAGGCCATCTCTGGGTTAATAATCTCTTTCTGTGCTCTCTTCTCAGCCACATCCATCCTGAAGCGGCAGAAGCAGCTACGGAGGAAGAATGTCCGCTTTGACCAGGTGACGGTATACTACTTTGCCAGGCGCCAGGGTTTCACCAGTGTGCCCAGCCAGGGTGGTAGCTCTCTGGGCATGGCCCAGCGCCACAACTCTGTACGCAGCTATACACTCTGTGAGTTTGCACAAGAGCAGGAGGTGAACCATCGAGAGATTCTTCGTGAGCATCTGAAGGAAGAGAAACTCCATGCCAAGAAAATGAAGGTGCCTAAGGGGTCCGGGGTCTGGTACTTCCCATATGCCAAGAAAATGTGGGAACCGATCTAGGTCTGTTGATTTTAGGATTATTGTCAAGTTTCTGTCTTTATTGGCCTGAATAGGGACATGAAATTCCATTGATTTTTTAAAATTTGATGGTTGTCCTTGTCATATAGAGATTCCAGAGCTTTCTAAAAAGAAGTCTCAATTTTTGCAATCAGATCTCTCTGAGGGGCTGGGGTTGCGGCTCAGTGGTAGAGCACTTGCCTAGCATGTGTGAGGCACTGGGTTTGATCCTCAGCGCCACATATAAATAAATAAAAAATAAAAGTACATCAACCACTAAAAAATATTTAAAAAAAAATCTGAGCCTCCCTTCTTTTTGTTTCTGGAGGTATCTTCCAGAATAGCAAAAACCCTTCTCTGGAATTCCCTTTCCTCACCCCCAACCATCCAATAAATTTTTTTTTTTTAATTTAAAATGTGCATACCTGAATGCTTTCAGGTCTGTCACCCCCTAGAACTCAAAGAGAACACAATGTTCAATTTCTTACCAAATGATTTTCCCTTGCCCAGATATGTGGGACAGATTTGGGGTCTTTTCATATTCTCTGCTCTTTCTATGACCTCATTACATTATCACATAGGTACTTAAGAGTCATATAATATTGTATCTTATCATCTGATATGCACCAGCTCTTTAGGTTAGGTGGAGAAAGGGGCTGGGAAAAGACCCATCTCAGATGGCTCTTTATAGCCCCCCATTTGCTATCTTTAGTACTGTTTTGGCACTCTATGGCTGTAGTTTTCACAGGTCTCAAAAATTTCCATGGCTGTATGTGGCTTAGGGGTAGAGCACCTGCCTACTATTCACAAGGCCCTGGGTTCAATCCCCAGCACCACAAAAGAAAATAAATTTCCCCTAGGTTTCTTTTGGGCCTAAAGCATGGTGACCCATGTTAAAATAGGTGGTTGCATTTTTCCAAGGTTGTAGACTCTCTAGAATGTGGTAGAATTGGAAACTAGTGACAGAGGATATAGGCTGACCAAATCTTATTCCTATCTCTCCTTGAAAGCTTTATGTCTGCCTCCCTCAGCCTACTCCTAAAAGCCTTACACCTGTTTTTCTAACTAGAATGACACCCAGGCGTCCCTTTCTTCTGTCTGAGGAATTCCATCACTGGCCCTATCATCTTCCTGCTACTATAGCAACAGCTGGGCAAGCAAACACTCTTCTCGTTAATTGCAGTGAAGGCGCTCTTCCTTTGCCCTAGAAGAAAACGCCTTTCTTCTAAATCTGGTAGTAGAATAATCTATCAAAGCAGGACACCATCCAATCCAGTTCTGTGCCCCATCCCCCAATAGGAATTCCAAGGACAAAGCCAGGTAAATGCAGGACTGAGATACTAGATTCCTCCTTATTAGCAGGATATTCATTTAGTGAGCACCAGCAGAAGTGGCATCTAATATGTCTTTAAATGTCCAAAGAAAAATCCTTGCTTGACCTTTCTCAGGTCTAGTTTACTTTTTTCTTAGAAAGTTTTCCTGTCTTTAGCATCCTATAAGGGATGCAGTTGGTCTCAAAAATATATTTGCCATTTAATATTTGTTTTCCTTTTCAGCTGTTTTTCCTGTCACTCTTTGGAGCTCTGCAGCTTTAGTTACCTACAATTTTTCTAATATTTTAGTTTGTATTTTGTTATGTCCATATGGAATTCATTATCATGAATGGTATGATCGGGAATATAGCCCTTCTTTCCCAAAGAATATTCAGGTGTCCCAATATCGCTTAATAACTAGAAGACTCTTCACTGATTTGAAATGCCACTTCTGTCGGAATAAACTTTCCTATCTACATTCTACATGGGTTTCTTTCTCTGCATCTCTAATCTCTTTCCTTTGAGAGGATAGTAGAAGGGAAGCCCACACGGGTGATCCAGAAAAAAGCAATCCTAATGTCTATAGAAGGGCACCTTGTAGTTGCCTGTCTGGTTCAGAAATAAGGCTGGGAATTCCAAGATCCTGCACTTTACTTTCCTCATTCCTGACAACTTCCCCTTTCCCCCAAACAAGCAAGCAAACTGAGTGTGTAGCTTACTGCTCAGGTTTGTTGCATCACATCTCTCCCAGGAGCTGATACTTTCCCAGCGCTCTCTCTGGTTGTCTGATGAAATAAACCAAAGACTCCAGTCACTCAGCTTTCATTCTGCCAGCAGCTTCCAGAGCCCCAGGAACTGTGGGGCCTCATTTTCTTTACTTGGATTCTCTAGTGAGTTTGCAGAACTCATTCAGCCACAGATTGTCTTCAATCTGTCCTTCCACAGATTCCATTTCCTGGCTTCTATCCTCTTAGCCCAGAAAACTCAGATTTCTGCCCTTAGATAGCACACTTGGTTTTATTTATACCACCCTACCTGACATGGAATTCTTCTTTGAAGTCAAATAAAAAAGGATTAGAAAGGAAAAAGAATACATTTCTTTTACACCCTGGGCTGGGAGGGCTTTCTTTGACTGCTGTTGATAATTTGCTCATTTTCCACCAATAAAATGAAGCTTTTTTGAGCATGCACAAATAATGGTTCATGCTGTGAGGATTCAGGTTCATTGGCAAACACCTTTTAGCTGCTATTACACTTTAATACTTTAAGGAACCCTTTTCCTATGAAGGTGGTCTTAGGTTCTATGAGGTGTACATTGAAGGGTGTTTTACAAGGTTATTTGTTAATCTCAGGAATAACCAGCTATTGATATACCTTTTTCCCCATGTCAAAAGGAAAATAGGCTGAGCTGGAAGTGGTGACACACACCACTAATCCCAGAGACTCAGGAGGCTGAGGCAGGAATATTGGAAACTCAAGGCTAGCCTCAGCAACTTAGCAATACCCTGTCTCAAAATAAAAAATAAAAAGGACTGGGGATAGAGCTCAGTGGTAACACCTCTGGCTTTAATTCCCCATACCAAAAAAAAAGCAAGTGAGCTGAATTATGGAAATAAAGGGAATGTTTCTGGTGTTTCTGGGAATAAATTTTCTTCTAGGAGGGAGGATGAGACAGTGGTTTTCTGAGAAGCTTGAACCCAGAAAGATGATGTCCCTTTTGTTGACAGGGTGATATTAGAGCCACAAAAGATTTCCTGCCTTTCTGCTCTGGTTTTATTCTCTTGTCCTTTGCTTTTCAATATGGTGCCTACTAGCCACATGTGGCTATTTAAATTTAAAATCAACTGAAATTAAAAACTTGATTTGTCAGTTGCCACTTTTCTAGTGCTCAGAGCCACCTGTAGAGTGACTGCTGTGTGGAATAACACAGATCTTCCCCCAGTGCAGAAATTCAGGGGAACACTGCTATCCTGATTACTGTGAGGAGGCTTATGTTGCTAATACTTCAGAGGCTAACCTTTCCTGTCTCTTGCAGTTGACCAAGAATGGGACCGTGGAGTCGGTAGAGGCTGATGGCTTGACACTGGATGATGTTTCAGATGAAGACATTGATGTGGAAAATGTGGAGGTGGATGATTACTTCTTCCTGCAGCCTCTTCCCACCAAAAGGCGACGGGCCCTGCTTAGGGCTTCTGGGGTTCACCGCATTGATGCTGAAGAGAAGCAAGAACTTCGAGCCATCCGCCTATCTCGGGAAGAATGTGGTTGTGACTGTCGACTATATTGTGACCCAGAAGCATGTGCCTGTAGCCAGGCTGGGATTAAATGCCAGGTTAGTCAAAGTTTGCCTGAGATAGTGCATCTATCAAGGTCATGGGGTATGGTGTGGGTACCAGGGAAGATGGGTGGCTGCCCATCCAGGGATGGAAGCCCCTAGCTGTGAACACACTCCAAGTCCACAACCCTCCTCCACCAACAAAGGAAACAAGCATGACAGGATTCTTAGGCTGTGGAGGTATCTATTATCTTTGTGTTTCATACCTCAGAGGTGATAAAAAGCAGCTGTTAGCAAAGGAAAGAACAGAGGTTAGTATGGTTACCATTTAATAACTGTTCCTGACTGATTCCTTGAGATAAAAGGAAGCAGAGAAATGAGATGGGCCTAGAGATGCTATCTGCAAACACTTGTAGAACCTCTACTCCAATTTTATAAAAACCAAAATGGCTTTGAGATCCTTTAATTCAGGATCAAGCCTAGGCTGGTAGAGCTTAAATCCTTAGTTTTCTGTAAGAAAGTAACATCAGCCAGGCTGGGGTTGTGGCTTAGTGGTAGAGCACTTGCCTAGCACGTGCAAGGGCCGGGTTCGATCCTCAGCACTGCATAAAAATAAAATAAAGGTATTGTGTCCAACTACAACTAAAACAAAAAAAAAATTTTTAAAAAGTAACATCAGCTAAGTGACAAGGAACAGTTGCAAAGATATATTTCAATGGAAAAATAGCAGAAATAGCCCAGAGAAAAAAATTTGTCTGGAAGTTGTATTCTGAGCATATGGATGCTGAGTGGTTTTGGTTGTGTTTTCCCAACCAACCTTTTCTTTCTGATTTTTAACTAGGTAACAAATAGTTGTAGCAGATCTGGCCAATAAATTGTTTTTCAGACTAAAGTCCCATAATGAATCAGTCTGTTACACACCTAATGACAGACCTGGTATGCAGATTTCTTTAAGTTGATACCATTAGGAAGACATTGAATATTTGTTTATTCATGTTTCTAGTTTTATTTTTTTGGCAATTTTTTGTCTTTGTTTTTTCTTTTTGGATATGAAGGAAAAATTTGGAAATAGAAAGCATCTCTTTTCCAGATAGCCCTGGTCTGTAAGTAAATTATCTTGGTTAATGCTTCAGAACTAAACTGGTCAATCCCCAGGAAAAATGAGTGAAATGATAATAAACAGCTGGCCATTGCTTGAACCTTCATTCTAGCACCTTAGCAAACTAAGGCACCTTTGTTTAGTTTCCCAGAAGGTATTGCTTTGTTTTAGTAACATCTTCCACTCACTTTCCCATGCTTGTCATTGCAGAAGACCAGGTAAATTCTGGAAGTCCCTAGATACATAAATTTCTACTGAGAACAGTCAGCACTCGGGTATTTCTGCATTCTCTAACCAAAAGGAGCCTTTGATATGATTTTTGTCACTTTTTATTCTGAAGAGGAAACAAAGCCCTAGGGAGAAATACATGAGTCCAGGTCATACCACTAATTAATAACTGAGCTGGAATGCAAGCACAAGTGGTCTGGTAACCGCCATCTAGTGCTGTCAGCTTGTGCTGCAGGTTTTGAATTGCTTGCTTCTCGTAGGAAGACCTCAAATCCCAACTGCCTGTGTTTGCCAGCTAATGTCTCCTATCTTCACTGTTAGAGTCTTGCCTCACCCTCCTTGTGTCCCCCTCAGGTGGATCGCATGTCCTTTCCGTGTGGCTGCTCCAGGGATGGCTGTGGGAACATGGCTGGGCGCATTGAATTTAATCCAATCCGAGTTCGGACTCATTACCTCCATACCATCATGAAGCTGGAGCTAGAGAGCAAGCGGCAGGTGAGCCGCCCGGCAGCCCCAGAGGAGGAGCCCTCACCCACTGCCAGTTGCAGCCTGACAGGAGCCCAGGGCTCCGAGACACAGGACTTCCAAGAGTTCATCGCGGAGAATGAAACAGCAGTGATGCACCTGCAGAGCGCAGAGGAACTGGAGCGGCTCAAGGCCGAGGAAGACTCTAGCGGCTCCAGCGCCAGCCTGGACTCGAGCATTGAGAGCCTGGGTGTGTGCATCCTGGAGGAGCCCCTGGCTGTTCCTGAAGAGCTGTGCCCAGGTCTCTCAGCCCCCATTCTCATTCAGGCTCAGCTGCCCCCAGGCTCCTCTGTCCTGTGTTTTGCTGAGAACTCAGACCACCCGTCTGCTTCCACGGTGAACAACCCATCCTACTTGAACAGCGGGCCCCTGGTCTACTACCAGGTGGAGCAGAGGCCAGTCTTGGGAGTGAAAGGAGAGCCTGGTACAGAAGAAGGCACAGCTTCTTTCCCCAAGGAGAAGGATCTGAATGTCTTCTCTCTCCCTGTTACCTCACTGGTGGCTTGCAGCCCCGCAGACCCAGATGCCCTCTGTAAATCAGAGGTGGGGAAAACACCCACTCTAGAAGCGCTATTGCCCGAAGATTGTAACTCTGAGGAGCCCGAGAATGAAGACTTCCGCTCCTCTTGGTCCCCCTCAAGCCTCCCTTTCCACACGGACACTGAAGAAGGCTGTGGGGTGGAGAAGACCTCCCAGCAGAATGAGGACCGACCCCCTGAAGAGTCTGCCCTAGAACTCCCTCTAGCAGTGTGAAGTGGGGGTGGAGATACTGCCTCGCACCCATTCTCTATTTATTCCCTTATTTTATCTAATGCCATTTCAAAACAAAACTGTAGAAGCAGCTGCTGCTCCCATGTTATTTTATTGGGGTCTATGGGAAATGGGTGGGAAAGGATTGTTTGTACAAGTATTTTTTGAAAGGGAAACAGTACCAAGGAAACCAGCCCCAGCTTGATGTGGGGATAGGTTAGAGGAAGCTGCACAGTGCTGAACACTGAGCTTTCTGGGCCATTGGAACAAAGCCGTAGGACCTCACAGGAGGATCTGGGTAATTCAAGCAGCTATTTATGTAGGGACCAGAACACGAGACTCTGTACACAGGGCAAAAAGTCCCTGCTCTCCTGGGCTCCAGGCAGAGTGAAAGCTTATTTCTCAGTGGTTGCTCTGATACCCATTTTGGTATATCCAATCATACTATTGGAAAGGCCACCTGGTTGGATCTAGTGAGGAGAGGCAGAAAGGTCTCTGTTTCTGTACAAAACCTCCAGGATTTCTAAAAATTTACCATACCTTCCCCCGATCCCCTATTTGATAAATAAGTTAATATTTGACATGTTTGGTGTTCCCTGACCTGCTCCCCATACTGGGGATTCTTGGTCTGTAACTTGAATTGTTTCTTTCACATGTTCTTAGATACTAGAGTTAAACTTGTCTTTTTTTCCTCCATCCTTTTTCCTTTGAAGAAAAAGTGAGATTGGCTGGGGATGTGGTATAAAGAGCCTGAGGCTTCTGCCATCCTCTTAACATGAGCTCTGTTGGGCAGTTTCTGGCTGGGCTCACCCATCCCCTAGGAAGCCTATATGGAGCATTAACTATATCCAAAGGAGGCTGCAGGAACAACCTGCTGTCTGGAAAGATGACTTTATTTGTGTCATGCTTACTTTTTCACACAGGTTTTTTTCCCCCCTCTTTGGGAGATCTGAGCTTTAAATGTAATGTAAGACGTGGCAATTTAAGGTCACCGACTAGTTTTTGTTCTTTTTTTGTGTATGCACACTCATGGTCCTTCTTTGATATACAGGGTTACACAGTTCTTATACTACTCCAGTTCAACCCCAAGAATTGCAAATGTTTATTGCTGCTTGATGAGACATAAAATTGGAATCTACCAATTCTTAGATGCCACGTAGAATTTCCAGGTTCCAAAGGATTAAGATCTGATTGTAACCTTTGAAATGTATAAAATGGGACTCAAATTCAGTTCTTACCTCTGTCAATGGTTCCTGTTCCTTTTATGTTTATGTTTCAATCAAGATCTGCTCCATGATCAACACTGATTTATTTTATAGGCAAAGTGACCTTTGCCTCTGTTTTAAAATGAAAATGGTAGGGAGCAAAACACTATTCTTTAGCATCTTTAACACCATACTTCACATCTGGTATGATTTATTAACCAGTTAAAAAACACTTCTGGTGGGCAGGGAGAGTGGAGGAGATAATTATTCTTACTTATCTTGCTCATAAAGCCTTTTCTTGGGGGATAGCCAGGCCCTGGTACGTTAAAGCAGCCTTCAGGTATGTGGCAGCAGCATTTCACTTATAAAATCTAAGCCTGAGGGCCTTGTATTTATTTAATACAGATAAATATTTTAACCCATTCCGCCTTTCCTGTTCATTCCTGTTTTTGCTTGGTTTTATGTTTGGAGGGAAGGTCTTAAGTTACATAGGTCCATATCTCTCCCCATCACCCAGCCTCACAAAATAATTGAATCTTAAGTACCTTCAATCTATATGAAATAGATGCTTTTCCAAACTGAGCTGCACTCCCCGACCTTAGACTGGAACCATGCAACATAAGACTGAAACTTACTTGGGATTTTAGTTCTATGGAAAAAAATATTTTCTCAAGTTTGTTAGGAGAGGGAGAGCTCTATACACTCCCTCCGTAGGAAGCCTCCCGCTTAATTTAGGAAGTGGATTCCAACAGCTCACTAAGAAATACATTAGCCTTTGGGATCAAATGAATTTAAATTTGTTATTATTAAACTCATTGCCAATCCATAAGGTAAGATACATGATATTTCTACAAAACTCTAGTTTCTTAATCTAAGTCCATCCCTTCATTAACTCTACAATTCTGATTCATGCTGACCCCAAACTTCTGAATGCTAAATATTAACATTTAGCATTAGCTGTTGTCAAGCAAAGGGCCTTTTCTACAGCCTAGTCCATCTCACTTCTGGTGCTACCCGAGTTGGACAAAATTATAGCTCATGGTTGCTAGGAGAGCTAGGCCTCTGATCATAGAAGCAGATTGCTTCAATCCCACTTAGTCTTGGCCTTGATTAAAAAAAAAATGATTCTTATTAACATAATTCTTATTTTCCAGTTTCCTTTCTCACATACTGTATACAAGTAGTATTTTCAATGTGAATCCAAAGCTCGTCTGGTTCTCTGAAAACAATTTTCCCCCTTTAGGTTCTTTACATTGTGATAATGCTGTATTTAAAGAGAATATTTAAATGTAATATTAAAGAAATATTCAAAAGAATGGTGTGTTATTCTTTATCTTGGCCAGCCACAATTTAGTTACTTGTTAGAAAAAGATGCTTCTCCAGCTTTGCATATGAAACTAATTAGGTCAGTTAGGAATTAAGGTTAACAAAAGAAACACTTTGTGATAGAAATATAGAATGTTCTCTTCAGCCTATCTTGCCTCAGGTGCTCTTACGTACCTCTTCAACTGAAGCAGGCTTTGCTTCTGCCTTGTTAGACCTTCACGCTGACTGTATTCCCATTTTCTCTTTTCCTGGTTACCACCTTAAAATATCCACCCAACGATCAACTTAAAATCAATTCCTTTAAAACTTCTGTCAGAAGGATCTATATCAACCAATTAAATCCCCATTAGTTAGGTTATGTCAGTCTTGGAAAAGGAGCCTTAGCAAAATGATTAGAGTGTGCATAAGTAATTTCCATCAACTGATTTCAGGCAGTCTTTACTTGGGTTTAAAACAGTGCTCCATGCATTTACAATAAGTTATTACAGAACTATAGGTCAAGAATGTACACACAAAAGCTAAACCCAACTTACTATCTTGATGCAGATCTTCCTGGTCTCCCAGGGCTGGGCAGTAATTAGTACCTTATGGGTTTTGACCCATGGCCCAAAGAAGGCAGCCACTGTTGGTTACAGTTGGATTGCTGCAACACAGTGGAGGTAGCAAAGAATTTAAGATCTTTATGGGCTGTATGACAGCCCAGAAATTAAGACAATGGGGGATGAAGGCTGTAAACACTAGGGAAGGGATTAGATGGTACTTCCTTTTAATCTTTTCCTTTATAATGTTCCCATAAGTTAATACTTGAAAACAAATTTTTAAGGTATTCAAAGGATTTTAAAAGGAAAGGAAGTGGTTAGCTCATGCCAGTGAGAAAGAAAAACAAAAATCCCTCTTGGGTCATATCAGGATGGAAGAGCACATTGAAGGATATACATTTATGTAAATGCTCCAGATTAAGCAGTGTTCTTGCCAGCCAGAAATTTTTTCTTTTTTTCTTTTTCTTTCTTTTTTTTTTTTTTTTTTTTTTTGGTACCAGGGATTGAACCCAGGGGCATTTACCCACTGAGCCAAATTCCCATCCCTTTTCTTGAGATAAGTTCTTGCTAACTTGTTGAGGCTGGCCTTGAACTTGTGATCCTCCTGCCTCAGCTCCCAAGCCACGGGGAGGCACATGCCACCACACCAAGTGCCAATCAGAAATTCTTTAGAATACAACTGTAGAGAACATGGCAGTTGATGAATCTTAGGCCAAATGATTCCCACCGGGGGGGGGGGCAATAACTGACTTTATAGGACCTGACCATAACACACACAGGAAAAGACTAGTTAAGAGGTTGCTGCCAGCTCCAGCTTACTGTGAAGATGGGAGGACACTTCACATGGGCCATCCCTGAAAAGAGGGTTTGTTTTAGTTCAAGCTGTAAGGGGAATGTCTGCAGTTCCCTCATGGGTAGTGTGCTGTGTAGCCCATTGCACCCACTCCTCTGCCTCCCACACACCTGAGAAGTGCACAGATTCTGCTGACAAGTGCTGTTTGGTCCCACACTGCTATGCTACGCGACTGCAGGACATTGCCATCCACTCCACAGTTCTCTCAGCGCCTTGTCCCAAGGTAGTTGGTGGAAAGCAGGACCACGTTGTGCAGCAAGAGGGACAGCTCAGCTTCTGGAAATACCATCAACGTTAGTGGTTTGGCTAGAGGACTATCTACCTTCTTGCCTCAGTTTATAGGACTTGAAACTGGAAGCAGGAAGCCAAGTAAGGGGAATCAGAGGTGATGGTTCTCAAAGTTCTCTTGCTTCATTCCAGCCCCTGTACAAATGCTTTCCTTCGCTTCCACTATATATTCATGTTAACTCATCTTCTATGTCTTGATTCATGTGATGACAGTAGAAAATTCAGAAGTGGCAATGGTACTCAGCACTACTGTTACCTTGGCATTCTCCTGGTAGAAATGGGCACTCTAGGGCATTTCTCAGCTTCAAGATTAGTATACCTACCCTGACATGCAAAGGCCTAGAAAACATCAAAACCTGTGCAAAAGTTCTGAACAGAAGACTGATACGCCTGATACTCGCCCTCAGATACTTTCTGTTTAGCTAGTAGAGTACTTTTCTATTGTTTTCAATTCAATGCCTTTAGATCGGTGCTTCTTAACTGGGACAACTCTGCCCCTTTCTGCTGGACCCCCAACCCCAGAAACATTTGGCAATGTCTGGAGATATTTTTGGTTGTCACAATTGGTGACGAAGGGTACTACTGGCATCTACTGGGCAAAGGTCAGCAATATTGGTAAACATCCTTTAATGCACATAGACCCCCTCAAAAATCAATAGTGCCAAGGCTGATAAATTCTGCTTCAGATTAGCATGCACTCCCTCTTGTCCTACCACTCCCTCTCATCAGTTTAGTTACCTACCTAAGCATGGGGTAGGCATGTGAGTTTCTTCCCTTTCAATTAGATATAAATGTTAGATAAAGATCTTAAGATTATTTAATAATTAAATCCAAAATTATCTCAGAATTAAATACAAAAATGACTTGGATTTCAATGGTATAAGCATGGAAGCTGTTTTACCTTTCAAGCTGCAGGAAATTTGTAGCCATTCTCCCAGCCAAGTTCGACACCTGTCTTCTGCAATATGGGTAGAATTCAGGCCACGAAGATAACAAGCCTATTCCACTCAGAAGAGAAATCATCCTTAATAATCACACAATGAGTATGCCAAGGAAATGAAATCCACAAATAATCCTAAATCTGGGGCTGGGGTTGTGGCTCAGCGTTAGAGCACTCGCTTAGCATGTGCGAGGCCCTGGGTTCGATACTCAGCACCACATAAAAATAAATAAAGGTATTGTGTCCGACTACAACTAAAAAATAAATATTTTTTAAAATAATAATAATAATCCTAAATCTTCTTTAAATAAGTTACAACCTCATTCCATAAGAGACCTTTCACCATGGCAGATTGAACTAGTGATAGAGGACAAGCAAAGAGGCTGATTCTGTAGTATGGATTTGAAATGTCTTGCAAAGGCCCATCTATTAAAGGCTTAGTTCCCTATTTGGTGCTAAGGGGAGGTGGTGAAACTTCAAAAAGTAGGGCCTACTGGCATTGTGGGACACTACCCCTCTTCATCTTCCTACCTCTCTTTCAATTCCATGAGGTGAGCAGCTTTGCTCCACTATCCACTCCCAGCCCTGATGTGCAGCCTCACCACAGACCCAAAAGCAATGGGCCGACTGTGTGGACTGAAACCTCCCAAACCATGAGCCAAAATAAACCCTTCCTTTTTTTTAAACTAGTTATTTCAGGTATATTACAGTAACAGAAAGGTGATTAACTATAATCTAAAACAGAAGGTCTAAAGTATACTGTCTTTGGTGTTTGAAGAACCAGAAGTACAACTACTATGGGTGGTTCCTTCCTAATAGCTATGTATATTGAGAAAAATGACACAGAAATAAGGTGAGAGAATAAAGACTTAGCAAGACAAGGAGTCCTTGTAAGCTTCCAGCCTTCTATGGGATATTGCTTGATGTTGCAATCAAGCCCTTACCGATTTTACTTCCTGAGCAGTCAGCTGGCCAATCCCCAGCTTTGCCAAAGCCCTGTCCAGCTGGTGAATAACAGTGGTATGAGTCTTCAAACGATGCCTCAAAAAGGGAGGAGGCAGGTGAGGTGTGAGAAGCATGGCCCGGCTCAAGGCTTTCTGTGATACGGCAGGATAGGAGGAAAAAATCAAATAGTATCACTCAAAAACCTGAAATAACATGAGGCTGGGGGAAAAAAGAAGTCTTTAAAGTGCTTACCATCTGCAAAGTCTGGAGCTGGTTCATGCCCAGAGGATGGTTACAGAAACACTCTCTGAGAGCCAGGATTTCATGTACAGCTGGGTGGGTACCATTCTGTATCTTGGGAGAGGTAAGATTGGGAGATGTTAAGAGGGTCCTGAGTAGCGCCCATACCTAATTTTAGTGTACACTGGCTCTAACAAGACTCCTAATTTGCAGGAAGAGTTAATTGGAAGAATACCTTGGTGCACAGGTCTGTCAAATGCCACCGAAGTCCTGGATCAGAAATGAGAGGAATGACCCTCTCTAAATTACTAAGGATTTCTGAGTGGGACTGCTTCCGGAGACCATGATAGATATCTAAGAAATCAGTTTGTTGTTTTGGGGTCCAGAAATGTTTAATCAGTAGTTGCCTTGGAAATAGGTACCTGAAAAGAAAAAGAATCACAAAGTTACTTGCTGACACTAACATCTTTCAAAGAAAGCATTTGGCAGACATGGATGCTAGCAAGAAGAGTGGAGACACTATCTACCTCAATGTTCTTAAGTGAGTCTCAAGCTCAAAGTTTAAAGATATACTGAAGCACAATTTCAAGCAACATTACTGAAATATGATATGAAAGGAAGCAGTAGTAGAATAGCAAGCATGCAGCAATCAGATAAAATGACTCCTTTTGAACTAAACATGTAACAAACATGTTTTGGACAGAGTTGTAGACAGAGCTGGACACTGTATGTAATGTTGACAACCTACTAATCACATGGAAAAAGGTAATAAATTTATGGATAAGTTCACTTTTCCACATGTGTGGTAGATTTATTTATTTATTTAAAATTTTATTTCTTTGTTTATTTTGCAGTAGTAGGGATCAAACCTAGGAGTGTCCTATCTCTGAGTTACAGCCCCAGCCCTTTTTAAAATTTTATTTTGAGGCAGGATCTCACTAACTTGCCGAGGCTGGCCTTGAACTTGCTATCCTCCTGCCTCAGCAGCTAGAATCACTGGAATTACAGATATGTGGCACCATGTCCAGCTGTGTGGTAGTTTTAAAACATAGCCACAAATTCTCTGGCATTTCTCTATGGAGAAGTAAAGTTTATGTCGCCTTTGTTCAATCTGGGTAACTGATTCAGCCAACAAAATAGAGCAAGAGTCTATGAACTCCAAGACCAGGTTATTAAAGGTCGACATGCAGCCACCGAGTATGGTGGTGCACACCTATAATCCCAGCAGCTTGGGAAGCTGAGCCAGGAGGATACTGAGTTCAAAGCCTGACTCAGCAACTTAGTGAGGCCCTATGCAACTTAGCAAGACCCCATCTCAAAATAAAAAAAAAGGGGGCTGAAGATATGGCTCGATGGTTAAACACTACTGGGTTCAATCCCTGGTACCCCCTCCCCACACATTATAAAAAGAATAACCCTGGATCCTCCAAACTAGTACATTCAGTAGCTAAAAATCACTGAGGAGATGTTGTCAACACCACATGCATGGGAAAAGTCAATCACCTACCCGAGTCCTTCCCAAATTCTTGACCCACAAAATCATGAAAATGGGGTGGTTTTAAGCTATTAAGCTCTGAGGTTGTTTACTATTTAGAAACAGTAATTAGAATAACACGAAAGGTAACAGTTTAGAAGTATCATCTTAGGATACAAAGTAATAAAGAATGATATCAGAATATGAAATGCATTATTTTCCTGAAGAAAAAAAATTTGCCCAGTTTACATGCTTCTCAGGGATACTGTTCTTAGGGATAATGGAGAAGATCATGATCTTACTTCACATGATGAAAGGCAGCTAAGTCACCTATACCTACCACTGTGATGCATCCTGATAACCAATGTATTACTAAGGGACTTTTAAGAACCCTGGGATAATGAGAAGATTGGAGCAGAAAGCTGGATAACCTCTGCCTAACTTCTGAAATGAAGTTCTTCCTAAAATAATTTTTAATTAAAAAAATCTATATATCTTCAAGATGCTGGGGATATACAAGCATGTACTCACATTAGCAAGAAGACCAGGTAGTTGGCAAAGGGTGGAATGGAAATGATACCTAGGAAAAGACACTTGGCGATGTCTCGGCGGAACTAGACAGAAATAAACAGATGTAGTTTTAACCCAAGTAAGTTTTTAATATAATGGACAACCCCTTCCATCCTGTTGTGCAGTAAACTTCTATTACAGCCCAGTAAAATTACCGAGTTTATTTTTATCTACTTCTAGATGGTAAATTCCTTGAGCACAAAGCCTCTAATTTGTTCACTTCTGCTTACCAAATAATATCTAGTACATTATATCAAATCCCTCAGTGAATGTTTCCTGATCTTCATAATGGGTCCTAGATTCTTACTCTCAGCTTCAACACTGCCCATCAAGTTACTATACTTATACTTTCCTGCTTCCCTATGGATCCTTGAAGATTCTCATATATTTAGAAATAAGCTGGATTTTATTGCCTACAAACTTTATTCAAAAGTGTGACAGACACTCTATGGAGCTCTGTTAAGGAAAGCTGTAATTCTGAAAGAACCCAATTCTGGTGAAACATCAGATACTCTCATTGAGTTGAATACTTGATTTCACAGCAAAGGGGAGAGGCTTGATCAGTGGTGAACAAGGAAAGAAAAAAAAATATACTTGAGATCTTGGTTAATTGTAATTACCTCACCATGAATTTCTGGGTATCTGCCCTTGGCCCATACCTGTCTCAAATGCTCCATCTCCCGGTATGAAAGTTGATGAAACTTTATATTGTGCTTCCACATATTTATCTTTATTCTTCTAGCCTTTTTGGCATCAGCCCATAACATCTGAAATCCTGCCTCATTAAAGTAGAGGACAAAGTGTGATGTTATCCAAGATTGAATCTTCCACCGCATCCCCCTCTACTTTCATTTACACATGCACATACAATTGCCCACCCAACACTACTCTATATAAAAGCTTTAAACTAGGTAACTTGAAACTCTTTTGAGGCCAACCCATCCTTTTTCTCCCAGCACACCACCTCTCATCCAGCTAAATTGGTTGGGTTAATGTGATCTGCTATGGAATGCTCTCCCTCTTTAGGTTCATTACTTGCTCCTTTTTAAAAATCTAGCTCAGTTATCTCAGGAAGTCTTCCTCAATTAACACTATGTATTCCCTGCCAGTTATTAACTTATCTCCTTTCTGGAACACTATTTTAAAAATATTTTATTATTTTTTAGTTGTAGTTGGACCCAATACCTCTATTTCGTTTATTTATTTTTATGTGGTGCTGAGGATTGAACCCAGGGCCCCACACATTCCAGGCGAGCACTTTTCCACTGAGCCACAACCCCAGCCCCACTGGAACACTTTTATAAGTTATGTAATTCAACATATTTCTATGGTTGTATTTTATATCTTCAATCTATGAAAATTCTTACATTTATATATGACTAATTTTTTTAAATGGTTTCATATTTACAATTGAAATGATATCTCTATTAGCTACAAAATAATATAGAAATCAATAAGAAATCTTATTACCAACTATCAACCAAGCCATGAGTAGGTAATTGCTGAAGTGAGGTTGAGTACAGGGAAGTTAATTATATTATTCTCTCTACTTCTGAGTATGTCATAAGATTTCCATAATAGAAGGTTTTAAAACAAATTAAAATACCCTGGACTCTTTTTTTCAATCAGACAAGGCAGCCATTTTTATCTCCACTTTATAGTTAAGGATAGGTCGTTTTTCTCTCGCCCCCCCCCCCCCCAGTGCTGGGGAATTGAACCCAGGGCCTTGAACATGGTGGGCAAGCTAAGCTATATTCCCAACCTTTTTTACAATTTTATTTTGAGACAGGGTCTCACTAAATTGCCCAAGTTGGCCTTTGAACTTGCAATCCTCATGCCTCAGTCTCCCAAGTAGCTGGAATTACAGGTGTGTACCATCACACCCAGCTAATGATAGGTGATTTTTCAGGTCTGTGAAGCTGCAATAATTATGATAATATTCAGTTCTAACAATGTGGTAGTTTATAATTGGTATTATGATAAAAGTACAGAGTATAATATTAATAGCTAATACTGGGCTCTTTCTAGAGATTAAGAACTGTTCCAAGTACTTTATTTGTGTTGATTTAGTTAATCTTCACAACTATAAGGGCAATAAGTAGGTCCTATTATTCTCATTTTATAGATGAGAAGGGACAGAGAAGTTGAATCACTAGTCTATCACTAGTCTACTCTTATGGCCAGTAGTGACAAGGGATTTAAGTAAGGCAATCTGGCTCAAGATTGGACTTTTGAATATATATATATCCCAGATTGGTCTTGAACTTGCAATCCTACCTCGGCCTCCTGAGTCACTGAGATTACACGCATGAGCCAATGTACTCAGCATACACACACACACAAACACATATATATGAAATTATATACATATGCATACATATACATATGCATATATATGCATATATGCATACATATAATTTCTTAGTAACTAACATTAAAAAAATCAGCCAAGCACAGTGATAAATGTCTAGATCCAAGTTCAAGGTGAGCTTCAACAATTTAGCAAGACCTCCCCACCCAGCAACTTAGTAAGACCCTGTCTCAAAATACAAAGTAAAAAGGACTAGGGATGTAGCTCAGTAGTAAAATACCCTTGGGTTCAATCCCCAGTACCACCAAAAAAAAAAAAAAAAAAAGTAAAGGCTGGCTATGGTAATCCCAGCTCCTGGGGAGGCTGAAGCTAGAGGATCACAAATTCAAGCCCAGTCAGGTCAACACCACAAGACTGCATCTCAAAAATACTAAATAAATAAATAAAGGGGAAAAAAAGACGAAACCAAGTATACATAGTGCCTTTTCTAGGCAACATGCTACCTATAGATTTAACAAGAATTAGATCACAATTTCTTTTTTCTTTTCTTTCATACTTTTGCAGTATGAAAGAAATTTGGGGATCAAACCAAGAAGAGCTCTATCACTGAATTACATCCCCAGCCCTTTTTATTTTGAGATAGGGCCTTGCTAAATTTCCCAGGCTGGCCTTGAGCTTGTGATGCTCCTACCTCAGCCTCCCCAGTAGCGGGATTATAGGCATCCGATACCATGCCCAGTTAGGCCACATTTTCTTATGGGCCATGACAAGGGATAAATCATTGGGCAAGTCTGTACAGCCATAAATCCCTGTCTTTATGAGAGACAAGGAATTTCTACTATAGCAAAAACTGTGGTTAAGAAAAGCACAAGAATATAATTCTTCTACCTCCTGTGTTGTCAGAGGTTGTCTCTCAAAACATCTTTCTAGAAACATTCTTTTTTAAAAATATTTTTTAAGTTATAGTTGGACACAATATATTTTATTTATTTATTTTTATGTGGTGCTGAAGATTGAACCCAATGCTTGGCACACACTAGGAGAGCACTCTACCATTGAGCCAAAACCCTAGCCCCTCTAGAAATATTCTTAAGAAGTGCTAATTTATAAGAATTAGTTTAATGCTCAAACATTTATGAAACAGAAGATATCCCAGCTCACACCCCCTTCGCAGAAATTGTAAATGATTTTACTTATTCCAACTCTCTGACATTGCCCAAGAGCTGATTCGGTTATTTCTATTTTAGCTTTGTTTTTACCTTTCATGAAGGTTGTGTACAGGATATAGAAGCGGGGGAAATGACGATTCAAGAAACGATGGTATTTCCCATTAATCGCTTTTGTCTTGGTCACAACATAAGAGATCAAACTCTTCACATCTGCCTTTGGAGAAAGGTGAAGCTTTGACGACCTACAAGGAAGATCAAAGAGACTATCTGGGAACCAGCCCTAGAAACCCCTCACACCTGGGATTCCTAATGTAAAAACAAGTCTCAGAGAATGTATGTCAAGACTTGAAACCTGAAGTTCAAGAAACTTGATCTTGGGGTCAAGGAGAGAGAAGCAATCAGATTGAGAAGGACACATCAGGCAGAAGTCAAGCGGGAAGAGAAGTCTGGAAGTGGTATGAGCCTGGACAGATGCAGGGCTATGGGGCAATCTGAACTGCAAGCTAAGGACAGAGAGGGTGGATGGAGATAGCGGCGGTAAAACCTAAGCCAAAAAAGAGAGGCTGAAAGATGAGCCCGGGTTGTGGGGATCAACCAATATGAAACACTGAGAGTCGAGAGGGTCAGAAATCAGGTCTCTGGCCGGGATCAGAGTTCGAATCCTGCAAAGAAGAATAAAAATCCTGGGGCCAAGGAGTAGAACCCTGAGAATAAGAAAGCAAGTTTGAGCCGCTGGAAAGGCCTGTCAAAAGTGCTTTTCTCTCTCCAGATCCCTCACCAAGGGGCTCCCCAAGCAAAGCCAGGGCGACCAAGTTGCAGTCTCCGAATGACAAAGGGTCCAGGGGTGACGACCGAACCCCAAAGCGCAGTCCGTGCCCAGCACACCCTGGACAGCGCCATTTTCACAGCGAGGGAGGGGGGAAAGAGAGGAGGTCGACTCCAAGTCAAAGTTCACTACCCGTTACGCATGCGCCTTTCCTGAATGCTGATTGGTAGCCGCAGCCTGCTTGGCTCCCGCACGTGTGTGTCTGAGGAAGGTCTCAAAAGGCAAGAGCGGAAGGAGGAGCCAGGATTGGATAAGCAGTCTTCTCTGGTGTAGTGACGCCGGAAACCGTCTCTCCCCGAGGGAGCAAGGGCTGCTGCTTCTGGAGGGGTTTGCGATCCAGAGGTCGCCGTCTCCTTGAAGGCCCTGGTGCCCTCTGCAATTCCCTAGAGCCTTAGGGGTTCCCCGCGCTGCCCTTGACCTCCGCTCGGGGCGACGGGGGCCTTGATCGTTAGGTGTCAGAAGTCAGTTTGGCATTGCCGGGGAACTCGGCGCCTCCTGGGTGTGAGAGGACCCGCGGCGCCCTCTCCTGGTGGCGGCCTAATAGGCCATAACTGTCCACTTGCAGTCATTCGGGACACTTGGTGATTTTTTGTTTGTTTGTTTTTTTGAGAACAAATTTTTTATTCAATGATAGTCCATCTTTAGATGTTTCTTTTTCATGTACACTTTATTTGTTTTATTAGTAAAGCCCTAAAAAGGGAGACCAGTTAATCTCCCTTTTTATTTTTATTTCCAGAACTAGGTTCGTGGAAAATTGTCATTCGTTATGTGTGTACAGCAGAAGTCCAAGCTCGATCTCAAATGTTACTTCTCTGAAAGGCTTTCTCTGACAACCCTCTTTGAAATAGTGCCCACAAAAAGGATACACACTCTCCTCCGTGTCACTCTTTAGTCTTTATTTATAGCACGTATTACTTATGTTGTTTATATATTTATTAACCTCGTTTCATCAGCTTTGTGAACCTGAACTGTGATTTATCCCTTGGCATGGCCCAAAAGAAAAAGTGGTCTACCAGGGCACAGTAACGCATTCCAATCCCAGCTACTTGGGAGGTCGAAGGGAGACCCATTTGTCCTGTTCGCTGCTGCACCTTCAACATTAAATGACATATTTGGTATATATAGTATATGCCAAGTACATATTTTAGAATAAATTAATACTTGAAAGGATTTCTAGAAGTGGCATTTAACTGACTCCCAGCATTAACAGTTCTCTTGGGTACATAGGAGTATTTAATCTCCATGAGGGGTGGTAAAGAGAGCATTCCACTTAAAACCGTGGAATCAAGTATGTCTGTAATTCTAGTGACTAATGACACTGAGTCAGGAGGATGGTAAGTTCAAATCCAGTTTCAGCAACTTAGCAAGATGCTGTCTCAAATTTAAACAAACAAAAAGACTGGCATGTTGCTCAGCACCAGCATCTCTGGGTTCAATCCCCAGTATCAAATAATTAATAAAACCATGGTATCTAAATTAATGTTAGTACTGCCATTTCCTTTAAAGTGTGTAACCTTATACATGTCACTTTAGCTCTGAGTTTATTTCCTCCACAGTAGTACCTATCTTAACAAGAGTTCTGTGAGTGAGAAAATGGTTTTGAGAGCTCCAGAATCTATATAGTGTTTTCTTGGTCACAGAGGTTTATGTCGGCACAGCTGTTCATGATTATACTACTCAGGCAGTATAAAAACATGGTCCTGGAGTGGGCCATACTCTACAAGTTGGGTGAAAGAGGTAAATGGGTTAGAAACTTGACTAAGGCATGAAGTGGAAACGGGGGACAAAATCAGAGGCAGTTTTGTGGAAGAAATGGGAAGGAACTATCCTAGGAAGTATCAAGTAGAGGGAAGACATTTCATGCAGTAAAAGAATATGGCAGGAGGGCTGGGATTGTGGCTCAGCAGGAGAGAGCTCGCCTAGCACAGGCAGGACCCAGGTTCAATCCTCAGCACCACATGAAAATGAAGGCATTGTGTTGTCTCCATCTATAACCTAAAAAATACTTAAAGAAAAAAAAAAGATATGGCAGGAGCACAGGAATTCATTCATTCCTTAAATATTTGGTGTTTAGTGCTTCTCCCTTCATGCTATCCCAAACTGACACACACACACACAAGCCTTGTTGATTCTTCCTTGAAGCTACCAGTCAGCTTCCTTCTATCTTCTCTTCCTTTGCCCTAGTCCAAGCTCTGAGCCTCTGGTCCAGATTACTGCACCAGCCTCCTGGCTGGTTTCATTGCTATTTGTTTTTTTGTTTTGTTTTGTTTAGAATATCTGTAAATTTTAGTCCTTTCTTTACCGTTACCTAGATCACTTTTGATTTAGAAGATCTGAAAGTTAGTAACTGCCACAAGAAAACACCAAGCAGTGACACATGTCAATTTTCTACAGAGTGCTGCTTCCCAGGGTGTCTTAATAAACCACTGAGGGTCTCTGCTCACTTTGTTGGAATCACTTGTGCAGATTTCATTGCCATTTGCTTTGTCCTGCTCTAACCAGTTCTCCATGCTGTATGTAGCCAGAGAGAACCCCCACCCACTCACACACAGAGACACTAGATATTGAACTCAGGGGTACTCTCCCACAGAGCTACATCCCCTTTTTATTTTATTTTTTTTAATTTGGAGTAAAGATCTAGCTAAATTGCCCTAGCTGGCCTTGAACTTGTGATATTCCTGCCTCAGCCTCCTGAGTAGGAAAGGGCTTTTAAAATTGCAAACCAGGAGCGGAGGCCCACACCTGTAATCCCAGCTACTTGAGAGGTTGAATTAGAGCAGGTTGGGACTTTATGACCTTCCCACAGTGCCTTAGATGGCCCTATCGGGCCAGTGAAAAAGCCAACTAGAACTTGGAGAATGATATTGACTGTAGGAAGTTAAATGAGGTGATACTTCCTATCTATGCTGCCATGCTGATATTACACAGCTACTGGAGAAGGTCAGTCCCATCCTCCTTTTGCTCTGTGCATCCTCTTCTGGACTTGGCTAATGCCTTTTTTCAGCATTTACTTAAAACTAGACTCAGCAAGACCAGTTCACCTTCACGTGGGAAGTAAGGCAATGGACATTTCCCACTGATATTTTCTGGTTCTGGTATATCGTGATTATACTTTGTTATAGGACATAGTAGAACAACCTTGCACTCATCTATGCAGAAGGTAATGGTCTGTCTACCCTAATGATACTGCTGGGTATCTGTGACAAGTTTTTGCTTCCTCACTTGTTGAAGTTTGAACATTAGAGAAGCATGCCGAGGCAAGCATATAAAGCAGGGTTTATTTTAAAAAGGGTAACATAGAGTTCCTAGATTTCTCCCAGGAGGGAGAAGGGGGCCATAGCTGGTATCCTGGTATCCCAAGAAGTGAGGTGATCTGCCCTTTTTATATGTCCGAGGCTTTCTTTGTTCTCCTGCCCTTTTCCCCTTATCTTTATCCCTCTTGCAGAATGGAACTACCCTTTGACCCATTTATCCCACTCCTTGGCACATACCCAAAGGACTTAAAATAAGCATCCTATAGTGACATGGGCATATCAATGTGTATAACAGCTCAATTCACAATAGCTAAGCTATGGAACCAACCTAGTTACCCTTCAACAGATGAATGGATAAAGAAAATGTAGTACATATACACAATGGAATATGACTCAGCCATAAAGAAGAATGAAATAATGGCATTTGCTTGAAATGGAGACTATCACATTAAGTGAAGTAAGCCAATCCTTAAAAAACAAAGGCTGAATGTTCTCTCTGATATGTGGATGCTGACTCACAATGGGGAGGGAAAGAAGGAGTGGAGGTTCATGGGATTAGGGGGAGTGGGGATGGGAATCGGAAAGACAGTAGAATGAATTGGACATAATCCTATGTTCCTATATGAATACATGACCAGTCTAACTCTACATCATGTACCACCACAAAAATGGGAAGTTATACTCCATGTATGTGTGGTATGTCAAAATACATTCTACTGTCATGTATAACTAAAAAGAACAAATAAAAAGTCTGCAAAAATAGGATGAAAATATCACACGGTGCTGCAGTTGGCTTCCTGGTCTGGCATGCCATTTTGCCGTTAGTTTTACAAATCACTCATCATGCTGGCCTGCTAGCATGTGAGGTAGGTTCCTTCATACTACCTCCAGCTGCTGTCACCCTACTGTTTAACAGAGATAATACCCCCAGGATTGTCTTATTTATTGGATAGTACACTTTTATAAGTCCCTAGTAGACATTTTTTTCCTATCTTTCTTTTTTTAAATTATTCCACTGGAACCTGTGCTATTATCAAACCCAAGTTGATAACTTTGTCTGTTCCTAGCCCTTCTATAGAAGACATGCTAAGTCACTTCTTTACCTTAAGCAGGTAAGTTTATTGTTATTATCATTTGAAAACCTGTCTCTTTTCATGCTTGTGTCTCTGATTGCTGTGGACTATGCTTACAAGTCAGACAAATGGCCTTGCTCCATGTTGCCTATACAAAGCTAAAACCTCTCACAGCCTCAGGGCACAGTTGTGGAAGGGGCAGGACACATAAGATTGTAAAAGTGAGGAGTGGGATGTATAGGTACCCTTTGACATTATTACCAGTTTTGACCCAAATGGAGTCCTTTTTCCTCTTGGAGTCATAGGGCCAACAAACAAAAACCAAGAACTAGCCAGGCACAACAGCTCCAGAGGCTGAGGCAGGAGATGGAGAGTTCAAAGCCAGCCTCAGCAAAAGTGAGGCACTAAGCAACTCAGTGAGACCCTGCCTCTAAATAAAATACAAAATAGGGTTGTGGCTCCGTGGTTGAGTGCCCCTGAGTTCAATCCCCGGTACCCAAACAAACATTGAAGGAAAGTTTTATTCTGAACCAAATAATAGGAGAAGCTAGAATGTCATAGTTATAGGTTTTCTATGGAAGCCAAGAATGCTGTAAATATAAGTTAAACAAAATGAAGGGGAGGGATAGGTTGAGGAAGGGAGGAATATTCGTATCATTTTTAGGGATGGGTGGAGATTTTTTAATAAACTGGACAAAGCCTTTTTTTACTTCTTCGTCTCTTCTGATCAATTCATGGTGATTGAGAGAGCAGAAGATGAACCTAAAAGTGAAGGATTGGCCTGCATGGCTTTTATTCCAGCTAAAGCAGGGCTGCTCCATTTTTTTTCTGTGCTATTCCTGGGGGCTGAGTAGGTAGTTGGCCAACTTCCTTATTTCTAGAGGCAAAAAGCAGGGTTAGCACACTTGTGCAAGTTTCTCTTATATAAAAAGTATGGCTAGAGCCCATGTGGCAGTGCATGCCCGTGATCCCAGCAACTTAGGAGGTTGAGTCAGGAACACCACAAGTTCAAGGCCTGCCTGTGCAACTTACCTAGACCCTGTTTCAAAAAAAGCACTTAGGATGTAGCTCAATAGTAGAGTTCCTCTGGGCTCAATCCCTACTACTGAAAAAAATATATATGAGTAAGCACTATGCATATGTTCCTTATACAGGAAAAGAATATGGTTGTTAGTCTGGGGACAAACAAATGTGGCTCTTTTTCCCTTGGTAACAACATGACTGCAGTCATCTTGAGCCATAGCCTCATGATTGCCCTTGAGTAAACCCAGCTGGTTTTTCCTGCATAGTTTCCAATAAATAGATAAGACCATTATAGTCATGCCTGGGGCTTCAAAATCAGATCTTGGCTCCAGGGATGCACCTGTTTGATACTATCTTCAAGTCAGAATGAAGTCACTTTTGTCCTAACTCATGAGTACATCCCTCTTTTGACCCAATTCAGGAATTCAGCTGGTCTTGCTGCTTCCCATGACCACATTGTCAATAAGTCCCCAGTAAATTGCAGTCTATGTAATCTTAGATCTGTCTGCCTTTTGGGCAGACACCTTGGGGCAAATACTCACAGACTAGGACTGAGTTGTTCCAGAACACCTAGCATAGACTACATTATGAAATGATTGAGAAGGCTGGGGTTGTAGCTCAGCCTTAGAGGTCATGTATAGCATTCAAAAGGCCTTGGGTTCAATCCTTAACACCAAACAAAACAAAACAAAAGAAAATAAAGAAGAGAGAGAGAGAGAGAGAGAGAGAGAGAGAGAGAGAGAGAGAGAGAGAGAGGAGAGAGAGAGAGAGAACAAAAAGGTTGAGAGATGATGTTTGTGAGGCAGGATGCTTGAGGGTCATATGTATGCAGATTAAGGATTTTTGGATTTGATTTTAGGTATTAGGAAATCATAATGCATTTTGCTCAAGGGAATGATAAGATAAAAGTGATGTTTTACACAGTTAGTCTAAAGTGAGGTTCAGGATGGGTTAGAGTGGGAAGAAAGTGGAGATTAAGGATACCAGATTAAGGGGCTGGGGATATAGCTCAGTTGGTAGAGTGATTGCCTCACATGCACAAGGCCCTGGGTTCAATCCCCAGCACCACCAAAAAAAAAAAAAAAAAAAAAAAAAGATACCAGATTAAGGGTACCATTATAAGGATCTGGACCAAAAAGTGATAAGGAGCTGGGCATGATGGCACACACCGGTAATCCCAGTGACTCAGGAGGCTGAGGCAGAAGAAGGATTGCAAGTTTGAGGCCAGGCTCAGACACTTAGCAAGACCTTCAGCAATTTAGTGAGACCCTATCTCAAAATTAAAATTAAAAAGGGCTGGGGATAGTTTAGTGGTAAAGTGCCACTGGGTTCAATCCCCATTACCAACAACAACAATGACAACAACAAAAAAGTGATAAGGGGTCACCAGACTGCCTCAGAAAATAGGAACTAGCTGGGCTATAGCAGGAGGCTGAGACAGGAGGATCCCAAGTTTGAGGCAAGCCTGGGCAACCTAGTGAGTCATTGTCACAAACTAAAAAATAAAAAGGGCTAGGGATATGACTTATTGGTAGGGTGCCTCTGGGTTCAATCTGAAGAGAGAGAGAGAGAGAGAGAGAGAGAGAGAGAGAGAGAGAGAGGGAAGAGAAGAGAGAGATCGGAGCCTCTCCAGACCCATGTGCTATTTAGCTAGTCATCTGATACTGATATTCACTGTGGTGCATGGGCCATTATTCTACTAGCACCGTATATTGAGCTACCCCTGACTTCAGTTCCTACAGGAGAAAGGAAGCTGCTGCTTGAAGTATTCCCAAGCTAGGTGCCTTTGCAATCAGCAAGATTCCTGAGTGTTTTACCTAGCTCAATTAATATTAGAAAGACCTCAAGTGTTGTGATTGTTATTTTAGTGATTTTTTTTTTTGCAGTCAGATTTGTGCTTCATGATCATTGAACAAGATCTCCCCTAATCATTTCTTCTGAAATAGTCCTTATCTTGCACTTCTAGTTCTTGCTGCTTCTTGTTCTTTTTATTGGAGTGGGTGGGTGGATACTGGGAGCCTTACACAGGGTAAGCAAGCACTCTACCACTGAGCTACATTCCCAGCCCTCTTTAAAATAGGTTATTAAGTCTGGACTAGTCTGGCCTTGAACTTGCAATTCTCCTGCCTCAGTCTTCTGAGTAGCTGGGATTACAGGCGTGCACCACTATGCCCGGTCCTCATTTTGCTTTTTAAATTTATTTTATTTTTTTAATTTTATTTAGTATTAGGATTGAATCCAGGGGTGCTTTATCACTGCTGTATCCCCAGTTCCTTCCTTCCTTCCTTCCTTCCTTCTTTCCTTCCTTCCTTCCTTCCTTCCTTCCTTCCTTCCTTCCTTCCTTCCTAACTCCTTCTCTCCCACCTCCCACTCTTTCACTTTTCTCCTTTTTTCGGGATTGAGCCCAGGAACAATCTACCAATGAACTACATCTACAACCCCTCCCCCCTTTTAAATATTAAGACAGTCTCAATAAGTTGCCAAGGCTGGCCTCTATTTTGAGATCCTCCTGCCTCCACTTCTTGATTAGCTGGAATTACAGGTGTGCACCACTTACCTGGCTTTAAATTTGTTTTTTAAATGGAATTTATCATTTCCTAACACGTACTTATTGACTTATTTATTATCTATCTCCTCCAAATAATGTAAGTTCTCTGAGAGCAGAAATGTTATATGTCTTGGGCTGGGGATGTGGCTCAAGCGGTAGCGCGCTCGTCTGGCGTGCGTGCGGCCCGGGTTCGATCCTCAGCACCACATACCAACAAAGATGTTGTGTCCGCCGAGAACTAGAAAATGAATATTAAAAATTCTCTCTCTCTCCTCTCTCACTCTCTTAAAAAAAAAAAAGATGGGTAGCTTTAAAAAAAAAAAGAAAAAAAAGAAATGTTATATGTCTTGATTTTTACTATATATGAGAGCCTGGAACAATACCTGGCACATAGTAGATCCTCGATAAATTTGCTACTCAGAAGGCTAAGGCAGGAAGCAAGTAGCCCCTCTGCCAGATGCTATGGGAAATGTCAGAACATTGGGGTCAGGGGAGCTCTTTGACAGAAGGAACATCTAAAGTAAGACCACAAGTCTGAGGAGGAGTGAGCCAGGTGAAGAATGACCAAAGCAAGATCATTCTGGCATAGGTACAACCTATAAAAAGACAAGGAGTCAGAAGAGGACACTGTTGCATTTGGAGACCTAAAAACATCCCCATGGTTCTGTTATCATGCTCACTTACCATGAAGAAATGAAATAGGATTTGAAGCTTGCCCTCTTTCCCAGCTGGATTGACCTGCAGTTCAGGTCAATTTTACATTAAGTGGTTGTTCTTAGCCAGGTATGGTGGACATGCCTGTAATCCCAGCAGCTCAGGAGCTGAGGCAGGAGGATGGAGAGTTCAAAGTCAGCCTCAGCAACATACTGAGGCCCTCAGCATCTCACAAGATCCTGTCTCTAATATAAAAGAAAATAGGGCTGGGAGGCTGGTGTTGTAGTTCAGAGGTAGAGTTCTTGCCTCGCACGCATGAGGCCCTGAGTTTGATCCTCAGCACCACTTAAAAATAAGAAAATAAAAATAAAGATATTGTGTCCATCTACAACTAAAAAAAATATTTTAAAAAATAGGGCTAGGAGGTTGGGGATATGGCTCAAGTGGTATTGCGCTCGCCTGGCATGCGTGGGGCGCTGGGTTCGATCCTCAATACCACATAAAAATAAAAAAAATAAAGATATTGTGTCCACCTAAAACTAAAAAAAATAAATATTTTTTAAAAAATAGGGCTAGGAATGTGCTCCGTGGTTAAGCAACACTGGGTTCAATTCCTGGTGCGTGTGCCCGGGGAGAGGTTGTCTTGCCGCTGTTCCATCCTGTTGAAGCTAGCATCAGACAGGCAGTCAGTCTAGAGAGGTAAATCAAGTCAGGTTGGATCAAGGAGGCCAATTCTGATGAGTCTGGGAAGTCGGAGACTGTCTCCTGAGGGATTGAAATGTTAATTCCTTCAGAGCCCTTCCTCCATCCTTATCAAGAACCTGCCCCTGCTCCAACCTGTTGCCAAGGTAACCCAGGAGTTGCCCTCCCTACAGGGAGCTATGAGGTGGTTAATGTGTCCTTGGCTGCTCCATCCTGCCTTTCCCCCTTCAGCCCACCTGTTTCTCACCTTAGGGTCTTTCCACCGAGCATTCCTAGGCCTAGTCAAGTACACAGGAGGGAGAAAGATAAGGGGGGAAAGGCAGGAGAATAAAGGAAGCCTAGGACATATAAAAAGGGCAGAACACCTCACTTCTTGGGATACCAGGATACCAGCTATGGTCCCCTTCTTCCTCCCAGGAGAAATCTATGGAAGTCTATGTCACCCTTTTTAAAAATAAACCTTGCTTTATATGCTTGCCTCGGCGTGCTTCGCTAATGTTCAAACTTCAGCATGTGGGGAAGCAGGACTCATCACCCATTACCAGCAGTATCACTGTCTCTAATGCTGGGTGGCTCCCCAGTTATTACTATACTGAAACTGCAGAGAGAATATAAAGAATTAGAAGAGCTAAGGGTTAAAGCTAAGGAATGCCTACATTTAAGGAGGAGGAGGAAGAAAAATAGCAAATGAAGGCCAAAGAGAAGGAACAATTCAAAGAAGAGAACTACCCAACAGCGAGGCCAGAAAGTTGTAAGAGGAGTCCTTCAGCATTTCAAATATGGAGACAGGGGAAGAGTTGGCTCTCACTGTCCATGGCCAGTGATGATCACAGTTTAGCCAATGACAAAGTAATTTCCAGAATGCACCAAAAAAGTAGAGAAGTAAATGGGTGGTGAGGAGATAGAGTGAGTACAGATCACTTTCTAGCAACTTTGATTTCAGGTTATCTCAAGTAAGAAGGGAAGCTAATGCTGAGACAGGCAGGAAGTTTATTAGGAAGTGATCTTGGGGTCAACACTGAGTGCAGGGAAGGAAGCAAGACTAGGCAGGAGAAGTTGAGCCATGATGCACAACAAAGGCTCAGCCAACCTTCAGAGGGATCTCTGAAGGTTGAGGGATGTTTGAGGGATGAATCTTATCCTCCCACATACATCAGTCACTGGATGAGGGCTGCCTGGGAATGGAGCTCAGGGCCATGTGCCAGCAGCACTCCTACTCCAAACAGCTGGGGTAAACAGGTCCTGCATCCTCAGAGGGGACCTGGGCAGTGCATTCCAATGTCCATCTCAGGAATTGTTTACTTCCAGCAGAGTCAGAGAGGAATATTTTTGGCAAAGATAAGATACAACTTTGGAAAAACGTACCTAGACAGAAATGTCCTAATTATCATACTTTATTGCCTTACTGTCCTAACATGCAAAAAAAAAAAAAAAGATGAGATAATACATTTTGGGGGACACCATTATATACTTGGCCTTTGGTAACACCAAGTATACAAAGAAAAAGATACTCTCCTCTATGGAGAAGTTCACAATTAAGTAGAAAAAGAAAGCACAAAAACAATAGGATCTGTGCTTATCTTATTTATGTTTGTATCTGCAGCCCCCAGCCTGTGCTGGGTACACAGTAGGTTCTCAGTAAATATACACAGAATGGGTTGAAGTGCTTGAGCAGAGTGAGAAGTAGTGCTTGGGCAGCAGACAGAGTGCAGGATGAATTAATATTGCCTGGGGGAGTGAGGGAATGATTGCAGAGATGGGTATTTTGAAGATTTATTTATTTATTTGTTTATTTTTTATGTGGTGCTGAGGATTGAACCCAGGGCCTCACACATGTGAGGAATGTGCTCTACCATTGAGCCACAACCCCAACCCAGAGGTGGGTATTTTTAAAGAGAGTTTTCCAGGGAAAGAAGGGGAAGAGTGGGAGGAGTTAATTTCTGGCACTTAGTTGTTTGAGAAAAAACAATAGCATGAAAGAAAACCCTTTGAGAGTGTATAGAGGATCAGGATGGAAGGAAGAGTCTCTTATTTAAATAAAAGATAGCTATGGTGAAGATACATGTTAACACCTGATACCCATACCTATTAACATCTGTGTAGAAATGGGTCTATATGTCTGTCACATGGAATGTGTTGGCAAAATGACACTAGAGGAAAACAAGAAAGCCATTTATTCTGAATCAAATATGCGTGATGTAGGCCTGGGAACACTTATTCAACTTGCTTTGAAAAAGTGTTTCCAAAGAAGGAGGGAGTTGTAAGCTTCTGTAGATAAGGAACAAAGGAAATTGTAAATTAATAGTTCATTGAATATATTACGGGGTATTACATAGGCAGGTGAAGGCAAAGTGGGAAAATGTTGACCATTGGACTGAGATGGTATGTTACTGCATTCTTAGAAGATTGGTCAAGCCAATGCTTTGTCAAGCTACGGAGAGTTAACCAGGTGGAGCATACATTCCAGAAAGTTTACCTAATTCTGAGAATGTTTGGTCAGATACAAAAGTCAGGAGTAATGGCTTGTTTTGGGGTGTCTTTCAGGCCCCCAGTAAGCTTACCTGAGTTTCTACCTCCTATGGGAGGAAAAAGTTGTCTATGTAGTGCTTTCTTGAAGACAGTCTCTCACAGTAGTTTCTTCAGGGATGTTTAATTTCATCCTGTATATACTGTCAAGTAGTATTCAAAGTTCAGGGCCAAAAGATCACTTTATAGTTTCCATGGAGCTAGCATGTATTTGGGGGGGGGGAAGGCACTTGAGGCTTTTAAAGGAAGAAAGCCTTGGATCTTATCCACATTACCAGGAGTCATGATTTGGATTAGAATCCCCCCCATACACTGAGGATTAAACCTAAGGTCTCACACATGCTAGGCAAGCACTCTACCTCAAAGCCAGACTCAGCAATTTAGCCAGGTCCTTAGAAACTTAGTGAGACCTGTCTCTAAATAAAAAATGAAAAGGGCTGGGATGTGACTCAGTGGTTAAGTGCCCCTAGGCTCAATCCCTGGTACCAATTTTTTTTTAAGGTCTCATTAAGTTGCCCAGGTTGGCCTACAACTTGGAATCTTCCTGCCTCAGCCTCTCTAGTAGCTGGGATTACAGACGTGCACAATTGCACTTGGTTCTTTTACAAAGAGTTTTTAAACTGCCAAGTAAAGTGTAAAGTCACACTCAGGAGACCTAGCTAGTTGATAAGTCCTTCTAGCCAGTTTTCTAATCAAATATAGCACTTTAACGAACCAGTAGAGCAAAGGGGCATTTTCTCTGCTCATCAAACCCAAGAGAATACCTGGGAATGCCTCTTTGGAGCACTCTCAAGGTTTTCTTTCCTGTTTTAATTTACCACAGGGTTTCAGTCATGTTAGGAAGAGCCTGTTCTAGACTCAAAACATTTCCTGACTGTTGAGAGAAGGAAATGTGTGCATTGAGTTTGTGAGAAACAAACCCAAAAAGAAAAGAAAAAATATATCATCGTAGATGGGACAAGCACAAAGCAGTGAGAGTAGAAGAGTCCTAATTTAAAACATTTGCCAAGGGCTGGGGATGTGGCTCAAGCGGTAGCGCGCTCGCCTGGCATGTGTACGGCCCAGGTTCCATCCTCAGCACCACATACAAACAAAGATGTTGGGTCTGCCGAAAACTAAAAAAATAAGTATTAAAATTCTCTCTCACTCTCTCTTTAAAATAAATAAATAAAATAAAACAGTTTCTGGGTTTTGTCAGCAGCAGTGGTATGGTAGTTGCATTGTTTCTCAGCTGTTCTTGCAGGAGAAAATTTCAGGCAAGACAGGAAAGGTAGTAAAAGTAGAGCAAAGTTTATTAGAAAAGAAAGCATTCTCAAGAGGGTGGGAAGGAGTAGGTTGTCAGAAAGTCAGGCACGCCTTTGTTCCCTATTTTTATTGGGGGTCTTTGGGTAGTTTCTAAATGTCTTGCCTGGGTACCACCTCTCAGCTTTTGATTGGCTGTAGGTCTACATCAGATTTTAAGTCCCATGGTTGTGTGTTGGGAGGGATAATTTTGCTATTTATAATGAGATTAAACTCATGTGTTAAAGATCCAGAAGCAACTCTGGGTCACCTTGGTTTACGCTGACCAGTTCTAATTGGAACTTGTTTTTTGCAGATTTTATGGCCCTACAGATAACAGCTTTACAGATAACAGGTTGTTTGCAGAGGAATGAGACATATCCTAATGATTTCATCCAGAGCAGGGTAAGAATGGCCATAATTGCTTTTAAGAGAAAGCATGTGGCAGACCAGCACGTAGTCCCAGTCTACAGAATTTGCCCCTTCAGTTAATGTTCCAACCACTCATGTCTATTTGCTATCTATCAGTTTTAATACTCCAAGGGAGAGGATGATCTAAACTGATGAGGCTGAGATCACAAAAAGTGCTCCCAGTCACCGATTGTTAAGAGAGTTTGTTCTCCAGTAATAAACATTTCAATTTCTCCAAAGGCATTAGGAGAAAAGACCTCCCGTGAATCCTCAGAGCACCCCTATAGGAGGTTAAAGGTTAAAAGGGAAAAGATTAAAAGGAGGAAACAAGGGGGATTTGCAGCTTTCTATTTGAGTCGCCAAAGATTGTCATGGTTCCTTGACCTGAACTGAACTTGGACTGCTGTAGGTCCTGACAGCTAGACAACCAGAGAGCTGCAGTGAATGCGGTGGCAGGAGAATCTTAATTTTTTAAGAACTATCTTTATTTTTATTAACAAACTTAGGATACATAGGAATGTAGCAATATAATCTAAATTATATTAATGGCAAATGGATCAAATTAAGTTCCCTTATTAATATAGCTAAATTTGAAAAATTTCATTTGTGAAAATTATGTAGGCTGTGGACCACATTTTTTTTTTTTTTAGGTGAAGCAGTTTACAGAGCAGTTTTTGTTTGTTTGTTTGTTTTGCTTTATTATTTTGCCGGTGCTAGAGGATAAACCCCGGGGGTGCCCTACCTATTCTTTCTTTCTTTTTTTAATATTATATTTTAGTTGTAGTTGGACACCATACCTTTATTTTATTTTTATGTGCTGCTGAGGATCGAACCCAATGCCCTGCATGTGTTAAGTGCACACTCTACCACTGAGCCACAACCCCCACCCCAGCCCTTTATTTTTTATTTTGAGAAAGGATCTCCCTAAATTGCACAGGTAGGCCTTGAATTTACCATCCTCTTGCTTCATTCTTCTGAGTTGCTAAAATTACAGAAATTACAGGTATGTGCCCCCATGCCCTGTATGCAGTCTGGATTTTTAAAAAGCTTCTTTTACCTACTCCTCTCATCTTTCCCTCACTTTTTTGGGTCTAACTCTTAGATGTTTGTAATCTAGCTAGGATGGCTGAAATAAAATGTTCAAGCAACCTGGAATAACAAAATTACTTTAATATAAGCAAAAAGTTGGCAGAAGAGGAGAGAAATATTGAGATAAAACCCTTATGATTGCAGTTTAATTAATTTAAGGGTGTTCATGCTATCTAGCAAGGGCTAGCTTCCTGACATGCACAAGAGCCAATATTATGGCACCTGTTTTTTTGTTTTGTTTTATTTATGGCACCTGGTATTTGCAAAAAAAGAAAACACTTTATTGAAGAGTTCATGAGCAAGAAACTCAGGAGCTAGTAGTTCAAAACTGCTTCCTCAATCAACTGGTGGTGGACAGTTTATAGAAAGAGAGAGGGGGAAAGCTGTTTATTGGTTGAATAAGAATAGGCACATTTATTTGGGGGAGTTATGTTCTGCCTGGGGAATTTTTGAGCCTGTGGCATTTTTGACAGGATGACCTGACTTCTGCTGGTGTCCGTTCTTGAAAAGCTCCTTCCAAATTTAAGAATCATTAGTGAAAGGCTTGGAGGCTTTCCCCAGAGGACAACTTACATTATGGAATTTGTCTTAACCAAAGTTGGGAATCATGGCTTGTTTTCTAAAGTCCAAAATAGCCCTTTTATAAGGCAAGGCACCAATGTCTTGTCTTACAGGCCCCAAAAGGCTGCTGCCTGTGTTTGTAACTCTTTGTGAGAAGAGAAGTTATCTATCTGGTGTATGCTTGAAAAAAGTATTGCAATTTCTTCAGGAATATTTAACTTCACAGCCTACCTTGTTGACCAAGCAGCATAAAAAAGTGCCAATGGCCAAAAAATCCCACACAGCTGGAAAAGCTAATTTCTGGGATCTGTTATATGGTCCAGCAGAGGTTAGGAGATGAATTTTGGGGAAAAAATGCATTTTTTAAAGGAAGTAATACCTGGTTATCTCAATGTTTCCACCCCCATGATCTGGGTTGTAATTTTCTTTCATCTTTTGCATCTGACACAAAATATATATTATATATCTAGAAAAAAGATTATAATTATAGAAATCACAAATACAACATGGCCTAAAATAGCAAAAAAAAAAAAAAAACTGAAAAGGGAAATAAGCATCCTAATAGCCAAAAATTAATCCTGCTTTCAAGGGGATGGTTTGCTTCATGAAATTCCCTGCCAGTCTTTACCAATGCTATGTTGCCTGGAGCAACTTCAAGACTCAAATGTCCTTAGTAACATAGGAAGGGGAGCAAAGTCAGTGTCTGCATGTACAAAGGCAGAGTACTCTAAAATCAAACTACTGCTGAAACATGGGGAGAAAAGCAGCTTAAGGAGGAAGCAGCTCCAGCCTGTGAGCTGAGTAAGTAGCCAGAAAGTCTGCAGCAGTCCAGGGAAGCTGCCCAGCTGAGCAGCCAGGGAAGGGTGACAAGAACAGCTCCAGTCCTTTACATTCTAGATGCAGCAGAGGTTCCTAAAGGAGAGATTCTGATCCGGAGGGACTCTGTCAGCCTTTCTCAAACTCCACACATTGATAGGCCTTGTGGTGCACACCTGTGATGATATTCGACAGGCTGAGTCTACAGGATTGGAAATTTGAGGCCAGTCTGAGCAATTTGGCATGACCCTTTCTCAAAATTAAAAAATTAAGTGAGATGGGAATGTAACTCTATGATAAAGCAATGTTGGGTTCAATTCCCAGTACCCAACAAACAAACAAACAAATCAAACTTCACAGATTCATGGAAGATTGTCAGAAATAATTTGTGCATTTTCTCTTTTCTCCAGGAGAGATTCTGTATGGAAACCAACCTGTGCCTGAAAGCACATGGTGCTTGGCCCACATTTTTTTTTCTTTTGTTCCTTGAGTTTTTCTGTACTTTGCACTTTGAGTTTTTCTTTTTGCAGTTCACTTCCCTTTCCTCATATCATGGACTCTTTGACTAACTAATAATTAGTTTTCTCCTACCAGTTTTTACACAAAGAAAGAAGCTTGATTATCTTTTTAAAAATTTTTATTCTTTAAGCTTGGTTATTTTTAATACTGTAAACAGAATGTTTTTGGTAGTTCTAAAAGACATTGTAGAAAATCAGAGTGATTTGTCAGGCCATTTATTCTCTCCTCTTCACCAGTAGGACAATCATCTTTAGTGAAAGATGTTGGGGTATGAAATAAAATTTGGGGATGGAAGGGTATTGCTTTGGAGTAGGTAGGGATAAAGTGTGGGGAGAAGTGATGCAGATCTAGGAGAGATGCAGGAAAATAAGGCTTAGAAGGAGGACACCTGAGGCAGTGGAACTGGTCCACTGGCTGGTGTTTTCAATTCCTCCCAGGCAAGGGGTGCCCTGGTGAAGCAGTAATAAGATCAGAATGCTTTGCTTTAGAATCTGCACAGGGAAAGAAGGCACATGTAGGTAGGTAATAATATTAACAAAAACTCTTTCATGCAAGTTACTATTCCAAGCACTTTATATATCTATTAACTAATTTTATACTCACTAACAACCCTACAATATTGAAATCATTTATCCCCATTCTTTTAAAGTTTTTTTTAGTCGTAGATGGATACAATACCTTCATTTTTATGTGGTGCTAAGGATCAAACATAGGGCCTTACATGTGAGAGGCAAGAGCTCCACCACTGAGCTACAAATCCAGCCCCCATTTATCCCCATTTTAAGTATGTGGAACAAAACAAGAAGTTAAGCAACTCCTCAAAATTTACAGTCAGGAAGTGATACAAACTGGTCAGGCTTCAGTCCACAGAAATCAAAGTAAACACAGCTTCTATATGTGTGTTTTTGCTTTCCACCTCTAAGAGATGTCTCATTCTTTCACCCACAATACTCCTCTGAAACCAATGGACGAGAGAATTTCATTTTTACACAGAGGAGTAAAAGTGTGGATTCTTCAACTTCTCCTCTAATGATACTTTTCAAAATAATCTGACATGTGAGGCAGGGAATTCAGGTGAGCCAAAAGGAAAAAGGAATTCAAAGAAGGATATCAAAAAGTAAGTCACTGGGCTAGGGTTGTGGCTCAGTGGTAGAGTGCTTGCCTAGCATGTGTGAGGCACTGGGTTTAATTCTAAGCTCTGCCTGTAAATAAATGAATAAAACAAAGGTCCATCAACATCTAAAAAAAAAATATTTAAAAAAAATAAGTGACAGAGACTGAGATTGTGGCTCAGCAGTAGAGCGTTCGCCTAGCATGTGCGAGGTGCTGAGTTCGATCCTTAGCACATAAAAATACATAAAAATACATAAAATAAAGGTATTAAAATTTAAAAAAAAAGAGTAAGCGACAGCTTTAAAAGTAGTGACACATGAATCCGAAGAATCATAGAACATCCACCTCACTTAGATATCATGTGCAATATGTCCCTACACAAATACACTTCTCCTTTAGACTGGAGTCCAGAGAGGCGCTGGGAGCTTCACTAAGTTCTAGAATCAATCAACACACAAATACCAGCGCCCTGCACAAGCCCACTCCATGGGTGCCAGCGGGACTCAAATTTGAGTTTTTGCTGATGTGGGGCTGCGGGAGACCCAGACAGTTAACCAGGCCCCATTGCTCCGAGGATAAAGCGGCGTCTGCCTTTACCGCAGCATCACAGCAGGTCCGCACACCCTTCATCATGGGTCATGGTGGGCGGTCAGGTCCAGCCCAGGTTTGGGCCATTTGTCCTAGGCCTTGGCGCTGAAGGATCGAGGGCCCCCGAGACCTCCGGCGTTCGCTCCCCACCTCCCTCGCCCTCTTCTCGGTCTTCCTTCGAATAATGCGGCTCCATCCTCCACTCTGACACCACACCGAACTCCTCAGGCCTTCCATGCACGCACCTCCTCTCGTGGCCACGCACACTGGCCCCTGAGCCTTCCCCAGCCGGCCCTCGAGGCTCCACATCCCCCGCCCGTCTGAGGAAAGCCGGGCGCGGTGACCCTGGTGGTCTCCCGCCTCTAGCCTCCGGAGCCCACAAGCACCAGACAGTCCTAGCCCAGCGGCTCCGGCTCCCGCCAAAGAGCACCAGGCGGGCCAACCCCCTACCCTACCGCGATTGGCCGACAGGAAGACATTCGCACATTCCTATTGGCCGGATCTCCGCTGTCAGTGCGGCTGGCCAGCAGAGCGAGTGCCACCAAAGATCTGTCCACCCGGATCTCGTCCAGAGCGCCGGCCGGGGCAGGGCCTGCGCGGGAGGGAGGAGGCAGTGCTGAGCCTGGGTTCTCCTTCTTGCGGGAGCCGCATCCCACCCAGCTGCTGTTCGCGCGGCTCCAACCCACAACGCACTTGAATTTGGGAGCTCTCAGCCAGATGCAAGCCTGAGGGCAGATAAAATTCTTGCCTAGCGCGATGTTACGTGCTTGTGATTTAAGGAATAGGGCATCTCGATGTGACTCTCATTCTGTTAGGAAATCAGCAGTGGTCACTTGGAACTATTTCTACAGAGCTACTAAACCGCATTGGTTCAGTTTTGACTCAGTGAAGCGAAGGTTAGAGAATGGGATCCACAAAATAGGATCCTTTCTGTTTGACATTCAGCGCTAAGAGCTTGGGTAGGTGCTGTTGAATGAGATATCTTTCTTTATTGCCTCCTTACCATGCACATATATCCAAACGTCTATGAACAGATGTATGCCCTTTGTATGGGCTTTAAAATCACTCTTATCCTGTCTTGGTGCTATCTGGGAGACTCCAGTGGAATATTGTTTTGTCTTCTAATTTTCCTTTTACAAAAAAGCTGATATTTATTATACATGTAGCATTATTAGAAACTAATCACGAAATGAAACACTTTAAATATGAAAAAGAGCACCACTTACTGCAGCTTACATGCTGGCCAGATTTGGCTGAAGTACAGACAGTATATAAATTTATTTATTCAAGCAAGGCATGGTGGTGCATGCCTGTAATACCGACTGTTTGAAAGGTGGAAGCAGGAGGATTGCGAATCCGAGACTGCCCTGGGCAATTTAGCTGGGGCCTGTCACAAAATTTAAAATGATGACTCAGAAGCCTGAGTCAGGAGTTCAAATAAAAATTTGAACTCAAATTAGACTGTTTTGCTCAAAAACAAGTTCAAAGCCAATCTCCCCTACTTAGTAAGACCCTGTCTCAAATTAAAAAAAAAAAAAAAATCCTGAGAAGGGGGAACTAGGGATGTGGCTCAGTGGTTAAGTGCCCCTGAGTTCAATACCCAGTAGAGAAAGAAAGAGAGAGATAGAAAGTTAGTTCTTTAGCTTTGGACTAAGACATTTTAATGCTTTTTTAGAATTGAAAATTAGATGTTAGCCTGGTGAGAGCGGAAGACAGTGCCTTTGAAATCTGCTTGTGCTTGGAATAAGGAAACAAAGGAGTGACCTCTTAGAGTGTGTTTGAGGCAGAAAGGGAAGGCTGCTGTCTAGTATTGTCATTATTACCATCTTTCTGAATCTGTGGTTTGAATAAAATATTTTGGGAAAAAAAGCTAAGGCATTTGATGGGCAGAATATAAGGAGTGAGAAGATCTAGACTCTTGTTGACTTAACATATGCCATTTATTCTTTTTTTTTTTTTTTTTAAGATGGGGGTCTCACTATGTTGTCCATGTTGTTCTTGAACTTATGGACTGAAGAAATCCTCCTTCCTCAGCCTTCCGAATAACTGAGAATACAAGTGTGCCCCACACCATTCTTTTTATAATTTAACAAACATTTATTGAACAACATTAATTGGCTCCTCTAGATACAAAATCAAGCTCTCCAGTTATCCTGGATAAAATAAAATAAGATATATGTATTATAAAGTATATTATAGTGACATCAGAACAGAATATAAAGCCATTGGCCAGGAAAAACAAAAATATATTTTCTGTCTAATTCCTCTTCCACTTGAAGTCATAGTATTTATCATTTTTTAATGTAAGAACTAAAGTTTTCAATAGAGACATTGATTTGGAAATTAGGATTATCTTATTGTTGGAAGATCGTGTTGTTTTAGGTTCTATTTATATGTTTTTATTTTATTTGTAATAATTTTGTATTTATTAAAACTCCTAGATCATAAATGGAGAAGATTACAAACTAATTATTATATTTTTATCAGGTTCCAAAGAATGGAAGGAACCATATACAAGCTGGAGAATCTAATAGTATGTATTATCTCTCTTTACATATAGTTTTTCTTTCTTTAAACTTCCTCCTCCTCCTCCTTCTCTTTTCTTTTCTTGTAGTACTGGAGATTGGAAATCCCCAGCCCTTAATAAAAATTTTAAATTTTGAGACAAAGCCTAGCTAAGTTTCGAAGGCTAGCCTCAAATTTGCCATTCTGCCTCAGCATCTCTAGTAGCTGACATTATAAATATGCCACACCACGTCTGGCAGTCTCCTTTTTTATCATGGCTATGTGACATTCTGTCCTATGAATGTGAGGTTTGTTCAACCAGTCCTTTACTAACATCCGGAGTATTTTTGATACTAAGAACAATGTTGTAGAGAATGTCCTTGTACATATTTTTTGTGTATTTCTTTAGAATTCATTCTTAGGAGTAGAATTGCTAGCTCAAGGATATGCAGACTTGAATTTTGGAAAATGTAATTTGGTTGGTATTTTACTTTTGTAAAATATACTTAAAACTTTTGATAAGGAATGGGATAAAGTAATCCTTAAACCATGAGTGCCCTGTTCTTTATGTTGTAAATTGTTGTTTGTATTAGGAAACATCTAGGGTTTTAAAGAAAGTAACACTTGATGATAAGGGATGTGCTAAAATATCAAAGCAGTATTAATCATAATTATAAAAGTATTGCTGGGTTGATTTGGAGTATTTGTATCCTAATTCTGGATCTTTTCATTATTGTGGTGAAATGATTGAAACAACCCAGTGTTATAGTACTGGAGAGCAAAACAGTCTAATTATAACTTATTGCTTTCATATGGGTCATAAATTGTCTTGGGGACTTAAAATACTATGCATTAAACCAAGCATTAAGTGATCCTTTCTATTCCCTGTTCTATTTTTGTTCTGTAGACACTGCAAACAATGGAGCGTATCGTTTGTTGACTAAATGCTGTAATGAGAACATTGAAATCTAGAATCTATTATCTCTCTTGGAATAACACATTCTTAACATTTCAGAGAAGACCAGACTTCTTGTGTTTTATTGGCTCCCTCTATACAAGTTATAGAATGCCCCTATTAATTATTTAAGTGGACCATAAAATACTTCTGAATAAAATTATAAAGACTGCAGGCTTCTGGAGAAACACACTACTGCCTGAATTGTTAACTTTTTAAATGTAATTCCCACCTCCCTTGTTTTAAGCAATACAGGAAACTTAACCTAGATCCTCAGGCATGCTAGGCAATGAGCTACACCCCGGCCTTAAATATAACTTTTAAAAGCCTGTTTTGGATAGAAATTCTTCCTCAAATGTATTATGACATTCTGAACTTTCTAAAACAGAATATCAATCATTATTACAAAAGCATTCTAATAATAATATTGGAATTTTTTTTGGAGGGGTTCTGGGGATTGAACCTGGGATACTGAGCCACACCCCCAGCCCCCCTCTCCCGTTTCTTTTAAATTTTGAGACAGGGTTTCCCTAAGTTACTGTGGGCCTTGCTAAATTGCTGAGGCTGGCTTTAAACTTGTGATCCTCCTTCCTCAACCTCACAAATCATTGGGATTGCAGGAATGGGCTACCACTCCCAGCAATAGTGACATTCTAAGTGATCTAAGAAAAGTGGTATTCTAAGTGATCATTCCTATAACATACATAGAGGGAGCCAATAGAACACAAAAAGTTTGGTCTTCTCATCATTATAATAATAATCAGGGCTGGGGTTGTAGCTCAGTGGTTGAGTCCCTTGCCTGGCATGTGTGAGGCACTATGTTTAATCCTCAGCATCATATTAAAAAAAAAAATAAAACAAAGATTGTGTCCATCTACAATTTAAAAATGTTTTAAAAAATAATAGTCAGATTTAATCAATTTTGGGTGACTTGGGGTACAATGAGAAACTTGAATTATTGTACTCATAAGAATGTTTTCAGAACTGACAGAAGTATAGGGCTCTATGTCTCATATCAATAGGCCCAAAACTAACTGATAAAAGCTTCTTGAGTTTTTCTGGTGCTTTGTGTGCCAACTTCCCCTTTTCCTGTAAAGATATAGTTCTGATCTGATTTGAGATTTCTGATTTATTGTGGGCTTAGATAACTGGATATCCTAGCTTATTAGAATTATATATAAAACAGAAGAAAAAAGCCTGTGGAGGTGTCAAGGGGCTGTTCTGTGATTGGAATCCAAAGAAGTGGTCAGATGTATAAATCCCATCTAGGTGAGGGCCGAAAAGTTTTGGAATTATTCAGGATTAGTGGGATCTATTGGCTGTTTTTTTTAGCTACCTGGGGATTAAAACCTGACAGGAGAGACATGGATAGTTAAATATTATAATACAGAGCTTGGCATTGATGACTATCAAGGGGAAAATAGGATGTTTCCAAATTAGCAGGTGGTGGTAGGCTACCCCAGAAGGTAGATAACCTAAAAACTCTTTTAGGTAGGCATACCAGAATTCTGTAAAATAGGTATGGAATATATTGAACTATAGAAAAAGTATCCAGAAAGCCAAGTGGAAAAAGACCTATGTATCAGCAGGGAAAGAAAGCTAAGGAAAGGCTACAACCTTTCTCAGTAGGATACTTATCATTGGGATTTAAGGAGAGCAGTGAATCAATAAATATCACCTTGAAAAAAATGATCCAAATCTTTTTCTATTTGTTTTGTTACCCCACTCATGATTAGGATAGCTGTTCTCTTCTGTAATCATTCTTTTTGATTCCTTTTTGACCATATTAGCATACTTATTCCTTCATTAAAACCTTGATGACTGTTTTAGAAAAGAAATTAAGGGGAAATTAATGACCAGAAATTCCATTCCTCTCAAGAGGAGGAAAAAAAAAATAAAAAAGCAAAATCAGCTTCCACTTTGGTTCACAGGGTCCACAATCTTCTCCATCTGGGGCCACAATGCAATGATGTGCTGAATGGGATCAGGTTCGAATAAAAGTATGTATAACCCATATGGGAACAGAAGAGGGTTAGGGGAGAGGAAGATAATTCCAGAAAGGCTCCATAGAAGAAACAATATTTTAGTTGAATCTTGAAAATTAAAAATGAGTTGGGTTTTCATTTTTACCTTTACTTTGAAATCCAGCAAAACACTGTTAACTTTCTAGGGGAAAACCCCCTCACCTTCCCACAGACAGGAGACAGGAGAGTAAGGCAATGGCTGAGCCAATGATTTCTTGCCCATCTGAGCCAATGATAACCAGCTCCACCATCAGCCACAGGATGACATGGTACCTACATGGCAAACAGTTAAAAGGTACAGCTCTGATTCTTCCTCCCTCCCTCCTCTCCTTCTTTCTTTCATTCATTCTTTCCCTCTCCCTCCCTCCCTCTCTCCTTCTTCTTCTTTTCTCTCCCTCCCTCCTTCTCCTCCACCCCTTCTTCTTCTTTTTTTTTTCTCTCTCATCAAACCAACATAGGGTTGCTCTACCACTGAGCTATCCCAGCCCTTTTTAATTTGTTTTTTTTCCCACAATTTATCCATTTTTTCTAATTAGTTATATATGACAACAGAATGCATTTTGATTCATTGTACACAAATGGAGCACAACTTATCATTTCTCTGTTTTTTTTTTTTTTTTTTTTTTTGGAACTGGGGGTCGAACACAGGGCTTTGCAAATGCAAGGCAGATGCTTTGCCACTGAGCTACATCCCAGCCTTCATTTCTCTGGTTGTACACGATGTAGAGTCACACCATTTGTACAGTCATACATATACCTAAGGTAATGATGTTCTTCTCATTTCACCATCTTTCCTACCCCTATGACCCCTCCACTCACCACTTCCCTTTGCCAATCCAAAGTTCCTCCATTCTCCTTTTTAATTTTTATTTTGCTACAAGGTCTCACTACATTGGTTGCCCAGGCTGGTCTTAACCTTGTAATCTTCCTGCCTCAGTCTCCCAAGTAGCTGCGATGACAGGTGTAGGCCACTGTGTGCAGCTGTTTATTCATTTCCTATCCCAGGGCTTTTCATATGCTAGGTAAGTGCTCTTTCCTAAGGTCTATCCTGAGCCTGAGTTGGTGCTGTGATCCTCAACTATCTGAGGCCTGGCTCCCTGACACTGTCTCTCCTCCCCTACATCCTAGCTTCTGCAAGTGTTCTGCATCAGTGGGAGGAGAATATTTTTCAATTAATCTTCAATCTTTCCTTTAATCTCCATTTCTGATCTCTAACCTAGGGTTCCCCTTTGGGGTGGAATTCTCATCATCATTGCAGATACTTTTATTTTTCTCTTTTTGGACAAATATGGTAAGGCAAGTGGGAATGGGAGTGGCAATCAAAGGAGCCACTTTCTATCACATGGCTACTGGGGAAGTGTCTTCTGTGAGCTCACTGCTGCATTTCCCCTTTAGGCTTGCGGAAGCTGGAAGCATTTGATATGAGGCAAGTGTTACACACTGTTCATTGGTTGTTTTTGTTTTTTTAAGTTGTTGATGGACCTTTATTTTATTTATTTATATGTGGTTCTGAGAATGAACCCAGTGCCTCACACATGCTAGGCAAGTGCTCTATCACTGAGCTACAACTCCAGCCCTGGTCATTAGTTTTTTGAAACAAGGTTTTGTTTTTTGTTTAGTCTTTCACTGTAAAAGACAGTAACAATGCTATAATGATTTAATGGTATTGCATGTTTCAACAAAAAGCCAGTTCAGCCCTGGTCTATTTATTTTGAAGGAATATAATCTATAGCCAAGATCCATGTGCAGGAAGGCCTGCAGAGATTCCTAGTCCAAAACAACTGGATGCTCTAAAGACTTTCCAGAATAGATTTCCTGGTACCAAGTTGGCCATCCTGACAGTAGAACAGCCTTGGAGAGGGTTAGGGAGGGGTTTGCATGATTATTCTTGTTGCTAGCCAAATGAAGTTCTGTTTTTGTTCATTCAGGTTTATATTAATTTCAGCTTAAATTTTCTTTGTATCCAAAGAGTTAATGAATTATAGGTGACACAGTGACTGTTTCTTGATTTGAGCCCCAACCAGACACTCCTAGAAATCAGTATCACTCTTTGCAGTAATAACACTTTTCTCTGTCTAGTTGTCATAAACTGGTTTCTGCTTACTGGCCTGGCTAAACTTTAAAAACTGTATCTAATCTATGAGTTGATTATGCAGTTTGGCCCAAGGTTTCCAAGAAAAATGCTGAATCAGGGAAAAGAATGTATGAGAAATTTTTATGAATAAGTCTTTCATCATATGCGAGTACCAAAGACAGCCAATTTTTAGACAAACATAGGGGAATAGAAGCTTGATAAGTGTGGAGAGTTAATAATTGATTATGTATACTTGGGTTTGTCTCACAGGAATTTACTTGGAAATTAATAACAATAAGGTCATTAGCATTGGTTCTTTAAAATATTAATTGTGTTCTATGCACAACTACACAACTGTTTTGTTCATCCATAACATGATATAAAACATAAAGAAAATCTAGTCTTGAGTTCTTTTTCTTTTTTCTCTTTTTCTTTTCTTTTTGTACCAGGGATTGAATTCAGGGGTGCTTAATCACTGAGCCACATCCACAGCCATTTTTGTATTTTATTTTGAGACAGGGTCTCATTAAGTTAAGTTGCTTATGGCCTCACTAAGTTGCTGAGACTGGCTTTGAACTTGCGATCCTCCTGCCTCAGCCTCCCAAGGCACTGGCATTACAGAAATGAGCTGCCATGCCTGGCTCCTGAATTCTCTTCTAAGCCTTGTTTACTTTTATTTGTTTGTTTAAAGTATTTTTGTTTTGTTTTGTTTTCAGAGGTTCAGTCTATGGTTTTCTAACTCTATAGCTCTGGGCCCGAGATGAGGCAGAACATCATGGCTAAAGGGTGAGGCAGAGGAAAACGGCTCAGAACATGGCAATCAGAAAACAGAGTGAGAACTTTGCTCACCAAGGATAAAATACATACCCCAAAGGAACGCCCCCAGTGACCCACTTCCTCCAGACATACCCTACCTGCCTACAGTTTCCAACCAGTTGATCCGTATCAGTGGATTAGGTTACAGCTCTCATAAACTACTCATTTGACCTCTAAATGTTCTTGCATTGTCTCATGTGAGCTTGTGGGGGATACCACATATACAAATCAACAGGTCCCCAGTACTATGTTACCTTCTTACCCCATCTGATGTTTTGGTAAAGGCTAACAGTTGTTATATTGGTATGTAGTATGTCACAGTGAAACCCAGCCAGAGCCAGGAACTCCAGGGCATGTTCTTGTTACCCTGTTCTGGTTGTTGCACCCCACAGATTGAGCAGACTGTGGGCATCATGGGAGCTGTCATCCTATCACCAAACATTTACATACATTCTACCTTAGTTAAGGTAAATAAGGTCTTATCTCGGTGGCCTTCTGGACCATTCATGAGGTCTTTTCCTTTAATTGCAAGAGACACAATATATCTGTTAGAGCCCTTTTCCAAGACTGGATATTTCCAAGTCCACATACTTGGACTCTGTTTTTATTACCAAATTGACCAGATATTACTGATTTCACAGAGAAGCAGAGCTAATGTTCTTCATAAAAGGGCTGATGCTGGGTGCAGTGACACATGCCTATATCCTAGTGACTCAGGAGGCTGAGGCAATAGGATCACAAATTCAAGGCTAGCTTCATCAACTTAGCAGGACCCTATTTCAGAAAAATAATAAAAGGGCTGAGGATATTACCTAGTGGTAGAGTACTCCTGAGATGAATTCTCAGAACCACACAAAAAAAATAATCAAAATAAAATAAAATTTGTGCTGGGGATGTGGCTCAAGTGGTAGCTCGCTCGCCTAGCATGCGTGAGGCACTGGGTTCGATTCTCAGCACCACATAAATGTAAAATAAAGATATTGTGTCCACCTAAAAATACTAAAAAAGTAAATATTAAAAAAAATTAAAAATAAATAAAATAAAATTTAAATATAAATAAATAAAGTGCACCAAGCCTCTTGTGTTTAAATCTTCAAAGCCTGATACTATATCAGTTAGTCTTGTGCAGTCTTTTGCTGGACAATTTCAGAGACCTTTATAAGTCAGCTTGTATACCTTTAGGACCAAAATCAGCTTGTTTTTGTAGGTTGGTGTTCCTTCCTGCCACAATATCTGAGAGTCGGTAGTACTTAGTCACTGGTCCCTATTTGGAAAATGCACAGTGCTCTCCAAGGGAATGGAGTTTTTAATTGCTTAGTGAACTAGGATATAGGTAAGTCTTGGGTCTCCCCGATTTCACCTAGTCAGTTGTTTGCCCTCTGAATCTCTCCGCTGACATTTCAGGACCAATATCCAAAGTCCTGAAATACTCCCAAGAAACTCATTTCCATGTGCTCCATAAATGAATGCGGCTGTTATCTCCCTAGTCTAGACAGGTAAACTGGGCCAATAAGCAGGAAGTCCGAGAAGCCAACAAGTACTTTTTAAAAAATATATTTATTTTTTTAGTTTTAGGTGGATACAATATCTTCATTTTATTTTTTTTATCTGGTGCTGAGAATCGAATCCAGTGCCTCACACATGCTAGGCGAGCGCGCTACCACTTGAGTCACATCCCCAGCCCCAACAAGTACTTTTTCATTGAATCCTGCATTGCCCTCTTTGTTTCCTTCATCATCAACGTCTTTGTCGTCTCAGTCTCTGCTGAAGCACTTTTTTTGGAAAACCAACGAGCAAGTGGTGAGTGTTAGGGTAAAATGCAGACTGGGATGGGGTTGGAGAAATATAACATTGACTCTGAAAAATGGCTCTTTGGTCCCATGCTGTACCCCACAACCCCAGTCACTGTGCACCACTCAGCCTATAGTGTGGTGGCTGAAGAAGCCTGCACCCATCTGTTCCCACTTTTGTCTGGGAAGGAAGCTGGCCTCAGGCTCAGGGTGGCCTCAGCTGTCATGTAGGTGGCTTCAGTCTCTTCAGCTCTTTGTCATCCCCTTTTCTTTCTGTCTATCAACTTCTGTCTGCCTGCTGGTCAGTCTTGCCATTTGAGATAACAGGTTGGAAAGAGTCAGGTAGTAGGAGACAGAAAGTGTGATCAGGACAAGCTTTGTTTTTTTCATTTTGAATTGTGTCCTCCTGATTTCTGATTGTCTATGTGGATTTTTTTTAAATTTGTAGTTGTAGATAGATCAGAATGCCTTTATTTTATTTGTTTATTTTTATGTGATGCCGAGGATTCAACCCAGTGCCTTACATGTGCTAGGCAAATGCTCTACCACTGAGCCACAACCCCAGCCCCACTTGTGTGGTTTTGATCCCAACTTATTTCCCGCCAGTAGGACCTCTGACCACTGACTCTGTTTTGACTAAGGACTCCCTTTCCCTCTCATGTTTGAAGCCTTCTTGAGGGCCTCTCCTCAAGAAACTCATCCCACATAGTCAGATGGTAAGCCCTGTGCTGGCTCTTGAGGGGAAATGGAGAGGAAGAACTAGGCTCAGGTCTTAGTATGCTGTCCTCACTTAAAATGCCCCAGAATTTGTATATTGCCATATCGGCTCTCAGTAAAGACTTTGATGGCATGGGAGTGTGGAAAGATTGATGGATCCCAAGTAAAGTACTGGCAGCCTCTACCCGCATCACAACCAGCCTCTAGGGTTTTCCTCCAGCTGCCTCTTGAGAGGACTTGTTTTGTGATGTGTTGGAGAGCTCTTCTCATCTGGTCCTGGCATATAAAGTAAAAGTTGCTCTTAAACATTTTGGGGTTCTAAGTTGATGTGTGTAAAAATAGCAGCAGTCCCCATGCTGGCCTCTTCCCTGAAGATAACTCAACTCTGGCTGTGGATATCTACAAAGGGGCAAGCCTCTGGAGGTTATGATCTTTGTTCTTGGCTCAATCTTCTCAGCATATTTTCTGGTCTTTGTGACTTCACTTCAATTCTGAGCAGGTTTATCTCCTCTGGCATGTCATTTATTTCAGAGGTCCAAATGCCAGACAAGCATTTTAGATTACATGGGAGGGAATAGAGACTCAGTTGAAAAGATGGACTGTACACCAGCTGTTCCCAAACTCCCAGGGACAGTACATTCTTTTACAGGATGTTAATTGAGGTGACTAAAGAAAATGTTCTCAGTAAAGTATTGCTTACTAGGGTTTCTCAGTCCCTTTATACTGGTTTCATTTCGATCTTCAAGAGCTGATTATGTAGTATACAGCATCTCCCATATTTATTAGCCCTTTTTTTACATTACTACTACTTTTTTTCCCAAAATAGTGTGTTAGGAAATATAATTTAGAAATTTTGGATAAAGACTTCTGTTTTTTCAGTATTAAAATGGGGATTGCAAGTGGGGTAAGAGAGTGAAATCCTGTAATCCCATTTTCTGAGAATGCTGAGGTAGGAGGACAGCAAGTTTAAGGCCAACTGATGCAACTTAGTGAGATTCTATCTCAAAGTATAAATTTATTTTAAAAGGACTGTGGATATAATTCAGAGGCAGAGCACTTCCCCAGCATGTTTAAGGTTCTGGATTTAATCTCTAGTACTAAAAAAGAAAAAAAGAAGAACATGGTGATTGCAGGTGAAGGCCTAAGAGCTTTTAGAGAGCAGACTGGACTTAGGAACGAAGGAACATCCAGCAATGTTGAGATTGAAAACCTCTAGAATCAGTTCAAGACCTGAGCCTACCTTCTAGGACAGTGCCAGTGCTAGTATAGGTGACTCTTGGCAAAGAGAAGTGTCACAGAGAAATGGTGTTTTGGGCATTTTCTAAGCAGATGATTGACACAGAAATATCTTCTCCCTTGCCTGTCCCAGGGTATTGTGCTGGGATGGGCCTGCTGCACTCTGCGTCTGGGCAGTGGGGATCTTGGCTGCTGGATGGAGCTCCACCATGACAGGAACCTATTCTGGTCAGTTTGTCATGGAGGTATGTGCTGCTGTTGAACAGGGGAGATGGCATAGTTTTTATATATTCCTTAGTCCTGTGCTTCTAAGGTCTCTCCAGAACCCCCGCTTTTCTTCTTCCAGGTCCAGCCTGTCATCCCATTCCTGTGTTGTCTTTCAGGGATTCCTGAACCTAAAATGGTCATGTTTTATTTGAGTGACATGCTCTTTTGCTCTCATCCGCACTCTGCTTGTTGCTGTCTTCCAAGATGTAGAGCATCTAATGGGGATGAATGACTTCCTGAATGTTCTGCAGAGCTTACAGGTGAGCAGGGTCTGGGGAAACTCATCCCATATAGTCAGAGAGCAAACCTGTGCTGGGTTTGGAGGGGAAATGGAGAGGAAGAAAGAGGCCTGGGTCTTAGTATGCAAGAAATGTATATGAAATCCTTTTATCTAAATAGCTTCTAGGAATGATTTGGTTTTTTAAAACCTGTTGAGTTGGAATTATAAGCTATATGCCAACATATAGAACACAAAATTGTAGTTTTTTAATCCAGCAGGAACACTGTATGATACTGTGCTAGGTCCTATGGAAATTAAGAATGCAAGTCAAGTACAGACATTTGTAAGCATGCAAAGAAACCTGCTGAGCACACTGGCACAAGCCTATAACTCCACCTACTCAATAGACTGGGTGGGAGGATTGGAAGTTCAAGGCCAGCCTGGACAATTTAGTGAGACCCTATCTCAAAACTGAAAAAAAAAAAATTAGAGCTGTGGATGTAGCTCAGTGGTAGAACACCCTGGGCTCAATCCCCAGTATTGCAAAAAGAAACAAAAACTGATGATCATCCTTGATGCTAGATTAAGGATAGCTCCACACATTTCAACATAATGCTTGAGCATTTGGGAATGCTAGGAATAATTATTTCTCATCAAATAGGTAAGGCAGTGTTTGTTTCCTTAGCACAAACTGTTCTGTTCTCTGGGGTAGGATAGGGCTCCTAGTGGCCCCATCTGATCTTACTTCTTTCCTTTCTAGCTTCCCTTTGTTATCAAACCTGGCCTCACATTTACAAGCTTGCAGCCAATAATGAGGGACTTTCCCAATGGAAATGGAATATGTACGTACTCATTCTGGTTCTTCACAGGGGTGGGGGTGAGGTGGGGGGTGATATGTGCAAGAAGGGTATTTTTATCTAACAGGTCATTATTTGGGGGGAAGTATATGCCTTGAGAGATGATTGCTAGCTGCTTCCTTTTGGGCACTGTCAATGGAGAGTATGAATGTAGAAATGGAAGAGAAAGAACATTTTCTTTCAATTTTTAGGGTTTTAACTGTTCGGCTTCAGCAACTGAAGTTTTAATCATTTCAATTCTGTCTTAATTAATCTTAATGAGAAAGGCATAAACCAGTACCTTTGAAAGGTATTGGAAGTATTTGAAATAACTTATTTTCAGGAACTAACAGAATGGCTCATTGCATTTCTAGGTTTTTTTTGTTTTTCTAAGGATGTGAGATTATTTCATGGTAATTTTTTCCCATCTTTCCCCTGTCATTTTCCATAATGGACTCATTTAACCTAATCCAGGACATAGCAAGAACCATTTTTCAGTTCCTTTTACAGTGCCTCTAACTCTTGCCCTGTCTATCCCTCGAGATGCTATTTCCTTTTCTCTCTGTGGCCAGGCTGAACTTTTCCACCAGTGACTGTGCTGATTCTTTCACAGAGGCTGGAGCATCGCCAGTGGGATCTTAGTTCTCAACATATCTTCCATCAACATGTACTTTGTAGTGGTTTATGTCCAGGAACTAGGGAACATGGTGTTGTATGTCGTGGCAGCTGTGATCAGTGGCTTATCTGAGATTTGTGTTCTACTTGGTAAGTACAGTCCTGATGAGGCAAGGGCATGGGTATCTAGGATGATAGAAGTGGGCTACTTGACATTCAGAAATGAATAGGTGGTGGCTCAGTGGTAAAGCACTTGCCTAGGTTGTAGGAGGCTGTGGATTTGATCCTCAGCACCACATTAAATAAATAAATAAACAAACAAATAAATAAATAAAGATATTGTGTCCATTTACATCTAAAAAAACTTATCAAAAAAAAGAAATGAATGGATTCCAAAAAGCATATGACAGTCTGCCCCCTGGTTATTGAGGCAATTAAATGGCATTATTGGGCTGGGGTTGTAGCTCAGTGGTAGAGTATTTGCCTAGCACGTATAAGGCACTGGGTTCAATCCTCAGCACCACCTAAAAATAAATAAAATAAAGCCCATCAACAACGGAAAAAATATTTTAAAAAATGGCATCATCAAATCAGTCATTTATATTTTTAACCATGCAATTTACTTTGGCTCCTAAGATCTGACATTTTCTATTTTTGTGATTTGTCTATGATTTCCACGTACAAAAGGGTGGTATGTTTGAGGAACTGAAGGAAGGTAGCAATATAAAGTGTGGATAGCGGTATATAATAGAGTTAAAGAAGGGGACAATGCAGTGTGATTTAGAACTTTAGGGTAGGACACAGGTGGGTTCACAGACCAGATGAGCACCACCACTTATTAGCTCTCTAAGGAAACAAATAAATAGTGATACTCTTATTCAATTATTCTTAGAGTCATTATTTTTAAAACCCTGGTTATAAAAACCATACCAACATAGAAAGAAAATGCAAAATTATTTGTACCCAGATGATGAAAATAATTATTTTAGTGTCTAGAGTAAATTATGTGAAAATGATAATGGTAGTTTTCTTAGGAAAGTAAAATTATATATTCTCAATTATCCAGATCCTCATTAACATTGCTTTTATTAGTGAAAACAGCAATAGCAACAACAGCAGCAAATCTACCTCCCTATTCTAAACCAATTTCTCTGAAACAGCATAATTAATGCCATTTCTGTTACAAAGATGGTTAAAGATGGAAGCTGGAGATGTACTGTTGATCTCTAGAACACTAACCTAGTCCTTATGCCAGTGTCTGCTGCAGGTTAGGTATCCGATTGAGAAAATCACCTTAGAGAGTATTGAAAAAAAAAAAATGTGTCCTGGATTAGAATATCCTTCATCTTTCCTTTCCCAATAAATCTCCATCATACAAGGATAACACTGATCCTAGGGCCTAGGAAACCCAAGTAACTGAATATATCCTCCATAGCAATTGTTTTTACAATTTACTTAAAAGTCAAAGGAATCTTTCCCTCTTACAAATTAATTGTAAAGGTGGCAAGTTGTCCTCATGCAACCTGACACTAGTGAGATTATTGAAATCACATTTTTCAAGGTGAAGGCTGATTCTAGAATGTGTCACTGCCGTTTATCTACAAAATAGGAAATTCACACAGCAGCTCAGGGGACTATGCCCATCACATGAGTCTGTCCATCATTCTTCCCATTCCTTATGATGGGGAGTTGGGAGGACTGAAAAAAGTGGTCATCAGGTAACTCCCCATTGCATGAAAGAAATGAGCCACAAACAAAGCAGTAGGAACAGAGAACTCAGTTTTGAAGAGCATGGGCCAACTGTTACCATCTAGGGGTGCAGGGTTCCTTGTCTCCATTCAGCAAAGAATTGAAGAACAGGACTCATAGATAGCAAGCAAGCAGCAGGTTTATTGCAAAAGGGACAGACAGACCTCCAAAGAGGCCCCAGAGCTGGGAATTTAGTGGGGAAGTTTTGGTTTGTTCTTTTTGTGGTCTCTGGAATTTCCTCCTTTCCTTATCTCCTCCCCTGTCCATGCTCTCCTCGCCATTATTCATTGATGACTCCTGTTCCCATGCGTCTGTTTTAGTTTTTTTTTTTTATTGGATCCCCTGCTGAGGAGCATGAGTACAGAAGTGTCTGTCTGATTGAGTCCCCCACTTGTGTCCACTTTTGTCATGCAGGAAGTTGACCTCATCAGAAGACCCTCTACATGCTCTTGTGTTCTGGCCCTGCCCCCAACCTCCTCACACGCCATCTTGCCCTGGCTGCCTAAGCCCTTCTATATCTCCCTCAACACTGTTGAGAAAGGTAGACTCGAGGATATAGTGAAGGCAACGCAGGGTTTGAAGAGTGACTTGGGCAACTCGGGGTCATGGAAGAATATGGGCAAAGCTGGATGTTTAAGAAAGGGAGCAGGTTTCATCTGAGCAGGGCCACATGACTAGCATGGTAGAGGAGAGGGCTCTTCAGAGTGATGACTATGTCATCTTCCAGGGCTAGCAATACTTGATTGTACTGGGCAAGTCCTTCCTAGACTGTGGTCACACAGTAAGCAAAGTTCTGCTGACTGAAGAAGCCACTGATGTCTATACTAAGTAAACCCAGGATCACTCCTCTGTCTTCTTCCGGTAGCCCTGAGAGCCAGCGTGTTTTTATGGCTTCCTGTGTGAAGATAGTCACAGATATATGCTATTGCACACACTGGATTTAGGACTCAACTGCTGGTTGGGAAAGACTTTGTTCCATGCATGTATTTCTGGGTGGTGGTGGGGGGAACTGGGAATTGAACTCAGGGGCACTCAACTGCTGAGTTACATCCCCAGCCCTATTTTGTATTTTATTTAGAGACAGGTTCTTACTGAGTTGTTTAGCACCTTGCTGTTGCTGAGGATGGCTTTGAACTCGTGATTCTCCTGCCTCAGTCTCCTGTGCTTCTTGGATTACAGGCATGTTGTTCCATAGACATTTGAGAGAGGAATTTTTAAAAATCTCTACTTCCTACATGAAAATTGGATTAGGAAGGATCTTTGAAAAGCTAACATTAGCTGCTATTATTCTAATACTAAAGTCTTAGGTTGCTGCCCAAGGGCCAACTTGTTTTATCCTTTGAGAGAATTCTTTGTGCATGATTCTTAACCAGACTACTTTTTTTTTTTTTTAAATTAGAAAACGCAGATCTGGGAAAATATCACAGTGGTAGAGCACTTCCTTAGCATGCATGAGGCCCTGGGTTCAATTCCCAGTACTGTAAAAAAAAAAGAAAACGTAGTGCATTTGTCATAATTAAACTATAGATTTGGTACCTACAGGTATGCAAAAAATAGTGGAAGCCAGGCATAATGGCTAGTGTCCTGGGAGACTAAAGGAGGAGGATCACAAGTTCAAGGCAAGACTTAGCAATTTAGTGAGGCCCTAAGACCCTGTCTCAAAATAAAAAATAAAAAAAGAGGGCTGGGGTTATGGCTCAGTAGTAGAGTGCTTGCCTAGCACGTGCAAGGCCCCGCACCATATAAAAATAAATAAAATAAAGGTATTGTGTTCAACTATAACTAAATAAAAAATAAAAAAGGACTGAAGATGTACCTCAGTGGTAAAGTGCCCTTGGGTTCAATTGTCAGTACCAAAAGAAAGAAAGAAAAAAAAAAAGAAGAGAAGATATTTGATCTTTACAGACTGAGAATTAATTTTATGCATATCCTTTCAATTATTTTAATTATAAAAATCTCAACTAGTGATTTCATCCATATAACATATAAAATCAAGATAGCTCTGCCTCTGTCAGGCTCAGGATTCTTCTTTCTTCACTTTAAGTTTCTCAGCAGAAGTTAAGTGGGGTGGGAATGCATAATAAAGGTAAAAAAATGAACAAACAGCAAAACCCACCTGTACGTGGTGGTTACTAATCACGTCTGAAGGTTTTTCTCAGAGATTGAAAGGTTACCAGGATTTTGTGGGAGCCTGAGGTTAATAACACCTCTTACCACAGAACTTTCCTGACGTTTACTCTTGAGTACATGTAGTTATAAAAACATCACCCTCCTCCTTTAAGAGGGGGGTGATAGAAAAAGATAGCAGCATTTATAAACTGACTTTCTCATGAGACTTTGGGGGTGGGGAGAGAAGACTCAGAAGGGAAAGAAGAACCATCTGCTTTATTCCTGAAAGACACCTCTTGCCCAAATCATGTTTCTCTGATGCAACACTCAGCTGCATGTTCAAGATGTCTTGCAAAGCAGTCTCAGGAGCTATATGGACCTAACCATTGCAAAGCACGCTGTGTCAGCAAGTCAGTAGTTGTTGCTGTGGTTCCAAGTTCCCTCAGCAAGGTGGCACCAGGCTGCCTCTCTTCAGCAGTTCCCTCAGAGGGAAAACAGACCACATGGCGGAGCTCTGGAGTTAGAGGAAATGGGTGTCTTCAGCTGCTCTTTCAGCCACTTCTGACATTTTTACTTGTGGAGCCTGAGGCTGTGTGATTCTGTCAAATCAAATCACATTTGTCTGTTGGAGATCAATAAGCAAAAGTGTTCCGAGGCCATAATCTGGTGAGAACGGTAATGGGAATGACATGGAAGGACTTCTCATTTTTGGAGCTTTCCTTCTGGAGTCCCGGTTGATTGACGTTCTCTGTTCATCTGAGTCTGCAAAAGATTATTACTGACATTTTGCACTTAGTCAAAAGCACAGACAGTCTTTTATGAGGCATTAAGGATAAAGTACTGTGTTTCACTGACTGTCATTTTTCTTTGCCCCTGCGGTAATGCAGTAAAGAATCACAGATAACCATTCCACTAACTGTTCCCCCTCATACCTGCCCTCTCCCCCTTCTACCGTCATTCTCCAAACTGGTCCTAAAGGTACTCTGAAGGTATTAGGGACTGACATCTTCATCTTTTCTCAGGTTGTGGTAGGTTACAATCAAATTGACCTAAATCAATCAATCAATCAATCAATCAATCCTTGTAAGTACAGTATAGTAACATTTGCCTTAGCCCTGTATCTGGTAGGTCCAGTCAGTCTCAGATACACAAACAATTAGGAGTCCAGGTAAAAGCTGCTACTGTTCTTTTAACCTTTATATTTATGACTTATAATAATTGAATGTTTCTTCCCAGTTAAATTACATTTTGTAATATTATGATTCCAGTATTTTAGTGTCAGACACTCCCATATTCCATTTAGTCACAGAGAGAAAGTGTGTTTGAACCAGCGCTGTGGATGCAACAAACATTGTGGAGAAGTTTAAATCTGCCAGTGCCAGCATGTGCAGCATGCATTTTGGCAGTCTGTGTAAGATGTTGAAAGATGTAAAACTGTACCTTTTATAAATTGGTTCTCATTGTCCTTAAAAGTGACATGAAATAATTATACTGCTACAGTATGCTGGAAATGGACAGGGCCTGGGAAAGAGTTTCAGTTTGGCTCCTGTGAGGTCCTAAGGAGTTAGGGGTGTTTGGAGTAGTTAAAGCTAAGCTTTTAGTGTGCATTTAACAATATGCGAACTTGATTCATAATTAATTTTTTTTTCCTTTTCCAAGTATGTTTCCTTTTTTAAAATTCTTAACCTTGAAATACTTTATTAATGGTGTCTCAACCACTTTGATACACATATACAGAAATATCCATTACCATCTGGCACACTTTTCTCCTTGAAGAGGCAGAGACATAAATGGTAGCCTGAGAAGGCTGAGGTTAGCTGCCGACACCAACACACTAATTCTTTTTACCCACTTAATTTTGCTATAGCTGAAGTTCACATCATTACCATGTTTAAACTTGAAAAAATTATTCTGCCTTTCTTTAAGCAAAATATTTGTCTCATTAGTAGTCTTGTTTCACCACTTCTTTAAGTAGGCTTTTACAAACAGTATTTGCTGCCAACAAAATTTAGTGAGAATTCGAAGAGAAAAACCAAAATTGCTTAGCTTAAAAATAAATGAGCATTTTGGCAGACATGACGTCAATGGGAATACTGGCACCCATTCTTAAAAACAAAGACAAAGCTCAGCACAAGGAACTTAATAGTTAAAGCTAATGCTCTCTCACCACACATAGTCCTTGATTTGTCCCAAGAGCAACACCAAAATTCCATTTTACCTTTATGTTGCAAGCTCTCCCTGACTATTTTATAGGAATTGAATACTATAAGTAATCCTAAAGAAATTTTCAAAGTTGGCATTTTTCGTTTAGCTTTCTTTTCTTAGTTTTGGTTTAGTTTCACAACTAAAATAGGATACAAAACATTTTGAAGAGTCCCATTTGAAAAATTTCCTCTAACTTTGGCTTTTGCTCCTTCATTGGTAAGATCAATGTATTCTAAGGATGTCAGCCTTTCCTGGGACCCTAGCTTATGAGTGAAAAGGTGGTGAACTCATTATTATGTGCTAGCCCTTCAACTTGAGTGGCTTAATGCCAGAGCCCACATGTTCATTTCCATTTAATATAATATATAGTGTACCCTTCATGCTGGATTAAGACACCAAACTTTGTTGTCTAGCAATACCCTGTAAACCAACACATTAATGCATTTACTTAATAGTCTAATAGTGCTGGAATATGTTTTAACTCAGAAGTTGCCAACTGGTTGACTTGTTTGGTCTTTGCTAAATTTTTAAAAATTTAGATGTTAAAATGGTCAGCTCTTGGGCTGGAGTTGTGGTTCAGTGGTAGAGGGCTTGCCTACCACGCATGAGGCACTGGGTTCAATCCTCAGCACCACATAAAAATAAAATAAAGATATTGTGTTCACTTACAACTAAAAATAAATATTAAAAAATATGGTCAGCTCCTCCATGATCCTGCCCTAACAATATTTAAGAATAGTAATAGGTTTACTCATTGATATCACCTGTCTTCCCCAAAGGTATTTTAACATATTCCTGTGCCACTGGCTCTATTTCTCAATATCTCAGAACCACATAGCCAACTACTCCAGTGAAGAAATTCAATCTTCTAAGTCATCTAAGTGATTCATGCTATGGGCCTCATCATTGTTTATGACATACTGAGGGCATCCACCATCTTTGCTCACTGGGGAAAGGGTTCATTGAATGTCAGTATGTCTGACAGTTGCAATTAGTTATTAAAGTCTGCAAGTCAAACCTTAAAGTGAAAAAGCAAACTGGCCCAAAGAGCTGTTTCCCTTCTTTAAAGCCAGTGTTGACGCATATCTAGCCCACTAATTGGGAATGCTTCAGTGCTGGGCACCATCTGGTGTATGTTATCTTAACACAGTTATCACAACACTCCTGTGAGGTAAGACAGAGTAACTGATAGTGTGTTAAAAATGTATCTATTGACTGGGCATGGTGGTGCATGCCTTTAATCCCAGTGACTCAGGAGGCTGAGGCAGGAGGATCACAAGTTCAAAAACAATCTCAGCAAATTAGCAAGGCCCTAGGGACTTAGTGAGATGCTGTCTCAAAATAATTTTTTTTTAAAAGATCTGGGGATGTGGCTCAGTGGTTAAGTGCCCCAGGGTTCAATCTCTGGTGTGTGTGTGTGTGTGTGTGTGTGTGTGTGTGTATACCTTCATGAGATAGTCAGTGTACTTAATATTTCCAAATGTAGAAATGATTCCCATTTTACAAATGCGTTGAATCAGGCTTTAGGATTTGGGGCTAGAAAATTCCAATGCCTCTTCCATTACACCATGTTAGGTATAACTTCTTTTTATAAATGAATGTATGGATACTTAACAAGCCTTGAACAATTTACAATGCCCCTATAGTCCTATAGTTTAACTTCCTGATTATGAGATCCTATATAACAAACTTGCTGATCTAGTTTGGATCACTGCTACTCCAACAGAGTGCAGTTTTGTCATGTGGCCCCAATTTTTAGTGAAATTATCTCTAAAAGTTGTGTTTTTCTTCATCTCCCTTCGTTTATACTCAGGACTCCTTTGTTGATGCTGGGTGGGTCTTCGCAGTTTTATAGTCTACATTCTGCATTAACTTCCAGACTGTTGGTGCCAAGGGGCCATGGTGTTCCTAAACCCCTGAGTAATAACGGAAGGGTAAAATGAACTCAGTGACTATCCCAAGCAATATTCAGGAGAGAAAAAGAGTAAAGAGAAACAGAACTTTATAGATTTGAACACAAATCACTCAGATTCGGTTTTCTAGGTGTGGGGGTGCGGGAATATGTTTTAAAATCAGCTGAGGTGGTTCTGATTCAGCTTGGCAAACATTACAGTTTGGATCTGGAATGTCCCCCAAAGGCTCACGTGTTGGAGATTTGGTTCCCAGTGCAGCAGTGTTCTGAAATGTGGCTTTTGGGAAGTGGTTGCATCATGAAGGCTGTAACCTCATCAATGAATTAATCCACTGATGGATTCACAGGTGATTGCACTATTGGGAGATGGTGGATACTCTAGGAAGTGGGGTCTATTGAAGGGGGTAAGTCCCCAGGGGTATGCCTATGGGGACTCTATGTTGTCCCTGGCCCCTTCTCTGCTTCTTGGCTACCATGAGTCCAGCCACTTTCCTCTGCCATTCCCTTCCTCCCCGATGTTTCTGCTTTGCCACAGACCTAAAAGCAATATAGCTGACTATGGACTGAAACCTCTGAAAATGTGAGGCAAAGGAAATTTCTCCTCCTTAAATTTTTTTTCTCCTCTAAGTTGATTTTCTAAGGTATTTTGTGACAGTGATGAAAGGTTGACTAAACCAGGATCATCATCTCCCTCTGTCAGCACATTTTTTTGTCTTTTTTTTTTTTTTAAGGAAGCTTTTTTGTTGTTGTTTATTTTTATGTGGTGCTGGGAATCTAACCCAGTGCCTCATGCATGCTAGGCAAGTGCTCTACCACTGACCCACAAACCCAGTCCCAGCTTTTTGTTTTTTTAATAAAAGTCCTTTCTCTGCTTGGGTGCCAAGGGATAATGGGGCCAAGATTACAGGGTTTAGGAGTTAGACCGTTTGAAATCTGATTTCCAATACAGTACAGAAGTACAAAACACTAAGTACATATTTGCTCTGATCCTGGTCTGAATTTTTATCCTGAGGCAGTGTGCCACAAGGACAGAGTGCTAATTTTATTGAGGGCAAACAGCCCTCTCTCAATATTTAATTATTTCAGCTCCTATCATCATCATCATCATCATCATCATCATCATTTGGTACTGGGAACTGAATCCAGGGGCACTTTACCACTGAGCTGTATCTCCAACCCTTTGGATTTTTATTTAATTAATTAATTTATTTTTGGTATTGGGGATTGAACCCAGGGGTGCTTAACCACTGAGCAACATCCCTAGCCCTTTTTTATATATATTTTTTTAGAGACAGGGTCTTGCTGAGTTGCTTAGTGGCTTGCTAAATTGCTGAAGCTGGCTTTGAATTCACAATCCTCCTGCCTCAGACTCCCAAGCTTCTGAGATTACAGGCGTGTGCCACCATGCCTGGTTGATTTTATATTTTGAGACAAGGTCTTGATAAGTTGTTTAGGGCCTCACTAAATTGCTGAGGCTGGACTTGAACTTAAGATCTTCCTGCCTTAACCTCCTGAGCCACTGGGATTACAGGTGTGTGCTACGAAACCCAACTCACTTATTATTTTTTTATGGTACTGCAGATTAAATCCAGGGGCACTATTCTACTGAGCTATATTCTCAGCCCCCTGCTTTTTTTTTTTTTTAAATTTTGAGATAGGGTCTCACTAAATTGCCCAGGCTGGCCATTTGTAATCCTCCTACCTCAGCAGCCTCCTGAGTATCTGGAATTACATGCATGCACCACTGTGCCCAGATAGCTGTTATTATTTTTTTTTATAGTTGTAGGATGAACAGAATGCCTTTATTTTATTTGTTTATTTTTATGTGGTGCTGAGGATCGAACCCAGTGTCTCACGCATGCTAGGCAAGCACTCTGCCCCTGAGCCACAACCCCAGCCCTAGGTATTATTATTTTAAACATCAAAAACCACTCCTGAGAGCTGGGGATGTGGCTCAAGCGGTAGCCCGCTCGCCTGGCATACGTGCGGCCCGGGTTCGATCTTCAGCACCACATACAAACAAAGATGTTGTGTCTGCCAAGAACTGAAAAAAATAAATAAATAAATATTTAAAAAATTCTCTCTCTCTTAAAAAAAAAAAACACTCCTGAATTCATAAGCCCTTTCTTTTCTGAAAGAAAAACATAACAGTACTGGAAAATGGCCTATATGAATATGCTGACTTTAGGTACTTAAGTGTCCATGTCAATATTTAACTACTTGAAAATCAGTCTAACTCTCTTCCTACCCTTTTGTCCTTAGTACCACCTGGGATTGACAGCTTGGTCTGAACTCTACCTTCTGAACACCGTGGATTCTGACTGGCTTGTGTTGAGATGACTAACAGCCTAAGAACCACTTTCTCTAAGCCCTTTTGTGCCAAGTGTCTTAATATATCTTTGTTAATTTGAAGGTAAGTTTTGTTTATTTGAACAAAGGTAGAGATTTCCTCATAGGAATAGGGTTAAAAGCCAACAATTACAAGGTGAGAGACCCACACACTTTAAAACCAGAGTTAGATGATTGGTCTGTGATGGCCATACATCCTTATGGATTGTGTCTTGATTTCTGGGATTTCTAGTATATATATATTATATGTCTACATACACATGTCTGTGTGTGTGTGTGTGTGTGTGTGTGTGTTATGACAAAGTACCTGCGAAAATCAACTTAAAAGAGGAAAGATTTATTTTGGCTCACAGTTTTAAAGGTTTCAGTTTATTATCAACTGGTTCCATGGTTTCTGGGTCATGGTGAAACAATGTATCACTATAGAAGGGTGTGATGGAACAAAGCTGCTCACTTTATAGCAGGAAGGGGGACCAGGGACAAGTTATAGGACCTCAAGGTCCCTCTCCCTTCAACTAAGTCCCATTTCATTTTCACCACTTCTCAGTAGTCAACTCAAATTATGAATCCTTCAATGGATTAATCCACTGATGAGGTCAGAGTCCTGACTCTTAACATTGCTGCACTGGGGACCAGCCTTTCAACACACAAAATTTTAAGGGATATTCCAAATCAAAACTATATATATTATACTATCTATATTTGTATAAACCTGAGCATATCAGTTTGGGTAAAATTTTAAAGTTATATAAAACTGATAGTTCTTTTATTTTATTTTATTTTTTTAAGAAAATATAGGTAAATTAGATGTTTGTGTTGTCTGAATCAAGTGAGAAAGGAAAAGAAGTAATGCTCATTTTCACACTGAACTGGCCAAACTGAATCTTTTAAAGTGATATTTTGCTATGCCAGTCCCAGTCAAGTTTCACTTTGATTGCAATTGATCAAATTACCTCCTCAGTACCTACTGATATGAGCACATCATTTCCAAGGAAAACATCTCTCCTACTTAGTCATCATATTTAACCCTGGATATTGGCCTCTTTCATAGTTGTCATTGTCTCTGTTGTTGCTTTTCCTGAAATTTTTAAATTTATGAAACAGATGTGGTGGTATTGGCTTAATATATAGCCACAAGTTCTAAAAACCATCCTTTTAATCACTGATTGCTTTTTTTTTTTTTTTTTTTTTTTTTTGTGGTGCTGGGGATCGAACCCAGGGCCTTGTGCATGAGAGGCAAGCACTCTACCAATTGAGAGGTATCCCCAGCTGCCCAATGATTGCTTTTTAAATGCCACAATGTAACTCATTTTATTTTGCATTTGACTGTATGGTAGAAAAAGAAGAAACTAATAATGTTTAACTGTGTTAAGTTCTAACATGGATAATGGAGGTATTGATCTTCTTTCTGATGTTTGTAGAGTTCCACAATGTCTTTTCTTTCCACTTTTCCCATTAATACTCTAAATACCATTTCTAGATCGGAAGTCTATTTCTAAGAATACCTAGTATTTAACATTTTTAATTTCCTAGAGAATGCTATGCATTTCATTTTAAGATTTTTATACCAAGTAGTATGATATTACTACTTGACTGGGACTTAAAGATTAGTTCACATTATCATGAACTTCCTGCTTGCATGTAGGTCATAATTGTTTTTTTTTTAATACCTGTTTCCGACCAGGAATTTTTTTACTTAAAACTTTTTTAATGAACTGGGCATAGTGATGCATGCATACAATCCCAGCTACTCAGGAGGTTAAGGCAGGAGGATTACAAGTTGGAAGCCTTTTTGGGCAACTTAGTGAGACCCTGTCTCAAAATGAAAATAAATAAATAAAAAAGGCGAAAGCTCCAAGGTGTTGAGTCTGTAAATCCTGTGTGACTTTGAACTTCACCTTCTTCTTTCATCATTAAAGTAAAATGTGTGAGGCCCTGGGTTCAACCCTCCTCCGCACACTCGAACATGCATCCGTGTACACACACACACACACACACACACACACACACACATGCACACACACCATAATGAATAAGTTTAAAGAACTAAAAGTTTTGGGCTTCATTCATAGTTCAGTGGTAGAGTACTTGGCTAGCATGTGCAGGTCCTACGTTTAATCCCCATCCAAGGGAAAAAAGAAAAAAAAAGAATAAAAGTTTTATTATAATGTTAGTCAGCTTTTCGTCACTGTGACAAACTACTTGAGGAAAACAGCTTAAAGGGAGAAAATTTTATTTGGCCCTTGGTGTCAGAAGTTTTAGTTTATGGTGTGCTGGTACCATAGCTTTGGGCCTGACGCAAAGCAGAAACATCATGATAGAAAGGCATGAAAGAGGAAGACTTCTCACTTCGTGGAGGCCAGGAAGCGGGGTAGGGGACAAAGACAAGATACACCCTTCATGGGCATGCCCCAGTAAGTCACTTCCTTGAACTAGACCCTGCTTTCTAAATTTTTCACTATCTCCCAATAGTGCTAACAGCTGGGGACCAAATCTTCAACATGTCGTCTTCAGGTGATATTCCAGATCCTACTATAACACATAATTATCTGACTGAAGATCAGAAGATATGTCACACTGGACCCACATTCCTGCATGAAAGTACACTTGCTGGAACTGAATGGCAGCTATCTTTCTTCAATGCCATATACTCCAGGCTGGCATACACCCCAGCATATCACTCATCATTTCCTTCTGACTTCCGTTGGGAGCTGCCACATAGGAGTGAGCATGGACCCTTAGCCTTGAGCGATGGATTGCGTGAGACTGGTTTCCCCTGTGTGCGGAAGCAAGTGGATCTCACCTCCACTTGGCAGGGGAATGAAGCTCTGGGAGTGGGTGTCACCCAATGAGACTGGGCTACACTCCCCTGAAACCCAATCCCTTGCCTCATTTGGGTGGAACTTTCTCGAGTATCTTTCTCAATAAAAAGGGTCTCTCTCTTTCCAATGGACCCCTGAGGTCAAGAGCTATCCCAGATTTTGAAAATGTATTTCTGTGTGCTTGCGTGCTTTCTTCACCATTTTCTCAGTTATTGATGTAGTCAGATTTTGTCAGTCTGGCTAGTTGGCAATAGACTTCCCAGGTGCTGAGTCTGTAAACCCTGTATGACTTTGAACTTCACCTTCTTCTTTCATCATTGAAGGAAAATATCTGGCTTCTTTGTGTTATTTTAAAACTTATTGCCTTATTGTGTGTGTGTGTGTGTGTGTGTGTGTGTGTGTGTGTGTGTTGCTGGGGATTGAACCGAGGGCCTTGTGCATGTGAGGCAGGTACTCTACCGACTGAACTATATCCCTAGTCTTTTATTACCTTTTAAGGAGAAACTTTTTTCCCCCTTTCATTCAGATATCGCCTGGCTTCATTTATGATGGTGTGACCTTCTTAGTGGCAGGGAGTTTTCTAAAATGATACTCTAAAATTCCCTCATTTCTACTTCTGGGGCTCTTGAGACTTCAGAAAACAGCAGCGACACTGCAGCCTAGGTTAGTGTCCTTCAGATCTTAAAATTAAAATGGAAATAACATCAGTTATAAATTCTCACCTGGAAAATTGAAGTCTCTACTTTTTGGTTTTCTTAATGGAGATAATAAATGAACCAATTTGTTATGTTTCCTCCTTCCCTGGGAAACTCCATTTCTCAGAATTTTTATGACCACAATGTTAGAGAAACAAAGATAAAAAATAGGAATAAATAGGAGTATCCTGTTTCATTACTCATAAAAAGAAGAGGAAGTAGGTTAAACTGAGGTTAAGTACTCTGGGAATTTCTCCACTCTTTAACTTTGTTACTAGAAACAGAGTTGAGTTTACAGAAGTTTACAAGTATTACCGTGAGGTTGTTGTAGGGGGCACACCAGGAAAGGCACCGAAGATAGCAGGAAACAGTTTTATTTGGCTACAGCCAGGTTCAGAGGATACAGCTTTTGCTGTGATCACTTAATCCCTTGAACCCTGAGTTCATGTAGTTTCAGAACTTTATACCCAGCATGTAAGGGGAGGGGTTCAGAAGTTCACAGTTTGGATAAATTCACATAAAAGCAGCTTTTTTCTTTCATTGTTCTGGGCAAGTTAACTCTTCAAGGACAATATCTGAGAAGGGGAGAGCTTCTTCTTCCCTTTCTTTCCTCCCCCTGCCAGCTGTTCCCATGGAGCCCAATTGGTAACTTCTCTTATCTTAGAAATATAGACATCTCTGTGAAGCCCAGCTCAAGGCCAGTAAAGGATCTGTCTTTTTTTTTTTTTTAATCACATTTTGCATTTGCAAACACACTTCTACAAACTACTATACTGGATAAATGTTTGTGAAAAACTAGTAAATGTGCATTCAGCACCTGGAGTGCTGATTTCTTCCAGGCCAGTGGCCAAGTAAAATACAGCAACAGGAAAATACGAAGTTTACCTACACTGAACTGTTTTGTAGAAACCCTTTGGTGATAGTCCTAAAATCAATTATGGTGAAGATTTCTGGAGAAACTTAGTTAAGATTTTCTGTGGAGGAGGGGGTGCCACTACAAGGTCAAGAAAACTTGATGATAAACTGAATCATATTAAAACCAATAGAGGAGGTTGATTCATAAAGAGTGAGTCTAGGATAAGTTTGAAAAAATTAAGAACATTTCATCATTTTCTAATTTATGATTTACAAACCTGGATTTCTATAGGAAATGTTCTTATGCAGTGTATTAGTCTGTGTTTCTATTACTATAAAGTCTGTTTTCTTTTACAAAAATGTTTATTTATTTCATAATGCTGGAGGTTCAAGGATATGGTCCCTGCCTTGATTTGGATCTGATGTGGACCCCCTTGGCTGTGTCACTGGTAGATGGCATCATGGTGGCAATGTGTGCAAGAGTGAGATAACAGACATGGGGGCATGGAGCCAGAGAGAGCAATTTGGGGGTCAGATTCTTGTCACTACCTGCTCTCATGAAAACTAACTCAGGGTCTCAAGAAAACTGCCTTAATTACCTCCAAGGGCAATGTCTCCAGTGACCCAACCAATTGCCACTGGACCCCACCTGTTTATTAATTTAGTGGTACTGGGGGTTGAACTTAGGGCTTCATGCATGCTGGGCAAGGCTCTACCACTGAGGCCCCACCTCCTAAAGTCCCATCTTTATTGAACATTGCCACACTGGGGACCAGGTTTCCAACACATGAAACTTTGGGGGACATACTCAAAGAATACCCATACAGAGCAGGGCATGGTGGCGCAGCCTGTAATCCCAGAGGCTGGGGAGGCTGGGGCAGGAGGATTGAGAGTTCAAAGCCAGCCTCAGCAAAAGCACAGCACTGAGCAACTCAGTGAGACCCTGTCTCTAAATAAAATAAAAAAAGAGCTGGGGATGTGGCTCAGTGGTTAAGTGCCCTGAGTTCAATCCCCGGTTTAAAAAAAAAAAAAAAATCCTGCCATAGTGTAATAAGTGCTGTAATTGGAAAATGACCAAAGTATAGTTAAAGAAAGGAAAAACAAATCAATAAATTCTACATGGTGGTGATGGGGCTTCCAGGTAAAAAGCAGTTTTCTTTGGAAGATTAGAAATTGCCTGGCAGATAATGCAAACATATGCAAAGACACAGAAGAATGAAACTTTAGGAAAACATGAGTCTCTTTTTCTATCATTGATAATAACTGCAATGAATTGCCCCTTTTAGATACTCATTCATTGAATTTAACAGGCTGGTTTGGGTTTGGGCTGGGCTGCTCTTCCCAAGGCACTGGGACATTAAAAAACAAACAAACAAAAACCAAAAATCACCACCACCAACAACAAATCCCAGGACAAAAGGGTTTTAATATCAATGGTTAGCACCGGGGCAGCTGAACTCCAGGGACACCACATAAAGCACAGACACATACTTTACCTTAAACAAGCCTCAGAACGCCTCCTCCGCTTTCCGCCTCAAGCTCCCCAAATGGGAGAGCGTGGGATAGTCAGGAGAGGCTGGAGAGGGGCGGGGGGAGGGGGAGGAAACACTGGGGAAGTGGGCTTTTATTGGGAGGACCCTCATTCTTAGAAAGTTCCATCCTAAAAAGATAAAAGGGGCGGAGTTACAAGGGACCTGTGGGTGTAATTCAACCCAAGGGCTGTAGGGTACCGCCTATGTCTGAAGACGCAGCCTCAAACTTCTGGGACCAGGGCAATGTCCTAGTAACTATGAGATGTAGTGACCCTCAACGCCTCTCCGCTCCAAGACAGAAGAGTCTTGTGGCTCCCCACAATTATGATACTCTTTCAGACTTCTGAGCAGGATTAAAACTTAATTGCATTCTTGGTTTTTGTTGTTATATAGACAGGAAAAGAGCAAATAACACTCTAGCATTCATTTATGTATGTATCACCCCAATTGAATAAATACTATCATACTTATTTTCTACTCCTAAACCCCATTTTCTTTCCTTTATCCTTCATTTTAGACATCCCTTTTCTCTCATGTCACTTTTATTTGTGTGGTATCCCTTCCTTCCATCCCCATCTGTCGCTGGTTGGCTGGGCTGATGAGCTGGGTTCAAAGGAGCTGGCTGCAACAATAAACTAAGAAAACGGCAAAGAAAGCACGCAACACGTGAACATCAGTTTCAAGGGTGGGACTGCTCTGCCACCCCAAGGGTCAGCTCCATGCTGGGCAGTGCTGGGAAAAGTAAGAGAGCGCATCGGGAACCCCCCATTTATTGGGGAAAAGACTTTCACTAGAATATTCCCCCCAAATAAGGCAAGGGATAGGGTTTCAAAAGGTGAAGTCGTGCTTGGTGATGTCTTGTGGTCAACAGATTGATTGACATCTTGGCAAGTCACACACCCATCTCAGTTGCTGTGTGGGATCACAAGCAAAGCGAGAGGAAAGGCACACTTGCATTGCACAGCCCAATCAGTGCACAACACCAAAGCAGTCCCCTCATATGCTCAAATGCGCAGAACTCACACACAGCTCATGGATGGCTCCCGACACCCCTCCATAATGGCAATGGAACCCGGGGTGCTCTACTACTAAATTACATTTCGAGCCCACTTATCTTTTTCTTTTCCCAGTACTAGGGACTGAATCTGCTCTACCACTGAGGTATATCTCCATCCTTTTTGTTTTTTATTTTGAGACAGGGTCTTGCTAAGTTGCTGAGGCTGGTCTTGACCTTGTGATTCTCTTGCCTCAGCCTTTCAAGTAGCTGGAATTACAAGTATGGACCATCCTATCCAGCTCTAAGGTTTTTTGTTTGTTTGTTTTAAAAATTCATGCAATTGGTTTCATGTGGCACTTATTTTTTTTATATCTTGCTTTGTTTCTCTCAACTTTATTTTCAAAATTTATCTGTATTGATCAAATTCATTGATGTAGCTGGCGTGTGGTATTCTATCCCATGAACACACTGTGATTTGTTTATCTATCTGCTACTGATGGACATTTACACTGTTTAAAATGTTTCTTATTACAAGTACTAAATTTCAGGGAACATTCTTGAACATGTCAGTTTGTGTTATTGTATGATAGTTTCTCATTGGAAGTATTTTCAGAGTTTTTTTTTAAATACCACTCATATCAAGAAATATATTTTATATTAAGACCTAGTTCATTTATGAAATAAAAGTTTGATAAAATAATACTTGCCTTACTATATGCACTCTATTTCCTACTGTATTGCATTCTGTGCAATTTTATTTTTGTAAAATACTGGACATGATCCACTAAATTGATTTCATTACTCACTAATGGAAAAATAATGCTATAAAGCATATATCTGGAAGTAGACTTTCTGAATCAAAGGGTAGCTGCTCCTGCCAGAAGCAGTGCATGAGGACTTTTCTCAACATTGCAGTCAATGAAGGGATAGATCTGGTGTTGGGAACTTCCCGTGGCATTCCCACTTAGACAGACCCCTGATGTACGTGACTTTTCCCTCCACTCTGCTAGAAAGGTCCCACCAGCAGCACAGGAGATGGGTGTAACCAGTTAGAAACTGAGCATCCTACCTGCCCCTACCTCTAACCTGTTTTGTTGAAGAACTTTCCATAGAATCTCTGTTAGAGTCTGTAAACAAGTCAGGATGGTGCCTGGCAAATGTTAGAGTCTGTAAACAAGTCTGGATGGCGCCTGGCATATTGCCAGAGGGAGTGGTTTGTGAAGTAATGCCAGGGAGCCATGAAGTGTGGAGATTCCTTATTGGTTGACTGCTGTATCTAGTTTATGCTAATTAAGATAAGCTGTGTGGAATGTATAAATACCGCTCCTGTCCTACAATAAATGGCTCCTACTCCTGCTGTATCAATCTACACAAGTTGTTCGTCACCCCCCAGTTATTTTGCTGCAGCCGGACTTCGGCAAATCTCTTTGATGTTTTTCTATATAAATAAAGCAAACACAGTTTCATTGTCAGAAGCTGGACCCATATGGTCAGTTTGCAGTCCTGCCCTTGTTTTTGAAACTAATTTCTGTGTTTTGTGGTTATTTTGCTGTTTATTTTTCTTAGCTTTTATTTCTTAGCCAGCCCATCCCATGGAAGGGGAACCTCATTCCATTTCCTGTGCAAAATGTGGGCAATATACTCCTTCTCCTTCTCCTCCTTCTTGCTGGGGAGTGAACCCAGGGCCTCACACATTGCTAAGCAAACATTCTACCAGTGGGATAGAACTTTAGCTCAATAGGTGCATTTTAACTTGAGTAGATATTGTCAAGTTGCTCTCCAAAGTGTTGTGTTAATTTTATAATAAATGAGAATCCTAGTTTCTCCACATTCCTACCAACAACGCTCCATTTGGGGCTGAGGGTGTAGCTCAGTAACAAAGTGTTTGTGTAGCATGTTTAAGGCCCTGGGAAGGAAGGAAGGAAGGAAGGAAGGAAGGAAGGAAGGAAGGAAGGAAGGAAGGAAGGAAGGAAGGAAGGCTGGCTTTTAGGTTATTGATAGTCAAATAAGTATGAAATGAAGCTCCTTGTCAGTTTAATTTGCATTTTCCTGGTTAATAGATATAAACATTTTCTGTACATTATTGCTCGCTTGGATTTCTTCTGGGAGTTATCTATACCATTTGTCCATTTTTCTGTTGGGTTATTTATCCTTTTTATTATTAGTCTTTTTCATATATATATATATATATATATATATATATATATATATATATATGTTGTAGGTATCTTGTACCTATTTCCATGTCACTTGTAGTTTAACCTTAAGATATCTTTTATACAAGAGTTTTTAATATTTGTTTTATTTATTTATTTAGTCAGTTTTAGGGATTGAACCCAGACCCTTGAGCATGCTAGGCAAACACTTTACCAGGGAGCCACACTGCCAGCCATGTTATAATAATTTTATCAAAATTGTCCATTATTATTTTGTTCATGATTTAAGAAATTCTATCATAAAGATTACATACCATGTATTTTTCAGATGATTTAGAAATTGGCTGTTCTTTTTTTTTTTGTCTTTACAACTTTAGTTCTTTAATTCACTTACCACCACTACCACCACTACTCCTTTTCAGTGTTCTGAAACTTCTGTGATTCATTATGCGATTCTTTATCATCTTTAGGATTGTAGGTACCATATCCTCCTTCCTCAGAGTCCTTCTTTTGGGAAAAGAATGGGAATATAAATGAGGCCCCAGGCTTAAAAGAGTTGTACTTTAAAGGCCTGTAAGGAAGAACAAGTTGTAAAGATGAGGTAAAGGGAGATGTCAGGTGGAATCTCGTCAAAGATGATGTCCAGGGGTGGTTCCTCATACTTCTTAGAAAGACTTGTCCCAAAAGAAAGGAGGTATAGACTTCTAACAGGACCCTTATGTTGGCTTGCAATGATCTTCCACATCTACTTTCTCATTTTATTTCTCTTCCCTACCTATAACCCTGTGTACTTATTTCTATCTTGCACAGAAGATTATGAAATTCAAACATAAAATTACATGGAATTTGTTGGTGAATCTAAGATCAGATGCAATTGCTCTGACCACCAAAGTGAAAGGTTTCAGGTGAACTTGAACCAAAAATGTGAGAGAAGACTAGTATTAGCACCTCTGGGAGACATTATCTCATGATAATAAGAAGCAGTCTTTGATTTCAGTAATTGCAGTCATTATTTTCATCAAAAAGATGTTTATCAGTGCCTGCTTACAGTGTGCAGTTACGGTAGACACTGAACTAAATTTAGAATATATTGTTCATGAACATGGTCTGAGAATTAAAACAGATAAGCAAAGCCATTTATCTATGACAATATAAATGGTAGACCAATCTAGAGCTACTGTAGATAGTAAAGAATTAACCAAACGCTTCAGAAGTCAGTGCAGTTCAAGGATAAGGGCTTCACTGGGTGAAGAACAGCACTTAGTAGAGAGTGGTTATAGGGGTTCCAAGTTCAGGGAAACTGTCCCAGATCAATCAGGAGGGTGGGTCTCTTACCTTTTGACTCCTCCTACCCCCTCCCACCCTTTGCAAGTGTGCCCCACCCCAAAATTTTCCTCTTCCACCAACATAACCTTTGCTAACGCTTGAGATCAGAGGAATTTTTACTTTGTGTTAGTCCTTAGCTCTGAATAAGGGGACCTTTACCCAGCATCGCAGGAACCACCCTTCGGAGCCACTTTGTGCCGCCTAGCACGTCCACAGCAATTAGAGCAAAAGGACAGAGTTAAGGAAATTCTTGGGGGGAGGCCTTCTTCGCCCGGGTCACCTGGGAGCCCTACCCTCAGTTCTGATATTCACTGTGGTGCATGGCCCATTATTACCACTAGCACCATTTACTGAGCTGCCCTGAGTTCAGTTCCTCTAGGAGAAAGGAAGCTCCTGCTTTACGTGCTCCCAGTCTAGGCACCTCTGCTGTCAGCAAGATTCATAAGTGTCATACCTAGCTTAATCAATATTGATTAGAAATACCTCATTTTTTCCCTTTTGTTTTTCTAAAATATTTATTTTTTAGTTACAGGTGGACACAATATCATTTATTTTATTTTTATGTGGTGCTGAGCAATCAAACCCAGTGTCTCACGCATGCTAGGTGAGTGCTCTACCTCTGAGCTACAATCCAGCCCCTTTTTTTGTGTTTTTGATGCTATGATTGAATTGTTGTCTCAATGTACAAAAAGAAAGCATTCCTATGATTATACAATATGCAAATGCATATTAATAAATGTACATGTATTTCCCCAGGGGGATCTTATAGGCCCTGTGTCAGTCTTTGTGCTTATTGTTCCCTCTGCTTACAAGTTCTTTCCTAGAAAAATATTCACTTAAGTTGCCCTCTTACTTCAGTCAGATTTGTGCTTCAGAATCATGGATCAAGGTCTTCTCTGGCCATCCCTTCTGAAATAGTCCTTATCTCCCACTTCTAGCTATTACTTCTCCTTATTCTGCTTTTTAAAATTATGTTTAACATAGAATTCATAATTACCTGACATATTCTTACTTATTTTTTAATCTGTTTCTCCCACAGAATGTAAGTTGTCTGAGGAGCAGAAATGTTGTGTCTTGATCATTGCTATATCCCAGAGCCTAGAACAGTGCCTGGCACATAGTAGGTCCTCAGTAAATAGTGTGCAGATAGTGGCCATTGTTCTATCCTCCAGGGAGACCAGTCTGAGAATAAAACCATGCTAGTTGTAAAGCAGACACCAACAACTTAGAGACAAAAGAGACAGGTGAAGTGTGATTTGGTGACATTATCTGGATCCCCAGATTCAGTTTTGCCCCAAGCTCATTCGGTTGTTGGGTTTTCCAGTCTTGTGATTCAATCTCTTTTGAGCACACCAGTTTAAATTGTTTTTTTTTAATAGACAATCAAATAAACAAAATAAAACAGAAATCATGCCTGCTACACATATAGCTGTATTAATACTTACTACATCGTTTTTTACTTGTTTAGTTAACATATGCAGGGGGATTTGTGTGTGGTACTGGGAATTGAACCTAGGATGGTTGCACATACTGAGCAAGCACTGTACCACTGAACTACATTCCCATCCCTTTTCATTTTATTTTGGGACAGGATCTCAATAATCTTCCTAGGGTGACCTTGATCTTGTGATGTGCCTGCATCAGACTCTCAAGTAGCTGGGATTACGGGCATGCACTACCCCACTCAGCATATAATTTAATTTTAACACCCTTATGTTTGGAAAGGCAAGTGTTATACTTAAGTTGGTTAAACTGAAGCTCCTGAAAACCAAACAATTTATTCAACATGTTTCAGCTCATAAATGGCAAAGAACTTTAACATAGGTCTTTTGGGTCTAAGTCCAAGGTCTAGTCTGTAGCTCCACAGCTGCTTCCTGGAGTGTATTTGTACTGTTTCTTCATGAATTTATTTCTTGCTGTTTGCCTGGAGTCTCCCTTTTAATTCCTTGGGCAGCTTCCTAGAAGGAGTGGGGCTCAAAACAGGGATTTGGCTTTCACTGATGGTAAGTTTAGATGGTTTGCCAGTTCTGCTTTCTCTCATCAGGAAGTTTGTAATTAACTTATTGAAATAACACATTGGATTATAGTGGTATTTTCCTACTTTTTTTTTTTTTTTTGGTAGCAGGGTTTGAACTCGGGGACATTCGACCACTGAGGCACATCCCCAGCCCTAGTTTGTATTTTATTTAGAGACAAGGTCTCACTGAGTTGCTTAGTGCCTTGCTTTTACTGAGGCTGGTTTTGAACTTGTGATCCTCCTACCTCAACCTCCAGAGCCACTGGGATTATAGGTGTGCACCACTGCGCCCTTTCCTACATTTTTGAATGATACTCACAGTAGGAAATATATTTTACATCAACTTGGGTGCCATGGTGCATGCCTGTAATCCCACCTGCTAGAAAGGTTAAGGTAGGAGGATCACAATCTTAAGATAAGTCTGGGCAACTTAACAAGGCCCTCAGCAACTTAATGAGACCCTTCTTAGAAAATGAAAAAAGGCAGGGGATGCAGCTCATGGGTAAAGTACTACTGGGTTTAATTTCCAGTGTCAGGGGAAAAATTTTATATCAACTCAATCTACATATATATATTATTTTTAAAAAGTTCACAAATCAATATCTACCTTAGTACTTGTGATATTCTCTGATATTTTCTATTCCATTTTTTAAAAAAATTCTGATTACAACTACACATTTAAGTATTTGTGTGTGTGTGTGTGTGTGTGTGTGTGTGTGTTGCTAGGAATCGAACCCAGGCATACTAGGCAAGTACTCTACCGTTGAACCACACCCCCCAGTCCCTCATACAATTTTATAATCCAATAATGATTTGAGACTTAGTTTGAAAAACACTGTTATAGGTCACATATATGTAAAATCAAACCCAAGCTAAAGCTTACTGTCACAAATATTTAAGTATTAATGATGTGCTAAGTAGATTTCAAGGTGCAGTGAATAATATAAAGATAATGTAATGGTGCACAACTGTAATCCCAGAGACTTGGGAGGCTGGGGCAAGAGGATTACAAGTTAGAGGACAACCTCAGCAATTTATATTCTGTCTCAAAAAAAAATGGGGGGAATGTAGCTTAGTGATAATGCTTATGGAAAATAAATATGGGAAATTATGCAATGGAAAGAGACAAATGGCACTTGGAGATACAGACGAGCAAGGTCTATTCAGCACTGGTGCGGGCTCAGTGAACTCTTCTCCACAGACTGAGCACAGCCCTTTCTTCTCAGTATCTTTTATACAGTGTAGACTTCTGGGTTTCAAGACTTTCTCATGAAAGTAACCTTGATCCCTCCCCCTTTCTCCAGGCAGCTCTGGTTCCTGCCACAGCTGCTGAACAAGCATGATGACAGAAGCAGAAACTAGTAGGTTGCAGTTATTAACGGAGATAAAAAGAAACATCTGAGGAAGGAGTTGCTACTTCAGTAAAATGCTTCTGGGTTCAATTCCCAGTCATCTGTGTGTGTGTGTGTGTGTGTGTGTGTGTGTGTGTGTGTGTATGTGTGTGAAAAATTATATATATTTATATATATAAATATAAGTATATATATTTCATGAAGCTCACAACCTAGTGGCAAAAAATAGAGAATAAACTCATAATTAATAAAAGGAAAAATATGAGAAAAACTGCACAAAGATGCAAGAGCAGAAGATGTGAAAATTAGGACACATTTTAAGGAGCAGGTGGCATTTGAGTGAGGTCTTGAGAAATGGACAGGATTTCTGAACTAGACGTCTGGGTGGAGATAAAATAGCAGGAGCACAGGGTGAGGAAAGCCCAGGGTGTGTTCAGGAAACGGAGAAGTTGGAAATTCAACTGGAATGAAGGATTTGCATGGTGGAGAGGTGGAAAGAAGGCTGGGGAATGGGGTGGGGAACCTTGACTGTCAGATGAAAAGTATATTCTGTATTTAAGTGTGAAAATGTGTCCAATGTCCTCCACATAGACAGGAAGTAGTTACTCAGCATGAACTCACTTCTCCTTATTCTGTAGAAAATAGGAGCCATGGAAACTGTTTGAATGGGGAAGAGAAATAATCAGATTGATCAGAGGGGCAGTGCAGCCTTCAAGAGCAGTGGATGTCTATGAAGGAAAGTGGCAAAAGAAACAGAAAGAAGGAGGAAGCTGAGTTTTTGTAGGTAGACTATTAGCACTCAGCATTGTTTGATGTGAGGGTGGATGAGAGTTCCATAGTAACTTGTGGGCTTGAAGTCTAAGAGATTAGGAATATAGGAAAAGTAAAAGCACCTGTAGAATTGGGTAAAGACGAGGTAGAGAGGTTACAATAGTAAATAGGACAAGGGTCTTGGTTCTTGAAGAGGGCTACAGACAAATCATTAGCAAAAGAAATGCAGTGGGACAGTTCTGTGGAAAAGGGCAGCGCTATAGGACTATATAGAGGACAAACTTCACAAGAGGCTCTTTGGTAGAAGGAACATCTAAAGTGAGACCACAGGTTTGAGCAGGAGTTAGCCAGGTGAATGATGGCCAAAGTGAGAACATTCTGTGTTGGATATGGTGGTACATGTCTGTAATCCCAGCAGCTTGGGAGGCTGAGGCAGGAAGATTGCAAGTCTGAGGCCAGCTTTGCGATTTAGCAAGACCCTCAGCAATTTAATGGGACCTTGACTCAAAATAGAATTTTAGAAGGACTGGGGATATAGTTTAATGGTAGAGTGGTAGGCCCAAGATAGGAGGCAAGAAAGGACATTGTTGCTTTTGGGGACCTAATGACATCCTCATGATTCTGTTGTCATACTCACTCTAGATGAAGAAATGAAACACAAGGATTGAATAGCTTGCCCACTTTCCCAGCTGGCTTGACCTGTAATTCAGGTCAATTTTACATTAAGAGGTTGTTCTTGCCACTGATCCATCCTGCCTCTAATGCTGGGTGGCTCCCCAGTGTTTATTACACGAAACTGCAGAGAGATTGTGAAGAATTAGAAGAGAGCTAAGGGTTGAAGCAAAGGAATGCCTACATTTAAGGAGGAGGAGGAAGAAAAATAGCAAATGAAGGCCAAAGAGGAACAATTCAAATAAGAGAACTACCCAGACAGCACAATAAGAGGGAAGCCAGAGAGTTGTAAGAGGAGTCCTTCAGCATTCCAAATATGGAGACAGGGGAAGAGTTGGCTCTCACTGTCCATGGCCAGTGATGATCACAGTTTAGCCAATGACAAAGTAATTTCCAGAATGCACCACAAAAAGTAGAGAAGTAAATGGGTGGTGAGGAGATAGAGTGAGTACAGATCACTTTCTAGCAACTTTGATTTCAGGTTATCTCAAGTAAGAAGGGAAGCTAATGCTGAGACAGGCAGGAAGTTTATTGGGAAGTGATCTTGGGATCAATACTGAGTGCAGGGAAGGAAGCAAGACTAGGCAGGAGAAGTTGAGCCATGATGCACAACAAAGGCTCAGCCAACCTTCAGAGGGATCTCTGAAGGTTGAGGGATGTTTGAGGGATGAATCGTATCCTCCCACATACATCAGACACTGGATGAGGGCTGCCTGGGAATGGAGCCCAGGGCCATGTGCCAGTAGAACTCCTACTCCAAACAGGTGGCGTAAACAGGTCCTGCATCCTCAGAGGGGACCTGGGCAGTGCATTCCATTGTTTATCTCAGGAATTGCTTAACTTCCCCAGAGTCAGAGAGGAATATTTTTGGCAAAGATAAGATACAACTTTGGGAAAAAGTACCTAGATAGAAATGTCCTAATTATCACACTTTATTGCCTTACTGTCCTAACATGCAAAAAAAAAAAAATGAGATAATACATTTTGGGGGACAACCACCAGATACCTGGATTGGTAACACCAAGTATACAAATAAAAAGATATTCTCCTCTATTGAGAAATTCACTATTAAGTGGTAAAAGAAAGCAGAAAAAACAATAGATCTGTGCTTATCTTATTTGTGTTTATATCTGCAGCCCCTAGCCTGTGCTGGATACACAGTAGGTTCTCAGTAAATATATACAGAATGGGTTTGTGCTTGGGCAGCAGACAGAATGTAGGATGAATTAATGTTGCCTGGAGGAGTAAGGGAATGAAGACTCTGCTGGGTACTTTAAGGGAATCTTACAGAATGTTTGGGAGTTTTCCAGGAGAGGAGTGGGAGGAGTTAATTTATGGCAGTTGTTTGAGAGAAAACAATACCTGAAAGAGAATGCTTGGAGAGTGGGTGGGAAGAGGGGATGGAGGGAATAGCCTCTTATTTAAATACAAGGTACCTATGATGAAGATACATGTTAATACCTGATACCCATACCTATTAACAGCTGTGCAGATATGAGTTGCTACAGGTGTCATGTGGCATGTTTAGTGAATTTACATTTACATTAATATGATTTTTACTAAAGAGCTGGATTTGCATGAAAGGGAATTGTTTTAACTGTACAAGAGGGAGGTGGGCCCATGTGTTAGTGGAGTGCTAGCTGCTAGATTTGCTGGCTTTGTTTGGGCTACAATATTTGTATCTTTAGGAAAATTAATTACATAACCCCCCCCATGCCTCTGACTGTTTCATTTGCAAAACAAATATAATAGTTCCTTTCTCATGAGTTTATTGTGAGGATTATGACTATTTCTGAAGTGTTAAATACAGTATTTATATATAAAAAGAAGTCAGTTAATACTGTCAGTAACTGAGTATGGGGGATGAGGTGAACAGAACAAGAGTAGAGTATATATTACAACCGTGGAGCTATGATAGAGTCTCATTGTAAAATCCATTCTTATTTTTGAAATTATTATTATTTTTTATGTGTGTGTGGTGTTAGGAATTGAACCCGGCGCTTTGCACATGCTAGACAAGCACTATAACACCAAAGTACATCTCCAGTCCCATTCCTACTTTTACAATTTATAAACTGAAGAGGGGCAAATTGTCCCTAGTCCAATCTTCAGGGGCCTCTTGCCTTAGGGAACTTGTCTGATAAGGAACAAGAACAGGAGAGGGATCAAGTTGTAATGATAAAACTTTCAGTGCTTGAGGAAGCCCCCAGGCAAAGAGACTGTCATCTGGAGTCCTGAGCAGAAGATCCATAGTTCCTTCTACTGACATGATAGGAAGCAGAACAACTTGCTGGAAACCTACCTTGACTAATTTGAATTGATTACTGCTTTAATTTCTTTTTCATTCTAAGGCATCATCATCATTATTATTATTATTATTAGTTTTTTGTATTAAGCAGATTTTCTTTAAAACTATTAGAACACTCCAGGAAACTATAAGCAGCAATTCACCTCACTTTAATACTTATCCCTTCCAGCTTTGTCCTGTAAGTAATTTCTCTGAGGCATGTTTCCCCATTCTTTCTGAGCCCTTCCTCCCAGATTGAGAAATTCTTTTGTTAACCTGGATTTCTTTTTTGTAGTCTCAGTGTTTTTCCTTTCTTTTTCTTTTCCTACCTACTTCTAGGTTTGCCTCTCTTTGTTTTCTGCCCCTAGATTATTGATTTAGCAGGCTGATGCCATCGGCTTCTTCAAATCTCAAAGGACAGACCGGTGGCCTTTTCATCTATACTTTGAGACTATTCCTAATTGCATTAGTACTGCACGTACTATGTTGGAAATACATGTGGACTCTCAGGCTTTTGGGTTAATTGGCCAGAGGAACACAGTACTAGTGCACAAGCAGCCATGGTCCAAGTACCTTGACCAGCTTCACTTCAAGGAGAGCCGCATCCTGAAGGAAAGTGTTTCCGCTCTCCCTACCCCTTTCATATACTTGTACCCATAGGCCCGCCTCCAGCACTTGCTCCAGCCCAATGGCACAGAAACAAACTCTTAGAAGGAAAGTTTTAAACTCAATTAATTGTTAGTTAATATCCAGGAGTGGCAGATATACAATGCTTCTCTTTTCATGGCAGGTCAAAGATGAAATTAGATTATTCTTTGTAGGGTGTGGTTTGTCTCTTGAAATTCCCTGCCAGTCTTTACCAATGCTGCATTGCCTAGAGCAGCCTCAAGTGTCCTTAGTATCTAAGGGAGGCGCACTTGTTTGCATATATAGAAGCAGGGCGGCTCTGGGAAAAGCCAAACCAGTTCTGCACCATGGGGAAGCAGCAGCCTAAGGAGGCAGCTCCAGCCTGTGAGCTAAGTAAGTAGCCAGCAAGTCTGCAGCAGCCCAGGGAAGCTGCCCAGCTGAGCAGCCAGGGAAGGGTGACAAGAAAAGCTCTGGTCCTTTAATATTCTAGATGCAGCTGAGGTTCCCAAAGGAGAGATTCTGATCCGGAGGGAGTCTATCAGGCATTTCTCAAATTCCACAGATTCGCTGTGGAGAGATTCTCTGAACTAATTTGTGTATTTTCTCTTTCTCCAGGAGAAATTCTGTATGGATACCAGCCTGTGCCCGGAAGCACATGATGTTTGGCACACTACTTTTTTTCTTTGTTCCTGAGGTTTTCCATTTTGCACTTTTGAGTTTTTCTTTTTGCAGTTCACATCCCTTTCCTCATATGTTGGACTCTTTGACCAATAATTTAAGTTTTCTTCTAGCAGTTTTTACATGAAGAAAGAAACTTGGTTATCTTTGATGCTGTAAATGGTAGGGCAGTTTAAGGATGTTTTTGCTAGCTCTGAAGACATTGTAGAAAATCAGGATGATCTGTCCGGCCAGGCCATTTATTCTCTCCTTTTCACCAGTTGGGGCAATCATCTTCAGTGAAAGACGCTGGGCTGTGAGGTTGAGAGGCTGGGGATGGAGTGGGATTGCTTTGGAGTAGGTAAGGATAAAGTGTGGGGTGAAGCGAGGCAGAGATATATGGAATGCAGGAAAACCACGTTGAGGCTTGTGAGTAGGACACGTAGAGTAGTGGAACTGGCTGCACTGGCCGAGTTTCATGGTTCCTCCCAGGTGTGCAGTGCTCTTGGTGGAGCAGTTGATAAAAGGATACGGCTCTGGAAATGGTCCTGCCGGTGGGCTATACCTTGTTATAGACCTGGTAGAGTCAGGTCTCCGGGAGAAAGGGGCTTGTCAGTACCTAATGTGAGACGGTGGGGGAAATCGGGCAGGGTTTTTTTGTTGTTGTTGTTTTTGTGGTACTGGGGATTGATGATGCCAGGACTATCGGCTTGCTAGGCAAGCGCTCTACCACTGAGCTACCTTCCCAGCCCATTTTTATTATGAGACAGGGTCTCGCCAAGTTGTCGAGGCTGGCCTCAAACTGGTGATCCTCCTGCCTCAGCTTCTAGAGTCTCTGGGATTATAGGCATGCACCCCCGCGCCCGGAGAGGGCAGGAATTTTATCTGACCTCAGGCTTCCCTCGGGCTGAGAGATCACAAGTTCACCCCTCGACGTGAATCTGGGTAGCTGTCAGCAGTGGCTCCGCAGAATTCAGCTTCTACCAGGCAGCTTCAAGCCCGTCCCACCCCGGTTCCGCCCCTGACCCAGCCTCTCCCGCCACGCCCCCAGCCCCGGCTCGGTGTGGGCGGAGCCTCTGTTCTTGCTCCGCTTGCCACGCGCACTGGCAGCCGCCGAAATCCGGCCAATGGGAATATGCAGCTGCCGTCCTATCGGCCAATCGCAGGAGGGCAGGGGGTTGGCCTTCTTGGCTGTGGCTCCCGGGATATGGAGCCGCCGGTGCTGGGGCGGCGTGTCAGGTGGTGGAAGAACGGGTAAGGCTAGGGGTAGGCAAGGTCAGGGGTCACGGGACCCGGCTCTCCGCAGGCGGGGAGGGGGGTGTGACTCCTCGAGGGCCAGCTGGGGAAGGCTCAGGGGCCTTTGTGCGGGACCGCGAAGGGAGGTGCGGGAGGGAGGGCCTGAGGCGCCCGGCGCAGTGACCGAGGAGCGGATGGAACCGCATTATTCGAAGGGAGACCGAGAAGAGGGCGGGCGGGGTGGGAAGCGAACGCCGGAGAGCTTGGGGCCCTCGACCCTTGCGCGCCGTGACCTAGGACAAATGGCCCATACCTGGGCTGGACCTGACTGCGCACCGTGACCCCTGGTGGAGGGTGCGCTGACCCGCTGTAACGCGCCGGAGAGGCCGATGTGCTCAGGGGAAGGTCTCCCGCCGCCGCCGCCGCTGCCTTGTTCGCGGGGCACTGGGGCCCGGTTAGCTGTCTGGGGCTTCCGCTGCAGCAAAAACTATTAACGAGTCCAGCTGGCACCCCTGGAACGCCTTCCCCGAGAAGGGCCTGTGCAGGCTGTTCATGTTTGTGTGTAGCTTGGTTCTAGGACTGTTTGTAAGATGAAATTCTCTTATTATACATTGTTTTCGGAGGAGTATTGTGGGTGAAAGAATGTGACATCTGTTAGAAGTGGAAAGCAAAAGCACACATATGGAAGGAGGAGATGGGTTTCTGTAAATTCGGTCGGTCATAATCTTAGTGAATGTTGGTGAAACCAGGGGAAGTTATGTTTACCTTGATTTCTGTGGCATCTGTAGCTTGGCCAGTTTGCTTCAGTTCATGACTATGTAAACCCTTGCACAAATTGCTTAGCCTCCTTTTTGTTTCTTTCTTTTTGGTACCGGGGATTAAATCCAGGGGTGCTTAACCACTGAGTCACATCCCCAGACCTCTTTTAAACAAGTTTTAAATTTTTATACAGGGTCTCACTAAGTTGCTTAGGGCCTTGCTAAATTGCTGAGGTGGCCTCAAACTCCCAATCCTCCTGCCTCAGCCTCCTTAGTGGCTGGGATTACAAGTGTGTGCCACCATGCCCAGCTGTGTTTTTGTTCTACATACTTAAAATGGAAATTGATGATATCAATATCGGGTTGTTGATGAGAATGAAATTATTTAATACAGTGCTTGGAATAGAACTTTACAGGTAGGAGGGTTTTTTTAATATTTATTTTTTAGTTATAGGTGGACACAATATCTTCATTTTATTTTTATGTGGTGCTGAGGATCGAACCCAGTGCCTCAGAATACTAGGTTAGCACTCTGCCTCTGAGCCACAACCCCAGCCCTGGGTAGAAGTTTTTGTTAGCAGTATTATCTATATGTGTCCCCTTTACCCCTGCAGATTCTAAAGTAAAGAATTCTGATCTTATTTCTTATCCTTTACTCACAATACCTAGGTCTATTGCCGGTGAACCCACCCTTAGGCCTGTTCTTTCCATGCACATCATTAACCCTGATCTAAGTGTGTTGTGTAATTATGTTGTGTAATTATGTGACTAGAGGCTTTCTACTTGGTGTTTTATTAAACAGATTGGAAACTGTCATTGTACTTGATCATATCCCATTGTAACTATATTTTTAAATGAAATTTTTGAACTTCATTGACTGTCTGCCCCCCATACCCCCATTGGATAATATTTCATTCACAGTCTTTGCTCAGATAGTTTATTTTGGACACAGTACCAGAAAGGCCATGATTGCAGCATACTTGGTTTCTCATGTTCCTGGAACAGCTTTGGGACTCAGAAGGGGAATTTCTGAGCAGCCTGGCAGCATTTCTTATTAAGGAATAGGGAAACTTGATCTATTCTTATAGTACTGTTAGGAATTCAGCAGTATTATCTTATAGCTATAGAGCTACTAAGTGGCATTGATTCACTTTTGTCTCAGTGAAGGTTAAAGAATGGTATCCACCAAGTAGTACCTTTTCTGTTTGATATTCAGCACTGAGTTTGGGTAGGCTATAGTTCTGTTTATAATTTAGCAACATTTATTGAATAATTAACATTAATTGGCCCCTGGAGAAACAAAGAAGAATCCTTAATCCTTCAGGTATCCTGACTAAAATAAAACAATATGTATATATTATAAAGCACATTATTATTATTATTATTAATTATATTAATGACATCAGAATGGAATATAAAGCAATTGACCAGGAATAACAAAAAAATATATATCATCCAACTTCTTTTCCATTTTTATTTTTTGATGGTAATTGGAAATAAATCCAGGGCACTCTACCACTGAGTTATATCCCAGGCCATTTTTTATTTTGAGACAGGGTCTCACTGAGTTGCCAAGACTGGTCTCAAACTTTCCATCCTCCTGCCTCAGCCTTCTGAGTAGCTGAGATTACCAGCATGGATCACAGGGCTGGCCTTTTCCACTTCTAATTTAAGGTCAGAATGCTTTACTTTTTTTAGTGTAAGGAACAATATTTTCAGTACAGCATAAATTAGGATATTAGGATTCTTGTTCTTATGCTTATTAGTGGTAGGTCCTGTTGTATGGGGTTCTTGTTTGTTGTGGTCTCATCTTTATTACTTGGGTATTTGTTAAAACCCCTTGGTAATGAAAGGAGAAGACTACAAGTTAACTATTAATATTTTATTAGGCTCAAAGAGCAGAAGGAAGCATGTACAAGGCTGGAGAATCTTGTAGTATGTGTTGTCATAAATTTATTTTCCTTTGCTTTAAGAAAAGAAAGGTTGGGCTGGCTACATAGCTTACTGGTAGAGTGCTTACCCGGCACACATAAGACCCTGGGTTCAGTCCCCAGCACTGCAAAACAGGCACAGGGGAGAGGGGAAAGGAAAGAGATGAGAAAAGACAAGACATATTGAGGAGCTGGGCATAGTGGCGCATGTCTATAATCCCCACGCCTGAAATCGCAGCTGCTTGGGAGGCTGAAGCAGGACATTCGTGAGTTCAAAGCCAGTCTCAGCAATTTAGTGAGGCCTTAAGCAACTCAGTGAGATCCTGTCTTTTAATAAAATACACAAAAGGGCTGGAGATGTGGCTCAGTGCATTCCAGTACCTGTGGGTTCAATCCCTAGTGCTTAAAAAAAAAAAAAAAAGATGTTGAGGAAAATATGTACAATTTTTAGGGGTCAGCCAGGTCTAATAGCACATACCTGTAATCCCAGGACTCAGGTGACTGAGGCAGGAGGATCACAAGTTCAAGGCCAGCATCAGCATCTTAGATCCTATATAAAAATTTAAAAAGAAAAAAATTTGTAAGGGTCAATCTGCATTTGAGCTAGTATTTGTCATAATATAAGTGGGTTGTATATAATTCAATGATAATCACTTTCCATATTTGCCATAGAAAGCTACTTAAGCAAGTATGAGGGCAAAACATTTTTTCCTGAGGCAAGAAGTAGGTATAGATTTTTTAATAAGGCGTTCTTTTCTGCTAGAGAGAGATGTTTTAAGTTGTTCACAGAGCTTGGAGTTGTGTTCCAGGATAGAGGTGTCAGGCCAGGAGTCCTGGTTGGTCCCCCAAAGGGAAACACAACTGCTGTACAGTTCTGGTTAGGAGGAAGTTGCAAGAAATTCACACTGGTAAAGAGTGGGAGGATCAAAACTAACTATAAGCCCTGAAGGTAAAATTTCAGATGAGTAGTCAGAGAGGTTTGGAAGCTGATTAAGCTTCAAGAAAACTGAGGGGAGAAAATGAAGAGTTCCATTTAGTGGGTACCACGCCCATCAATTTTGAAGTCTCTGGTTGATGAATGATATTATGCCTAAGAGATCAGTACTTTTTGACAGCCTGGCCACATTTACCTTTACTGTTATCGCTTGTGACACCCAGACAGCCAGCTTCATTATCAATTATACTTTCCCCCCCATATCTGACTCCCTCTTTCCTCCTTTTAACATTTTCATTCTCTCTTTTTTTAATCTTTAGACATTTTTAAAGTCAGGTTTTTTTGTTTGTTTGTTTTTCAACCTCAAAATAGATTCAAAGTCTGACTCAGGTGAAGAACAGCAAACTTTGTGTTGAGTGGAAATTACAGTTCTCTGGTAGGCCAAGTAAGATATTTCCAGTTTTAAGATTGTTACTGTGGCTAGTATCTTAATGGCCACTGTGATACAGAGGAAGAAAAGGAGAGGGAGACAAGGACAGACACTGTCCTGATTCATGCAGCACTGTTTGTCTTTTTTGAACTGGGTGTATGATGTGTCTTTTGGTTGAAAACAGAGAAAAATTCTAATATTAGAGTGGATTAGTGTGTTGTATAAGGTCTTTTTCTTAAACACTTACCAGAAGGGCTTTTCACTCTGTTTATTTTGCCATGACTGTCATATAATTAGTCTCCAACCTCTCTTTTTTTCCACATTATCATTTTATATCAAATTATTTGTGTATGTGTGGGGGATTGAACACAGGACCTCATGCATTCCAGCTAGGCAAATGCTCTACCACTGAGCTAAAACCCCAGCCCTCAAATTTGTTTTAATAAGACAAAAATAAGGTAAATCTACTCTAGTTTAAAAAAAAATTAAAAAATCACATCCTCAAGAATAATTTGGAGGTTCACCTGTATTTTCTAAGCTGTTTATTTTTTTTCTCACCTCCAGAGGGAACGGATGGCATTTTGGAACTCATCAGGTGGATATCCATGATGGAAAGGCTCAGAAAATGATTTTTCTTCATTGATCCAGAATGAGAAAATAGGGGAAAATAATAATCTGTCACTACAACAAAAGCTGGTAATCTCTGAACAAAAGGTTCAGAAAACAATTAGATCTGTTTGAATCACTTAAATATTTTAAAAAGTTTTGTTGATTCCCAATTATTCAGATGATAGGAGCATACTTTTATGAAAAACATACAGTGTAGGTATTGGATTAAAGTTGTGGTTTAGCAGAAAGCACCTTTTGAACCTCTTTCCCATTTCTCCTAAATATCCTCATAATTTTCTCCCGAAGCTTTCCTGTTATTTTTGCTACCAGAGCAATAACCTTCCCTGTGCATTTTTTAGATGTTGGAGGAGGAGTTGTCCAGTGATCTCAAAGTATATGTTTTTGATTCTCATAAGATTATGGATACCAAAGGAATAAAAAATGGAAATCACCACTGTCAAGTTATGAAAGAAAGTTTGCATAGTAAAATAATTTAAACCTAACATTTGTACCCAATAAGGCAAATGGAACGTTTTTTCCGTATTTTTGGAAAATGTGCATTTTCTTCACATTAAGTGGTACCAATAAAAATAATGATTCTCAAAAAAAAAAAAGTTGTGGTTTAGTACCACTAAAGTACTATCAAAGTACTTCAGCTTGAAAGTAGATCTTTAGGGCTGAGGTTGTGGCTCAGCGATAGAGTGCTTGATCCTCAGCACCAGATAAAAATAAATAAATAAAATAAAGGTATTGTGCCCAATTACAACAAAAAGCCAATATTAAAAAAGAAAGAAAGAAAGAAAGAAAGAAAGTAGACCTTTAGAGAAAAGAGAATTTTAGGAGTATCTGGAAATCTTTTCCTTTTCTTGGGAACAAATGAATTGGAAAAAAAAATCACAATTCCTTGTTCTCTATTAAACACTTGAGTATTACTTTTTCAAGCCTTGATCTTGTGTCTGGCAGCTTCTGCTTTGTCACCAGCATGTCTTTGGCACTGAACAGGGTCTGAGGAAAGCATCAGATGGGGCACTTTGCTTTCTTAGCCTTTGAACACCCCTGTTCATATTTATTTAATTAGTTAATGCCATGCAGACACTTTTTTTGGTTGCCTCTATGAAAGTTCTTTTCCTATTCAATGCTGCCTTTGATTTTGTTGCACTTGGGAAGTGAGGAAAAAGGGGGACATAGGTGGGTGCAGTGGCACATGCTTGTAATCCCAGCCACTTGGGAGGCTAATCAAGAGTATTGCAAGTTGGAGTCCAGGTTGGGCAATTTCGCCAGACCCTATCTCACAAAAGAATTTTTAAAAAGTCTGGAGGTATGGTTCAGCGGTAGAGCACCCCTGAGTTCGATCCCCAGTAAAAAAAAAAAGGCAGGCAGGGGTGGATTTAAAGGACTGTATTCCAAAACATTCCTTCCTAACCTTACAATTAATTTTAGGAAGACTGATTCAGCTCTAAAATCAAGTGAAATGGTTTTAAGTGTCTTTTTCTTTTTATGAGAATGTTAAAATAAATCATATTATTTAAAAATCAAACTATTTTTTAAAAAATATTTATTTTTTTAGTTTTTTTTAACAATAGGGGAAAAGTTTAAAGTTGTAGCCTGTGTGGTAAAGCATGAAACTACCGTAGTAACTTAGCAAGGCTCCTAGCAATTTAGTGAGATCCTGTCTCACAAATAAAGGGCAGGGGATGTGGCTCATTGTACCTTGGGTTCAGTCCCTGGTAACAACAAAAAGTTGTATATGTTTGAATAATTAGTACTTCAGACATTCTTATGTGCTTTTTTAGAACAGGTTTGAATTGTCCAAATTGTTCTTCCAGAGTTCTTTTAAATGCTAAGAACAGACAGAATTATTGATAATTAGGTATTAGAACATATTATCACCAATATATATATTTTTAGTTTTCATAGAATTTCAAACTTGCAGGAATATTGCAAGAACACTACCAGGGAATAGATGTTTTCAAGACAACATGGTAAGAGTGGTAATCAGTGGGTACCTTGGTGTAACTGGGAAGAGGGGGCCACTTAATCCAAATTAGGGAGCCAGGAAATGCTTCTCTGAGAAGAGTGCGTCTGTTCTTTGCATTCAGGTGAAACTCCAAAACCATAATTTCATAATTTTATTGTCTATTTGAGCACTAAGAGAAACTATTGGTTAGTTAAGCTTAAGGCAATAAATGCCTGTCATCTCACAGCTGCAGATCTCTGATTACCCATTGCACAAGTGTTATCAGAAAGTGCAACTGAATATCCCCAAAGTGTTGGTTTCTCTGAGAAGCTTCGTGAGTCCATTTTTTAAAAACTGAAAACGGGCTGGAGATCCAGCTCAGCGGTAACATATATGTTTAGTAAGTGTAGAGCACTTTGATTCCCCAGTACCACATTGAAAAATAATAATAATAAATAATGTACCTGGTAAAAGTTTTTTTCCCTAAGTCCAAAGAGTTATACAACATGTTTTCAGTAAACAGTCTTCCCTTAACTTGACCTTGTTTTTGCTCTCCCATTCCCTTTTCTTAGGGATAGCCATTATTTTGTCCAAAGGTTATACCAGATCTTTCTCATTTTTTTTCTGTGTAAATGATGCATACTGTTTAATAAGTTGATGTTTTCACTTGACAGCATATCTTGGATTACTTTATCAATACATATAGACTTGCCTTATTTATAATGGCTACATGTTATTCTGTCCTATGAATGTGCAGTTTATTCAGCCAGTTCTTTACTAATATGCAGATTTGTTTTCCAGTGTTTTGACACTATAAAAAATGTAGTAATGTCTTTGCACATATTTCCGTGAGTTTCATTCATTCATTTATATATATTTATATATATAAATTTTAGTTGTGGTTGAACACAGTACTTTTATTTCACTTATTTATTTTTATGCAATGCTGAGGATCCAACCCAGGGTCTCACATGGGCAAGGCAAGCACTCTACCACTGAGCCACAACCTCAGCACCCCCTCGTGTGTGTGTTTCTTTTAAGATTTATTCTTAGGAGTGGAATTGCTGAGTCAAAGAATGTGCAGGCTTTTGAAATTTTAGAAAATGTAATTTGATTAGCATTTTTATTCCTGTAAAACAGTCTTATAACTAATGATAATGAATGGGATAAAATAGTCATAATTCATTGAAACTATGAGTGCTATGTTTTCTTTTTTTTTTTTTTTTTTAATATTTATTTTTTAGTTCTCGGCAGACACAACATCTTTGTTGGTATGTGGTGCTGAGGATCGAACCCGGGTCGCACGCATGCCAGGCGAGCGCGCTACCGCTTGAGCCACATCCCCAGCCCCGAGTGCTATGTTTTCTATTGTTACTTGTTTGTTTGTTTTTAGTTGAAGGTGGACACAATACATTTATTTATTTATTTATTTTTATGTGATGCTGAGGATCGAACCCAGCACCTTGCATGTGCCAAGTGAGTGCTCTACTGCTGAGCTACAACCCCAGTCCTCTATTGTTATTTATTTATTTTTTTGCCATTTTTTTCCAGGTGTTGATGAACCTTTATTTAAATTACTTATTTATATGTGGTACTGAGAATTGAACCCATTGCCTCCATGTACAAGGCAAGCACTCTGCTGCTGAGCTACAACTCCAGCCCCTATTGTTACTTTTTGATAGGAGGAAATGTACTGGATTTTAGAGAAGGTGACACTTGATGGTTGGGGGCACACTAGAATGTTATAGTAGGATTAATCATAATTACTAAAGTATTGCTTGGTTCATTTGGGTTGCTTGTGGCCTCCCATCTTTTCCTTAATGTAGTGAAATGACTGAAACAACATGGTATTACAGTACTGGAGAGCAAAACTGCCTAATATTAACTTAATGTTACCACATGGATCATAAATTATCATAGGGACTTAAAATTCTATGCAGCATACCAATCATAACTGACCCTTTCTGTTCCCTGCCCTAGTTTTATTCTATAGATATGTGAGCAGTGGGCCTTACAGTTTTTTGACTAAAAGCTGCAATGAGAAAATTGGAATCTAGAATCTATATTTTCTCTTGGTATAGTATGTTCTTGAGGTTTCAGAGAAGACCAGACTTCTTGTGTTTTGTTGACTCTGTGTGTACTTGGTATAGAAATGATCACTTAGAATCCCATTAATAATTTAGAAATTTATTATGAAACATTTCTTCCTTAATATTTTTCATTTTGAGACAGGGTCTCTAAGTTGCTGAGGCTGTCCTCTAAATTGTAATCCTCTTGTCTCAGACTCTGAAGTCACCCCACTATACCTGGCTAAATATAACTTTTTATTTTTTACTTTTTAGTTGTAGGTGGATACAATATCTTTATTTCATTTTTTAAAATGTGGTACTGAGGATTGAACCAAGTGTCCCATGCGAGTTAGATGAGCGCTCCACCACTGAGCCACAACCCCAGCCTCTAAAGATAACTTTTAAAAGCCTGCTTTGGATAGAAATCTTCCTAAAATGTATTACACATGTCCCTGCCTTTTAAAATAGGCTATCAACCATTATTACAATGCAATTTAATAATTTCTGGATGTTATTGAATTTGTAAGAATGTTGTCAGACTTGACTGAAGTATAAGGAAGAGCTTTTTCTCATACCAAAAGCTAATTGATTTGCTTTTGAAATTTTCCTGATTCCTTATCGTGCTAAGTTCCCCTTTTCCTATAAGAGTCATAATTTCAGATCTGATTTGTGGTTTCTGATTTATTTTGGTTTAAGATAACCTGATAACCTGGCTTATTGAATTACATGTAAAACAAATAAAAAGACTGGGGGTGTCAAGGGGCTGTGCTGATTGGAATCCAAGGGAGTGGTCAGAAGTATAAATCCCATTTAGGTGAGGACTGTTGCAACTCACTGAAGGGCATATTTAGTCAGTGTTATTGGGCTCTTTGGCTAGTTTTTAGCCACTTGGTGGTTAAAATCTGACAGGAAAAAACAGAGTTGTCTGAGGTTATCTAATACTTGACATCAGTGACTATGGAGGGGAAAATGATGTTTCTAAATTAGTAGGTGGTGGTATGTTTTGTACCCCAGAAGATAGATGACCTAAAAACTCTCTTCAGGTCTGAATGCTAGAATTCTATAAAATAGGTATAGAATCTGTTGATTGATAGAAAAAAAAAAAAAAGAAAGTGAGGATTGCAACATACGGAGCAAGAGTGGAGAAAGATTACAGTTTAGCAATGAAAGATGGCTAAAGGGATAGTTACTGCTGGGATTTAATGGGAGAGATAATCAATACATATCACCTTGTCTTTTCCTTTCTAAACTTGGAAGTAACCAAGAAGTAGATTTTAGAACTACATTGAAATTTAAAAATCAGCCTTATTGGTGAGGTTGACTAGAGAATGTGTGGTAGATTTGTAGCCAGTTTACTCCAAAAGGATGCTGAGCATGTGGGACACCTCACTACCAGCCCTAGTCTTTCAGGTTGCTTACTATAGGACCCAGACAAGGCTGGCATCTCACAGACTGGGCCTAGTTCTACTGATACCTCACCTCTCCTTGAGAGCTCAGGAGAAACCATGGGTGATTCATTTCTTTCCCAGTTGTCAGAGGGTTGGGAGTGAGACTGGATCATAGCTAACATCTCTCCTTGGGGTAATTAGAGGCTCTCTATTACCAGTGTACTGGTGTAGTGCTTTTTTTGCCCTTCTCTGGAGATTAAACCATGAACTTACCTTGTTAGGTAGAACAATTATAAATCTGTCCTTAAAACTGGGCTGGGGTTGTAGCTCAGGGGCAGAATGCTTGCCTAGCATGTGTGAGGCACTGGGTTCAATTCTCAGCACCATGTATCAATAAATAAAATAAAGGTCCATTGACAACTAAAATTAAAAAAAAAATCTCGTAAAACTGGGGAAGATTATTCTGATTGTAGACGTTTGGAGGCAAAGACAGATTGGGTAATTGCCTAGCAGCCTCTCAATGAGTATTTATTTAAAAGGATTACCTAAATCTGTAAAATAACTTTTGCTTCAATTTGGTTTTAAAGTCTTACCAGCAAAAATATGATTAAGGCTTTTCTATTTTTGTAAATATTTCTCATACTGAAAGCTATAATTATTTTCAAGGTGATTTAATTCAGTAGAAGAATGTTCTTTTCTTAAAAAAAGAGAGAGAAAAAAAAGGTTCAATCATACAGAGTAACAAAATGCTGATTCTGAACTTGTTTCATTTTTGCTTATTCTTCTCCCTCCCTTTTTTCCTTTCCAGAATCCTATTCTAAGAACACGGGTACTCAGGTATCCACCATGGTACTGGGTCCTGAACAGACGATGCCAGATGGTAACTTTGAGCTTTGTGTTGTTATCCAATTTTTATTCAGAATTAGGCTTATGTCAAAACCTAAAATTTGCCATATTTTCCCTGTTATCTGTTCTAACAAACTCCATTCAGGAGTCACATCTAGTGACTTTGGTTATATGAAATGTAGGTTTATAACTACAGAGACCTGCCTCATCTTATTTCCAATTCAGAGTTGAACTACATTTTGTTTCACGTTTGGTTTCTGTAGCATTCTTGCAAGGATAACACTGTTCCCAGACTTGGCATAATGACCTTTGGAGTGCTTTGGGCATTCATGATATATTCTAATGTTTCAGATATGTAAGAACAGTAAAATACAGAGTGAGTCCCTCATTCTGTATTTTGTTGGAGCTTCTCAAGTGCTTTAACCAATCCTTTGTAATTCTGAACTTCCCTTTTGGAATTTCCATTCCTTTTCTATAAATATCTTCAGCCAGTTAAGTGATGTGGATGGATCACCTTCCTATATAAACAAAGCTCTTGGTTTTCTAGTTGAAGGTTGTAAGAATTTATTAGAAACATAGAGAATAGAGCTTTGTGGTTCAACATGGTCATATCATGTCTGTGGCAAACTAGACTTTATATATTTCTGGTGGGTTGGCTCTTTTCTCCTGGACCTACCCTCTCTGCACTTAGGATTAATTGTGAAATGCAAGTCTGTAGGAAACACTGATATCAGGCTGAGATGGGCCCTGCTATCTAGAGTGTGCTGGCAACCCGTGACCAGCAGCTCTTCACTGTATGCCTTATTCAGGATGCAAAGTGTTCCTACTCGGTGGTTGCCCACAGCATCAGATTTTACCTTAAACTGTGGCAGGATTTTGTAACTTGTATATTTTTTGAGAAACCTGATAGAGGTGTAATGTCCAAGAATGATTATTTGAGTATGACCTATCAAATAATTGGGTGAGGTAGATATGTTCCAGTAGATTGACCAACTTTTTTTCTTTTAAATGTTAGGATTTTAGGTTATTAGTGGGGTTTGTCTGGGAATGTTATATTTCAAGTCCTAGATGTCAGTGCTTTTAGGGGAAAATGAAATGATCCTAAAATTACCAAGTACGAGTATGGAGTAGGAAAACCACTGAGAGATTAGTGTTAAAACTGATCCAGTGCTGAGTGACAGGACGAGCAGGCTGAGGGGGATTGAATAATGTAAGGCTTTTTTGTATTACTTTAGTTTTTTACCATGTGAATGTATTACCTAGTCAAAGAAAAGTTTATTTTAAAATATAGGTAATAATAAACTACAAAAAATCTATCAAGCTAGATCAGATTAGTCTCTTGTGTATTCAGGTATTAAAAATATTT